>NW_027361674.1:16235000-16835000 GCF_039654945.1 Dendrobates tinctorius | reverse complement strand
TCTCTATGTTTTTATGTAATTCTTTTATTACCCTAGTTCTAACCCTATACCTATTCCTAACCCTAGCCCTATTCCTAGCTCTAGCCCTAACCCTAACCCTAGCCCTAACACTAGCCCTAACCCTAGCGCTAACTCGAGCCCTAACCCTGACCCTAACCCTAATAGGAAAATGGAAATAAATACATTTTTTGTAATTTTATTGTGATAACGGGGGTTTGATTTACTATTTATAGCGGGTTTTTATGTTTGGCAGCTGTCATACGCTAAAAAACACTTTTTATTGTAAAAATAGTTTTTGCATCACCACATTTTGAGAGCTATAATTTTTCTGTATTTTGACCCACAGAGTCATGTGAGGTCTTATTTTTTGCGGGACGAGTTGACATTTTTATTGGTACCATTTTCGGGCACGTGACATTTTTTGATCGCTTTTTATTCCGATTTTTGGGACAAAAACCAGCATTTCATGGATTTCTTTTGGGGGGGCGTTTACACCGTTCCGCGTGTGGTAAAATTGATAAAGACAATTTGTCTTCGGGTCAGTACGATTACAGCGATACCTCATTTATATCTTTTTTTACGTTTTGGCGCTTTTATACAATAAAAGCAATTTTACATAAAAAATAATTATTTTGGCATCGCTTTATTCTGCGAGCTATAACTTTTTTATTTTTTGGCTGATAATGCTGTATCATGGCTCGTTTTTTGCAGGACAAGATGAAGTTTTCAGTGGTACCATGTTTATTTATATCTGTCTTTTGTATCGCGTGTTATTGCACTTTTTCTTCGGCGGTATGATGATAAAGCATTTGTTTTTTGCCTTTTTATTTTAAGGATTTCACTAAAGGGGTTAACTAGTGGAACAGTTTTATAGGGCGGGTCGTTACAGATGCGACAATACTAAATATGTGCATGTTTATTGTTTTTTTATTATTTACAAAAAAAATAATTATATTAGGGAATTTTTTTTAAATTTATTTGGGATTTTTTTTTAATTATTTTTTCATATGATTTTTTTTTAACTTTATTATATTGTCCCAGGGAGGACATCACTGTAAAGTGTCAGATTGCTGATCTGACACTTTACAGTGCACTGTGTCAGATCAGCGATCTGACAGGCACCGCTGCAGGCTTTCTCAGGGTAAGTGCACACGTTACAGATTGTACTGCGGATTTTTCTGTGCAGATTTGGCAAAATCCGCAGGTAAATCCGCATGTCAAAAGACCTGCGTTTTACCTGCAGATTAGCCTGTGGTTTTCTCCTGCGGTTTGACACCTGATCATGGAGGTGATCAGAATCCGCACAAAGAATTGACATGCTGTGGATTTTAATCCCCAGCAAATCCGCTTGGCAAAGTCCACAGCATGTGCACAGCGTTTTTTTTTCCATTGATTTTAAAGGTACTGTACAACGCAGCAAAATCTGTATTGCAAAATGAATGGTGTAATTCAAATCTATACAAAAAACAAGTCCTCATATGGCTATGCCAATGAAAAAAATAAAAAAGTTTTGGTTCTTGTAAGAAGGCGAGAGAAAATTTGAAATGCAAAAAAAATGGCTGCAGATTTGAGGGTTTAAAGGGGATCTGTCACTCCTTTTTTGAGATATCATATAATGATATCATTCAATTGTGTGTCACATAAGGATTCTCTTAGTACTTTTGCTTCCCCCTGACCCCGCACCTTTCATGCATAAATACCTTTTTTATATCGGTTCAGCTGTACCTAAACTGTCGCTGTCCGGTCCGCTGGGCGGGGCTTATTCACCTGCTCCCCCTCCTCGATGTCTTGCTCTACACATTTCTTCTTGTGTAGAGCAAGACAGGGGGGGGAGCAGTTGAATAAGCCCCGCCCAGCGGACCGGACCGTGGCAGTTTACATACATCTGAACCGATATAAAAAAGGTATTTATGCATGAAAGGTGCGGGGTCAGGGGGAAGCAAAAGTACTAAGAGAATCCTTATGTGACACAGAATTGAATGATATCATTATATGATATCTCAAAAAAGGAGTGACAGATTCCCTTTAAACCCCTTTCAGGCTTGGTCTTTAAAGCAGAACCCCCCATTTAAATTGAACATGTCAGCAGGATTGTGCTCAATAAACTACAGACAATGTCAGGTCGGCGCCATTATACTGATTAGGCCAGGGTCACACTTGAGAGAAACTTGCACGAGTCTTGCGTCTCAATACCAGGAACCGCCGCTGGCACTCGGACCAGAGCGCTTAGCAGCATAGAAATACATGCTGCCGCTCACTCCAGTCCCAAGTGCCGGGCATTGAGACGCGAGACAATGATGCCCGGTGATGAAATCTGTCTTGTGGTTTAATATTTATTTGCAGTTTTCAGTTAATGAGATTCTCGTGCTTTGGTAGGGGCTGCAAGGCTTGTCTTTATGTGGTGCTCTGCTTACATATGCACGTTTATGGACTTATGACAGGTCACTGATCCTTTAGTGACCTGCCCCCAATTTTACACACTGCATAGAATAATGTGTGGAAAAAAAAATTCATCACGCAGGTGTCGGCAATGGCGCCTGCATTATTGCTTAATACAATGGATATAATGCCTATATGTATTTATTATTTAGTCATATAATATTGTGATGAGAAGAAAAAAATATATATATCTTCATCTTCATATATATATACAGCACAGACCAAAAGTTTGGACACACCTTTTCATTCAAAGAGTTTTCTTTATTTTCATGACTATGAAAATTGTAGATTCACTCTGAAGGCATCAAAACTATGAATTAACACATGTGGAATTATATAATTAACAAAAAAGTGTGAAACAACTGAAAATACTGCATGTCTTATATTCTAGTTTCTTCAAAGTAAGCCACCCTTTACTTTGATTACTGCTTTGCACACTCTTGGCATTCTCTTGATGAGCTTCAAGAGGTAGTGTCACGTTTCCGCCAGACTTAGGGCCTGCTGTTCCGGTCGCGGCCACTAGGAGGCGCCGGACCGCCACTTTATCGTCAGACTCAGGTACGGCTGTTCCTGCCTCGGCCACTGGAAGGGGCCGTGGTTCTGTCACATCAGGCTCAGAGCCTACTGTCCCGGCTTTAGCCTCTAGGAGGCGCCGGTCTGTCACGTCGCCGTTAAATTCTGGGTCTGCTGCTCCTGTCGCGGTCACTAGGAGGCGCCATGGCTCGTCCGGGAGTTATGGTGCTGACAGAGTAAGGGCACCTGCGCAGGCATCTGGTGGACGCAGGCTCCACCCCTCTGTCAGTCATCAAGAGGTTACTGCATCTCCATCTGGCCTGGTCCTGGGGGCGATACTGATGACATCATCAGTCCAGGAACCTATGAGGGGTGACCTGATCCCTGAAATACCTTGGGACTGGTCTTGCAAGCCGCCGGATATATTGTTGGTTCCCCTGTGTGTTACTGTGTGAATTACTTTCTGACTGACTGACTTTGGCCTGGACTTCTGACTCTCCTTCTGCCTAACGATTCTGTACCTCTGCTACTCTCCTGGTTTATGACTTTCGGCCTGAATCTGACTCTCCTTCTGCCTAACGATTCTGTACCTCTGCTACTCTCCTGGTTTATGACTCTCGGCCTGAATCTGACCCTGCTTCTGCCTAACGATTCTGTACCTCTGCTACTCTCCTGGTTTATGACTCTCGGCCTGAATCTGACTCTGCTTCTGTCTACCGTTTTTGTACCATTGCTGCCCGACTGGTTTAGACTTGCATATCTCCACGTTTGTCCCGTATTGGAACACCTTTCTGGCGACCGTCCTGCTCTGGTCACTGCTCCTATTCAGACAGCGCCTCCTGGGCTCTGCTAAAAATCCAGATCCCTGTATAGGGGTAAAGGGTATCAGTGTTTCTCGGGGTGTTGCCTGGCTGCAGCCCAGACCCGCAGGCGGACGTCACATTATATCCGGCCCCATAAAAAAAAAACTGCTTCTTGTGTATATATCCAGCATATACAAAAGCAGTCTCCCTGAACTTTTTTTTTCTCTCCCTTCTTCTGACTGAGCTGATTTCTGGCCTAAACACCTGGTTCAGTGCACAGCCTGAAGGAGCACTTTCATCTTCCTGCACCAGTATGCTGCAGTCTGGAGCCTTCAGAGAGAGAGCTGAGCGTCAGAGATCCATACTACTGAGACATCGGCCTCTGGGCAACTCTGGCTATGGTTGCCCAGGGGCACAGGTATTGCCCGCAGATGCGGCTAAAGTTTTATTTCTTATTGCTCTATCTTTTGGTCAGAAATCTCAGTGTGTGAACGCATATGTGGATTGTGGATCTGAAGGGAATTTTATGGATTCTTTGGTTGCTAAAAGTCTCGGTGTACCCCTATTAAGACTTAATGCCCCTATAAAAACTACGGCTATTAATGGCACACCCATTGTCCAGGAGGGGGTTAAATTTGTTACTGACAAAATCACTATGTCGGTGGGAGCATTGCATACCGAGGTTATGTCATTTTTTGTGATGGATAATTTGTCTGCTGCAGTCATTTTGGGGATGCCATGGCTACGCCAGCACAATCCAGTCATCGACTGGCACCTAGGCGATGTTATACGCTGGAGTTCACACTGTCAGGAAAACTGCATATCGCTAACAGTAAACCAAGTTAAAGTTAAACCCCTCCACATACCGTTTGCCTTCAGAGATTTTGAGGATGTCTTCTCTATTGCAAAATCTGAAAAGCTACCCCCTCACAGAAAGTATGATTGCCCTATAGATCTGATTCCAGATGCCCGCCTCCCAAAAGGGAGAATATTTAATCTCTCAGGTCCAGAGCGTCAGGCTATGAACGAGTACATAGCAGATAGCTTAAAAAAGGGGTTTATTAGACCGTCCATTTCACCAGTTGGAGCTGGCTTCTTCTTTGTAGAAAAGAAAGATGGGGGTCTCAGACCCTGCATTGATTACCGGGAATTGAATGCAATCACTATAAAGAACCAGTATCCGCTTCCACTCATCCCTGATCTTTTTAATCAGCTAATGGGAGCCCGTTGGTTTACTAAACTGGACCTCCGGGGGGCATACAATCTAGTCCGCATAAGGGACTGGGATGAGTGGAAAACAGCCTTTAATACACCTCTTGGCCACTTTGAGTACCTGGTAATGCCCTTCGGACTCAGTAACGCACCTGCCGTGTTCCAGCACTTTGTAAATGACATTATCAGGGACACTTGTGGGGTGTATGTCGTCGTGTATTTAGATGACATTTTGATTTATTCTGCTGACCCTGTGACACATGCTCAGCACGTTCGCTCTGTACTGCAGAGACTGCGAGAACACTCCCTGTTTGCTAAACTGGAGAAATGTGTTGTTTTTTTTTGCGGAGGAGGTACAATTTTTAGGATATGTGGTTTCAAGCACAGGCTTCCGTATGGATCCTGCCAAGATCCAACCTATTAAAACTTGGGTGCAACCCAAGTCGCTAAAAGCGCTGCAGCGATTTTTAGGGTTTGAAAATTATTACCGAAAATTCATCAGGGGTTTCTCCGAAATTGCTAAACCACTCACGGATTTGACCCGAAAAGGGGCAGACGTGACCAATTGGAACCGTGAGGCAATTCAGGCTTTTGCTACGTTAAAAGAGTGCTTTGTAGCCAACCCAGTTTTGGTTCAGCCTGATCTGGACCGCCCGTTTATTGTAGAGGTGGACGCCTCTGAGGTCGGAGTGGGAGCAGTGCTGTCGCAAAGCACTGCATCACTCACTCAGCTTCGCCCATGTGCCTTTTTCTCCCGCAAATTCTCTGCCACTGAGAAGAATTACGATATAGGTAATCGGGAGTTATTGGCGATCAAATGGGCCTTCGAGGAATGGCGCCACTTCCTCGAAGGCGCCAAACATAAGATCACTGTGATTACAGATCACAAGAATCTGACTTACCTGGAGTCAGCTAAAAGATTAAATCCTAGACAAGCGAGGTGGGCCTTGTTCTTCTCTAGGTTTGATTTCTTAATAACCTTTCGTCCTGGTACCAAAAATGTGAGGGCTGATGCTCTTTCTCGAAGTTTCTGCCCCTCACAGGCTGAGGACTCGGAGCCAGTTCCAATACTGGCCAATGGTATTGTTGTGTCGGCTGTGTCTCTGGACCTTCTGGAGGAGATCCGTAGGTCCCCAGAACCAGCCCCTGACTCGACGCCCCCCAGAAATTGTTTGTTCCAGCGTCGTTTCGCCTACAAGTTCTGAAGGAGTCGCACGACTCCGTCCTGGCAGGCCATCCTGGGGTCAATAATACCGCCAGACTTGTGACTAGGAGTTTTTGGTGGCCAACGGTAGTTAAGGACTGCAAGGATTATGTACTAGCTTGTGAAATCTGTGCTCGCGCCAAGTCCCCTCACAATCGGCCTCCCGGCTGGCTCCAGTCCTTGCCCGCTCCAGAGAGTCCATGGACCCACATCTCCATGGACTTCATTACTGACCTACCACCCTCAGAGGGGAAGACATGTATCTGGGTGGTGGTGGACCGGTTCAGTAAGCAATGTCATTTCGTTCCCCTCTCTGGATTACCTAATTCAGAAACTCTGAGTAAGTTGTTTATTGTTCATGTAATAAGGCTGCATGGCGCTCCAGAGAATATCGTGTCCGACCGAGGTACCCAGTTTGTTTCCAAATTCTGGAGAGCATTCTGCAAACGTATTGGTATTGAATTATCCTTCTCCTCCGCTTACCACCCTGAGACCAATGGTCAAACGGAGCGTACCAACCAGGCTCTAGAACAATATCTTCGCTGCTATGTCTCGGAACATCAGTCTGATTGGGCGGAACATCTCCCATTAGCTGAGTTCGCTCTAAATAACCAGTACCAGGAATCTATCAAAACCACCCCGTTCTTCTGCAATCATGGTTTGCACCCACGTTTTGGTTCATTTTCGGCCAAGATGTCGGAGCTTCCGGGAGTAGAGAATTCCATATGTCACTTAAGGACAATCTGGTCGGAGGTGAACACAAACTTGAAAGGGTCCCAGGTCAGGCAGGCTTCGGCCGCAAATAAACGGAGGTCCACGGGGCCGCACCTAGGAGTTGGGGACAAAGTTTGGCTGTCTACCAGAAACATTAAGCTTAAGGTGCCATCTGCCAAACTGGGGCCCAGGTTTATTGGTCCCTACGAGATATTAGAAGTAATTAACCCGGTAGCCTTTCGTTTAAGGCTCCCTCAGTCTTTTAAAATTCCTAATGTTTTCCACAAATCCCTTCTCAAGGTGTACCGCTCCCCAATTCATCCCGTCCAGTCCCCTCCTCCTCCAGTTTTGGTCAAGGGTGCCTTGGAGTACGAAGTCCAGGGCATCCTTGATTCCCGTTTAGTGAGAAAGTCTGTGCAATATTTAGTTCATTGGAAAGGCTATGGCCCAGAGGAGAGGTCCTGGGTCCCCGCTAGTGACATTCATGCCAAGGGGTTGATTAGAAGGTTTCACCTCCTTCACCCTGATAAACCGGGTTTTGAGGGTCCGGAGGCCCCTCTTGGAGGGAGGGGTACTGTCACGTTTCCGCCAGACTTAGGGCCTGCTGTTTCGGTCGCGGCCACTAGGAGGCGCCGGACCGCCACTTTATCGTCAGACTCAGGGACGGCTGTTCCTGCCTCGGCCACTGGAAGGGGCCGTGGTTCTGTCACGTCAGGCTCAGAGCCTACTGTCCCGGCTTTAGCCTCTAGGAGGCGCCGGTCTGTCACGTCGCCGTTAAATTCTGGGTCTGCTGCTCCTGTCGCGGTCACTAGGAGGCGCCATGGCTCGTCCGGGAGTTATGGTGCTGACAGATTAAGGGCACCTGCGCAGGCATCTGGTGGACGCAGGCTCCACCCCTCTGTCAGTCATCAAGAGGTTACTGCATCTCCATCTGGCCTGGTCCTGGGGGCGGTACTGATGACATCATCAGTCCAGGAACCTATGAGGGGTGACCTGATCCCTGAAATACCTTGGAACTGGTCTTGCAAGCCGCCGGATATATTCTTGGTTCCCCTGTGTGTTACTGTGTGAATTACTTTCTGACTGACTGACTGACTTTGGCCTGGACTTCTGACTCTCCTTCTGCCTAACGATTCTGTACCTCTGCTACTCTCCTGGTTTATGACTTTCGGCCTGAATCTGACTCTCCTTCTGCCTAACGATTCTGTACCTCTGCTACTCTCCTGGTTTATGACTCTCGGCCTGAATCTGACTCTGCTTCTGTCTACCGTTTTTGTACCATTGCTGCCCGACTGGTTTAGACTTGCATATCTCCACGTTTGTGTCCCGTATTGGAACACCTTTCTGGCGACCGTCCTGCTCTGGTCACTGCTCCTATTCAGACAGCGCCTCCTGGGCTCTGCTATAAATCCAGATCCCTGTATAGGGGTAAAGGGTATCAGTGTTTCTCGGGGTGTTGCCTGGCTGCAGCCCAGACCCGCAGGCGGACGTCACAGGTAGTCACCGGAAATAGTTTTCACTTCACAGGTGTGCCCTGTCAGGTTTAATAAGTGGGATTTCTTGCCTTATAAATGGGGTTGGGACCATCAGTTCTGTTGTGCAAAAGTCTGGTGGATACACAGCTGATAGTCCCACTGAACAGACTGTTAGAATTTGTATTATGGCAAGAAAAAAGCAGCTAAGTAAAGAAAAACGAGCGGCCATCATTACTTTAAGAAATGAAGGTCAGTCAGTCCAGAAAATTGGGAAAACTTTGAAAGTGTCCCCAAGTGCAGTGGCAAAAACCATCAAGCGCTACAAAGAAACTGGCTCACATGAGAACCGCCCCAGGAAAGGAAGACCAAGAGTCACCTCTGCTGCGGAGGATAAGTTCATCCGAGTCACCAGCCTCAGAAATCGCAGGTTAACAGCAGCTCAGATTAGAGACCAGGTCAATGCCACACAGAATTCTAGCAGCAAACACATCTCTACAACAACTGTTAAGAGGAGACTTTGTGCAGCAGGCCTTCATGGTAAAATAGCTGCTAGGAAACCACTGCTAAGGACAGGCAACAAGCAGAAGAGATTTGTTTGGGCTAAAGAACACAAGGAATGGACATTAGACCAGTGGAAATCTGTGCTTTGGCCTGATGAGTCCAAATTTGAGATCTTTGGTTCCAACCACCGTGTCTTTGTGCGATGCAGAAAAGGTGAATGGATGGACTCTACATGCCTGGTTCCCACCGTGAAGCATGGAGGAGGAGGTGTGATGGTGTGGGGGTGCTTTGCTGGTGACACTGTTGGGGATTTATTCAAAATTGAAGGCATACTGAACTAGCATGGCTACCACAGCATCTTGCAGCGGCATGCCATTCCATCCGGTTTGCGTTTAGTTGGACCATCATTTATTTTTCAACAGGACAATGACCCCAAACACACCTCCAGGCTGTGTAAGGGCTATTTGACCAAGAAGGAGAGTGATGGGGTGCTACGCCAGATGACCTGGCCTCCACAGCCCCCAGACCTGAAACCAATCGAGATGGTTTGGGGTGAGTTGGACAGCAGAGTGAAGCCAAAAGGGCCAACAAGTGCTAAGCATCTCTGGGAACTCCTTCAAGACTGTTGGAATACCATTTCCGGTGACTACCTCTTGAAGCTCATCAAAAGAATGCCATGAGTGTGCAAAGCAGTAATCAAAGCAAAAGGTGGCTACTTTGAAGAATCTAGAATATAAGACATATTTTCAGTTGTTTCACACTTTTTTTTTAATTATATAATTCCACATGTGTTAATTCATAGTTTTGATGCCTTCAGAGTGAATCTACAATTTTCATAGTCATGAAAATAAAGAAAACTCTTTGAATGAGAAGGTGTGTCCAAACTTTTGGTCAGTAATGTATATATCTTCATCAAAATGGAGCCACCATTTTGCTAGAGGGAAAAAAACTGGCTCTATCAAGATGGCGCCGGTGGCGCCTGCGCAGTAGCATTTATTGGAACGAGAAAAAAAACATTTGACGCCATAAAAATTGCACCGGCGGCCATCTTGATGGAGCCTAAAAACATTTTTCACTAGCAAAACGGTTAATATGCATATATGCATTTATTATTTAGTCATATAGTATTGTGGGGAAGAAAAAAAATTATCTTCATCAAAATGGCGCTGGAGCTTGCACAGTAGCATCTATCGCGTTATGATAGATGCTACTCTGCAAGAGCCGCTGGCACCATCTTGATGGAACCAATTTTTTTCCATGGCGATGTGGCGGCGCCTGCACAGTAGCATGTATTGGAACATGAAAGATGCTATTGTGCAGGCACGGCCGCCGATTCCATTTTTCTGAAAAAAAAAGTTTCTTCTCCCCATAATATTATATGACTAAATAATAAATGCATATAGGCATATTATCCATTGTATTATGCTACAGCGCAAGCGCCGGCACCTGCGTGATTTTTTTTTTTTTTTTCCACAGAGTTTTCTATGCAATATGTAAAATAGGGGGCAGGTCAGTGAAGGATCAGTGACCTACCAGAAGCCATACAGATGTATATATAAGCAGAGCACCACGTAAAGCCCCGCCCACAGCCCCACTCAGAGATCGCCCACAACCCCACCCACAGGCGGCCCCGAAGCATGAGCATCTCATTAACTGAAAACTGAAAATAAAGATTACACAGCAACCTCAAGACGCATTTCATCAACCAAGGTATCATTGTAATCAGTATAACGGCGCCGACCTGACGCTGTCTGTAGGTTACTGTGCACAATCCTGCTGACAGATTAGCTTTAAGCTGCAGTAAAACTATAGAGGCTTAGCACAAGCTTCAAATTTATATTATAATGCAATACATGAAAATGCAAAATTGGTCAAACAAAGTAGATTCAAATGGCCTCTTGTATAAAAACTAATGCAGACAGAAATGTATCTTTGTTCATAGCAATCAATCTGATCTCCATTTTTTAGGTTTGTTGTAGGAGGGAGAATGTCCATCTATAATAGATTTTATTATATCCAAGCCGTTACTATCTGTCCATGTCCATTATGACGCTGGTATCACAATTAGGGCTGCATAAGCTGACATTAAATCAGGCTTTTACTAGGAAATTTTGGCACTTTACCCCAGCACATAAAATATCAGAGATCTTATGAGCGCGCTTTGGCATTTTATATCTTGCACAATGATATCATTACACTAGATGGGGCTATATTACTGTTCTAAAAATGGTTTAATTTTGTAAAATGTATACATTGGCAGCAATATAATAATTATTATACATTTTGCAGCGGAGTTTCATGGGTTCAAGAATACATCTGAGTTAAGGAGACAAGATAGTCTTTTTGATCCAGGATCAAATCCGTAAGTTGGTAGAAAAGATGGCAGCCCTTTGTACAGGTACTAACTTTTTTTTCCAGTGAATCTCTAAAACAAGACTGGATTGCAGATCTTCATGTATATCGGCGCAGTTACTGTAATTGGCTGAGAAAGTAGCAGCATGTCTTGGCGGTTGCGATAATCCTATTTATGATTGAATTAATCTTGGAAGCTTTTGTTAAAAATCCACTAAAGGTTTGTACAGGATTATATAGGCTGCAAAGCTTTAGAAGAAGGGTTGGACTGGCCCACCATAGTACCGGAGATCCACTGGTGGCCTCAGGCTCTAACTCATTAATGGGCTCCAAAAGTGCAACAGCTTTGACTTTGATGCCAATCATTTGTTTCTCCCGTCTATGATAATCTTATTGATATGTCCTGTGTGTGCAATGATAACATATTACTATACTTTGAAAAGTAGGCATGTACATGTTCTTTATGTACGGAGATTTGGCTGACATAATCATTATCCATTAACAAGAATAGGTTTTTATTTTTGTTTTTTATTATTATTTTTTATGCAATGAGTTCAACATAAATGTCTCCAGTCGCTAAATGTGACTGCAAATTTCATATGTGCTGTGGGCTCACTGTTAGAATTACCCTTTATTTCCATCTTGAGAAGGAATTTGTATGCTGACTAGCTTTATGTCTGCTAATCAGGAGGAATCATTGCTAATCAAAACGTGACTGTAACATTGACCCCATGCGTGACCATCTGCTCAAGCAAGATTTACATAGAATTATACGAAATTGATAAAATCCATTATTATACCCATAGTGTAGTTCCCTTGATGGAAGAAGGAGATAAAATAACACTTTCTGAGCATACTATAATTAAAATTGTTAAAACCAAATATAAGGGATTTTCTGACCTGATGACATTGTGCACATAAGGGGATGACTCCAAAAGCACATAAGCTGGAACCAGTAGGTCTGTTGTTGGAAAATCCTCCATGGAAGTTCTGGCAGTGTGTAGTTAGAATAGAATTACTAGGTGGATGGCGCTCCCTTGGCAGTGAATGTGATGAGTGAAAATAGACCCACAAATAAATCAACTCAAATAATTTATTAAAAACACAACATGTTTCGGCTGTATCCAGGCTTCTTCAGGTATCTTCCTGACAATGTGTCGCCTGAGGAAGGCTGGATACAGATGCAACACACTGTACTTTTAATAAATTATTTAATTAGATTTATTTTTTTATATTATTTTAATTCATCAAATTCGCTACTATGGAAGCGTCATTCACCTGATAATTACACCCTAAAAATCTTTTATACAAAAAGTCCCCTTATCCCATCCAATTTTGAGAAAGAAAGAAAGTTTTCAAGAAGCTTTTCAAGGTCCACAGACCTCTTCATCAGGACAAAACCACAATAAGTCTTACTGTGGTTTTTGTCCTGATGAAGGGGTCTGTGGACCTTGAAACGCATTGACGCAATAAATCTGTCTATGATCATATTTTGGATAATGGGCAGCGCAGATTTTGAAACACCAGATTCCTCATTTTTTATAACTAACTTTCAGTTGCGCAGTTTCTTCTGGGCAATCTGTGAACTGATGAAGGTCCGATTGTTCGACCGAAACGTCTTTCTCATGCTCTATAATTTCAAACACCTCTAAGAGAATCATTCTTCCATTTCTGTCTCTGCATCTATAATGTTTTGCAGAGTCCTCAATCACTGTTCTATGTAGGAATTTAGGTATATGATATGGTCAGCGTATAAAGTAAAACAGAAATGTCATATGCCAAGGACCTTATGGATCTTTATATGTATTGGAGAATTGGTGAGCAATTTTCTTGGAGAACTTTTGTTCAACCTGTGGGATAAGACCCTATTTTGCGCTTTTGTTTCGCTCTTCCTTTAAATACTAGGACCTTATGGATAACAGATTCAGCTCCTTAAATATGTCTGATCAACTTTATACTGAGATGTTTTAATCTCCTGTTTCCATTTTTCTCTAGACCTATATGTCTCAGTTTCGCCATTGCACTTGATCACTTCCCTTCACGTTCCAGAGATAATTCTCATTATTCTTGTTGTTCTGATTTCTAAGGAATGCTTTTGGAGAACCCAAACCAATAGCTTCCTTATTTATTGTGTCTCCTATTTGTAAATATTTCTAAAACAAATTTTATAAATTTTGGTAAATTTTTAGATTCCTTCCTTTACCCACTCTCCCACTATCTTATCAACCATATCAAGTATACCTTTAAGGCATCCAACCAGAAAAGTTTTACATTACAAATAATGTTTGTGATACAACAATCTTTTCCAGATTTTATCCATGTCTCTTAATTTTTTTCTAATAATGTGAGATTAAAGCCTTAAAATCTGTTAATTTGTGAGACACTCTAACCGTCTAAATATGTAAAATTGTCCTTCTTTCAATTATTTGTATTTCCCTACTCTTATTAATTTACCAAGCACCATCAAATTTATTTGTAAGCTACAACGCCTCCATTACTTTATTAAAATCTTTATTTATATCCTCCAATAGCAAAAGTCATTACTAGTCATTCATGTTCTTACTAGAAACCAAGTGACCTAGAAATAGATGATGTGGCAGAACACAGTAAGGGCCGATACGCAGTCTCCTATAGACCTTATGGAATTTAGGATTTTAAGACCCCTCCAGCAAGAGTAAATTTTCCCCTCCAGATAAGAGAGGGTTAAGCAAATGTAGGTAAGTGGTATATCTGATGCCTGGGAAAGAGAGGTGTGTATGTGAGGGCAGCAGTGTGGGAATGACATGCACTGAGCTGCCTGCAGGGCTGAGAGGAAGGATGAAATGTAATGCTCTGCTTACAGACAAGGCTGGGAAGCAGACACAGGTGTGAATGACAGATACATTTTTTCTCAGACCTTTACAAAAAAAATCTTAATGCAGCCTTCACTGGCCTTAGCTTAAAGGCTACTCTCAAAGTGGTGCTGACTTTCAATTTACTTTGCGTCTGCTGTCCCCAAGGCAGTCATTGCTTTCAGTTGCCTCTGTTCCCACATGCAAATTCTGGCCACTATATCTAGGCTATGGCAGGCAACTCATTGCTCATGTACTCCTTGTGTAAATCCTCTTACTAGTTGTCTGTGACCAACAACATATCAGAACTGTGGAGCCAGTGTAGGGGGTGGACATATTAAAGGGGTTGTCCTGTCCAAATTAGTCTGCAGTCACACAGAGGGGACTCGCCGGTTTGAGAGCCAGGACCGGAGGGTATGTATGCATTATGAATACTGTCAACCAGAGCTCATCCAGTGGGCACAGTCTTACTCCATACACTTGTATGGAGATAGGGCGGGCCCTTTAGTCGGCCATTCCCACTGGACAGCCGCGTCTCTAATTGGGGCGCTGCCTCGCTCAATACAAGTGTATGGAGCAAAGCCACACCCACTGGGCAGGCTCTGGCCCAGTGTTTTGTCTGCTGGGTGCTCCGGTTTGACATATTGCAGATCGAATAGACAGATTTCTGGAAAACCCAGCTGTCATGGTACACATCAATACCAATGACAAAGCTAGAGTTAGGTAAAAAGTCCTTAAGAATGATTACAAGGAGCTAGGAGAGAAGCTGAAGGCCAGGAACTCCAAGGTGGTGTTTTCAGAAATACTGCCAGTGTCCCAAGCATCACTAGATAGACCGTGGGAGCTTAGGGCAATAAAAAAAATGGCTTAGAAATTGGTGCAGGAAAGGAGGGTTTGGGTTCCTGGAGAACTGGGGCGACTTTTCTGTCGGCTACATGCTCTACGGTAGGGACGGGCTGCACCTCTATGGGGAAGGTGCAGCTGTGCTTGGGGAAAAAATGGTAAGACTGATGGAGGAGCTTTTAAGCTAGGATCTGGGGTGAAGGAGGGTAGTTGTGCTAATAAGGGGATAGATAGAGTAGACAGAGAGAGTAAAGCAGTATGGATAAATGAGGATTTAGGGGGACTGGAATATGCAAGGAAACGAGGGAGTTGAGTAGGAGTAATGTGCTAATAATATTAAATGTTCTAACAAACAAAATGAATGAACTGGAGACTCTTATGTCGGTCACAGAATGCGATGTGGTGGGTATTACGGAAACCTTTCTTGACGAGAGCTATGACTGGGTAACAAACGTGGAGAGTTACACTACATTTAGAAAGGACAGGAAAGATATAAAAAGGTGGAGGGGTGCGCATCTTCGTAAAATCCACATTATAACCTGTTCTCAATGAAGACACTGGGGGGGAGTTACAGCAATGTAGAGTCACTATTGGTAAATGTACAAGGGGATGGCAAAAATGGAAAGCTGCTAATTGGAGTTTGCTACAAGCCTCCTAATATAGCTGAACAGGTAGAGGATGAAATGCTGCAAAAAATGAAAGGCAGCAAACAGTAATAGGGTTCTTATAATGGGGGATTTTAACTATCCATTCAATGGGACATAGAATCTTCTGGTTGTGCTAAAAGCTACAAATTCTTATCCACAGTTCAGGACAATTACCACTCTCAGCTGGTTGCTGAACCAGCCAGGGAGGTAATATGCTGGATCTGGTTCTGTCAAATAGACCAGATACAATTTTAGATCTACAGGTCAGGGATCATTTGGGATGCAGTGACCATAACATGGTAAGTTTCAATGTAATTTTCAATCAAACATTCAAAAGGGGACATGCCAAAGCCTGGTACTTCAAGAAAGCTTATCCCAAAAAATTAAGGGAAGAGCTTAATTGTGTATATGGGCCCACGTCATGGTAACTGGGATCCCGAACATAAATGGTGCATTTTTAAGGAAATACTACTAGAATCCTGCAGAAAACTTATACCCTCTGGTAATAAAATGTCAAGGAATTAAAAAAAAAAATGGATAAATAATACAGTACAAAGTTTAATAAGACAAAAACAAAGAGCATTCAAAACCTTGAAAGTCAAGAATACTGAAATTGCATTTTAGGAGTATAAAGATCTAAAGAAATGTAAAAAAGAAATCAATCTCGCAAAGTTATCCACAGAGAAACAAATCGCCAACGACATTAAAATAAATCCCAATATTTATAAATACATGAATGCCAAAAAGGAAAAAAAAACAGATGGTATTGGCCCCTTAAAAGATGACAATAACAAGATAATTACAGAGGACAAAGAAAAGGCTGAGCTGTTAAACATGCACTTTTCATCTGTGTTCACCAATGAACTGTCTGTTACAGGGATCATTCAACAAGGCAAAAATAAAAATTTAAAACCTGATATAACTAGTTTAACACAAAAAGAAGTACATCTACATCTGAGCAATTTAAACATTGACAAATCTCTCGGCCCAGGTGGCATTCATCCACGGATACTGAGGGAATTGTGCTCAATAATTGTCAGACCATTGTATCTCACATTCTTAACCTCTCTTGTAACAGGAGCGGTGCCATTGGATTGGAGGATGGCTCATGCAGTACCAATATTTTAGAAAGGTAAGAAGGTGGATCCAGGCAACTACCATCCGATAAGTCTGACATCAGTAGTGTGCAAAATTTTTGAGGGCATTATAATAGATGACCTGCATAACTATATTGTAGATAATAATATAATAACTGACAATCAGTATGGATTCCTGAAGAATAAGTTGTGTCTAACATGTTGGGTTTAAATGAGGCGGTAAGTGCAAAACTGGATGTTGGTAATGCGTCTGATGTGATTTATCTGGACTTAGCAAAGGCATTTGATACTGTACCACATAACAGCCTTATACTGAAGCTACAGAATCAAGGACTGGGGGAAACTATGGGTAAGGAATTGGCTAATTGACAGGAAACAGAGTCGTCATAAATGGTACATTCTCTAAATGGGATATAGTCAGCAGTGGGGACCGCAGGGATCTGTGCTAGGACTGATTCTCTTTAACCTCTTTATTAGTGACTTTGTGGATGGATTGAGAGTAAAGTGTCAGTCTTTGCTGAAGACACCAAACTATGGAGGATATTAAATTTTGACCTTGACAGAACAATATTGCAAAACGTTCTGTATAAAATGACTGAATGGGCAAACACTTGGCAAATGAAATTTAAAGTAGATAAATGTAGAGGAATGCACCTAGGACAGAGTAATCCTATTGCAGCATATACATTAATTGGGTATGTACTCGGGACTACAGAACAGGAGAAGGACTTGGGTATTCTGGCTACAAGTAAGCTGAGCAGCAGTACTCAATGTCAAGCAGCAGCCGCAAAAGCAAACGAGATTTTAGGATGTATAAAAAGAGAGAAAATCCTGTGATCCCAACGTATTATTACCCCTTTATAAATCACTGGTGAGGCCACATCTAGAATATGAGATCCAGTTTTGGGCTCCACATTTCAAAAAGTATATTCAGAAGTTAGAATCAGTTCAAAAGGGGGCAACTAGATTATTACAAGGGATGGAGACCTCTCATATGGTGAGAGGTTGGAAAAGTTATGCTTGTTTAGCTTAGAAAAAAAGACGCCTCAGAGGGGATATCATTTACATGTATAAATATATGTGTGATCAGTACAAAACACTGGCACATGGCTTATTCCTTCCAAAGACCATAATGAGGACTAGGGGGCACTCATTACGGGTGGAAGAAAGGTGTCTCCGGCAACTAAATAGGAAAGTGTTCATTACAGTTAGAGCAGTCAGACTGTGCAATGCTGACCACAAGAGGTAGTAATGGCAGACACTATAACAGCTTTTATACAAGTGCTGGATGATTTCCTTGATACACATAACATTGTGGGTTATAGTTAATTTAGTGACAAAATGTACAATTGATGGAGAAAAGTTGAACTTGATGGACCTAGGTCTTTTTTCAACCTATGTAACTATGCAAACTATGAAACTAAATATGTATAGTGCATAGTTACCCTCCGGTCCCGACTCAGAAACCGGCAAATCCCTGCAGCCGCACAGTGTGCATGCTTGGGGGATTCATACGTCTTCAGAGCGACTGCAGACATATCATTTTGGACCGGACAACCCATTTAATGGTGCAACCAAGTGGTGAAGTGGCCAATACCACCTCCAAAGTAGGTGGAATTTTGCATTATGATAAGCAATTGGACTGGAAAGGGCCCATATATTGTTCTTGCACAGGTACCCTTTTATGTCTGTGTCTGCCATTGAATCAGTGTGGGAAGTGTCAAAAAGAACCTGCCAGGTTCTAAAAAAAAAAAACTGTCAATCTATGGGCAGCATGTTATAGAGTAGTAAAAACTGAACTGATTGATATATGAATTTAGGGAGAAAAGATTCAATATTTATATCCCTGGTCATTCTGGGGTTAGCAGTCCAGTCTAGGGGTTGGTCCTAATTTGTGTGATTGACAGTTATCATCTTATGCACATTAAGGCCTCAAGCACACGTCAGTATTTGGTCAGTATTTTGCATCAGTGTTTGCATGCCAAAACCAGGAGTGGAACTTACAGAGAAAAATTATAATTGAAAGATGGACACTTGTTCTGTGTTTTGGAGACTCTCCTGTTTTTGGCATGCAAATACTGATGAATTACTGATGTGTGAATGAGGCCTAAAGCTGCATTTACACAGCTTGATAGTCCATCAGTTACTAAGTAACAACCTATAATTGTGTAATGTGAATGTGTTGAGTGATGTAACAATGCGTCTAAAAACACTCGAGCATCGTGCTAGAGATTGTCTAGGCGAGCAAAAAATTCTTGTTCAACTTACAAAAATTGTGCAATGTACATAGAGATTGTTCATCAATTTGACCAACAAAAAAGGAGGAGCGGAAATACAAATAGATCGTGTTCCAAGGCCATAGTTCAGGAGCTGTTGGAACACTGGAAGAAATACATATTTGTGATTATCGGAAAAAAAATTGTATTTCCTAATTCAATTACATTTTTCTTTTTACAGTGTCAAATGAAATGTTTGTACAATACTTTATGAATTCATTTATTCAAAATAAATAGTATCACTTATGGGATATGAATGTTAAACACAACTACGCTTCAGATTATCTGTCTGGGGGGAATACAGTGCACGATGTTTGATGCTACGATGTAACGATTGGATATTCCGCCCACTCATTCATGATCCTCTTCCGGGATATAAACCCTTGTCTGACACCGTTTGTGCGTCAGGAGTTATGATCATATTGGTCATCGTATAAACGATTATCTGCTTGTGTAAATGAACCATTATATAGGGAAAGCTGTCAATCACTGTGTGGACTGCCCCTTAACTGGGGATATAAATGAGTAAAATACAAGGATGAAGCCACTTTTCTTTTTTCTTCTGCACAGCTCCAACAACTACATAGTGGTGCTTCATATCCATCACCTATTCATATCAATAGGGATGTATGGGCAGTACCTGGCCGCAGCCACTATGCAGCCAGGCGGTACCCGGCCGCGGCCAATATACAGACAGGCGGTACCCGGCCGCGGCCAATATACAGCCGACGGAGCTGAGCTGTGCAACTCAGAACTGACCAAGTCCGGCTGCACCGACACCAGGAAAGCTGGTCAGCAGTGGTGCCAGGTGTCATATTCCTACCGATCAGACATTGATTACTTATTTTATGGATAGGCCATCAATGTTAAGGCTTTGGATAACCCCTTTAAATTCAATTGCTTCTTGAAATCTGAAGTGCGGTTCTTCCCTGAAGTTCATACCTGAGCACACATAGCATCACCCCAATGTGCAGTAAGAAGAATGCAGCCAGTTATAAGATATTAAAGAGGGCCTGTTACCAGGTCAAAAGTGGCCAGTTTTTGCTCTTATTTATTCCTGCTGCTTCCCTGAATATTTTGTTTTGTTTATATTTTTTGTAGTCACCATACAGTTCCAGAGATATGGGTCTTTTTATTTAGTGGCATTTTTTTTTTTTAAACCTTTTTCATTAAGTGGGCATAGTTCACAGGATTCTCTGGGTGGGTGTCTTTAGGCTGTTCTGCATTATTATCCTGTGAGCCATGTACCCTTGTTTAAAAAAAAAAACATATCTCTAAATAAAAAGGCCCATATCTCTGGAGCTGTATGGCCATTAAAAAATACTCTGGGGAGCTGCAAGAATAAAAATAGAAGAAAACACTGCCCATTTTTGACCCAGTGACTGGTCCTCTTTATGAGAGTCCTGGAGCCCATACAGAAGTGACTAGTAAATTCTACTGCCATGTTATTAATCTCTGTGGCCAGAATAGTCTATAATAATAGCCTGGGGACCACTGGGTCTTATTCTGTCCTCCCTTGTCTACAGTATGTTTCTATTTTATCCAAGTGGCTATGTAAAGAAATGGAATTCCACAACAACTGCGGAGCCATCAATTGTCCCCTCTATGGCTCTGACATTGAGTGCTAGCTTCCTCTTCCTCCACACATGGTTTGCTGCTCCCCATGGACAAGTTTATCTTCCATATATAAATATAATAACATAACAATTGTGTAACTTAATCACAGAGCATGGCGGATCAATTCCATGTAATATACATATAAAGGGAATCTACTGGCACAATATCAAGCGAGATTTCTACAGACAACACCCATACATGTTATGTTAAGGTTATTAAAATCTGTATTGTCATCATCTGATCAGTTGTACAGTATGTATTGAGTGGTGTATTATTTTAACTGACCCTATTTTTTATTATGACAAAATACCCTTTTCATACCATACTACATCCTTCCAGTAATCTATCTGTAGCCATAAGAGAAGGAGCAGCCCTCTGTCCTTTCCCATTTCTCACTACCCCCATAAAATTGACTTTTCCCAGTAACCCAATATGCCCTTCACTCCGTCATGGGCATTATTGGAGTACTTCCTTTCCTCCATAAAAAAAATTGGATAGGTGTTACATACACTGCAGTGCACATTTCTAATGGACTGTGGAAAACATAATTACAGTTATTCCACCCTGCTGTATAGAGGAGAGCAGCCAATGGTTTCCAACCCTCCTATTGCACAGGAAAAGTGTGAAATGGGAATTATTAAGGCACCACAGTATGGGACACCCAGCAACACAATATTAAGAACGATCCTCCTAATGTAGGGTACAACAATCTGGTGTACAAAAGTGTAACCCTCCTAATACAGCCAGGTAGCCTTGTATGTAGGAGGTTCACCCAGCAGTTACACACACCAAGAGTTAACTCTCCTATACAAATCTCCCCTATAGAGTCTACAGTTCTGCATGCACTTGGCCTATAAAGTAGAGCAGCACAGTGTTTGGTAAAAGGATAGTTGTGTGAGTAAGGGCTGGGGGCTGTAATCCCATCTGCTTATGTCCTGCAATATGGAACAGCTCCCTTGTCCCCTCAAATCAAGGAATCACACTGGCCACTGAGCTCTATGGCCCACTGTCACCATTCCTTATTCAGGGGCATAAGAAGTAACATAGCAGGGCACATAATACCTAAAAGACAGTCACATCTAGATAGATAGATGGATGGATAGATAGATAGATAGATAGATAGATATGGGATAGATGATAGATAGATATGGGATAGATGATAGATAGATATGGGATAGATAGATAGATAGATAGATATGGGATAGATGATAGATAGATATGGGATAGATAGATAGATAGATAGATAGATAGATAGATAGATATGGGATAGATAGATATGGGATAGAAAGATATTAGATAGATAGATAGATATGGGATAGAAAGATATTAGATAGACAGATAGATAGATAGATAGATAGATATGGGATAGATAGAAATGTAATTATTACAACTATCCCTAATGCACAATCGTAATTTTCCTTTCCTACATGATGTCCCGACAATACAGATGACACAATATAGCAGCAGCTTCCATTCTCATCGGTGCATTAATAACTTTTCCTGTAATTGTATGTAATGTAATATAAATTGCACTGTGTTTTGCTGATTTCACATAAGTTCATGTTATAATTAGATACCAGATATTTATTCCTTATCTTCCTATATACATTGGTGCAGACACACATTCCCTCTATCGGGACAGCAGGATGTTGTGTCGGTCGCGATCCGTCGGGTGCAGTGATCTGTGACCCCTTCTTGCTCCTCCACTTCTCCCCTCTGGCGAATTTAACTAAAATTTCGTTTAAAATCGGATTAACGTGTGCATGACCCAACAGTTACAATCTAATGGGAAATAGCAAAAGCGAAGTCTTCGATAATCATCATTGGGTTGTTAATACTATCGGAGGAATTCTGTAACAGTGATCCACCGATACACCGGCATTCTAGAGATACACCGGCATCATAAGCAGAAGGTTACACCTGGAAAATGGCAGATATTGTAATGTACTGCAGGACCTCACTGATCTGGGTGTAATTAGCACAGTAGTAGAATTGGCTGGGAAATCAGGAGATAAAGCAGGAACACCAAATGAATGGTAACTCGGTGCCTGTATATAGGAGACGGGGAACTCGTGTGTATTTCTATTACTGAGGAGATTGTGACTCATTTGACGGGTATGTATGTTTTCGAAGTCATTATGATTTAATCTGATATTATAACTGCATTATCTATCTATCGCTGTATACTTTATTATTAATAAACTACTCTTTATATATCGCAATATGTTACCATTCCCTTCTTTCAGTTTATGTTATTCAAATTATTAAAATTGTATCCACTTATAATCCGGATTGATCTATATATCTAATCACCTACTTATCTATCTATCCATCTAATCACCTACTTATTTATATACCTATCTAAAAAAAAATAGTAAAATGAAGCCTCACTAAAATATTACTTTAGTGGTGCAAAGCTCTTTGGACTCACAACCTCTGGTCAAAAATGATATAGCAGCACTCCAAACCAGTATGAAAAAATAAAGGACATTTTATTAGCCCATATGGCAACGTTTCGGTTCCACAACAGAACTGTTCTCAAGTCTGGAACTGAAACGTTGCCATATGGGCTAATAAAATGTCCTTTATTTTTTCATGCTAGCATATTTTTCTACATCTATCTATCTATAAATCTATATATTTTATCTAATTTAATTTTATTAAGAACTGCTGTGTATATACCTATTTTTCATACTTATATTTAATTATATCCTATTCCTTTCAATCATGTCATTACATTTTTGTTTCGCTCCCTCTATAGTTACTCAGTTTATCGAATTTATGTATCATCTATCTAATGATCTATCTATTTATCATCTAGCTATCCAATAACTACAGTACCTATCTCTCTCATATCTATCTATCTATCCCATATATATCTATCTATCCATCCATCCCGAAATGTGGCTAAGGTAAATAATAGGAGTCCTCTGACATTTCTCCATTTCTTACACAAAGGGGTGTTTGTTTTTTCGGTAAGTGTGAGGATTGTCCCCATTCCTGGGCAGCGGCCCCCCGCAGAGGGGGACATCGCTCCAGTCCCCAAGCTGGAGAGCAAACACTGCTGTCACTTATATAAACATCTATTAATGGCCCAAAACACCAACAAAAGGCTCATTAGCTGCACCCAATGGGATCGGGCATCAGGCACTAAACTGCTCACTCGTGCAGTGGAGAGAGGAGCTGCATGTATATGCTGTGGACATGTATAGACTTGGGCTGTAAAAAGTTATCCGACTTTGTGAAAGCTAAAATGTATGCTCAGACATAGGCTATACACTAATACACCGAGCAATCCTACATGTATTGTGCTATTTATGATCATGGTTTGTATAGTAAAAGTTTGAAATATTATCTAATATTATATTATTCTATACCGACCATCTCCATCTGAACTGATATAATTAGTAAATGAGTTAACACTGATGTTCAGAAAATCACTCTTCTCTTAATATAAATGTTGGGTGTTATTTTCTGTGGATGTGGGGTGATAACTGAAGAGTCAGGAAAAATAAATAGGCTCAGCATTAACCTAAAATATGCATGCCACCTGGAGATAGTAAGGGCAAAATGATGATGATAATAATAATAAATTATAGTTATTGTTATTATTATTATTATTATTATTATTATTTACAAAAATAGATGAAAATTTGTAGTTTCAAGAAAGATAAGAACTCTGTCATATCCTGCTCAAATATATATTTAATTATTCTGATTGAACTAATTGCATTTTGGATTTGGAGAAAATTCTAGCAATGTCTGACATGGCCTCGCAGCTATTGCATGTACTGGGCCCAGCAGACGACCACCACATTATGGTTACTGCACTCAATCGTTTTCCAATACCAGTCAACAAGAAAGACATGGTGATATGTCAGCTATATTGACAGCTTTAGTGTATGCGCCTTGCCTTAAATTATATTGGCAAATTGTGCGACTAATAAGGACAATCCTCTTTATTTGGGCAGTGACAGATCAGCCTACAAGGGAATGCATTATTGGTTTAGATTTTTTTTCCAATGTGATAATGTAATAAATAAATAAAGAAATACATGTGCGAATATCACCAGATATATATATATATATATATATATATATATATATATATATATCAGGCCATTGATGTTTAAGGTTAGTGCTTTATATCTGTTTTAAATGACATGCTTTCATGTCTACAAGGACATAGACCTAAAAAAATGTTACCTAATGTGCGCAGTATCTTTCAAGTGTCGCAGTGACTTCTGATTTTGGACAAAAGACATCAGGCGCTATTCAATTTTGTTTTCTAATACTGTATTTTATTATAAACTACTTTGCAATCGATTTATACCACTAAATTGTGAAAAAAAAAATTGTAAACGTAACCTCCTCCAAACTGGTGACCTCGCACATGGTGAAGAGCATTCGGCCCCCAGAGATGGTTTCTGTGGGTTGTTTTTCCATTATTTAGGATTTTCTTGGGTTTTGGAGGAAAACAAAAAAAAAATACGGATCTTCATAAATAAAGCACAATAATAATAATAATAATAATAATGATAATATCCTGTAGTGTTATATCCTATGGAGCTCTGCAGGAGGAGGGGTCCTAGAGCCTCTGGCCTCAGCTTTGGCTAATTGCAGAAGAGCTATAGGGGCTTATAAGAGCATTCGGTGAACGTGGGGGGCATAGGGGGTCTTGTCATCAACAGCAATATAAAAAGTCTCTTTACATATCATTAAGTACCATGAGATGAGCTTTGTCTCGCTATATACAATCATTGTGCAGTCCACGCGTGTCTCCATCACAGTCCCTGTATGACCACTAGTTTAGGATCCTAGGTCCACCAAGCTGGAGGTAAGAGGTCCGAGAAGGGAGTCCTGCAGCTGGTGCTGGTGACTGGTCAGGCCGTGGCCGCCCTGAGAAGCCCCCAAAGCGCTCAGAGTGTAGGAAGAGCCCCCCGGGTGGCTGAGGCTGCCCTGCAGGAGGAGGACTGAGTTCTGGTCCGGACTCTGGGGGGGAGAAAACTCTTCTTCAGAGCTGGACATAAGAGATTTCCCTCCGTCCAACGGAGACAACTGGTTCTGTTTGTTGCTGGATGTGTTGTTGTTTTCTGTGTTTTCTCTGGAGAAGAAAAAATAAATATAAGAAGTTGTAGAAGAATATTAATGTGTATTGAAATCCAATTCATATTATCTTAACTAGACCTATCTGCCTGCCCACTACTAAACATGTGACTATCTATCTATCTATCTATCTATCTATCTATCTAATACTCATTAGATTGAGGCTTGAGAAAGGCTTAGTTGAGCCGAAACGTTGCCTTGAAAGACTAACTATGGAGTGCTGCCTCTATTTGGAATGAGTATTGGATATTGTGGATGAAAACTGGACTTTTTGTCTGGGGCTGTGCACCCGAAGCTAAGTACTGTGCTGTTTCCTTTTTTCTAATTATCTATCTATTTATCTATCCCATATCTATCTATCTAACTCTCCCATATCTATCTATCTATCTATCTATCTATCTATCTATCCCATATCTATCTATCTATCTATCTATCTCATATCTATATATCTATCTATCTAACTCTCCCATATCTATCTATATATTATCTATCTATCTATCCCATATCTATCTATCTCATATCTATCTATCCCATATCTATCTATCTATCCCATATCTATCTATCTATCTATCTATCTATCTATCCCATATCTATCTATCTATCTATCTCATATCTATCTATCCCGAAAATGTAGGTGCAACACCTGATCTGAGTGTACTTGTATGTATTATGTATACGCCTCCGAGTCCTCACATCTAAAGCTCCATGGAATAAATGGCGCTATAATAATAATAATCTCAGGCAAGATCAGACCTCTAATAATATGTAAAAAAATGGAGGCAGCACACCAATACAGCAAGTTAGAAAAGTATTTAATTACACATAATGGTTATTATTGGTTAGTAAATGTTTTCTAACTTGCTGTATTGGTGTGCTGCCTCCATTTTTTATCTAAATACCTGCCAGGTAGTATCCGTCTCTCGATATTTCGCATGTATCAGCCATCTTTACTAGAAATATTTCGTGCTTAGTTAAAAAGAGTTATCTTTATCTTTTAATTGGGAATATATTTTAGACCAAATCAATTAAGATACTTTAATAAACAGGTGATTGCCAGTTAAATAGATACATAGATAGATAGACATGGAGAAATATGAATGCAGCAGTGACAATGTTTGGACGTGATGATTCTTGCAGAGCATATAATTCCTCCTCTCCAGCTCTCTGCAGTGACTTCTCCTGTCTTCTCTGTACACGTTGTATTCTGTATATTCTCTGTATTCTGTATAAGTTGTATTCTGCATTTCATTTTACTCTGTATTATGTATACTTCGTATTTTGTATAGTCTCTGTACTCTGTGTTCTGTATACTTTGTATTCTGTATATTTAATGTACTCTGTATATTCTCTGTATTCTGTATATTCTCTGTATTCTGTATATTATATATATATTCTATGTACTCTGTACTTTGTATTCTGCATATTATCTGTACTCTGTATATTCTATGTACTCTGAATTCTGTACATTCTCTGTATTCTGCATATTATAAGTATTCTGTATATTCACTGTGCTCTATATATTATCTGTACTCTGTATTCTGTATATTCTATGTACTCTTTATATACTCTCTGCATTCTGTATATTCTCTGTACTCTGTATACTCTATATATTCTCTGCATTCTGCATATTCTCTGTATTCGGTATATGTTCTATACTCTGTATTCTGTATATTCTCTGTATACTCTGTATATTCTCTGTACTCGGTATATGTTCTGTACTCTGCATATTATTTGTATATTCTCTGTATTCGGTATATGTTCTGCACTCTGTATATTCTCTGTACTCGGTATATGTTCTGTACTCTGTATTCTATATACTCTCTGTATATTCTCTGTACTCTGTATATTCTCTGTATACTCTCTGTATCTTCTCTGTACTCTGTATATTATCTGTATATTCTCTGTATTGTGTATATTCTCTGTATCTTCTCTGTACTCCTCTGTATATTATCTGTATATTCTTTGTATTGTGTATATTCTCTGTATCTTCTCTGTACTCTGTATATTATCTGTATATTCTCTGTACTCTGTATTCTATATACTCTCTGTATATTCTCTGTATTCGGTTTATGTTCTGTACTCTGTATATTATCTGTAGATTCTCTGTATTGTGTATATTCTCTGTACTCGGTATATGGTCTGTGCTCCGTGTCCTGTTTCTGTCTTGCTCCAGTCACTCACATGTGGAACCTCCTATCCACAGATCAGGTGTAATAATCCTATGTGTGTGAACAGCGGCCTGCCAGCCCCAGCAGCAGAGTGTGCGGTAAGTTAGGAGCCCCCCAGCCCCCACAGTCACCCCTTGATCTGTGAGTGCCCTGCTACAGCTGGGGGGATGCAGCAAGCGGCAGATCATTGCTGGGAGGACCGCTCTGGAAATGGACGACCCTGCGCTCCTCATGCAGCAGATCTGCTTAACCTCCTGTGTGCTGGACAGACTAGTGGTCAGCATCACCCCATTCCAAAGCACGTGTGGCAGCAGGAGATGATGGGGATTCTTTGTCTGGGATTTTTAGCAGACAGATGCGGGGGTTTGGGATTCGAGGGCTCAGGCTTCTTTTAACCTGAAGCCTGTGCCTGACAAGTCCCCTTCCCTTGGAGCGCCTTACCTTTCCTTGGCTTCTGCAGCTCTGTCCCTTTGCCTCCTGTTTTTGAACCAGTTGCTGACCTGGGTGGTGGTGAGTCCAGTGGCCTCTGCCAGCTCCCTCTTCTCCCTGGGAGAGGGGTAGGGGTTATGAGCATACCATTCCCTTAGGACCCCTCTAGACTTCTCCTTAAAGCAATAACTTGTCTCTTCACCATCCCATATGGTTCTTGGCAAAGGAAATTTCCTCCTCACCCGGTATTTGCCCACTGCCCCAAGAGGTCTCCCCCTGAGCTTCTCCGCTTCCACATAGTGAGCCTTCAGCCACAGCTGCTGCAGTTTGGGGTGGTTGTGTGGGGAGAACTGGTGACTCTCCAGGATCTTGTAGAGTTCTCTGAAGTTCCCCCTGTGGAAGGCGACCACAGCCTTGGCTTTCAGGACGCTCTCATTCTTGTGGAGGTGATCACAGGCTGGCAGGGACCAGAGGAACCTGCCCAATCTCTCCAGGTTCCCCCCTTGCTGCAGAACCTCGCAGACACAGGCCACTTGCTCCTGGGTAAAGCCGAAGGAAGGCAGCATAGACATGGCTCAGTGTGCTGGAGACACAGCCAGAAAGCTCGGTGTGTAGGAGCTCCACATACACTGGAGCAGTGATGCAAGTCACAGAGGGTACATCCAAGGAACCCACCCGAGGACGCAGTGCTCAGGGCAGGGGATGGAGCTGCTGGAAGTTTGTCACTCTTCTGGTAGAAGCCTCCTTAAAGCTCCACACTGCTGCACACCCTGATTGGCTGCACATATGGGGGGCAGGCTGCAGAGCAAGGAGCCCAGGCTGGAGGGTGGGGAGGGCAGGGGTGATGCTGCTGCCCTTGGGTGGGAAGAGAGAGAGAGGAGGGGGGTAGACACGCCAGGGCCTTGCAACATGAGACCCTTCTCAAGTATCACCTAAGGGGACCCAAGACTCATCTCTGCACAAATCAATTATAACAGCAGAGCTCTGTGGGAAAGAAAAAAAATCAAAAAATGTCATTGTCCAGTTCAGGTGAGTTGGTATTTCATTACCTTAATGCTTGCTATGAATAAAATATGTGCTGATGAATAGGGATGAATTATTAACCAGGACAGAGCCAGCATGGGGAACATAGGGGCTGCATGCATATCTATAGCTAGATACAGATTTGTCTATAGCTTTATAAGTGATGCATAATGTGTGTATATATAGTGTGTGCATACAGTATGTGTGTATATAGAGAGAGTGTATTGTGTATACAAGAATCATAAATATATACACACACACATATCTGTGGTTGTGAGAACTTCATGCTAGTTTTTCCTGTAGAGCCATGCTAATAAGTATCTTATCTAATATTTTCTACTAAACAATACAACAATTCCTGGGCAAAAATTCCTTGTATTGCCTCTTCTCCCTTTGGTCTAGGATACCAAGGCATTAAACACAAGGAGTTCCCAGTCTCATTATGTTAATCCTCATTTGCACACCTTACTTGAAAGCAATTATTTAAAAAAAAAAAAGTTCCTTAAAAACAATTAGGCTTTTGTAAACAAAGGTAATAATGTATTGTTGGTAGCAAGGGAGGCAATAAGAGGAGAACAATGGTCTCAGATAAGAGAACACAGAGGTGCTGGGAGAAGTGGATATTATCTGTAATTGTCTGAAAGGACTAAATGGCCATTTAACTACTTTTCTTAGGGAAGATTGTCCACACTTAACAGGTTGAGAAATCAATATTTATTCGTGCTATTATTAAATCAATATTTACAAACACTGACAAAGATGCAGTACTTATTATAAGGCCACGTTCAGTATTTGGTCAGTATTTTACATCAGTATGTGTAAGCCAAAACCAGGAGAGGAACAATCAGAGGAAAAGTAGAAACCAGTCACCACTTCTGGATTTATCACCCTCTTCTGATTTTGGCTTCCACATACTGACCGAATACTGACCGTGTTCATGTGGCCTATGGTGTGCCATTGGTGACTCAGCAGGATACATAGCATGTAGCCAACGTTTCGACCTCTTCATGCTAGAAATCACCTAGTCATCTATGTACAGCAGGGATAGCAGCTTAGGTAGTCCTGAAGTCTTCCAGGAATTAGCATATATCCTGCCCCCTTTAAAGTAACAGAAGATTTTCTAGGATTCCAGGGAAGAATCCCTATTTTGGGAGGCAGGGGCTGGGGGCTGTGAGGTCTCCTCTGCGCACTTGTTCCAGACTTTTGGGTATGAGCTGAGTCCGGGGCAGGTTTAGCAGTCGTTCCTGTGCCACAGCTGCCTTGTCAATAACCATCATCTGCTCCAAGAGGGCACATTCCTGCCCCTTCCAGGAGGGCATTGCTGGGCCCAGATCCCCCCCATCTACACACACTGCAGAGATGCCTACACTTTATACAGACTGATACTATACTATTATTACATTCTGTAGGCTTCCTTCCAATACGTTACAAGTACTTTATGTGTGTATATATATATATATATATATATATATATATATATATATATATATATATATGTGTGTATTGCGATGGTATAACAGTATATGCATCCAATTTCTAATTATATGCTTACAAAAATAATGTTTCACAATCTGAGGAACTGCTAGTTTCTTACCATCCTGCCAGTTTCATTAAAAAAAAACCTTTTAATATTTTGCCACAACCAAAATTCGCAATCAATAGAAAACATTTAGAAAGTATTTGGCACGCTGGTAAATCCAGTTTTCACTAATGCTGCTTGTGCAATGTTGGCTGAAAGATGCTGCATGATAGAAAAGGATACACAAGGTGTAAATGCATTCTGAAAATGGAAAGTCCAAAAGTCTCACAATGCAAATAAATCATGCAAGGCAATGAAATATGCATGCAACATATCATGCATCTGCCAAAAAGCAACGATAATGCACTAACAATTTATATACATAACCACATAATACTAATATACATTCACATATATTTATGCAACTATGCAATAAAAACATGCATGTTCTCATCCAGAATGCTATTATAGCACCACAAACACAGTGGCAGGGGTAGGCATATTTTATTTGTCCAATACATAATGGGATAGTATCGACAGAGATTAATCAAATATTCATATTTTATTAATGCTGCCCCCAATACATACATTATATACATATACCGCTTAAAAAAATAAAGGGAACACTATAACATAGGATGTGGTATTTTAGTGTTCCCTTTATTTTTTTGAGCAGTGTATACAGTATATACTGTTTATGTGTGTGTGTGTGTGTGTATGAATATATATATATATATATATATATATATATATATATATATATATATATATATATATATATACACATACTGCTCAAAAAATAAACACTTAACACAATGTACTAGGATGTGTTCCCTTTATTTTTTTGAGCAGTATGTGTGTGTATATATATATATATATACACATATATATACTGCTCAAAAAATAAAGGGCACACTTAACCAACACAATCTATTAGGATGTGTTCCCTTTATTATATACGCACACACACATATTGTATTTTTTATTCTTTTTCCTGCTGCACATAGCCCTGTGCAACCCTTCTGAATATCCATAGATGCAGATGATATGGTGTATCTGCAGACTATGCTAAAAATACCCCCAGCCCACCACAGAGGACACTAGAGCGGCCTAATTAGATGTTGAGCTCCTGGAGCAGATTATTTATCTCTTGGCCATTCCCGTACATTGGGTTGGGTAACCCAAAACCAGTCCATTAGTAAATGAGCTTTGTGTTTGAAAGGTTTTTTTTCCTCCGTCTTCCCAACCACTTGCAGTTCTGAAAACTAGATCACATTTCCTTATCTGTAGTGGGAATCTGCAGGGTGACACCCGATCTGCTCTCCAGCAGTGGTGCATTGCCCACCAGCCAGGCCTGTGACATAGGCCGCCCTACACCAAAACAATAAGCACTTGTATTTTCTTTCTAAATAACCTCCTCAATCCCTTAAGATATATCTGTAGGCTGCCGGTGTCCTGGAATAAAAATAATACAGCAAATCTATAAACTAGAGTGGACGCTTTAATGAGCTGGAGGTAATTACTAGGTAGGCACCTGTATAAACAGAACTGAGGAGGTGATTGAAGGAAAGCTGTGGCCAGAAGCCTCCTCAATTTGTCCTGGATGACTTGGAGATGCTGGTGCCATTGTTCTAGATGCTCTTCACAGCCTGAAGGCAACTGGGATGCTGCTCAAGAGATTAGTGCTAAGGTGTATTAGCAGGCAGGAGAGAGTAAACTTTATGTCACCTTCTTAGCCTCTGGCCTTAATTGTAAAAATTTTAATACTTGCTCAACAATTCGATTTGCAGAGAATTTTTAACATTAATAAGGGCCTACATTTTAATAAAATGGTGCTCAAATACTAGAAGTAGGACCAAGCGCAATTTTTCAAGTAGGCTTCACTCCTGCCAAAGTTTGCAGAGCTGGGAAAGGCCCAGTGGAGCAGCCTACGGGCGCTTCTTGTCCCTGGCTCCAGTTGGCGTTCTCCTTTTGTGTATCATTGTCTAAGTTGTAGAATAGTAACAGCTACACACAGGAGGACACTTTATATGATGAGATATCCAGGATTTGTTCTCTTCCATAGTGGCTAAACTAAACCATTCCCTCTGCACAAACATGACCATTGGGGCACACCAGCAGAGTCTGGATGGGTTAGAATTTTAGAAATCCGTAGACTTTGGTCATCATTTCTTTATACTGTAGCTTTGTAACTCTTCATTGTGATTCCATAATGTGTTGTGCTAAATGGAATGCACAGCTGTGCCATCATTTTACAGGACAGAAATATTAGACCTGAGTAGTGAAGAGCGAGTATACTCGTTGCTCTGGTGTCCTCTGAGTATTTTGATGTGCTTGGAGATTTAGTTTCTGTCAACGCAGCTGCATGATATGTGGCTGCTAGACAGCCTGAATACATATGGAGGATGCCCAAGTGTATTCAGGCTGTCTAGCAGCCGCAAATCATGCAGCTACGGCGACAGAAAGTAAATCTCCGAGCACACCAAAATACTCGGAGATCACCCGAGCAACGAGTATACTCGCTCTTCACTACTGATTAGTCAATTAATTGTTTAATACTCATGAATACATAAATATGACTAGGAAATAACTAGTAGCATCCTCTCTGACATAGTGGTGATTTATAGAAAGCAGGATAGTACATCTATGTTACAAAGCCTTAGGCTACTTTCACACATCAGTTTTTTGCCGTCAGGCAGGATCCGGCTATTTTTAGAAAAAATGGATCCGGCATAAATTTTGGAGAACTGTAGAAACGGATCCGTTTTTTTGCTGGATCCGTCTAGCAGGTTATATCTGTTCCTGGGGGCTGGCCAATTGGATCTGAGCATGCGCAGACTTAAAAAAACCGGATCCGGTGGCTGGATCCGTCTTTTTCTGGATCCGGCGCATTCTGGCGCCCATAGACTTTCATTGTAGCAAAAAGCTGGAAGCGCCGGATCCGGCGCTTCCGGCTTTTTCGCCGGAGACAAAAAACGTTACAGTAGCCGTTTTTTCCAGACGCCGGAATGAGACAAGTTGCCGGATCCGGCAAAAAACGAATGAAACGCAATGCCATCCGGCACGATCCGGCGCTAATGCAAGTCAATGGGGAAAAACTGGATCCGGCATTGCATTTTGCCGGATCCGGTTTTACAAAAAAAAGCCGGATCGCGCCTGAAGGCAAAAAACTGATGTGTGAAAGAGGCTTTAGTACTGCAGCTCAGCCCATTAAGGCCTGTTACCCATCACCATCATTGAACAGTCCTATTACTGAGTTCAGTTTATACCCAATATCCATAATATTATGTAACATAGCATGTATGGGAGATGCATTTACAACTTGCAAAGGACAAGTGTTATGTTGTGTCCTTTTAAATGCCGTAATAAATATAATTGGCCTTAACAATTAGGACATAAATAAAAAATAGAATATTATGCACATATAATTAATTTAGTGGCCATTTAACCACATTTTCTTGTATCGCTGTGTTCCCATATACCAAAACGCTGCTTTTGTACTGCTTCGGGTTTTTTTTCTGCAGGTGTCTACACCATATACACAATAGCAATCTGCTCTGATCATTGTGTTTTTGCTGCATTTTCCCCTTTTTTATGCATTTTTTGGTGCAGATTTGAAGCACCATTTTTGTAATATCATTTTTAGTGCAAAATATGCTGAGATTCTGCACTTATAAATGCAACTGCATTTTTTACATTTAGTTTTTTACCTATGGGGAAAAAAAGCACCAAAAATACATAGTTAAATGCAGAGTGGGCATGAGGCCATGTTCCCTTATGTAAATAAAAAAAACAATTGCTTTTAATTTTCTGCAGGTGACCACATCAAAATAAGCAGTAGCAACTTGCTCTGATTATTGTGTTTTTTTAATTGAATTTTGTTTTAATACACTTTCCCCCTATTTATGCCTTTTTTGGTATAGATTTGAAGCCACATTTTCTATTGGTTATTTTAGTGCAGACTGGATGCTGCGCTTAAAATCTACCTTTTTTTTTATGAGTTTTTATAGGAAAGAAAAAAAAACGAGACTCACCAAATAATGAACAAGGGCACGAGTTTTCATATGATCACATGCAATTTGCTTGAAATGTTAGAAGCAGAGGATTTTCTGCAAAAAAAAAAAGAATTCAACAGAAAAAAAATGCAGTGTTTATGCTCTGTGGGAACATGGCCCATATCTGGTATCACTTTGCTCCACACACTCAGTATTTGGTCAGTTTTTTACATCAGTTTTTAGAAGCCAAAATCAGTAGAGGAACAATCAGAGGAAAGGTCTAAGGCTGTGCGCACACGCTGCAGAATCTGCTGCGCATTGATCCGTGCAGATTTTGCAAAATCCGCAGGTCAAAAGACCTGCGCTTTTTCTGCGGATTGGCCTGCGGTTATGTCCTGTGGTTTATCTTCTCCACAATGGAGGAGATGGTAAATCGCTGCGGAATCCGCAGAAAGAATTGACATGTCAATTCTTTCTGCGGATTAGAAACCGCAGCAAATTCCGCAGCATCTGCACTGCGGTTTTTAATTCCCATTGGGAATAATGCTACTGTACACCGCAGCAGAAACTGCTGCGGATCCGCAGGGCCAAATCCGCTGCGGATCCACAGCAGAATCCGCCCCGTGTGCACACAGCCTTATAGAAACACGTCACCACTTCTGGATTGATCACCCACTCCTGGTTTTGGCTTACAAATACTGATGGGAAATACTGACCAAATACTGACCGTGTGAACTGGGCCTTACACAATCTATATTCCTGGTGGCTCAGTGGTCAGCCTTGCAGCGCTGGGGTCCTGGGTTCAAATCCCACCAAGGACAACATCTGCAAGGAGTTTGTATGTTCTCCCCGTGTTTGCGTGGCTTTCCTCCGGGTACTCCGGTTTCCTCCCACACTCCAAAGACATACTGATAGAGAATCTAGATCGTGAGCCCCAGTGAGGACAGTGATGATGTATGTACAGCGCTGCAGAATAAGATAGCGAAATATAAGCAAAGCATAATAAATAATCATTCACACCTGAACCTGCAACAAAATATGTTTCTTTATTAGATCTATTAGATCAATTCATGATCTGTTCCATCAGGGATAAAAAAAAAAAACAAAGTCTATTTTGCAGCCATTGAGATCTTTTCATAAATATCTGCAGGCACAATGCATTCAAGAGACACGCTCCATGGTCATTTTAACTGTTTAATTACTGGTCAAAGAAAAACCCCTCCAGCAGTAAAGGAAGGAAGAATTTGCCCTTGCAGGGTGAAGTCTGCGAGCTAATTTTCCTCGGAGAGAAGGGCTGCTGATGGTAATAGTATGTGACACTAAATAAACAGTTAACTTGGCTAGGAAAGATGGAGTTAATTATGCAGTGAACTTCGCTGAATGCCCCTCTATGAGGCGTATATGTTGTGACTCCCAGCATAGGGGCAATCACAGAGTGTGTGTGAGGGGGTGGGCTGATTTTCTCCTGCCTGAATTGAGGGGTAGGGGGGTGACCCCACAATCCATGGCGTAGAGCGTGATGTGACTGCGGCTCAGTCACATTAGAATAAAACTCATTTTTGTTGACTCTCTAGGAGAAAAATTCAGCTCCGGCTTGCCCTCCAGTAGACCCCTCAAATCATTTTTTGTGGTCACACCCTGTCTCAAAGCAGCAAGCCTAAGAAAGAAAGTCAAATTCTGCACTTTTTCGCAGTGGTTGTAAAATCCTAAATTACAGGCCTAAAAGCCACAGCTATTCTGTCTCTGACCCAAATGTTGGGGGACCCTGTTATCTGCACCCCTGGAAGCTAATAACTATTGTTTTTGCTGCTATGTTTGTTTGTTTCATGTTCTGTGCTATTGTTATTGCTTATTACATGTAACTAATTATACAGTAAATCTGTTGGGAGATATTAGCTATTTGTTCATCCCTTTCCTCCTCCTCCTCGCTCCCAATTTTGGAATTTTCTTTTTTGTTTCCTTTTATTCTCATGATATCTGATTCGCTTAGATAAATATGCAAACAAATCTAAATTTTCATGGTAACCTAAAACTATCCGCGCCCCCCCATGAGATCTTGCCATTAGAGGTCCCATGCTGCCCCTCTCCCTGGGTCATTACGGTACTGCTGGTCTCTAATCAATCCTAATGCAATGGCAATTGGAGTCTTGATGAAGGCAGATCAAGTTTCTTGTAATGGGCCTACCATATTTTCCTAGAGCGCCTTATTTAACCTGAGATGCCAGGGGGACGAGTCCTTTTCAGCTTCTGATTACTTCAAGATGTCCCTCTCATTTGGAATAGAACACTGACAAAATAATGCCAAAAAGACAAGATGAACTAATAGAAGGTAAACAAGGAAAGGGAATATAAAGATTAAGAGAACACGCAGAATGAAAAATATTTATATACAATGTTTAGTTTATTGTTTATTTAACTTCCACATATGAATTCTAGTAAATGCAGGATGCACATGTAGAATCTGTTCTCCGTCTGTACATTGCGATGAATAATAATAATAATAGAATTAATGAATCCGGTCTAAAAAATAGAATTTTACGATAAACAACATACAAATCATTTTAAGATTGCGATCAGTTTACGCCTTTTTTTTTAAATTTATGCATTATGCACTTTATTTTTTGCAAGTCGAGTAAATGTTCTGCCGGGTTTCTTTTGGTTTCTCGGGATAAAGTGATTTGTAACACGATACACAAGTCATTTAAACGTCCAAGCCACGGTACTCTTTAAATAAGATAATGCATGCGAATTACGTTAGAAAGTGCCGCAGACAAATTGGATCTCCCAAGTCCTGAAGGCCGGACAATGGATTCCTGGGGAATGGATTTGAAGCTCTTTCTGTCTGCTGGGGAAAAAAAAAAAATAGTGTTCATTCACTTAGTGTTAAACTAGGGTTATGTGTTTTACAACATTTGTATACAATTTCTAAAAAGTTTTTGAAACCAGCACACATTTTACATCCACTAATAAGAAATGAAACCCCCTTCACCCAAAGGATATAAAGAGATAAAATGAGGAGAAGTCACAACCGCAGCTTGGTACAAATCAATGCAATAGATTTTTTTGGGCAGGATCTACACAGCTATAGCCAGATATATATTATTTTATTTACTCTTACTTCATAGCATATTCCCTGCTGCACTTTACAGACATTAACAGCACTGTCCCCATTGGGGCCCACAATCTAGATTCCCTATCAGTATGTCTTTGGAGTGTACAGAAGGAGGAAACCCACCCAAGCCCAAACATACAAACTCCTTGCAGATGTTGTCCTTGGTAGGATTTGAATCCAGGACTCGTCTGCAAAGCAACAGTTCTAACCACTGTGCCACCGTGCCGCCCAAGGCCATGGAGTGCTATGTTCCCATCCTACAATTTGTATGTAGCTACTCCATTGAATGCTGTATCACTTAGGGAAGCAACTTTTTAAGAGAATATATCAAAGCTTTTTCGCACAAAAAGTGGCAAAAAACCTTTGAAAAGTTGTAAAATTTAGGTGCAATTTTAGCGTTATTACACCAGTTTCTCTAAGCTTTGCCAAAATTGGTGGAGCTGGGGTAGATCGGGGGGGCATGGCGTCACAGCTCATCTAATTAGTGATGAGCTATGGCGTTCCCTAGGCCAGAAAGTAAGATTTATTGAGTGGTGTACGGAGGCCACTTATCAGATGATCCAGATTCATGAAGAGGTATAGCATCCGACTCCACCATGGCCCCTCATCGAGACTGGTGGTAAAATTCACCAATCTTGATGAATTGGGGCCACAGTATCTAGAAATCTGTGTTTGAGCCCTAATCCTTGAGTCATTTCTTAGCCCAATCCATCCTGTGCAAAGATTTAAAAAGGGCAAGAAGTAGGCACCGTTTGCCAACTCTTCAGATTTAATGTATTTTTTTTGTTGAGTTAGGAGTTTTGTGCATAGAAATGTATAATTGAAGCAAATTTTCATGCTTGAAAACATTTTGTATTCTCTAAATTGGTGAACAATTATTCTGTGGTAGAGTTCATAACATATCCACGATATATGGCTCAGATTTTAAAACCCAAATCTACACATTTTATTTTGTCTTCTGCAATATAAATACATGATAAAATATTGGCTGTATGCAATCACCACTAGGGGGAGCTTAGGAGTTTATTGAATACAGACGTAGACATTAAACTCCGTATTTAATTGGTTTATGCTCAGCTCATCCTGGTACAAAATGCAGGCAGTAAGAATAGCACACAGCTGTGAGAGGGGATTTATATGTGCAGCTCGGGTTTTTGGACAATTCATGTTGTTGGGACTCATTGATACACGTGATTACTAAATAATAATGATTTCAGGGGATAGGAAGAAAAAACATAAATGCTGCAATGCCCAGAAACCAACATTACCATAACATATTTAGATAATGATAATTTAGCTATGTTTCCCCTAATATTGACCTTTGTTCTCACAGTATGTTTTCTTCCATTTGGTTTTATTTCCACAGTGGCCAAATGTTAATCTGTAATAGATTGGTCTTTCTGGGTTACATTTTTTTTTGTAGGGGGTTTACATTAGTTTTTCTCATTTATCTCAAGAGTGCTGCAGCATCAAAAACCACATGTTAAAACTGTGATTGTGGTTTTACATACAATACCGCAATGCATTTTTTCCGTAGACACGGATATTTCTTGAGGATTCTCCCAGAATATATAGTGGAGACCAGCTACATGAGAACTAGGAGTCCTAACATTGTAAGCACTCTTACCAGTTACTAATAGTAAAGGATCTGAAACTCAAAATCCAGTCCACAATGGCGTTTTTATTTTTTGCAATTTTTACCCTTAGGCCGGGGTCACACTTGCGAGTGTGATGCCAGAAACTCGCGCAAGTCTCTCGCTTTAATGCCCGGCGCTGCCGCAGGCACTCGGGACCGGAGTGTGCAGCTGCCTAGAAATACATGCAGCCACAGCTCCGGTCTTGAGTGCCGGCGGCAGTGCCGGCTATTGATGTGCGAGTTTCTCGCATCACACTAGCAAGTGTGACCCCAGCCTTAGTATGATGCATGTTTCTGTTTGCAGTCTCAGAAATTTCCTTTAAATTTTTTATTTCTAAAAATGGAATTAAGACTCTCATTGCAGTTCCAGGACATCTGCGCTCAGCACATTTAACTGAGCCAAACTGCACTCAGAAATGTTGTAGACAGCAGTGAAAATCTCAATCAATGATTCTGCTTTTTTATGTCATTACCTTCTGCGGTTGACAGAGGGCGCTGTACTACAGACAAAGAAGGTCACCACATAATACTGTTCTTTTGTTTATTCATGTCTGGCCATATGTGCCATTACCTGGAGCTTCTACCGCCTGACATTTACAAAACTGACTATTATTAGCCTCTTTGTTTACCAGACTGATGCATAGAAAACACTGGTGGACATTCAAGACCACTCATAGCTAGCACAGGTCGCCCCAACATTATTTTAGATTTATACAAATTATTAAAGCTTTTAATTTATTTTTTATAATGTAATTTATATGACACGATTCCATGTTATACTTCACTTTCATGCAGAAATAATAATGCATATATAAATAATACCTGTAAAGCTGGAGTCCCCCAGACATCCAATTCTATAAGGAGGCATATGGAAACTTTTCATAGAGAGCCATATAAGCCAAAACAAAGCCATGTACATCATGCCATATTAGATAGCACCTTATGGCAGCATAAGGGGTACTTATGGCCCCACAATACAGAGCTGCACGGACTCCATATATGCTGCTTCCAAATGCATGAGGCCTAACATAAAGATAATAAGAAAACATTCCACCACTATGTATACTCTAAGTGTGTGTGTTTGTGTGTGTCTGTGTGTGTATATATATATATATATATATATATATATATATATATATACACACAGCTCTGGCAAAATTGAGAGACCACTGCAAAATTTTCAGTTTGTCTGATTTTTCTCTTTATAGGTATATTTTTGAGCAAAATGTAAATTGCTCTTTTATTCTATGGCACATCAGAAAGACAGTAGTCTGCACAGCGAGGAATCCAAACCTCAACACGGTGCCAGTCAACTAAGCCACATACATGTGTTCAATGGCTTTTGCTCCAGCTTTTAAGTCCGGATGCCTCTCCAAGAAACAAGCCACAATAAATTCCAATATAGAAAAAAGTCGGATGGCACTCACCAATAAAATTCATTGTTTATTCCAACAATTAACAATTCCATCCACAACCTGTCTCCTCCATTCATCTGTGACATGGTCTCCCGGTACTTACCCACACGCAACCTTCGATCCTCTCAAGATCTCCTTCTTTACTCCCCTCTTATCTCTTCTTCCCACAACCGCATACAAGACTTCTCCCGTGCTTCCCCCATACTCTGGAACACTCTACCCCAACACATCAGACTCTCGCCTACCATGGAAACCTTCAAAAAGAACCTGAAGACTCACCTCTTCCAACAAGCCTACAACCTGCAGTGATCCTCGGTCTACTGAACCGACGCACGACCAGCTCTACCCTCTCCTAGTTTATCCTCACCTATCCCCTGTAGACTGTGAGCCCTCGCGGGCAGGGTCCTCTCTTCTTCTGTACTTGTGTGTATCTTGCATTGCTCATGTTTATTGTACTTGTCTATATTTGCCCCTTTTCACATGTAAAGCGCCATGGAATAAATGGCGCTATAAAAATGTATAATAATAATTAAAACATAGGCGTCGGGAGAATGGGAGCAGGAGTGGAGGAGACGACGGCCGTTTCGCGCTGAAGTTGCACTTCTACGGGTAACACCTCATTTATTCTATAAACTACTGACAACATGTCTTCGAATTTTCAAGCACTAAATTTTGCATTTATTTTCAGAAAGTTAGAAATGGTCAAAATAGCAAAAAAAAAATGCAGTGCTTGCAGACCTCAAATAATGCTAAGAAAACAAGTTCATAATCATTTAGAAACAACAATACTAATGTTTTATCTCAGGAAGAGTTCAGAAATCAATATTTTGTGGAATAACCATGATTTTTAATCACGCTTACATGCGTCTTGGCATGCTTTCCACCATTCTTTCACTGCTTTTGGGTGACCTTATGCCACTCCTGGTACAAAACTTTAAGCAGTTCTTCTTTGTTTGATGGCTTGTGACTATCCATCTTCCTCTTGATTACATTCCAGAGGTTTTCAATGGGTTTCAGGTCTGGAGATTGGGCTGGCCATGACAGGGATTTGATGTGGTGGTCCTTCACACATTGATTAACCTAGCTGTGTGGCATGGCGCATTGTCCTGCTGGAGAAACCAGTCATCAGAGTTGGGGAACATTGCCAGAGCAGAAGGAATCAACTGTTATTCCAGAATAACCATGTATGCGCTTGATTCATACGTCCTTCGCAAATATTAACCTGCCCAATTCCAGCCTTGCTGAAGCATTCCCAGATCATCACCTATCCTCCACCAAATTTCACAGTGGGTGCAAAGCTGAAAATTAGACTCATCAGAGAAGATTACCTTACTCCAGTCCTCTATGGTCCAATCCTTATGGTCTTTGGCAAACTACAGCCTGGCTCTCCTTTGCTTCTCATTGATGAAAGGCTTTTTCTAGCTTTACATGACTTGAGCCCTGCCTCTAGGAGCCTGTTACAAACTGTTCTTGCCATGCACTTCACCCCAGCTGCCATTTGCCATTCCTTTTGTAGGTCACTTGATGTCATCCTGCGGTTGTTGGGTGACATTCGAATAAGATGACAGTCATCCCGTTCATTGGAGAGTCGTTTTTGCCCTCTGCTGGTCAGTAGCTTTGTTGTCCCCAATGTCTGCTGCTTGACCTTGTTGTCTTAGAAATTTTAAGGATGGGGGTAAAATGACGCTCACTGTATCCCTCTGCTAGTAAAGCCAGCATTGAGCCCTTCTTTTCCTCACTCAAGACTTTTCTTTTCAACTCCTTTGGCATGGTTAAAAGTTATTTTTTCATTCCTATTACTTTTGGGATATTATTAGCATGTTTTGCCATCCAGCTTGTCCTCTTGCAAGAGGATTGTGAACATCACAGCAGGGTTTTTTTTTTTTATACTTTCCTTCATTAAATAAGATTTGGTTCAGGTGATCACCTAATCAGAAGAAGATTAAGTAGAATGAGCTATGTGTGTATGTATAAGTGTGTGTATGTATGTGTGTGTATATATATATATATATATATATATATATATATATAGTATATATAATTTCACTAAATTTTTCATGTTCTACTGGTTTACATGATGTAATAGTGGCTGCAGAGCAGAATAAAACAGTTTTATTTTATTTTAACTTCACCTCTCCCTTGTGGAAATATTAGTAATCAGTATTTGGTACTTAATGTGTTAACACCCACTTGGACTTAAAAAAGTTATCAGACAGTTTTCACTGGGGGCATGTTCTTCTTCTTCCTGTATGATGTTGACCAATCATAAGCAGGCAGCTACACCTAAAGGAAAGAAGAACACTCCGCCATTATAGCTTAGAGCAGATTTGTCAGTGTGTAAAATGTATGACAAGCAACCTGATCTCCTGGTCTAATCTCCTGCATGAGTCAGTGGGGACACTTCTATCAGCTCTCCTGATTACCGAATTTGCCTATTCACACTTGTGTAATGCTGTGCTTAAGCAACTTGTAATCATTCTGCAGTCTCACTGGCTGTCATTACATTTCACAAAATCTGACTGTTCTGGACTAATCCTGTGTGAGATGTAATGACACCTTGCTCTGCTCTCACTGCAAAATGTTTACAGGTTGAGCACAACAAATATAAGTGTGATTCTGACACTTTGAGTTCTCAGATGGGTCACTACTAGTGTTGAGAATTCAGATACTGCAAATATCGGGTATCGGCCGATATTCACTGTATTGGAATTCCGATACCGAGTACCGATATTTTTACAATATTGGATACCGGAATTGGAAGTTCCCATAATGCAATGAGCCAGTGTTGGGGCTGTGACTGGCTGCTGAAATGATGTCATCATGATGCGCGGTCTGTGCGTATCATGATGCCTGCTCTGTGCGGGCCTGCCGGGGCTCTGTGCGGGCCTCGTCCGATGGGACTACAAGTCCCATCGGGCTATGCCTGCTACAATGACAGTGATTGACACATTAGCCAATGATGGGACAGTAGTAGTCCCATCATCCGGCTAATGTGTTAAATGTAAAAAAAAAAAAAACTACTACATATTGTGAGAATCATGTGGGAATAGTGGATGAGGGCAGGTATATCTCGCCCAGATTCCTTTCCTATGTGGCCTAGTCTGGTCAGTATCGCACCTGCTTGCTAATGAATAATGGGAGGTGGATATAAAAGGATGCCATGTGGTTGTGTGAGTGTCTCAGCATGGGAACACAGAGAGCCTGTCTGTGTGAGAGACACACATGAGTGAAAGCAGTGCCCACTGCAACTGTGGTTTGGCTGGACGGGAGAAGCCCGCCAGTTGGTAGTTAGGTTGTCCATTGTTTAGTTAGTGCCGGACAGGCAAGGATTTGTTTTATGTTTTATTTCCTTTTTGCATTGCTTTCACCTTTAATAAACCTGACTCAGTGTCAGTTATACCCGACTCCCAGCTCTGCGCCTGAGTTTCCTGTTGAACGCACGTGACCTTTGACCCCAGCAAAGGCGATCCCGGAGTGTTTTATCACATTGTGGTGGAGAACGCGGGCATCACGTTGCAAGCATGAGCATGGAGGACGTGGTGAAAGCGCTGGTACAGTCCACCACCGTCCAGAAAGAAGCTAATCGGGTGATGATGGCCCAGCTGAAGGAGTTGGTGGACATGACAGTTACCGATCGTTCGCTTCTCCAGCAGGTGGCGCAGCGCTTGGCAAGCTTACCTGAGCTTAACCTGGAAGCCGAGTCGAGAGTGATTCACGTGAGTCGGTACTGGCAGAAGATGACGACCGAAGATGACGTTGAGGCATACCTGACCACGTTTGAACGGACGGCGGTGCGAGAAAAATGGCCGAAGGCACGATGGGCCGGCCTGATTGCCCCGTTTCTTTCTGGTGAAGCCGCGCAGGACTTTGACAAACTGAAAGCCGAGATCTTGGCCCAGCTGGGAGTGACGACCGCTGTCCGTGCACAGAGAGTGCATCAATGGATATATCAGCCGGATAAACCACCGTGGTCACAGATGTTCGACCTGATCCACGTGACGAAGAAGTGGCTACAACCTGAGGTGTTGACAGCGCCAGAGATAATCCAGAGAGTCGTCATGGACAAGTACATGAGAGCTCTACCGCCAGCCCTGAGGAAGTGGGTAAGCCATGGAAATCCTACGACGGCAGATCAACTTGTGGATCTGGTTGAACGTTACTCCGTGGCGGAAGGACTCCGAGACGACGCTACCCCACCTCGTTCTTCATCATCTCCACGTGGAACCGGTAAGACTGTTCCAGGGAGTAGGGGAGATGGAAAAATCCCTAAGACAGTGGGGGAGGAAAACGGGACTGCCCGCACTGCGAGGCCGAGAGTAACGAACTATGGTCTAAGCAAGGGGCCCGTTAGGTGTTTCCGCTGCCAAGAGATGGGACATATTGCTGCGAACTGTCCGGTCACTACTGAACCCATGCAGTGCGACGTCACAGACTCTAAAAACCACATGTCTATGGTTGCACGGGTAGTGAGTGTGAATGCCGGTCAAAAGGATGTGGAAAAACACTTGTGTGATTTAACTGTTGATGGCAAAAAAGTGGTGGCATTGTTAGACTCGGGAAGTGTGGTGACTCTGGTGAAGGCTAGTCTGGTGTCAGCCCCGACTGGACCATCAGGCAAATTTTCTGTAACGTGTGTGCATGGAGACACCTGTTCGTACCTCACCACGGTCATATGCATTACTACTTCCTATGGGTCTGTGCAACATAAAGTGGGACTCGTCCCAGCGTTATTGCATGATGTGATCCTGGGCCGGGATTTTCCCCACTTCTGGCAATTGTGGGAGAATCAGTTGATACCCCAGGGTAATAGGGTGCATGATTCTTCTCCCAGGGCGCGTGAGGATCCCGAACCCCTGGAAGAGTTCTCCCCGGAAGACTCGGGGGAATAGTCGGCTGGAAATGACCTGCAGTTCCCGTTTTCAGTCATGGCGGGTGATACGGAGGAGACTAGGGAAGAGGAGGAGGCCGAAAGCCGTCCACCTCCCCGTTTGACGGATTTAGAAGTTCAGAAAGATGACTTCCAAAGCGAGCAAATAAAGGATCCTACTCTTTCTCAGGCTAGGACAAATGTAAAAGTGATAAACGGGGTACCCGTAGAACCTGGCTCTAGGTTGGCATATCCTTACATGGTTCTAGAGAATGATTTACTCTATCAGATAGAGAAAAAGGGGGAACACACGGTGCCACTATTAGTCGTGCCAAAACCCTACTGGCGGCAGGTGCTGGACCTGGCCCACGGACATGTGATGGGAGGTCACCTGGGAGTCCAGAAAACCACCGAAAGGATATTACACAGTTTTGTTTGGCCAGGCATGCATCACGATATTCGTGTATATTGTGAGTCTTGTCCTGACTGGCAAGCCTCTGCACCTAAGCCCCGGTTCTTTAGCCCTTTGGTACCCCTACCTATTATCGAAGTCCCGTTTGAGAGGATTGGGATGGATTTAGTTGGGCCCCTTCCACGGTCTGCACGTGGACACCAACATATCCTGGTCATCTTGGATTATGCCACTCGTTACCCGGAGGCCATCCCTTTGCGTAACACGGCCACCAAGACGACTGCCAAGGAACTGGTGCATGTGTTTAGTCGGGTTGGTATACCAAAACAGATACTCACCGACCAGGGGACCCCCTTTATGTCCAGGGTAATGAAGGAGCACTGCCGATTGTTACAAATCGAACCATTACGCACATCCGTGTATCACCCTCAAACAGACTGGTTGGTCGAACGGTTCAATAAAACTCTGAAGCAGATGCTGAGAAAGGTGATAGACAAGGATGGGAAGAACTGGGACTATTTACTTCCCTATTTGCTTTTTGCCATCAGGGAAGTACCCCAGTCTTCCACGGGATTCTCGCCTTTCGAGTTATTGTACGCCCGACGTCCTCACGGACTGTTAGACGTTGCAAAAGAAACCTGGGAGGGTCAGGTCACTCCGTTTAAAACGTCACACAAATGCAGGACCGTATTGCGGCTGTTATGCCTATCGTCAAAGAACACATGATACAGGCTCAAGGAGCCCAAAAAAGAATCTATGATAGGGGCGCCAAGATCCGTACGTTTGCACCCGGAGATAGGGTGTTGATCCTGGTCCCCACGGTGGACAGTAAGTTCCTGGCAAAGTGGCAGGGCCCCTTTGAGATTAAGGAAAGAGTTGGGGAAGTAAACTACAAAGTATACCAAGCAGGTAAACGGAAACCTGAACAGATTTATCATGTAATCTGGCCTGGCCCGTCCCGTCTGCTCGCATACCGTACCGGAGGTACGGATTGCAGAGACTCTCTCGGAGCGGCAAAAGACTGAGGTCAGGCAGTTTCTACTTCACAACCAAAAGTTTTTCTCAGAAAAACCCGGGCAGACTACGCTAATGAAACATGACATCGTAACGGAACCTGGTGTCACAGTTCACGTAAAGCCCTACCGAATCCCGGAAGCACGCCATGAAGCCGTTTCCCGAGAAGTGAAGGCAATGTTAGAGTTAGGTGTCATTGAGGAATCGCACAGTGCTTGGTCCAGCCCGATTGTGCTAATTCCTAAACCGGACGGCACCATCCGGTTCTGCAATGACTTCAGGAAACTGAATGCGGTCTCAAAATTTGATGCCTACCCTATGCCCCGGGTCGACGAGTTAATAGATCGGTTAGGAAAAGCCTGGTATATTACGACCCTAGACCTAACAAAGGGGTATTGGCAGATCCCTCTGGCGGAGGCTGCCAGAGAAAAGACAGCATTTGCTACCCCAGAAGGTCTATTTCAGTATGTGTATATGCCGTTTGGACTGCACGGAGCATCGGCGACCTTCCAGAGACTGATGGATCGAGTCCTGAGGCCACATAGGCAGTACGCTTCGGCCTATTTGGACGACATTGTCATTTACAGCTTGGACTGGGAGACTCATCTCCAGAAAGTACAAGCTGTGATTGACGACCTGTGGGAGGCAGGTCTAACCGCGAACCCCAAGAAATGTCACATCGGGCTAGAAGAAGCCCGGTATTTGGGGTATGTAATTGGGAGGGGTGTTGTTAAACCCCAGGTTGATAAGATTCAGGCGGTTCAGGACTGGCCACAACCTGTCAACAAGAAGCAGGTGCAAGCCTTCCTGGGGATCGCCGGCTATTATCGCCGGTTCATACCCAATTTTGCAGCCATCGCTACCCCCCTGACGGATCTTACAAAAGGGAAAGACTCCGTCATGATTAAATAGAGTTTAGTGGCTGAAGAAGCCTTCCATAGCCTAAAACGGGCACTTTGCTCTCAGCCCGTACTGGTGACTCCGGACTTCCGCAGCGAGTTTGTGGTACAAACGGATGCCTCTGATACCGGTATTGGGCCGTACTCTCACAAGTGAGGGACGGAGTTGAACACCCAGTCCTCTATCTCAGCAGGAAGCTGAATAAACACGAGCAAAGGTATGCAGTCGTAGAAAAAGAGTGCCTCGCCATTAAGTGGGCTCTAGAGGCCCTCAAATATTACCTGGTGGGCCGAAAGTTCAGGCTGATTACTGACCATGCCCCTCTCAAGTGGATGCACTTGAACAAGGAACGGAATAGCCGGGTGACCCGGTGGTTCCTTGCCCTGCAGGCCTACACTTTTACGGTAGAGCACCGCCCAGGGGTACAGATGGGGAATGCAGATGCCCTGTCCCGAGTGCACTGTTTGGCGGGTGTCATTGCTCGACCGGAGTGGTCTGAGCAGAGGGGGGGGATAAGTGAGAATCATGTGGGAATAGTGGATGAGGGCAGTTATATCTCACCCAGATTCCTTTCCTATGTGGCCTAGTCTGGTCAGTATCGCACCTGCTTGCTAATGAATAATGGGAGGTGGATATAAAAGGATGCCATGTGGTTGTGTGAGTGTCTCAGCATGGGAACACAGAGAGCCTGTCTGTGTGAGAGACACACGTGAGTGAAAGCAGTGCCCACTGCAACTGTGGTTTGGCTGGACGGGAGAAGCCCGCCAGTTGGTAGTTAGGTTGTCCATTGTTTAGTTAGTGCCGGACAGGCAAGGATTTGTTTTATGTTTTATTTCCTTTTTGCATTGCTTTCACCTTTAATAAACCTGACCCAGTGTCAGTTATACCCGACTCCCAGCTCTGCGCCTGAGTTTCCTGTTGAACGCTCGTGACCTATGACCCCAGCAAAGGCGATCCCGGAGTGTTTTATCACAATATATACAACATTCATACAACATACATACTACATATATGCTACATTCATACAACATACATACTACATACAACATACATACTACATATATACAACATTCATACAACATACATACTTCATACAACCTACATATATACTACATTCATATAACATATACATACTACATTCATACTACATACATACTTTATATACTACATTCATACAACATACATACAACATACATAAAACATGCTACAGACATACTACATACAATACATTCAAACATTCATACAGACAGTACATATAACAGAGTACATACTCACCATCACTTGTCACTTTGTTCCCCGAAGCCAGTGTCATCTCACTGTAAAAAATATTAAAATAACAAACAACCGTTATACTCCCTGATCCGCAGAAATCCACGAGTGTCCCACGACTATCTCCTGCACTGCGTCATTGAGAGGTTACTATAGTTCACTGGTCTCACTTTATGGCAAAAGCTGCGTGGGAACTTTCTCACACAGCAATGCCAAAAGTGAGACTAGGGACTATTTTTTTACAGTGGCGGAGGAATACAGTGCGGAAGGATACCTACCTCCCGTCATTGTATTCCTGGGGCCCCTAGAGAGCGGTGGCATCAGCTGATGCTGCTGTTCTTCACGGGAGATCATCATGGGACACTCGTGGATTTCTGTGGATCAGGGAGTATATTGCTTGTTTGTTATTTTAATATTTTTTATAGATGACACTGGCTTCGGGGATCAAAGTGACAAGTGATGGTGAGTATGTACTCTGTTATATGTACTGTATGTCTATATGTATGTATTGTATGAATGTATTGTATGTAGTATGTTGCATGAATGTAGTATGTATGTTGTATGAATGTAGTATATATGAAGTATGTATGTTGTATATATGAAGTATGTATGTAGTATGTATTATGTAGTATGTATGTTGTATGAATGTAGTATGTAGTATGTTGTGTGTGTGTGTGTGTGTGTGTGTTTTTTTTGTTTTTTGTGTTTTTTTTTTTAACATTCAACACATTAGCCGGATGATGGGACTACTACTGAGCCCCGGCAGGCCTGCACAGACCCCCGCAGGCCCGCACAGACCCCGCCCGCACACAGACATGCACAGTGTCCACCCACGCACCGCCCACACTCCCCCCCCCCCCCCCCCCCCCTCCCGAACTGGATGTGCAAGTAGAGAAAGGGGTTTTTTTAATTCCGATATTTCTGTCCCATTGACTTGCATGGGACTTCCGGTATCGGAATCAGCGATACCCGATACTTTTCAGGTATCGTTCCGATCCAATCCGATATTTCCCAATATTGGAAAGTATCGCTCAACACTAGTCACTACAGCAAATCTGAGAGTACATTGATAGGAGGAGATCTGATAGATGGTTTTGTGATATGACATGGCTAAACTCAGCTGCACTGGTCCCTCTTGCCCAGAGACTTTACCTTAAAGGTGTTTGCCATCTGTGCTACAACAGAGCTAAACTCAGCTGGACTCCCCCCAATCCACAGAGACCTTATATGAAACGTTAGTCATCTGTGCTTTCTATTCATGCATGAGATTGGACCAGGAGATAAGGCTGTCTGTTATACATGTCACACACTGAGAAATCGGCTCTAAGTTATTGTGGAGTCATGTTATTCTTTCCTTTTATTGTTGCTGCTTGCTTATGATTGGTCAATCTCAAACAGGGAGAAGTACACTCCCTCAGTGAAAACGGTTTGATAACTCCCACTTGAACTTAAATAAAGTTAGCTAATTAGATGTCAAATACTTTGATTGCTAATATCTCCGCAACATAGAGGTGAAATAAAAAAAAACAAAACACATTTTATTCCGCTATGCAACCACCATCACATTGTGTAATGTTCAAAATGAAACATTTGGTGAAAGGACCTCCTTAACCCCTTTCCCACCTGAGACATATTCATATGTCCTATTGACCTAGGATGTATGGATATGTGCTGGCGATTTTACGTGCACATGGGCTGTGCATGCGTGATCACCGCCGGATGTCAGCTGATTCTGAGAGCTGACACCCGTCACTCAGTACCAAGATCCCGACACTTTAACCCCCTAAATGCTGCGATCAAACTGGATCACAGCATTTTAAGAGCAGGCAGAGGGAAGTCAGCCCCTCTGCTTTTGGATCGGAGAATCCTGTGGTCCCAATCATTGTCATGGTGACCTGATGTCATCCGTGTCACCAGAGCTAGCAAAGTTGCTAGATCGTGCGCAGAGCATGATCAGCAACTTTGTCTGTCAGTGCAGCACTGATAGTTTGCAAAGCATATGGATGCTGTGGCATTCATCCCCATGCTATACAAGCGACCAACCTGCAAAAATTAAAAAAAATAAAAGTCCTATTGTGGGACAAAGTGAAAAAGTTAAATAAAGTTTTGGTTTTTTTTTAAATTGTAAAATAAGTAATAAAAAAAAATCTACATATTGTACCCATAAATATTTTTATGAAAAAAAAAATATAAACAATAAAAGTACACATATTTGGTATCGCTGTGACCAGAACAACCCGACCTATGAAACTGTCCCACTAGTTAACCCCTTTAATGAACACCATTAAAAAAAGGCAAAAAAAATGCTTTATCATACTGTCGAACAAAAAGTGGAATAGAACGCGATAAAAAATGAATATAAATAAACATAGAAGAAGAAAGCCCCTTGAAGAAGGAAGGTCCGAAACGCTCGTCAGGGTGGACGCACTCATCCTGGGGGTGTGGCACGCTCCCTAACTACTACTGACCTCTATGGTAAATATTTTGTCCTACTAGGTATTGTCCTGTTTAGCTGCATATATGAGGAATATGGGAGACCGTTAGTAGGTACTGGGGTTTGATTGTTTATGTATATGCCAGTTTAGATAAACCTTGGGCATATTATTTCATACATATGGCTATACATTTGTGCCTGTATAACTACCTGTGGATTTGTATCTATTACTATAATTGGGTAGTTGTGTATTGATATATTGTATATATACAAGTCATGCCTGGATGAGTACGTCCCGTTGTGTGTGCATGTGTATAACCACACCAGTGAGTGTTTTTCTATTCCCTTTTCCCATATCTATTTGGCACTATGGATTTTATGTATTTTCTATATTAATAAAATTCTGATATTATTCTGATATTGGCCTTTTAATCATCATTTTTCTGGAATGGATTTATACTCGTGTATAAGCCAAGATTTCAGCACATTTTTTGTGCTGAAAATGCCCCCTCGGCTTATACACGAGTCATTGTGCAGAAAGCAGGCGGGGGATGGGGAGCGGCAGGAGCCGGCGGCTGTGACATCATACTCGCCTTACTCATGCCATCGCTGAACGTCCCTGCATCTCTGTTGTCCCAGCAGGGCAGCTCTTCCTGTATTGAGTGGTCACGTGGTATTATGCAAGCGTCTCTGCTCCCATAGGCGTGGAGAGCATATTCATTACCTTAATGAGAGGTACCACGTGACCGCTCAGCATGGGAGAGCTGCAGGAAGCCAGGACAATTGAGACGCAGGTACGTGCAGCGGCGAGGACGGGGGAGCACGGAGAATGACTGGGGAGCACGGACGAGGATGGGGAGCAGATCTGTACATAGATGGATGGGACTGGGGGGAGCCGAGTAATGTATAGAAGGATGGGACGGGGGGGAGCCACACAGAGCAGGACAGGGATGAGGGGACAATGCATACCTGAGTCAATAAGCTTACCCAGTTTTCCGTGGCAAAATTAGGTGCCTCAGCTTATACTCGAGTATATACGGTAGCTTAATCACTTATACTGCACAAGGAACGGCGGAAAAAAATAAATAAAACCAATTCTTCACCTACTGTTTTGTTCATTCTAACTCCCAAAGATCGCAGTAAGGTTCGATGCACATTTTGTCCTGCGCTCGTGTGAAAATGTAAAATCTGGGGCTAAAACAAAATTTTGGTGGTAAAAATGTAGTTAATTTTTTTTCTTCACTACCCAATGATATAAAATTCTGTGACACACCTGTGGTGTCAATGATTACTGCACCCCTAGATGAATTCGTTGAGAGGTGTAGTTTGTAAAATGGGGTCCCTTAAAAGGGGTTCTGCTGTTCAGGCAACTCAGGGGCCCTCCCAGTGGGTCATGGCACCTGCAAACCATAACAGTAAAATCTGCACTATAGTATGCCTTTGCACTGTGCCTCAAAAGTAGTATTCCTTCACATATGGGGTTTCGGCATTCTTAGGAGAAATTGCATGTTGCAATTTCTCCTGTTACTCTTATGAAAATAAAAAAAATTGGGGCTAAAATAACATTTTTGTGGGGAAAATTGTGATTATTTTATTTTTACGGATCAATGTTATACACTTCTGTGAAGCACCTGAGGGTTCAAGGTGCTAACCACACATCTAAATACATTGCTTGATAGATCTAGTCTCCAAAATGGGATCATTTGTGGGGGGGTTCCATTGTTTCGGAACATCAGGGGCTCTCCAAACCGGACATGGTGTCCGATAATGACTCCAACAAATTTTACATTCAAAAAGTCAAATGATGCTCCTTCCTTTCCAAGCCCTGCCGGGCTCCCAAACAGTAGTTTTCTCCCACATATGAGAAATCTGCATTCTCAGAAGAAATTGCACAACAAATTGTATAGTGCAATTCCTCCTGTTACCCTTATGAAAATGCAAAATTTGAGACTAAAAAACATTTTTGTGGGGAAAATGTCATTTTTTAATTTTTTTTTCACAGCTCAACATTATAAACTTCTGTAAAGCACTTGAGGGTTCAATGTGCTCACCACACATCTAGATCAGTTCCCTGAGGGATCTAGTTTCCAAAATGGTGTCACTTGTGGGGAATTTCCACTGTTTAGGCACATGAGGGGCTTTCCAAACGCGACATCGCGTCCGCTAATCCAGCAAATTTTGCATTCAAAAATTCAAATGGCGCTCCTTCCCTTCCGTTCTCTGCTGTGCTCCCAAACAGTGGTTTTTCTCCACATATGTGGTATCGGCATGCTCAGAAGAAATTGAACAACAACTTTTGGGGTCCTTTTTTCTTGTTAATCTTGTGAAAATAAAAAAAAAATGGGTCTAAAGTAAATTTTTTGTGAAAAAAAAGTTAAATGTTCATTTTTTTTTCCACATTACAAAAATTCCTGTGAACCACCTGAAGCGTTAATAAACTTTTTGAATCTGGTTTTAAGCACCTTGAGGGGTACAGTTTTTAGAATGGTGTCACTTTTGGGTACTTTCTTTCATATAGATCACTCAAAGACATTTCATATGTGAGATGTCCCTAAAATAAATGGTTTTGTAAATTTTGGTGGAAAAAGGAGAAAATTGTTTCAAAAATTGTGCTGATGTAAAGTAGACATGTGGGAAATGTTATTTATTAACTATTGTGTGACACATCTCTCTGATTTAAGGGTAACCGTATTCAAAGTTTGAAAATTGGAAAATTTTCTCCAATTTTCTGTTTTTTTTTTACAAATAAATGCAAGTTATATTAAATAAATTTTGCCACTATCATGAAGTACAATTTGTCATGAAAAAACATTCAGAATCAGAGGGATCCGTTGAAGCTTTCCATAGTTATTACCTCATAAAAAACACTGGTCAGAATCGTAAAAATTGGCCTGGTAATTAACGTGCAAACCACCTTGCTGAGTAAAGGGGTTAAAGAGGACTTGTCACTTCCCATAAATAAGAATTAAAAAAAAAATGGTGTAAATGCCGCAGTTCTCTTGAATCTGGCATTTTTTTTTATTTACTTTTTTGTTCCTGTTTTTGACCATTCCCTAAAATGGGCCCTCCTGGTTAGGTGGATTCTGTAAGCAGTAGGTCTGGGTGAGTAGCAAGACCAGAGACTATGGTGCGGATGAGCGGGTCCTGATGGATGACTCTAGGATAAGCAAGAACAGCAGGGCATATAGGACAGCAGACAAAAAACAGAGCGGGTAGCACAGATGTCCGGATTTACATAAAAACAGTAAAATGTAAAGGAAACTGATATCTTCCAGCAGGGCAATGGTTAAACGAAGAAGGAACAGAAAAGTAAATGTAGTCCGGTTGCTTCCAGAAGGGCAAAGGTTAATAGCAGCAATGTAACAAAGAAGTAAATACAATCTTGTGACCTGCTGAAAGGAATGTGTTACCTTGATTGCAGATGTCACATGTAAACAGGAATGAAAACCATGCTGCGAGTTTGGTGTGGACAATACCTAGTAAGTTGAACTGAACTTGTAAATAAAACTGGTTGCAGACTGGAAGTAGGACTAAGGAGTAGGTGAGAATATGATAAGACACTTGGCTGGAGCTCAACCAAATAGAGTAGGCAAATTTTCCTGACCAACTCAAGGAAACTGTGGACAATGTTACTTAATACCCAATTACGTGAGCACTGCCAAAGCCTGTCTTTAAAGGCCCGGGGTGATGATGTCAGAGGAGCACTCCAGGTTTATCTGAGAAACCCTGAGTTCACTACTGCAAAGGGAGCCTGGTGATTGTGCTGGGACAGGTGAGTAACAGGCTCTGTCTTCCACGTATGTAAACGTAGTTTTGTTAGTGAAGTGGGCATGGTCCTCAACTGTTCTCTGTGGAAGTCTTTTTTGAGGACCACACCCAGTTCGATATAAAAAAAATATTGAGTTTTATACAAAGGAAAAGTGGGGCCATATATCTGAAACCAAAGAAACACTAAGGCCGGGATCACACATGCGAGAAACTTGGACGAGTCTCGCATGTTAATTACCGATCCTGCCGCCGGCATGTATTGCTATGCGGCCGCACACTCCGATACGAATGCCAGCGGCAGTGCTGAGTATTAACATGCGAGATTCGTCCAAGTTTCTCGCATGTGTGATCCCGGCCTTAGCCAGATTCTGGAGATAAGTGGAATTTAGAACAGATAAAACAATATTAAAGGCAAATGACAGGTTCTCTTTAAAAAAAAAAGTGCATTTTGCAAAACAAAGCAAAATATTGAAGTATTTCAGAATGTGTTATTTGTTTGAATTTGTGTCCTACTGTATATGAACATTTCATTGAGCCCAACTTGTCATCTCCAGGACTGTAATTTTGTGCAAATTAACAAGCATCATTATTATTTACTAGATAGTGGCCCGATTCTAACGCATTGGGTATTGTAGAATTTGGCCAATTCACATCCCATAGAATATGCCCCATATGCTGCTCCATAGATTATGCCCCCATATTTTGCCCCATAGAATATTCCCCCATATGCTGCCCCATAGAAAATGCCCCCATATGCTGCTCCATAGATTATGCCTCATATGCTGCTCCATAGAATATGCCCCCATATGCAGCCCCATAGACTATGCCCCCATATGCTGCTCCATAGAATATGCCCCCATATGCTGCTCCATAGAATATGCCCCCATATGCTGCTCCATAGAATATGCCCCCATATGCTGCCCCATAGAATATGCCCCCATATGCTGCCCCATAGAATATGCCCCCATATGCTGCCCCATAGATTATGCCCCCATATGCTGCCCCATAGAATATGCCCCCATATGCCGCCCCCATAGACTATGCCCCCATATGCTGCTGCAAAAAAAATGCCATACTCACCTCTCCTATCTCAGGACCTGAGATATTCACCTGTCCCCCGGTCCATCGCTGCTCACCGCTGTCTGCCACGTCGTCTGTCAGTGACATTCAGACAGCAGAGGGCACGGCAACAACTAACCACGTCACCGCGCTCTCTGCTGGCTAAACGTCACAGACAGAGGACGCAGCAGACAGCGGTGAGTGAGCAGCGATGGACCGGGGACAGGTGAATATCGCTAAACCTAGCCCCTTCTGGCGCGGTCTCTGCAGCCATGTTTCTCCATGGTCTCCCTTCCTGCCTTCAGCGGTCATGTGATACCGCTCACTACACTCATGAATATGCGCATTTTCATGAGTTTAATAAGCGGCACCACGTGACCGCTGAAGGCAAGATGGGAGACCATGGAGAAGTGGGGGGGCTGCAGAAACTGTGCAGGGGTAAGAATGGGGGGGTAAGAATGATCTGTGACACCCCCCGCTCCCCCTCCCCGGAGATGAGCCACGGCTAGCGCCGCTAATCTCCCGACTGTAGCGGTGGCGTGCGTCCTTCGAATTCCGGCCTGTGCAGTGCGCCTGTCGCTGATTGGTCGCGGCCGGCCGGCCAAGGCCAATCAGCGATGCGGGATTTCAGTGACAGACAGACAGACATGATAAGACGATTATATGTATGTAATTCATGTAAATAACACGAAGATGTTCCACAGAGCTATACAACAATTGTCATCGCTCACGTGACTCAGAAGCATCATTCCCTTGTATCTTTTTCTCGTTTTTCCTTGTGTATTCAGGCTCCTTCTTGTCCTACAAAATGTTACAGTTGTGGCCAAAAGTATTGACACCCCTGCAATTCTGTCAGATAATACTCAGTTTCTTCCTGAAAATGATTGCAAACACAAATTCTTTGGTATTATTATCTTCATTTAATTTATCTTAAATGAAAAAACACAAAAAGAATTGTCCTAAAGCCAAATTGGATATAATTCCACACCAAACCTAAAGAAGAGGGTGGACAAAAGTATTGGCACTATTCGAAAAATCATGTGATGTTTCTCTAATTTGTGTAATTAACAGCACCTGTAACTTACCTGTGGCACCTAACAGGTGTTGGCAATAACTAAATCACACTTTTAGCCAGTTGACATGGATTAAAGTTGACTCAACCTCTGTCCTGTGTCCTTGTGTGTACCACACTGAGCATGGAGAAAAGAAAGAAGACCAAAGAACTGTCTGAGGACTTGAGAAACCAAATTGTGAGGAAGCATGAGCAATCTCAAGGCTACAAGTCCATCTCCAAAGACCTGAATGTTCCTGTGTCTACCGTGTGCAGTGTCATCAAGAAGTTTAAAGCCCATGGCACTGTGGCTAACCTCCCTAGATGTGGACGGAAAATAAAAATTGACAAGAGATTTCAACGCAAGATTGTGCGGATGTTGGATAAAGAACCTCGACTAACATCCAAACAAGTTCAAGCTGCCCTGCAGTCCGAGGGTACAACAGTGTCAACCCATACTATCCATCGGCGTCTGAATGAAAAGGGACTGTATGGTAGTAGACCCAGGAAGACCCCACTTCTTACCCCGAGACATAAAAAAGTCAGGCTGGAGTTTGCCAAAACTTACCTGAAAAAGCCTAAAACATTTTGGAAGAATGTTCTCTGGTCAGATGGGACAAAAGTAGAGCATTTTGGGCAAAGGCATCAACATAGAGTTTACAGGAGAAAAAAAGAGGCATTCAAAGAAAAGAACACGGTCCCTACAGTCAAACATGGCGGAGGTTCCCTGATGTTTTGGGGTTGCTTTGCTGCCTCTGGCACTGAACTGCTTGACCGTGTGCATGGCATTATGAAGTCTGAAGACTACCAACAAATTTGGCAGCATAATGTAGGGCCCAGTGTGAGAAAGCAGGGTCTCCCTCAGAGGTCATGGGTCTTCCAGCAGGACAATGACCCAAAACACACTTCAAAAAGCACTAGAAAATGATTTGAAAGGAAGCACTGGAGACTTCTAAGGTGGCCAGCAATGAGTCCAGACCTGAATCCCATAGAACACCTGTGGAGAGATCTAAAAATGGCAGTTTGGAGAAGGCACCCTTCTAATATCAGGGACCTGGAGCAGTTTGCCAAAGAAGAATGGTCTAAAATTCCAGCAGAGCATTGTAAGAAACTCATTGATGGTTACCGGAAGCGGTTGGTCGCAGTTATTTTGCCTAAAGGTTGTGCAACCAAGTATTAGGCTGAGGGTGCCAATACTTTTGTCTGGCCCATTTTTGGAGTTTTGTGTGAAATGATCAATGTTTTGCTTTTTGCTTCATTCTCTTTTTGTGGTTTTTCATTTAAGACAAATTAAATGAAGATAATAATACCAAATAATTTGTGTTTGCAATCATTTTCAGCAAGAAACTGAGTATTATCTGACAGAATTGCAGGGGTGTCAATACTTTTGGCCACAACTGTAACATTTAGTAGGACAAGAAGGAGCCTGAATACACAAGGAAAAGAGAGAAAAAGATACAAGGGAATGATGCTTCTGAGTCACGTGAGCGATGACAATTGTTGTATAGCTCTGTGGAACATCTTCGTGCTATTTACATGAATTACATACATATACATATAATCGTCTTATCATGTCTGTCTGTCACCGAAATCCCGTGTCGCTGATTGGTCGCGGCCAGCCGACCAAGGCAAATCAGCGACAGGCGCACTGCGCAGGCTGGAATTCGAAGGACGCACGCCACCGCTATCTGACAGAATTGCAGGGGTGTCAATACTTTTGGCCACAACTGTATATAAGGCCTCACGTATACATCAGTGATTTTTCTTACTTGGAAAGGACTGAGAGAAAAAAGCACTGTTCCAGAATCAGTGGAACAGGAGCAATTAGAGGAGGTATTCAGTTAATGTAAAAAAAAATCTTTCAGGTCTTTTCTTAGAACTTTGTTGATCATTCCTTTGTTTTTTTCCCCTATAGTTTTTTTTTTTTAGAAATTGACAACTGTATTGTATATAGCACCAGTGGTATCGTGTTTTATATCTCATTAGTAAATTGACAACTGTGTTTTACCAGTTGTGGTGTGTGTACGCATCAGGGAATTACTGTCTTTACTGGCTTATGGGGCCTGGTCAGGAGAAGGGGCACGCATTGGGCCCTGTCTCTTCTGCTGATCAAGCCTCAGCAGCAGGATCCTGCTGGTGCAGTAACTGAACCTGCGTCCAAGACGCATGCTTAGTTACTCTATTGCCTTGCGGGCCTGCATGGCAATAGTTAAAGCCGTCAATCGGAGGCTGGCAGTAACGTTAGCGCGCACATCGTCGGCATATGACATTGTCATTCGCTGGCAAGTGCGCTCTTGAACCGCCTGGAGAGATCATCTCCGCAGGAGCGCGGCTAGGTAAGAGGAAAGGTTTTTTTTTTTTTTAATTATTTTTATTGAAAGCGGCAAGCCGCACTATGTTTCACCGGCAGGATGGAGACACATGGACCATGTGTCTCCATCCTGTCCAGGTGGGCAGGATGGGAGACACGGGGGGGCAGGATGGGAGACACGGGGGCAGGGGGCAGGATGGAGACAGATGGTGCAGGATCATCGGGCAAGATGGAGACAGATGGGGCAGGATGGAGACAGATGGGGCAGGATAATGGGGAAGATAGAGACACATGGTGCAGAATCATGGGGCAGGATGGAGACCGTGCAGGATAATGGGGCAGGATGGATACGATGGAGACACATGGGGCAGGATCTTGGGACAGATGAGGCAGGATCATGGTACAGATGGGACAGGATGGGACATCACATTAGGGCAGGACAGGAGAACATGTGGCTGGAGCCAGGAATGAGACACACGGGGGCCAGGATGGGGGATATTATTACCATAGGGGCTAATTAAGGGATATTATTATTGCAGTGATGTATTTTATTTTTTGAGGATACTGTTTTAAATTGGGGGGGGGGGTCCTGTTACTGTGCAGAGCAACTCTGTCGCCTTTTTTTCTTCATCTGGTGTAGTTTAGAATTTGGAAAAAAAAAATGTGTTCTGCAAGCAGTGCTCTAGATAACTGTGTTATTTCCTGCAGAGATGAGCCCTGGCTGGAAGAAGTGACGGCGGTCTGTGCTGGATGAAGCTTAAAAGCGAAGATGTAGGACTTCACCTAGAGATGTCACTGGTGAGTCAGTGTGTTACCTGTACACTGACGCTATACACTGTATACTATATACAGTGGTCCTGTGTACAATGTCACCGGTGATCACTGTATTACCTGTACACACACTGCATACTAAGTACAGATCTTCTGTGTATAATGGCACTTATGGTGATATTAGTATTGTGTTTTTTATTACTGATCAGTATAGTAGTATTCAGTCACTATGTGGTGGTAATATGTTGTACGGTCATGGTGTGGCAATATTTGTTCCTTGTATGTGCTATTATTTGATCACTATGTGGTGGTAATATGTGGTCTGGTCATGGTATGGTGGTATTTGTTCCTGGTATGTGGAATTATTGGTCATCATGTGGTGGTAATATGTGGTCTGGACATGGTGCGGTGGTATTCGTCCCTTGCATTTGATATTACTCGGTCACTGTGGTGGTAATATGTGGTCTGGACATGGTGTGGCAGTACTTGTTCCTTGTATGTGGTATTATAGGTCACTATGTGGTGGTAATATGGTGTCTGGTCATGGTGCAGTGGAATTTATCCCCTATATGTGATATTATTGGTCATTTTAAAAATTGAAAAATAAATAAAAATATACCTAAATTGTATTGGATATTTTAACAAATGTTTAATAGGTTAGAGTAGAGTAGGGCCCGGCCAAAAGAGTCTACCTTGTCGTGGTGGCGGCTTAAAAAATCTTTTGACTGGACAGTTTCAGGGGTGGAGCCTAGGTAGAGTCACAAGGGGGTCCACCTTCGTCCCAAGGATCAATTAGAGAGGTAGTGTGGCCCTTGCGAAGGTCATCAAACTCCCTCTCTAGTAGTCCAGTCATTTGAAGACCATTCACTTTTACAGGACAAATTGAGCCCCTCGCTGGGTGGTCAGTTCACACTGCAAGCTGGATATGCGTAGAATCAACACTGGCGTCCAATGCTACAGTCCATTTGCTCGGTAGTCAGGGGACAATGGGCAACTATATGACCTGGGCCGTGACATCTCCAGCAAATTGCATCCCTCTATGGGGCCCTCGGCATGACCTCCTCCGCACCCTTGAACTTTGGACGTCCCACCCCCTTTTTAACCTCCTAGCCCAGTATGGAGTGGGTTGCCATCCCAAACAACCATCGACCGCCTGATACCTTTTGATTAGTCCAACCAAGTCATCGGCATTCTGGGGATCTCCCTGGGCAACTCAAGTCTGCATCAGGCTTGGAAGGGAGTGCACAAACCGGTCCATTACAAATCGCTCTACCATCTGCGCTGGGGTATAGGAATCTGGCTGTAACCACTTTTGGAGGCACAGCAGATCAAACATTTTCGAGCGAGGGAGTTTGTCACGATGATATGCCCAGTGGTGGACCCGTTGTGTCCTGACAGTCATTGTCACCCCCAAGCACAACAAATTTTCTGTTTTCAGTTTTATATATTCTTTGGCATCCTGTAAGGTCAAACAATAGTAGGCCTTTTGAGGCACCCCCGTTAAATATGGCGCTAAGACTTCTCTGCTCAGGCAGGAGTTTTTGCCTTTCGATAACTCTTGCAAAATTGGTTAAAAAGGCCTCTATGTCATCAACCGGGGTCATTTTCTGCAAGACTCTCCTCACAGCCTTCCTAACAGAGGAATTCTCAGCTGACATTGGGGTCAGAGCTGCCGCTGTGCCACAAATCACCTCTGTGAGTAACTCAATCTGCTGCTGCTGTTGTCCACAGCTGTCACACTTGCATACTGGGCATCTTGCCTGCACTTCCAGCACCAACTGTGGTAGATCGGCTCACTTAGCTGCACATAGAGGTAGACACAAGAACACTGTCTCTTTAAATCTTTCACTGGTTTATTAAAAGTACTGCATAAACCAGTGTAGGGTGTCGTGAACACTTTTGAACTGGCTTCTGAGTTTGGGCTCCCTCTGGTGGCTGCTACTGGTAAAGGAGCTGGTTTGGCTGACAGAAGTCAATCACTTGAGGATGATGATTGGAGATCAGGTGTTACAGACTGGAGAGATTAAAGTGAGCAACCTTCCCTCAGTTGTTGCCGGTGACTTGGTTTGCTGCCTGAGTATTTTGGAAGTCTGTTAGCCTCCTGCTCTGTCCTGCATCTTTCAGATAAGTTATTTGTCTTCTTGAATCTTTTTGCATTGTGATTCATTTTTGCTTTTCTCTGATTTTTGCTTTGCTGTAGTGAGTCAGCCTGGTTCCCTGCGGGGACCTGTGCTGGACTCTGTTTCATATGCCACAGCTTATGTCCAGTTCACACCAGAGTTCTGATTTAGTGGGGGAGAGGTCATGTGGCCTCATTATTTTTGCATATCAGACGTATTGGATTTTTCTTAGGGTTTTTTGCGTGATTGCAGACAGTATCCTTTGCTGTCCTGTTCTATCTAGACAGTTTGGGCCCCATTATTTGCTTACTCTATTTTCTGCCTGTGTTTTGTGCCTCATCTCGTCTCAATGGCAATATATGTTCTGGGGCTATCTATTCCTTTGGGGTTCTACTCCGGGGCAGTTTAGCTTTCTCATTTCTCTTTAGACTTAGCTAATTCTTTGGCTGTGTTGAGGCATCTAGGGCATCGTAGGTACGTCCCACGGCTAATTTGCGTTGTGTCGTCAGTTTAGGGGACTGCAATCTGCTAAGCTACCAACCTCTCTGGCTATCTGGTTACCTAGCCTATTTACCTGCTATCCTCCTCGGTGACCTAATCATAACAGTAGCGTTAGCAAAAACAAACCCAATCGAACTGGAAAAACAAAGACATAATGTATGGCACAGTCCTTGTTGCTATGGGTATTCACCCGCTTCAAGAACACACAACAAAAAGTTCAACTTTCCTTAACATTAAAATGTAAGGAGGTGGTGGAGACCCTCATTTGCCCCTCCCCCACACGGGACTTATGCGACCCTTTCTTTTATGTTATATCTCATGTGCATTCACATGTATGACAACCCTTGTAATATACAGCTCTGGCAAAAATTAAGAGACCAATGCAAAATTTTCAGTTTGTCTGATTTTTCTCTTTATAGGTATATTTTTGAGTAAAATGTAAATTGTTCTTTTATTCTATAAACTACTGACAACAGGTCTCCAAATTTCAAAGCAATAAGTTTTCTATTTTTTTTCTAAAAATGAGAAATGGTCAAAATTAAATAAAAGAACCAGTGCTTTCAGACCTCAAATAATGCAAAGAAAACAAGTTCATAATCATTTAGAAACAATAATACTAATGTTGTAACTCCGGAAGAGTTCAGAAATCAATATTTTGTGGAATAACCATGATTTTTAATCACAGCTTTCATGTGTCTTGGCATGCTTTCCACCAGTCTTTTACACTGCTCCTGGCGCAAAAATTAAAGCAGTTCTTTATTTGATGGCTTGTGACTATCCATCATCCTCTTGATTACATTCCAGAGGTTTTCAATGAGGTTCAGGTCTGGTTATGACAGGGTTTTGATGTGGTGGTCTCTTAATTTTTGCCAGAGCTGTATGCTGTGTTTGCAATGTATAATGGCTGTTATTGTGTTAAGGTGTTATTCATGCCATGAGTGCTGTTTCTGTATTCCATGTTCTTATATGGTGTACACTAGAGTTAGGGCTCACAGGAGTTAACCTGGTGGGTGGGGTTAACAGCCCCAAGAAGGAGCAGGAAGTTCCTGCTCCTTGGTTAGTAGCCTGGGCATGTTTGCCCTGGGCAGGTGTGCAGTAACGGCCGGGGCATTGCCAGACCCCAGGAGGGGAATAGAATCTGCTGCCCCGGACTAAGGACAGTAACGGGACCCAGGACTACGTAAGGGCCCCACCAAAGGGACTTCAAGCATCCATATTCCGGCGTGGGGGACTGCTGCCTCTTTTGGCCACCGTGGCTATTGTGGGTGCGGCCGTGGATGAAGCTAGGGAGAGAGCAGGAAGCCAGTGTTTGTACTTCATTTATCTCTGTTATTAAAATTGTTCTCCCTGTTGGGCTGCAGCGGTGTCTGGAATACGTTTGTCCTTCCTCTTTCTGTACAGGGTACCAGGGTGTATACTGACTGTGGCTTAGTTGACTCGGCTGGGACTACCACCCTGGGCCACCTTGTTATAAAAACATAGCTCCAGAGCTTGCACCTCCAGGCCCACTCCTCACCGAATGTTCTAGAAGGCTGGGTGTTTATCCTCTGGACTCCTCACACTCAACAGCTGTTCCATCAACCTAGCACTAAACATGGCTGATTAACCCCTTTCAGCACTTAGTGTGCTAGAGCTTTTTCCTAGCTCGATATCACTGAAGCTCACACACTCAGTTAAACACAGCTCCCCTCCAGAACTTTGCCAGTGACTTTGCCACAGAGCCCAATTTACTGTTGAGGAAATATTGATCCGGCATGCCCAATTTCAGACTGCAGATCGTATTGTTTCAAGGAGACATGCCACCCACAGACATGCCTAGAGACCGCTCTCATAGAGAACACGAGCGCTCAGGAGACTCGGCAGAGATGGCTGCTGGCTGAACTATCAGCCAAACCATCATTCAGATAGTAGCCATCTAATGTGTATGGTGGGCTTAAGGGTTTATTCAGGCAACAAGGTAAAGATTTTTTGGCTATAATTTTTCCAAAATTTGGACAAACTGATGCAATCTGCAGAAATTTTGGAAAATTCATGGCAACAAATGCATGATGATCACAACATGTCATTTAAATCTCTGCAGAAAAATAGTGATAGAGAGTGATGAGGTGTCCAATACCAACATTATCAGAACCCCAGAAGTTCATGGGATCAGGTTTTAGTGATCTTTGTTATATAGATATAGGTTGATGAATTAGACACAATTAGTTATAGATACCTATACCTTTCCATAGAACAGATCATAATCAGGGGTGCACATACCATTTGTGGAATCACTGCAGCGTCAGAGGGACCCCTGTTATGAATGAGTCACCGTAGGAGGCAAAAGCAGAAATACAAGCTAAGTCCAGAAAACCAGAGAAGTTGGCAACTATCAGATTGCAGACCCCTGAACCTATCAACACAACTAGCAGTAGCCGTGGGGGGTTCCTACGAAGCCCTAGACCCCTCGATCACAGCCGGAGAATTACATAGGCCTAAAGAAACAAAGGGGAAATCTAAACTGCCCCAGAGCAGACCCCAAAGCAATAGGCAGCCCCCAACATATAATGACGGTGAAGCAAGATGAAAAATACTAACACAGACAGAAAGATAGACTGAGCAAAGACGGGGCCCGCAACTATCTAGATAGGAAAGGACAGGAAGGCTGCTGTCTGCAATCTGCCAAAACCCTATCAAAGACATAAGCCAACAAGCTGATATGAAAAAGGCCCTGAAGCAGCTAGGCTTCAAAAACTAAATCAGCACTCAGGTATTTTCAGAAGACAGAGCTAAATGAATTCAGCACACCCCAGCAGGGAATGGCAGAAATCCAGAAAAACAAAGCAAAACAAAGTCAAAGCACAAAAGCAAAAGGCCGAGCAGCAAACTTAGCTTTAGAGGAGCAGGAATTCAGACTGGTCTCCAAGGATCCCACAGAGAAATCACCCGCAGGGCAGAAGGGCGTCGGCAGCCTTATATCCAGTCCGTAACTCCACTCAGCCAGTCATCATCATCAGCCTCAGGTGTTTGATAATCAGGCTCACTACCTTTCTTTACCAGAAGAGGGAGTTCCTCGGGCCTCAGTAATGAAGGGGAAAATGAACTCACAACAGACCCCAAAGGGTGGAGCCCCACTACCACCTCCAAAGCAGCACATAAATGGATGTATTATGATGAATTATTGAACTTCAAAGGGCCCACATATTATTCTTGCACAGGGGCAGTTTTCAGTCTCTGTCCACCCCCGATCATAAAATCACATGATTATGGGTGGACAGAGACAGTACTTTATACAACTTGTACTTTATAACTAGTTCTAGGATATAAATGACCCCATTTTCTAACTTTTTATATGCTACAGTATTACTAGTTCACTGGCATAATAAGCAACCCAGATCAATCCTATTATATTGGTGAAAATAGCAGTATAGAAAAATTGTAGTGCTCCATGGTGACTTTTTGGTTTTGGTAAAAAAAATTACAACCTCAATGGCTTATCCCATGTAATTTTTTGGCAAATCTGCATTCCCAGTGGCACAGAACAGAACCCCGTTCTCAAGATAGATGTGGGTCACACCAGTGGTTTTTTAATAAATATATGAAATGGAACCTGCCCCTTCCTTAGGCATCTCAAATGTTTCCCTATTAGAGGAGAAGGTAGCTTGTAAAAATCCAACCCTTCTCACACATTTTTCACTCATAGGAGAACACTAATGTGGTGCAAGGCTTTACTGTAACTTGTACACAAATAAGTAATCATGAAGCCCCTCCTCTAGATGCATATAATGATAAATATGTGGAAACCAGTCCAGAGCGGACCGCTTTGCAGGTATCCTTTCTCCTCAAGTTCTCTGAAGTGGCTGTTATTTTAAGAACTGGTTTGGGAGAACTGGAGGGAATTGGCCAGATCCCATCCCTGACCAATGCAAAAAAAGAAAAAGTATGCAATGTTGCATATGTGTTTTTTTTACAATTGGACTCAATGGACGACAGATGCCATAGTATGTCTGTAACATGATGTAACACTTGTTTTGAGCACCCCAACACGTTACATGAAAGTGTGGGTCCTGGCTGGGTGTGTGGACTTGTTCTTTGAGGGCCTGGCACCTGTGCAAGCTGCATGTAGCCGGTGTTGTGGGCTTGCCAGGGTCAGATGTTTAACAGTTCAATGACAGAACCCACCTTTCCAAAATAAACTCTTTACTGAACGGTAACTTGGTAAATGTTATATACAAGGGTTACTGGGTACAAAGTCCTATGGACTTTTACTTTACGGTATGAAGCATTATTCCACACATGATCCTTCCTCTGTAGTCTACTCCAGGGCTTTCAAGGATCACTGTTTCTCCATATTTTGCCACCACATCCTAGCTTTAACACTTGAGTCCTGATTTCAGAAGTCTCCTTTACTTGCTCAGCGGTTCCGCGTCCTATTTCTTCCTCTACAAGCGCCCTGGATCTCCTGCTCAGGACCCTTCCCTAGTCACAGTATATCACTCCTGCTAAGGCCCGTTACCGTCTGTGTTACAAGTTACAGGTCTCTTGGCTAGGCATCCTCTCCTAGGACACATCTTTGGAAGGCCATTCTGTTTCATTTGTCACTTTTTTCAGGATCTCGCTATCTGTCGCTTTTAGCCTCCTCTCATTTAGGGTCAACCTTTAATTGCAGCACTGCTCACTTTACACTCCTCCAAACCCTATCTGTCTAACTCTCAGGAAGTAGGCACTCTCCCTAGCACTAGCCCCTCCCACCGTGGACCAGCCCCAAACATCAATTCCTAACTTGCCATATCGTCAACTATCTACAGTGAGGGAAAAAGTATTTAGTTAGCCACCAATTGTGCAAATTCTCCCACTTAAAAAGATAAGAGAGGCCTGTAATTGACATCATAGGTAGGCCACAACTACACTGTGTTCCAAATTATTAAGCAAATGATGATATTTTTCTCTGATTTTCCTAAATAGTCGGTACAAATGACAGTCAGTCTAATAAAGGTCATCACCGGTTAGAGTATACATCAAATTTTATTGAAGAAACCTCCCAATGATAACAGTATAATCTCCAAAATGAATAAAAACTCAAATTGCACTGTTCCAAATTATTAAGCACATTAGAATTTCTAAACATTTGATATATTTTAAAGAACTGATAATGCTCATTTGTGGAATTTGCAGCATTAGGAGGTCACATTCACTGAACAAAAAAGCTATTTAACTTCAAAACATCCTAACAGGCCAAGTTACATGTTAACATAGGAACCCTTCTTTGATATCACCTTCATAATTCTTGCATCCATTGAAATTGTGAGTTTTTGGAGAGTTTCTGCTTGTATTTCTTTGCATGAAGTCAGAATATCCTCCCAGAGCTGCTGTCTTGATGTGAACTGCCTCCCACCCTCATAGATCTTTTGCTTGATGATACTCCAAAGGTTCTCCATAGGGTTGAGGTCAGGGGAAGATGGTGGCCACACCATGAGTTTATCTCCTTTTATGCCCATAGCAGTCAATGACTCAGAGGTATTCTTTGCAGCATGAGATGGTGCATTGTCATGCATGATGATGATTTTGTTCCTGAAGGCATGTTTCTGCTTTTTATACCATGGAAGACAGCTGTCAGTCAGAAACTCTATATACTTTGCAGAGGTCATTTTCACACCTTCAGGAACCTTAAAGAGCAATACCAACTGTTTCCCCATGATTCCGGCCCAAAACATGACTCCTTCACCTCCTTGCTGACGTCGCAGCCTTGTTGGGACACAGTGGCCATCCACCAACCATCCACTACTCCATCCATCTGGACCATCCAGGGTTGCTCGACACTCATCAGTAAACAAGACTGTTTGAAAATTAGTCTTCATGTATGTCTGGGCCCACTGCAACCATTTCTGCTTGTGAACACTGTTTAGGGGTGGCCGAATAGTAGATTTATGCACCACAGCAAGCCTTTGAAGGATCCTACACCTTGAGGCTCGAGGGACTCCAGAGGCACCAGCAGCTTTAAATATCTGTTTGCTGGTTTGTAATTGCTTTTTAGCAGCCACTCTCTTAATCCGAGGAACTTGCCTGGCAGAAACCTTCTTCATTCTGCCTTTATCAGCACAACATGTCTGTGCTCAGAATCAACCACAAATCTCTTAACAGTACGATGATCATGTTTAAGTTTTTGGGAAATATCTAATGTTTTCATCTCTTGACCAAGGCATTGCACTATTTGATGCTTTTCAGCAGCAGAGAGATCCTTTTTCTTTCCTAAATTCCATGAAACCTGTGCCCTGCTTAATATTGTGGAACATCATTCTTAAGTAGTTTTTCTTTAATTGAGCTCATCTTGTAAACTAATTATCACAGGCGTTTGAGATTGATTTCAGTGATCCAAAGAGCCCTGATACACAATACCATCTATGAGTCTATTTGAAAAACAAAAAATTACATCTTTAGGACACTTAAATCCAATTTGCATAATAATTTGGAACACAGTGTATGAGAGTCAAAATGAGAAAACAAATCCAGAAAATCACCTTGTCTGATTTGGCAAGATTTATTTTGCAAATCATGGTGGAAAATAAGTATTTGGCCACCTAAAAACATGCAATATTTCTGGCTCTCACAGACCTGTAACTACTTTAAGAGGCTCCTCTGTCCTCCTCTCATTATCTGTAGTAATGGCACTGTCATGATACCAGTGCTGGGTGACCGGCACTTCTGGGGTTAATGTTCTGATCGCAGTGCAGACTCTCACCTGCACACCTGGGACCTATTATGGTGGCCTCTCATTGGTTCTGGGGAGGCATCTTATAGCCTCAGGAAGCTCCCATCCCCCGTCAGTTATACTTTCGCCCTTGGCATTGTGTGGTGACCCCTGAGTGTGTTAGTCCTGTGTTCTGGTTGCTTGATTCTCTGTGTATGACTCGGTCTGTTCTCTGGATATCGCTTTGGATTCTGCTTGGTACCTTCTACGTCCGTTTGGTTTTTGATCTCTGCTTGGCCCTGACTGTCCGTTCTGTCTCCTCCCTGGTACTGTATTAATATCTTGTGTATGACCTTTGACTTTGTCTGACCTCCCGTCTGTTTATCCCTCCTGTACCTCGCTTGCCTGTATTGTGCCTGTCCTCTGCTTTGCCCGACTCTGAGTTTTCTTCCTCCTCTGAAAGCAGGACGCTAAGCCCCGCCCCCTTGCAGTCACATGACTGTTCACATGACCGTAGGTCCTGTGCCTGCTTTCTAAATTTCTACATTCAGGTCCCGTGCATCTTTATTTTCCGGCTGTTCTTGTCCCCAGGGGTCCCTACGGTGCGGGTGAGTCGCTGCTTAGCGGAGGCTGTACGCTGGCACTGTCAGGACCCTGACAGGCACCTGTTTGAACTTTGTTATCAGTATAAAAGACACCAGTCCACAACCTCAAACAGTCACACTCCAAACTCCACTATGGTGAAGACCAAAGAGCTGTCGAAGAACATCAGAAACAAAATTGTAGCCCTGCACCAGGCTGGGAAGACTGAATCTGCAATAGGCAAGCAGCTTGGTGTGATGAAATCAACTGTGGGAGCAATAGTAAGAAAATGGAAGACATACAAGACCACTGATAATCTCCCTCGATCTGGGGCTCCACGCAAGATCTCACCCGTGGGGTCAAAATGATCACAAGAATGGTGAGCAAAATTCCCAGAACCACATGGGGGGACCTAACGAGTGACCTGCATAGAGATGGGACCACCGTAACAAAGGCTACCATCAGTAACTCACTACATCACCAGGGTCTCAGATCCTGCAGTGCCAGACGTGTCCCCCTGCTTTAGCCAGTACATGTCCGGGGCCATCTGAAGTTTGCTAGAGAGCATTTGGATTATCCAGAAGAGCATTGGGAGAATGTCATATGGTCTGATGAAACCAAAGTAGAACTGTTTGGTAGAAACAAAACTCGTCATGTTTGGAGGAGACACAATACTGAGTTGCATACAAAGAACACCATACCTACTGTGAAGCATGGGCGTAGCAACATCATGTTTTGTGGCTGTTTCTCTGCAAAGGGACCAGGACGAATGAGCCATGTACATGAAAGAATGAATGAGGCCATATATCGTGAGATTTTGAGTGTAACAGCTCGTTCCATCAGCAAGGCCATTATAGATGAAACGTGGATGGGTCTTTCAGCATGATAACGATCCCAAGCACACTGCCAGGGCAAGGAAGGAGTGGCGTCTTAAGAAGCATATGAAGGTCCTGGAGTGGCCTAGCCATTCTCCAGATCTCAACCTCATAGAAAACCTTTTGGAGGGATTTGAAAGTCCATGTTGCCCAACAGGCCCAAAACATCACTGCTCTAGAGGAGAGCTGCATGGAGGAATGGGCCAACATACCACCAACAGTGTGTGCCAACCTTGTGAAGACTTCTGTCATTGCCAACAAAGGATATGTAACAAAATATTGAGATCAACTTTTGTTAATGACGAAATACTTATTTTCCATCATAATTTGCAAACTAAATCTTGCCAAATCAGATAAGGTGATTTTCTGGATTTGTTTTCTCATTTTGACTCTCATAGTTGTGGTCTACCTATGATGTCAATTACAGGCCTCGCTCATCTTTTTAAGCGGGAGAACTTACACAATTGGTGGCTGACTAAATACTTTTTCCCCCACTGTACATCCCTATATATTACGCTATGTCTTACATTACTATAAATTATACAGAAACACATCATACTAACACTTATCACACTCTACATCACAATACATTACAATTCACATTATACAAAATTCACATAAGATGCAGGACACAATTCACACAATAAAAATTTGATTCTTCAAGGGGGATACGGTAAAGACTTTCTCTAAAGTTATAATCTGACAAATTTGTGTGCACAAACCCTAAATTTAGCGTCTGTTAAGAGCTGCTCTCCAGTAACCAGCAGGGGCCACTACTCAACGAATGGAGCTGCACTTTGTAAGTCTGTGTTTACATCCGGACACTGCAGAAGCAAATCATAGCTGATTGGTGAGGGTGCAGGGTATCATAGCCTCACCAATCTGCTAGTGATGATCTATCCTATGAATCATTTATCCTAAGGTCATTAATATGCTGCGACTGGACAACCCCTTAATAAAGGTTAGAAAGTTTTATCAATTCCTTCCTAACAAACAAGTCAAATATGAAGTTAAAGAAATACGGCAGCCAAAATTGATGCACACAGAGAAGAGCTTAACATTGGGAACTGCATGACACAGGTATCCATGTGTCATTTTCCACCCCTTCAGACACAATACTAAAAACATTATTACATCATTTTTAGTGCCACAGCGGGTATTTAACATTTTCTGCAGATGTTAGTTGAAGGAACTCACTTGTAATGTTGCATTGTGTGAATTTCCACATTACTTAAAGAATGCTAATAAATTGTATCTTCGTACATCCAGCTGTGAAGTCCTAAATGCTGAAGCAGAGTTCCTACATATCTTATTATCTCACCAGCCATCAGAAGCAGTGTGCAGCCCAGTGAGGCCACACAGTCACTGTGCATAATGTGTGAGGGGAGACTTACCTGCTGGAAATCTGATCTGGTGGGGTTAGAACAACATAGCATGGGGGAACACTTTTCTTTGAAGCTTCGCTCAGCATATCTGTTTAAAGAGACCCCTATCCTAATTCTAGGGATCAACATATTTTCATTCGTCCAATTTCACATTTTTCAAAAGTGAAAGTGTAGGCCCACTAAAAAATTGTGAGGAAAGTATGGTTGTAGATGATGAGGAAAAAGCTAATATATTAAACACCTTCTTCTCCACGGTATTCACGGTGGAAAATGAAATTCTAGGTGAAATGCCGAGAGACAAAGAAAACCCTATATTAAGGGTCACCAATCTAACCCAGGAAGAGGTGCAAAACCGGCTAAATAAGATTTAAATAGATAAATCTCCGGGTCCGGATGGCATACACCCGCGAGTACTAAGAGAACTAAGTAATGTAATAGATAAACCATTATTTTTTATATTTAGAGACGCTATAGCGATGGGGTTTGTTCCACAGGACTGACGCATAGCAAATGTGGTACCGATATTCAAAAAGGGCTCTAAAAGTGAACCTGGAAATTATAGGCCAGTAAGTCTAACCTCTATTGTTGGTAAAATATTTGAAGGGTTTCTGAGGGATGTTATTCTGGATTATCTCAATGAGAATAACTGTTTAACGCCATATCAGCATGGGTTTATGAGGAATCGCTCCTGTCACCTCAATCTAATCAGTTTTTATGAAGAGGTAAGCTATAGACTGGACCAAGGTGAGTCATTGGATGTGGTATATCTTGATTTTTCCAAAGCGTTTGATACCGTGCCACACAAGAGGTTGGTACACAAAATGAGAATCCTGGGTCTGGGGGAAAATCTGTGTAAATGGGTAAGTAACTGGCTTAGTGATAGAAAGCAGAGGGTGGTTATAAATGGTATATTCTCTAACTGGGTCGCTGTGACCAGTGGGGTACCGCAGGGGTCGGTGTTGGGACCTATTCTCTTCAACATATGTATTAACGATCTGGTAGAAGGTTTGCACAGTAAAATATCGATATTTGCAGATGATACAAAACTATGTAAAGCAGTCAATGCAAGAGAAGATAGTATTCTGCTACAGATGGATCTGGATAAGTTGGGAACTTGGGCCGAAAGGTGGCAGATGCAGTTTAACAATGATAAATGTAAGGTTATACACATGGGAAGAAGGCAGCGGCGTATCTAGGGGGGGGGCAGCCGGGGCATTTGCCCTGGGCGCAGCCAGCAGGGGGGCGCAGTCGGGCCGCCTAATGCAGCGGTCTGCAGTGTCCTCCCTGGTGGCTGCATTCTGCCGCCCCCCGGCCTGGGAGTCGGCGGTTCTCTGTGTCAGCTGATGGGAGATGGGGGGATTTGTAGAGGGGATGGGGGTTAATGTGTGGGGGGATTTGTAGAGGGCATGGGGGTTAATGTGTGGGGATGGGGGTTAATGTGTGGGGATAAGGGTTAATGTGTGGGGATAAGGGTTAATGTGTGGGGGGTTAATGAATGGGGATGGGGGTTAATGTGTGGGGGCATTAATGAGTGGGGATAAGAGTTAATGTGTGGGGGGTTAATTAGTGGGAATGGGGGTTAATGAGTGGGGATGGGGGTTAATGTGTGGGGGCGTTAATGAGTGGGGATGGGGGTTAATGTGTGGGGGGTTAATGAATGGGGATGGGGGTTAATGTGTGGGGGCGTTAATGAGTGGGGATGAGGGTTAATGTGTGGGGGTTAATGAGTGAGGATGGGGTTAATGTGTGGGGGTTAATGAGTGGTGATGGGGTTAATGTGTGGGGGGATTTGGAGTGGTGATGGGGGTTAATGAGTGGGGATTGGGTTAATGTGTGGGGGGATTTGGAGTGGGGATGGGGGGTACTTAATGTGTGTGAGGGATTGGGGATGGGGGGATTTAATGTGTGGGGAGATTTGAGGACACAAAATGAAGAGTATGTATGAGGAAACAGTATGGGGGATTGGTGCAGACACAGTATGATGGGTGCAGACAGTATGGGGAGCGAACAGGTTAATGTAAGTAAATTCTCACAGTGCTCACTGAACGCTGTCAGGATTCTCTTGTGCCGGTAATTTACATACATGCGGTCACATTCTGACTAGACATGTGTGTCCTCACTCAATGAAAATGAACATAACGAGGCCGGGCACGTCTAGTCGGAGTGTGGCCAGAAGTATACAAACCACATACTTGTGCTGACATGATTGTACATCGGCAAGGGAGAATCCTAAAAGTGTGCAGTGCATTCGTTGTGAGGTTCCAGTACTCATCACATGGACACTTCACTCATATGCGATTTTCATAGTTATGGTCCTGTGACAACGAGCTTCTCTTCCTGCTTCTCTGTTTTTTACTGAACATTGAGAGCATTAGGGAGAGCAGCTCGTGGGTACATGACTAAGTGTGCAAGTCGCATATGTACTTGGGGAGGGGGGGCGCCAAACCAAATTCTTGCCCCGGGTGCCAGAAAGCCTAGATACGCCTCTGGAAGAAGGAATCAATATCACCATTACACACTGAATGGTAAACCACTGGGTAAATCTGACATGGAGAAGGACTTGGGGATCCTAGTTAATGATAAACTTACCTGGAGCAGCCAGTGCCAGGCAGCGGCTGCCAAGGCAAACAGGATCATGGGGTGCATTAAAAGAGGTCTGGATACACATGATGAGAGCATTATACTGCCTCTGTACAAATCTCTGGTTAGACCGCACATGGAGTACTGTGTACAGTTTTGGGCACCGGTGCTCAGGAAGGATAGATATAATGGAACTAGAACGGGTACAAAGGAGGGCAACAAAATTAATAAAGGGGATGGGGGAACTACAATACCCAGAGAGATTAGCAAAATTAGGATTATTTAGTCTAGAAAAAAGACGACTAAGGGGCGATCTAATAACCATGTATAAGTATATAAGGGGACAATACAAATATCTCTCCGAGGATCTGTTTATACTAAGGAAGGTGACGGTCACAAGGGGGCATTCTCTGCGTCTGGAGGAGAAAAGGTTTTTCCACCAACATAGAAGAGGATTCTTTACTGTTAGGGCAGTGAGAATCTGGAATTCCCTGCCTGAGGAGGTGGTGATGGCGAACTCAGTCGAAGGGTTCAAGAGAGGCCTGGATGTCTTCCTGGAGCGTAACAATATTGTATCTTACAGTTATTGTTAGGTTCTTTAGAAGGACGTAGATCTGGGGATTTATTCTGACAGAATTTTATAGGCTGAACTGGATGGACTAATGTCTTTTTTCGGCCTTGCTAACTATGTTACTATGTTACTAGGACAATGGGAAGATTTCAAGTGTGGTCATATAATATTCCATGCTATGAATCTATAAGGAATATACACTGAGATAGAAGATGGATGCAGGGTTGGCATCACCACCCGAAGAACCTGGGCAAGTGTCAGGACCCTGAACGAACAGGGGCCCACTAGCCATCAGGGACTTCAGCATGCTATGGGGCCTGTGAGTCAGCAGAGCCCAATGGCAGCACTAGCACCAGCCTCCCCCTCAAATACTCACCTCTCCCCATTCCCTTCTACTCTGGTCTCTTCAGTGTCTTCTGACACTGACGTCTCAGGGCAGAGAGTGTGATGACGACACTACAGCGCATCCTCTGCCGAGCAGTTCAGAGAGTCAGAAGACGCTGAAGAGACCAGAGCAGCAGGGAACGAGAAAGGTGAGTATTTGATTATTTACTTTTATGCATGGAGAATTACGGTATATAGGGCCCATTATACTGTATGTAGCATTATATTGGGCCAATTATATTGTATGGAACATTATTTTGGATCCATTATACTGTATGGAGCATTATATAGGGTCATTATATACTGTATGAAGCACTATATGGAGCCATTATATACTGTATGGAGCAATATATGGGGCCATTATAGTGTACGGAGCATTATATGTGGCCCATTATACTATATGGAGGAATATATGGGGCCATTATACTGTATGGAGCATTATATATTATATACTGTATGGGGTCATTATATTGGACCATTATACTGGTATGGAGGACTATGTAGTGCAATAATACTGTATGGAGCAATATATGGGGCCCATAATACTGTATGGAGCAATATATGGGGCCCATAATGCTGTATGGAGGATTATGTGATGCCCATAATACTGTATGGAAGACTATGTGGTGCCTATAATACTGCATGGAGGACTATGTGGTGCCCATAATAGTGTATGGAGGACTATGCAGTGCCCATAATACCCAATGGTACTGTATGGAGGACTATGTGGTGCCAATAATAATGTATGGAGGACTGTGATTCCCATTCTACTGTATGGAAGACTATGTGGTGCCCATAATACTGTATGGAGGACTATGTGGTGCCCATATTACTGTAGGGGGGACTATGTGGTGCCCATAATATAGTATGGAGGACTATGTGATGCCCATAATTCTTTATGTAGGACTATGTGGTGCCCATAATACTGTATGGAGGACTATACTGTCCTATCTAAAATGAAAAGCCTGCAGTCACTCTGTGTGCTGTGTGCCGTGAGGATTTGCCGGTTTCTGAGCTATTGTAGAATTTACAATAAACGTATATCACTCATGTACTGTAAGAAGTGAAATCTTTAGCAATGTACTATACCTATATTTCTTATCTGTGCATCATGACTTGCGGTATATGTTAAAGGGGCCCACTGAGACTCTTTTGCCCAGGTCCCATGAAAACCTGGAGTTGACCCTGGATGGATGGATGGTTGGATGGATAGAAGATAGACTGATGGATGATTGCATGAATGGATAGATTGATTGATGGATGGATGTTAGAGTGTTAATGTATTGGGGAGGCTGAGTTGATGAAGACGTTGTGGCAACAGGGAGAGTCCTCGAGCAGGTTTGAAGCCTGCTTACAAGGCTACTTGAAGCTGGGAAAAGAGCTGGTTTGCCGTGGGCCGGAACAGAGTTTTGGTTGCCCTGAAACCCTTGTTGTAAACAAGAGTCAGGCAGGTGTAGGATGTTGTGCTGTGGAGTTTGTTCTTTACTCACTGTTCCTTCAGGAGTTCAGTTTACCTCCCCGTCCATCGGGTCCAGCTGTAGCTTCAGACAAGACAGAAGACCGTGGGTCTGTGTTAACAGGTTCAGCTTTACTGTGCAATTCAGTTACACATGGCTGCATCATACAGAATAAGACAGAGTCCCATTTTAGTGATGTTTCCTGTCCTTTCAGTCTTCCTCTTCTTTCTGCATGACTTGTCCCTAGCACAAGTTTCTTAGCCAGCCCTAGGGACACTCCTCCTGGCATAACAGCTTCCCTAAGGGCCATCATCCTTCCCTTTCTCTGCAACCCAGCCGACATCTCTTTCACAGTGAGGACTGGGGTTGGCTCTCAGTACCTCTTCAGAACCTCAAGCCCAAGACTGTCCCGGCGTCCAGACGAAACTTACAATGTGTCCTGATGCTGTGGGGAAACCCAGACGGACAGCACCCGTTCAGCTCTGCTGCATCTGCCTCTTTGCACCTGTAGAAACTGACTTGTTTAGCTTTGCTTCTTCTCCCTGACACCTGACTTGACTCTCACTCTCTCCACTCCTCCAGAACTCGGCGCACCGACCCCATACTCCACTTCAAGTGGCGCTGCGAGCAGGGTTCAAACTTGTGCAGGAAACCCCCTGTTGTCACGACGTCTTCATCAGCCCAGCCTCCCCCCTACATTAGTATAGATACACAGATAACATTTACCATTTTCAAATCAACGCCTGGAATTATGCAATTTACTACATGGAGTTTCTATTTATTAGTTGAACCTTACAGCTTTTTAACCCTGAGTCAGACACTACCGATGAAAATTTGTGCTTCGGTTCAGCCCTCATAACTGGATCAGAAAACATTTAAATAGCATTTTGTGACATAGCTGTACCACAAATCTGGTACAACAACTGATGTGGTGGATAAATGGGAAAGAGCCTATAGAAAACTATACAATTTCTACACTAGACAGAAAATAAGCCTGATGACTGGATATATTGAACCAAAGCCTTACACCTGAATAAATTTAAAGCACCACTCCATGTTTTTTTATTGCATCACTGGAGTCATGCAACTAATATAAGTGCCTTGCCCTTAGTATAAGGGTATGTTTCCACGTGGTGTATTGGCATCGCTTTGGACACAGCTCTCGCACGCGGTGATTCCGCATGTTTTCATTGAACCATGCAGAATCACCGCATCCTATACATAATAATAATCTTTATTTATATAGCGCCAACATATTCCGAGGATTAGCACAGCGTGGGAGAAGTCTTGGAGTCGGGAGTGAGAGGTATGGATTAGTGCAGAGGTTAGTCGAAAGTCGTTTGCAGAGCGCAGCGGTCGGTTAGGTCGATAGACAGAAATGAGGGAGGAGATGTAAGGGGGTGCCGCACTGTGGAGAGCTTTGTGGGTGAGAACAAGTACTTTGAATTGGATCCTATAATGAATGGGCAGCCAATGTAAGGACTGGCAAAGGGCGGACACGTCCGAGTACCGATTAGCCAGTCGGATGACCCTGGCTGCTGCATTAAGTATGGACTGGAGAGGGGAAAGTCGAGTAACGGGGAGGCTAATTAATAGATCGTTGCAGTAGTCCAGGCGGGAGTGGATCAATGTGACACTGAGGGTTTTTGTTTCCATGGTGAGAAAAGAGCGGATTCTAGAGATGTTCTTTAGGTGTAAGCGGCAAGAGCGGGCAAGAGATTGTATATGGGATGTGAAGGAGAGATTGGTGTCAAACATAACACCCACACAGCGCACCTGCTGCTGGGGTGTTATTATGGTGCCACCCACGATGAGGGAAATGTCAGATTTAGGGAGGTTAGTAGATGGCGGGAGGAGAAGTTCATTGTTTGAGAGGCTGAGTTTCAGATAGAGAGCGAACATGGAACAGTGCTATTTATCTTGCGGAGACTGAGCATCTCCGCAAGATAAATAGACACTCTGCGGTCTAGAGTGCCGCATGTGTGTATATGCAGGGATGCCGGAGGCGCCCCTGCACGCATAGTAGAGATGGGATTTCATAAAATCCCATCCTCTATGCTGTAACATCTGGACACTGCAGATTGGATGCAGCGAATGTACGCAGCTTCCAAGCTGCAGCGTTTACTGACCGTGGAAACATACCCTTATACTTACCAGCTGCCACTCCGGTCGGTTTTCTGAAGGTTGTGACTTGCCGGATCGCTCCCGTGTTTGCTGGGTGATCCAGAATTTCAAATCAATATAAGTCTTTGAGAGTCAGAGCAAGGATCTCACAGGCTTACACTGAGGGCTTGTGACTGTTATCCCTGACTTTCTGTCAGTAAGAAGTTGTGTTCACAAGATGACGGATTTGGACCAGAGCAGCTCTGATAACAGATGAAAACAGCAGCTGGTAAGTATAATACTAGAGTCAGGGGAACTTAGATTTGTTGCACCACTTCAGGAGTGAAATAAAAACAGAACACTGGAATGGTGCTGTAACAAGTTATAGTTCATCGAAAAATAAAATATCCACACTTGATAATCTATTTCCCTACCAAGAAGATATCTATAGATATGAATTGATCTATGATTTTGCATATTTAATCTAGCAAAGAAATGATATTAAAATACATGAGGCCCAATTGATTATTTGCGACTTCTTGAAGTCACTTTTCTTTTCCTTTTTGTCTTTTAGTATTCGCTGACGTTTTTTGCTCCAAATTCTTCAAAACGGCACATGCGGTTCATGAATAAAAAACGCTCTTTTTTTGTGACTTTTCAGCATCAAAAGTTGAAAATCCTCTCAAAAGTCGCAAAATAGCACTAAATTGAAAACTCCTCTAGAAAACTTACTCCAGGCAGGGACTGAAGTGAAAACCCACGATAGAAATAAAATGAACATATACTCTGCTATAAATAAAAAGCAATAATGTGTATAAATAACACTGGATACTTGGTAAACGCTGTTTTTTTATTTAAAAAAACAAATGTAAAAGCCATCCCACCAGCATCAAGGTGTACCCAATTGGGACGGTCCTAAACTCTAGTATTAAAACCTTACCATGAGTTAAAAATGACCTCAATGTGAATAAGGGCCAAGCAGAACCAGAGCCCGACTATGTTATGGGAAGCTATATAAACATAATGCCCAGCTCAAAGAAAGGGAGGCCAAGGAGTGTAAGAACCTAAAGCAAAACCGAAAGAAATGAACTGGAGTGTTAGGGTACTGTTACACTTAGCGATGCACCAGCGATCCCGACAACGATATGACCCAGTCAGGATCGCTGGTGCATCGCTAAGTGGTCGCTAGTGAGCTGCCACTTAGTCAGATCTCACCAGCGGCATAGCAGCGGTTGGCGGTCGCTACTTACCTGTCAGACGAGGTGATGAAGACGTCCTCCCGCCCGCATCCACGCGTCGCTCGTCGGCGCCACAGGAAGCTGACGACGAGAAACGGCCCAGGACGTTGTCGCGCGATCCGCGATAACCAGCGGGGGAGCCGGTCGGAGGTAAGTATCACACATAGCGATATCGCTAGCAATAACGCTGCTGCGTCACAAAACCAGTGACGTTATAGCGATATTGCTAGTGATATCGCTTAGTGTAACGGGCCCTTAAGTTGGTATACATGCAACGTGTAGGCGCATGTTCACACTGGCCATTAAACAGACAAAGCCTAAGATAGAAATAAAATTAACATATACCCTGCTATAAGTAAAAACAAATAGTGCTTTTAGGCAGAGACTGGATTGTGATGCGCAAAAAAGAAAAAATGCATTTGGTGAAGGTCTAATTTCATGAATTTGCCTAAAACATCTGGATAAGCAAAGTTGTTGAGAAAGAATAAAAAAAAATTAAAAAAAAGAAAAAACTTAAGTGTTGTAAAAAAATATAAGAAACAAGGAGTAAATACTAAAGTCAATAAAAAGGAGCAAATGATGAATCAGGGCCATAAAGACTACAGTATGAATGTGTAAGTGTATACGATGGATATGATTTAGAGTCAGCATAGATACATCAATAATATCATATTTTAAATTTTTCTTCTGAATGCCCAGAGTTTCAGAAAATTATACATAGAAAATGAAATGTGGCAAGCTAACATATGTAAAATAAATAGTAAGGAAATAAAGAACAAGGGAAAAAAAAGAACTAGAAAACAATCATATGCTGCCTATATGGCTGAATTGGAGAAAATAGTGAGAAGAATGGAGTCTTTTACCTCTCATTAGTGAATCCATCAATGCTCCAGCAAGCAAGAGCTGAGGTCATGTTACATATGGCACACAGTCTGTTCAGCACTTTTAACATCAGCTTTGAAATTTTAGAGAAGTCAAAGGTCATCTTTAATAAGCTCAAGTTTGAAGGGTTTCAATGATCTCTTGCAAACTCCAGAATTGCTGTGTGGGTGTCCAGTTCTGCTGTCCAAACCTATTCATAGCTTCCCCTCATCAACCCACCGAGTGCTATTAGTGCTGCATTTATATCAGTTTTTAATGTCTGTCAGGGCTCTCCGCTCCTTTGAATACTTTACGTCTTGCACAAGTTGGTCTTCGGCCATTTGTAAAGAGTTCCAGACGTTTTAGACGTTTTGTACTTTGTTGCTTTTCACTCCTCAGCTGATTGTTCACATAATAAAAAACAGTTGTTGCTGTCCCCGGAATTGTCAGCGCTTGCCAACCACTAATAGAAAACCGGTCGAAATCAGGGCATCTTTTTAATTTAGGTTTTTACGCAAAAGAGTAAATCTAATAACAAAGTTTAATACAAAATACAGTTATTCTTCATTATTATTGCATTATTTGTATTTGGAAGACCATCGTAAGGTAAAAATATATATAAGATATAAATGTGGAAAAATAACAAAATAAATAAGAAATAATTATCTGTGAAGCCTTAGTGTCATTCAAACATTATTAAAAGAAAAATAATCAAACGCAAGCACAGAAGGCAGATCATTGTATATAAAAGTTAAAAAAAAAACACAGAGCGGTAAATTATGTTCTATGGAGAGGACAGGAGCTTCTTCGGATTCTACATAGCAAGCAGTATACTAGAAAAATAAAATGAAGCTATCCTCCCCCGAAGTTAAAAACAGCAGCTCACCTGGGGACAGGTACAGGGTAGTATAGTACATGTAGTAATACCGTTACACTAGGCAGTCAATCAGTGCTGCTCCCCAGTAATACCGATGTTTTACCAGGGAAATTCTTACTAATTGGCTAAAACGTTAACCTAAACCACATATACAGCAGATCCACTGTGTGGCATTGATAAGTTAAGGCTTTCTCCCCAGCAAATAGACCAGAAAAAAACAGTAGAAGTTACATAGGTTGAAAAAAGGTCTAGGTCCATTAAGTTCCACCTTTCTCCATCACTTTAACATCTTAAAAATATTGTAATCATTGCAACTTGAGGGACCAGTAAATTTATTTTTTTTAATAAATAAATTGAATATAATTTTGTAAAATAAAAGTAGACTTAGGCTAATAAACTACTGTGTGCTTGAAAAAATAAAGCAAAATCTCATATCAGCTTTTAGCATAAAATGATGCACCTACAGTATATATCATTGCTGGGTTCCTCAAGTGTGTAGGGGGCTCAAGTACTGAGCTCCCTTCACATGAGGTAGATTCCAGCTATGTTAAATAGTTGAAAGCTGGCATCTGTCTCCAATAGCAGCGAGAGGAGCTAGGCTCCGATTGCTGCTGTTAACCAATTAGATGCTGCTGTCAATCTCTGATAGCAGCATTTAAGTGAAGTTAATGGTGCATGAGCATGGATATCCATAAGCCCCCTTCAACGCAATCAAGGGGTCAACGATGGTCCTCATGGCTACTATCTAATCACTCTTGTGAAATTCAGCCATAATCTGTGCTTCATAGGAGACCATGATTTACACTATATACTGCAATACTATGATATTCCAGTACATAGTATGATTGGTTAGAACCCTGAGGGGTCTAGAAAATAAATAAAATATAAAGTTTTTAAAAATATAAAAACTCAAATTGCCTCCCCCTTTTGATCCTTTAAAAACAAAAATACAAGCATAAAACATTTGGTATCGCTTTATCTGTAAAAGTACGATCTGTAAAAATATTGAATTAAATTAATTTGTACGGTAAACTGTTTAACCCCTTTTCCCCCGAAGGTGCTTTGCACATTAATGACGGGGCCAATTTTTACAATTCTGACCACTGTCCCTTTATGAGTAATAACTATGGAACGCTTCAACAGATCCCGGTGATTTTGAGAATTTTTCATGACATATTGACATATTGTACTTCATGATAGTGGTAAAATTTATTTGATATGACTTGCGTTTATTTGTTGAAAAAATATAAATTTGGCTAAAATTTAGCAATTTTCCAACTTTGAATTTTCATGCCTTTAAATCAGAGATGTCACACAAATAATTAATAAATAACATTTCTCACATGTCTATTTACTTAACATCAGTACAATTTTGGAACCAATTTTTTTTTGCTAGGAAGTTATAAGGGTTAAAAGTTGACCAGCGATTTTTCATTTTTCCAGCAAAATTTGCAAAACCATTTATTTGGACCACATCACATTTGAAGTCACTTTGAGTAGTCTATATGATGGAAGACACACAAATGTAACATCGTTTCAAAAACTGCACCCCTCGAGGTGCTCAAAACCACATTCAAGAAGTTTATTAACTCTAAGTGCTTCACAGGCATTTAAAATAAATAAAATAACATTTCCCGTATATACTCGCGTATAAGCCAAGATTTTCAGCCCATTTTTTTGGGCTGAAAGTCCCCCTCTCGGCTTATAGTCGAGTCATATACGCCAGGGGGTCGGAGGGAGAGCGGGAGTGTCAGATCATACTTGCCCCTCCTGGCACGTCTCTGAAGCCCCCCTGCTTCTCACAAGGTCTCCGGCACCTGTGTTCAGCGGTCACGGGGTACCGCTCATTAAAGTCATGAATATGCGCATATTCATCACTTTAATGAGCGGTACCACGACTGCTGAAGGAAGGAAGAGGTGCGGGAGACCGTGGGAGAAGGGGCTGCAGAGACCACGCTAGGAGGGGGTAAGTATATGCGATATTCACCTGTCCCATTCCACCACTGCGCACCGCTCTGTCCTCTGTGACGTTCAGGTCAGAGGGTGCAATGATGTGGTTATTGCATGCCGCGCCCTCTGCCTGAAGTCACTGACAGAGGACCGGAAGACAGAGCAGCGCACAGCGGTGAAACAGAGATAGGTGAATATCTCAGGTGCCGGGGCCCTGAGCCAGCGGTGACACCGACGCCTGTCCCCCATAGCATGCCAGTGTCCCCGCCTGCTCAGGACACCGGTACCTGGCCCCCAGGGATGAAAGGTGAGTATGTCATTTTTTTTTATTTGCAGCAGCAGCATCATATGGGGCATCTTATGGGGCAGCATATGGGGCATAATCTATGGAGCATCTTATGGGGCCATAACCTTTATGGAGCATCTTATGAGGCCATTATTAACCTTTGTGCAGCATTATATGGGGTGTATTTTGTATGGAGCATCTTATGGGGATATCATGAACTGTATGGAGCATTATATGGGGCTCCTGATTCAATATGGATATTCAAAAAACATTTAACTTACTAATGTCTCAATTTTACTTTTATTGCTATCTATTTTTATTTTTGAAATTTACCAGTAGCTGCTGCATTTTCCACCCTAGACTTATACGCGAGTCAATACGTTTTCCTAGTTTTTTTGTGGCAAAATTAGGGGGTAGGCTTATACACGAGTATATACGGTACTTTTTTTTACAAAAAATTGACTTCATTTTGACAAGGGTAAGAGGGAAAAAACTGACCCCCAAAATTTGTTGTGCAATTTCTCCTGAGCATGCTGATACCCCATATGAGTGAGAAAACCACTGTTTGGGAGCCCGGCAGAGCTCGGAAGGGAAGGAGCGCCATTTTACTTTTTGAATGCAAAATTTGCTGGAATAATTGGCGGATACCATGTCACGTTTCAACAATGAAAATCCCCCACAAGTGACACCATTTTGGAAACAAGACCCCTCAGGGAACTGATCTAGATGTGTGGTGAGCACATTGAAAACTCTGGTGCTTCACAGAAATGTATAATGTTGAGCCATAAAAATAAGAAAAATCTAATTTTCCACACAAATATGCTTTTCGCACAAAATATTTCATTTTCATAAAGGTAACAGGAGAAATTGCACCATACAGTTTGTAGTGCAATTTCTATGAAGGCGAAAATGACTGTTTGGGTGCCCGGCAGGGCTCAGAAGAGAAGGAGCGTCATGTTGACTTTTTGAATGTAAAATTTCCTGGAATCATTAGCGGATGACATGTCCCATTTGGAGAGCCCCTAATGTGCCTAAACAGGTTACCCCATTTTGGAAATTAGACCCCTCAGGAATGTACCTGGATGTGTGGTGAGCACCTTGAACCCCTAGGTGTTTCACAGAAGTTTATAACATTGAGCCATGAAAATTAAAAAAATAACATTTAATGTTGTTTTCGCCCCAAATTTTGCATTTTTATAAGGGTAACTGCAGAAATTGCACCGTACAGTTTGTTGTGCAATTTCTTCTGAGTACGCCAATACCCCGTATGTGGGGGAATACTACTTTTGCAAAGCTTAGAAGGGAAGAGGCGCCATATTGAAGTTCAGATTTTGCTAGAATGGTTTGATGGTGCCATGTCACATTGGCAGAGCCCCTGAATTGCCAGAACAACAGAAACCCCCTATATGTGAACTCATTTTACAAACTACACTTCCCAATGAATTCATGTAGGGGTGCAGTGATCATATTGACACCACATGTGCCTCACAGAATTTTATACCACTGAGCGGTGAAGAAAGAATAAATTACATTTTTACCACTAAAATTTCATTGTAACACCAAGTTTTTTAATTTTTCTAAGGTCTAATATGCAAATTGTCTCTTCAGAGAGGAAGAGGACTAGAACTCTAGTTCGACCTATTGGAAGTAGCAATCCTAAAAGTCAATGTCAACTCTTTAACGAGCCTTGTCACATGACTTAGGATAAAAGCCAAACCAGAATCTCAGTTTGCAGACACTGTGTTTCGGGTTATTGCCCCTTGGCAGTGCAAAGTGTGAGATCTGGTTTGGCTATGTGAGAGGCGTCTGACTGTTATCCAAGAAGTACCGTTTCTCCTTGTTGAGATTGACATGCTAAGCATGCCGAGATGAGGAGACTTAAAGCCGCAATGCTCCCTTGGGCAATATGCAAATTGCCTCTTCTGAGAGGAAGAGGACTAGAAATCTAATGCCACCTATTAGAAGTAGCAATCCTAAAAGTCAATGTCGACCCTTTAACAAGCCTTGTCACATGACTTAAAATAAAACCAGAATCTCAATTTGCAGACACTGTTTTGGGGTACTGCCCCTCGTAAGCAGGGCCGCCATCAGGGCATTACTGCCCTGAACGGCGTATGGGGCCCGGTGGGCAGAGGGGGCCCGCATAAGGCCCCAACTCATCTGCTCACCGGGCCCTACCGGCAGGCTAAACCGGACCCGAACTTATATTCCGATTTTTGGGAGGCAGAATGAAAAATCAGCAAATCATGATTTTTTTTTTGGGGGGGGGGGTATGCTGTTCCATGTGTGGTAAAATTGATAAGGCAGTTTTATTCTTAGGGTCGGTGCGATTACAGCGATACCTCATTACATTGTTTTTTATGTTTTGGCGCTTTTACACAGTAAAAACTATTTTATAGACAACTATTTCTGCATCGCTTTATTCTGACAGCTATAACTTTTTTTTTATTTTTTTTGCTGATAAAGCTGTGTGTGGCTTGTTTTTTGCGGGACGAGATGACATTTTCGGCGGTACCATGTTTATCCGTCTTTTTGATCGCGTTTTATTCCACTTTTTGTTTGGCTGTATGATGATAAAGCATTGTTTTTTGCCTTGTTAATTTTTTTATGGTGTTCACTGAAGGGGTTAACTAGTGGGACAGTTTTATTGGTCGGGTCATTGCAGGTGCGGCAATAGCAAATGTGTGTACTTTTCTGGTTTATACTGTATATTTTATTTTCATTCAAATATGCTGCTGCATCCATCCCCATGCTGTAGACGCAATCACCCTGTAAAAAATTATTGTCCCAGAGTGGGACTAAGTAGGAAAAAAAATTATATATGAAATATGTATATATGATATAATATTTTTTTTCACTTAGTCCCTCTCTGGGCCAATAAATTTTTTTGCGGGCTGATTGCTTCTACAGCATGATTGCTTCCAAGCTTTAGAAACTGTCAGCTCTGCACGGACAGAGAAACTTCCTGATCATGCACTGCGCATGTGTAGGGAGATGGACCGGGCAGGTGGTATCTCCCTCGTGTCAGGGCCGGGACTTTCGGGGAAAGAGTTTCGGACTGGAAGAGACCTTTGCACCTGACTGTAGGGGGTGGGTCTGAAATAAAAGGGACGGGGCGCACCAGAACGGGGCCTTTGGCAGGAAGACAGCATGTGCTACAGAAGAAGGTTGACTCCCTCTCAGACCAATGCCAACAAGCAGGTCCGCTTTGTGCTCTCTCATCCCTCGCGCATACACACTGTGTACCTTCAGAGACCATTACTCCTGTTGTCACTGTCGTGACTAAGACAAACCGTTCCTTACCGCTGACTTCTGCCGGCCCGTGACAAAGTACTCACCAAACAGTGCACGCTGAAGCAGGTAGCATGACCACGGCCTCCACTCCAGGACATCATTCACCAAACGCAGTGCCGCAAATACCCACTCGAGCATTACCTTGTTCCAGGACCACAAGACTACGTGTGGGAATGCCAGGATATGCCGCCTCTGTTAAGAGACAGTGCTTCACCTTTCTCCGGAACCAGTTCAGGAACTTCATGCGTCACCTTTGGCGCCAGCGTGGGATTTTCCAGCCTCCTCAGTCCGAGAACCACAGACTGATAAGTTAACCCGTTATTTGAACTTCTACTATTGGTCTATTACTGTATACGTTTTGTTCACCTATATTCGCTAACCCCCTTTCTCCCTGCGTGGAGTATTCACTGTTACAGTTGTGGCCAAAAGTATTGACACTCCTGCAATTTGTCAGATAATACTCAGTTTCTTCCTGAAAATGATTGCAGACAAAAATTCTTTGGTATTATTATCTTCATTTAATTTGTCTTAAATGAAAAAACACAAAAAGAATTGTCCTAAAGCCACATTGGATATAATTCCACACCAAACATAAAAAAGAGGGTGGACAAAAGTATTGGCACTGTTCGAAAAATCATGTGATACTTCTCTAATTTGTGTAATTAACAGCACCTGTAACTTACCTGTGGTACCTAACAGGTGTTGGCAGTAACTAAATCACACTTGCAGCCAGTTGACATGGATTAAAGTTGACTCAACATCTGTCCTGTGTCCTTGTGTGTACCACATTGAGCATGGAGAAAAGAAAGAAGACCAAAGAACTGTCTGAGGACTTGAGAAACGAAATTGTGAGGAAGTGTGAGCAATCTCAAGGCTACAAGTCCATCTCCAAAGACCAGAATGTTCCTGTGTCTACCGTGCGCAGTGTCATCAAGAAGTTTAAAGCCCATGGCACTGTGGCTAACCTCCCTAGATGTTGACGGAAAAGAAAAATTGACAAGAGATTTCAACGCAAGATTGTGCGGATGTTGGATAAAGAACCTCGACTAACATCCAAACAAGTTCAAGCTGCCCTGCAGTCCGAGGGTACAACAGTGTCAACCCGTACTATCCGTCGGCGTCTGAATGAAAAGGGACTGTATGGTAGGAGACCCAGGAAGACCCCACTTCTTACCCCGAGACATAACCTGAAAAAGCCTAAAACATTTTAGAAGAATGTTCTCTGGTCAGATGAGACAAAAGTAGAGCTTTTTGGGCAAAGGCATCAACAAAGCGTTTACAGGAGAAAAAAAGAGGCATTCAAAGAAAAGAACACGGTCCCTACAGTCAAACATGGCGTTCCCTGATGTTTTGGGGTTGCTTTGCTGCCTCTGGCACTGGACTGCTTGACCGTGTGCATGGCATTATGAAGTCTGAAGACTACCAACAAATTTTGCAGCATAATGTAGGGCCCATTGTGAGAAAGCTGGGTCTCCCTCAGAGGTCATGGGTCTTCCAGCAGGACAATGACCCAAAACACACTTCAAAAAGCACTAGAAAATGGTTTGAGAGAAAGCACTGGAGACTTCTAAGGTGGCCAGCAATGAGTCCAGACCTGAATCCCATAGAACACCTGTGGAGAGATCTAAAAATGGCAGTTTGGAGAAGGCACCCTTCAAATATCAGGGACCTGGAGCAGTTTGCCAAAGAAGAATGGTCTAAAATTCCAGCAGAGCATTGTAAGAAACTCATTGATGGTTACCGGAAGCGGTTGGTCGCAGTTATTTTGGCTAAAGTTTGTGCAACCAAGTATTAGGGTAAGGGTGCCAATACTTTTGTCTGGCCCATTTTTGGAGTTTTGTGTGAAATGAACAATGTTTTGCTTTTTGCTTCATTCTCTTTTGTGTTTTTTCATTGAAGACAAATTAAATGAAGATAATAATACCAAAGAATTTGTGTTTGCAATCATTTTCAGAAAGAAACTGAGTATTATCTGACAGAATTGCAGGGGTGTCAATACTTTTGGCCACAACTGTATAATAACTCTTTATAAACAACCCGTTATCTCTTGCTCTGCCTCCTGCTAGTCACGGCATCCCGCGTTCCTGCTAGAACCTTACACTTGCCGTAGTCAGCAGGATGCAGTCCAACAGCACGGAGGCGGCAGACCAAGCAGTTGGGGTCGGACCTAGAGCCAGTATCTCTCTGGGGGCCATGTTGAATAATTTACCCAAGTTTACAGGAAGCAGCACCATGTTATGGAGCTGGACTAAGCGCATAAGGGGAATGATGAGGATGCACTCCATGACCCCTGCGTTGGAAGCCGAGGTGGCATTAGATGAAGACTCAGTTATGCTACGGCCCCCCAGAGAGCGAGACACCTTTAATAAGGTGCTACAAATTTTAGAAGAGACACATGGAGATCCCCAGATGTAGGGGAGCTGAGGACGCGTCTCTGTAGTCGCATGCAGAAGGAGGGGGAGACACTGACTCAGTACATGAACGCACTGCAGGAGTTGCATACTGCGATTGTCAGGAAAGACTGCATTGGCATAGGTCCCACAGATATCATGCTGCGAGACCTATTGGTAACGGGCTTGCGAGACGTGCAGACGAAACAGGCCCTGTGGGATCGTGAGTGGGTGAACCCTCGCATGACTTTTTCTGAGATAGGAAGTGAATTGCGCACACGTGAACAGGAGCAGGGGCCAATAGTCCCGGTAGGGAAGGTCCGGAGTGGGGAGGTGTTCGTGAATGTAATCACCATACCACAATGGGTGGAAGAATTAAGGAAGGAACTTCTGGATATTAAAGGAGAGTTGGCTGATGTTAAAAAGAAGTCCAAGGCTGCCTTAAATCCGTTAGGAGGCAGGGAAGACCCGAATCCCACCTTGATTCTAGAATGTTCCGTCGACAGAGACCCATCAACTGCTTTAATTGTGACTATTAGGAATTTCATTGGGCATTTATTAATGTGTATTGGTTCCTGGCTGGGCCATTTTGTATTTTTGAGGCACAATTCAGATGTTTGAACATGGTTGCAAGGCATTGGTATTCAGTGGTGTGTATCAATTGATATAAACTATATAGCATCTAGATATAATACTGCTGCTAAGTGGCATCACATGTGATGGTATTAATTCCCTCTCTCTCTTCTGTTTGTATTTGCACCTTTCTAGTTATTTTGAAATGATGTATCAATAAAAATAATTTTAATCTTCATGGTATTTCACTTCATTTTTTCCTATTCACTAATAGGGGAGAATTAGAAGTGCCTGCTTTAATTGTGGCAAGATTGGACATATGGCACGGGAGTGTACAAATGGGGAAGAATCCAACCACGTTGTCCGTTAAACTAGAGGGCTCCGAGCCTAGGGGATGCCGCCGGGAGCCAGAACGGATGCGGAGGAGTAGTGGAAGTCCGACAAATCTCAATGTGCCCTCTAGTCTGGGCTGAGTTTGATGGTCGAGCAGTGCGTTGCCTGGTGGACACCGGCTCAAAGATGCCCGAAGCCTATTTCCGGTGACATTTTCCTGAGGCGAGACAGCCTGATTGGGGCCCAGTGATAGTTGACGGCTGCCAACCAACTGCCCATCCCAGTCGCAGGGGTGGCGTGGATGCAGATCTCCATTTGTGGAAAGGATCTGGGACGGAAAGGTGTGGTGCTAATGGGTCGCCCTCACACCAGGGCAGTGGGGTACTCTGTACCGGGCCCGATGGTCCTCAATGGGAGATGTCACGGTAGCTGGAACACGGCCCGTGGCCCTGGGCGCCCATTGTAAATGTTCAGTGTCAATGTGTAAGTCGTGACGCCACCTGTGGTGTTCGGCAAGGTAGATGTTAAGCCGACGCTGCAAACAGTTCCTCTGGGACAGACGGTGTGGTGCAGCAGTGATGGTATAGCCCTCCACAGGCAGAGCTGTAGTCCCAGGGCAGAGTGAATGTAGCGACACTTAGATGGTGTAGTGTCGGGCGCAATGGATGTAGCAGTGCTGGGCGAGTTGACTCAGGAATAAGTGGAGGACACCAGGGCATGTAGTTGCAAAGCTTTACTCAGTCTGTGGTGGCTCAAGAGCCTGCATCGGTGCCGTGTCCTCCGGGTCAGGAGCTCAGTCAACCTCCAGGCAAGATGAAGCACTCCTTTCCAACACTCCGCCAACATATGTGCCTTTTCTGAACGTCTCCCTCTTAGCGCCTGTAAGTGAAGTACTCCTAGTACTGAGTTACACTGGAGTTCCTCCTGTCAGATGTTCCTATGAACTCTACTTGTACGGCCGACAGCTGTAGCCTGCTTTGGGGACTCTCTGCTACCAAGTCCCGGCTCTCTATCTCGTTGCTGTTGTGCCCCCAAGTCTGATGTGGGAATAAAGTGATAACAAACTTCTATTCCTCCGGTGTCTGTTGCGGGACCATAAGTATCCAAACAACCTCGGGGACCGGACCCCGGCCTTGCGCCTAGAACTTGAGGGGTTCTCTTCTAACCCTCAATCCTCTGTTCTCTTTCTCTCCTCATGTTCCGTACTAATCCTTTCCTTCTTATGGAGAGTCAGGCTTTCTTTCAGTGTTCCTTTCCTGTACCAGTGGTCCCAGATCATTGAGATCGGCTGCAGCACTTTCCTTCCTTCATCCCTCTCAGGGTATCTCCTTACACAGGTCCGACCTCGTCAGACTCCTGTGACCAACTCTCGCTATCCTATCCTCTTCCCGCTCTTTAGTGCAAACTAAACTCCACCTGCCTCCCAGCACGCTTCGTGTTCCAAGCAGGGAGCCACCAAAGGGTGCTTTGCTACACTACTGTGTTGTGTGGGATGCAGGTGTTGGAGCGTGGTCAGGGGTCTCCACCTTACCTGAATGGTGGGGTACCACACCTCAGGAGGAGGTGCAGTACCTCTGTGGCGACTGAACCCTCAGGGGCGCCACACTAACCCTGGGAGAAGTGAGTAGCGGACATACAGTCACCCTGGGAATGAACATATTAAAGGAGTTTGGGAGTCTCCTCATCAACGAACCCTCTAGGGAGACCCTGAAGCAATGGAGCCCACATACCCCCCCAGAGGAAGGTGTTCCAACAGTTAATTCATGTAGCTCAAGCTCAAGAGTCTTTCAGTGACGGAGGGCCATTAGGAAAAGTGATCATTCCCACCTCTTCCAAACTCATTCTGCCCCCCTGGGCAGACGGGACTCACTTTGCCTGTTCGAGCTCGCACCCCATTAGAAAGAGTAGAGGTCCAAATTGAGCCATCTCTTTCAGAGCAACTTCCCCCGGGACTCCTGGTGGCACGTACGTTAGCCATTGTGCGTGATGGAACAGTTCCTGTGCATTGTGTCAATTTAGAAAATCAGGACATCACAGTTCCTTCCAAAAGTGAAAAAGCTCGGATTATGGGCATGCCTGAAGAAGTAATACAACCTCAGGCTGTGCAGCTGAGAGTACAGCAGGGAGTCCCCCCGGACCATGACGGTGAACTTGTCTTTAACACCGGAAAGCAAGCATATCCAAGAAGGACGATTTATTTTGGAGTAGATGCGGCCGAGATGACCGAACTCACTCAGGCACAGGTGCAGCAGGTAGTAGCTCTGTTGGGATGCTATAGAGACGTATTCGTTCATCATGAGGATGATTTTGGCTGCACTACGGCCATCACACACAAGATATCAACTGAAAATACTGCACCCATAAGAGAGCGTTAACATCAAATTCCACCACGGCTATACCAAGAAGTGAAGAGTATGCCAAGTCAGATATTATAGAAAGGTGTCAGAGTCCATGGGCTGCTCCTATAGTCCTGGTGCGGAAAAAGGACGGCACTGCGTTTTTGTGTGGCTTATCGTAAACTAAACGCCTGTACCGTGAGAGATTCATATCCATTACTCAGGATTGAAGAATCCTTGTCCGCACTAGGAAAAGCCAAATTCTTCTTAACATTGGACCTTGCCAGTGGTTATTGGCAAGTACCGATGCAGGAACAGGACCGGGCAAGGACCGCCTTTATATTACCCATGGGCCTGTTCGAATTCAACCGAATGCAGTTTGACCTAGCCAATGCTCCTGGTACTTTTCAATGTCTTATGGAGAGGTGTTTTTAGGCGATTTAAACTTTGAAGCTAAGCTCATCTATTTAGACGATATCATAGTCTACGCTGCTCATTTGAGGATCATCTAGAAAGATTAGAAGAGGTTTTAATTTGCCTTCAATGGCACAGGCTAAAAGTAAAGCCCCAAAAATGCCATTTGTTCAGCACCCAGATTGAGTACTTGGGCCATGTGGTCTCTGCTGAAGGAGGAAACCATCTCAAGAGAAAATTGCTGTGATACAGGATCGGTCCACTCCAGACACAGTGAAAGATGTACGAGCATTCCTGGGACTTACCGGTTATTACCACCATTTTGTGAAGAATTTTGCCCTTATAGAGAAACCGCTGCTAGAACTGCTGAAGGGAGTGCCCTCGGGTGCAAAGAACTGGACTATACGTTGGATTGATGGAAGCTCCTGTGTTGGCTTATGCAGACTTTTCTCAACCATTTATTCTCCACACTGATGGGAGTTTGCATGGACTTGGGGCTGTGTTGTCACAGATACAGGACGGGAGAGAGAATGTGATCGCTTATGCAAGTCGGTCCCTTCATGATTCGGAACGTAATCCGGACAATTACAGTTCCTTCAAGTTAGAGCTGCTGGCATTGGTGTGGGCTATGATGGAGAGGTTCGCAGAATATTTGTCTGGGTATTAGTGCACACCGACAACAATCCGTTGGCTGATCTGGAGAATGCGAAGCTGGGAGCTCTGGAGCAACGATGGGTGGCCAGAATGGCAAAGTTTCTGTAAAATTTGCTTACAAAGGAGGAGCTGAGAACACTCATGCTGATGCCCTATCCAGGATGAAACCTGCTAAACCTGGGTGAGATAGAGATGAAGAGTTAGAAAATGAGGAGATCCCCAGGTTCCTAGACCCCGCCAGAACGATGGTGGCTACGCAGGACCAGGTGCAAGTTTTGGCTCAGGAAGGTGTCTTGGGGCGAACCCGGGATGAGTGGGTCCGGTTACAAAAAGAAGATAGTGAGCTTGCTCTATTCAAACAGTGGGTGACATCTAAGGCCTGTTTCACACTTCAGTTTTTTGTGTCAGTCAAAATCCGCCAAAATGGCGGAAAGCGGATCCGTTGCTAAACTGATGTGAATGGATGCCACCGGACCGTTTTTTTGACAGATCCGATGAATGAACAATTTTAAAGGAACCGTAGCCAGGGGAGGGGGGAGAGAGAGAGAGAATTTTTTCCGTCCGCCAGGAATGATCTCAGGGTTAAATTTCCGGCTGGCTGACTTCCTTCCTCCGGGCATGCGCACTCTAAAATGCGGATCCTGCTGCAAAAAAAGATGTTGCACGGTCCGTCCGGGCATGTCGGCGGATGCAAAAAAATTTGGCGGATCCGCAAAAAAACGAATCCAACGGATGGCCATCTGTCAAGATCCGCTGGTAATGCATCTCAATGGGGAAATAAACGGATCCGCCAAAAAAAATGTCGGATCCGCTTTTTTTGAAAAACGGCGGATTTTGACTGATGGTCAAAAATGGAAGTGTGAAACAGGCCTAAGAGACTTCCTAGTTCGGGAGAGAGAAATTCCCTTTGTCCAGAAACTCTGCAGATTCTTCGACAATGGGAATGCCTTCAGATGAAGAATGGATTGCTGTATCGGAAAGTACAGTTTCAAAAAGAGCTGGCTGCCACCTGGCAGGTCTTAGTCCCAGAAACACTGTTACTTGAGATAGCCACCAAGGCACATGAAAAAGGAGCATACTTCTGTCAGGAAAAAACTTTTCTGTAGTTACAGCGGTTTGTGTATCATCCCCGACTGAAGGATTTAGTGGAGGAGACTTGCAGGCTATGCCGAACATATGAATTGGCTAAACCACCGGAGCAGAGAGCCCCCACACAAACTATTGTGACGTCCGCCCCCTTGGAAGTGCTAATGATAGACTATCTGTCCATTGGGCTGGCTCATCAGGGGTATGAATATTGTTTAGTAATGGTGGATCACTTCACGAAGTTTGCCGTCGTGACTCCAACCCGAGTTCAGACCGCGGAGTCGGCTGCACATGCCATCTGCAAATATTTCATTCAAGTCTATGGCTGCCCGAAGCGAATCCGATCTGATCAGGGAGCCTGTTTTTTAGGAAAAGTGATGGAGGAGTTGCATCTTATGTACCAAATTGAAAAGTCTCATACCACGCCATATCACCCTCAGAGGAACGGCATCTGTGAATGGTTCAAACGGACATTGATTCAAATGTTGAGGATCCTGGAGGAGGACCAGAAAGTCCGGTGGCTTGAGTATGTATCAAAATTAGTAAGGGTTTATAACAATCAAGTGCACCGAACCACGGGTTATACTCCCTATACCCTCTTATTCGGCCATGCAGGAAAAGGAATCATTGAGTTGGATCCAGAAGATGACTACCCACAGATGGGGGTGTCCTCCTGGGTTTGAGAACATCGGCATCGTCTGCAGACTTTGCATCGCCTGGTACAGACCAGGCTTCGAGAGTTGGAGCATGCTGAGAAATCTCTGCTGCCGGGGACAGATCTCCAGGCCAAGGACCGTGTCTTAGTGCGAGAAAGACATCCTGGGGACAAACTGGAAAATCGGTGGGATAGGAACCCGTATCGGGTAAAGCGACGAGTCAGCTCCGAAGGGCCTGTGTATTAGATTCAACCTGAGGAAGGAGAAAGCTCTCCTACTCGGATAGTTCACCGGAATATGCTTTGGCTTTGTCTATAAAAAGATCCTGTTCAGGTGGGAAAGGCACCGGAAACTCTCAAAAGAGCTCCCCCGGTAGTAGAGGAGGAAGAAGAGGAAGAAAGTTCTGAACGACTGCCTGAGGAAGGACAAGCAGGACAAGGACCCGGAGTCCCTGAAGAATCTGTCCCAGAGGAAACAGACACACCATCGCTCTCTCCTATGCAACCTGACTCTACCACCCAAGGGGACTCCACTACTCCTTCCAACTTACGACGCTCCGAACGAACAACAGCCGGCAAACCCACCAATCGTTATGACCAGGATCAGTTCATTTGGCAGCAAACTGTTCAAGAAAAAGGAAGACTGCCATGTGTTTCACAAGACTCCTTGCCCGTGGAATGGCGAACAAAAGGGGTAGGGAAATGTAGGGAGATGGATCGGGCTGGTGGTATCTCTCTCATGTCAGGGCCAGAACTGTCGGGACTGTCACCATTGTTGCCGGGGGAAAGATTTTCTGACTGGAAGAGACCTTTGCACCTGACTGTAGGGCGGATCTGATATAAAAGGGAAGGGACGGGCCAGAATGGGGCCTTTGGCAGGAAGACAGCGTGTGCTACAGGAGAAGGTTAAATCCCTCTTCGCAGACCGATGCCAACAAGCAGGCCTGCTTTGCGCTCTCTCATCCCTCACGCATACAGACTGTGTACCTTCAGAGACCATTACTCCCTGACAGAAGTTATGTTGCTTATCCATGTCATGTAAATAAAAACTTATAACCTGACATTAAATTCATCCATTGGTTGTATAAATTATTCTTTTGAAAGCTGAAACCTTCCGAAATGTGGTTTAGGTCCAGAAAATAAATTGGCATCAATGCAGAAATATTGATCATTTAATGGCCACAGAATGGTCAGATTTTGGCAAGACAAAAGTTTTGTTGGCCACAGAAAGTAATGTGATATTCAAACAAATAATTAACTTAAAATACAAATATATGTTGCATAACATTGGAGAATGTAGTTGTGGTGCTATAGAGTCATAATTTAGAAGGTTTTTGTGTCACTTTCCTACACAGGCAAAGCAGCTGGTTACCTCATGAGAATACAATCACAGGACTGAACACTAAACAAAAGCCTTGATTTAGAGTTGGCTTCAGGCTAATCCTTGACCATTCATATAATGTCAAATGTCATATTGCATCTCATAAAATAAGAGTAACATTTTGTGTTGTCAAAATTGGTTCATTCTGGAAAGGTGTCCCCCTGCTCAGTCTCATGCTGTTGAAGATTACAATCAACTTCTTATCTTACATCTGGAAAAACTAATTTCAGGGTAAATATTCACACTGGAATAAAAGTACAGGCAAAAGTATTGCTCATATAGGATTGAAGAGAAGTAGACAGACAGATAAGACTGCAAAATGAAAAAATAAAACATTGTCTTATGTTAGAAATGTAACATGTGGAAGTGCAGGAGGAAAAAGGGCCTGTGTGTAAATTAAAAAGTAGGGAGGGTCATGTCTTCCCAGAAGCTTCTTGCCAAAAGTGAGGTTAGGAAGTACCTGCGTTATGACTCTATAGGAAGAGGATAGGAAAGACCTGCATAATGGCTCTGTGGGGAAGGACAGGAAGGAAAACACCTTTGCAGGTGTTTTTTGCTAATTATTCTAATTTACTGAGATAATGACTTTTGGATTTTCATTGGCTGTAAGCCATAATCATCAGCATTAACAAAAAGAAACACTTGAAATAGATCACTCTGTAATGACTCTGTATAATATGAGTTTCACTTTTTGAAGAACTGAAATAATTTAACTTTTTGATGATATCCTAATTTTGTGAGAGGCACTTGTATATGGAATATATTTATAATGACTTGTGGATTATTTTGATTTCATATAGTATAGCTCTAAATTCATTTTTTAGTCAATAGACCCTACACAAACAGGCATCCTATCCTTTATTGTGGATGGTCATATCCCTCCGATATAGATGTATAACAGATTAGAAGCTATGCAGTTACATTTAAGTGAATTCATTTAATTTGCAATGTTCTAAGACCCCTGTATCAATTGTCATGAGACCTAAGAGAAGAATCCTCATCTAAAAAAAAAAAAAAAAAAAAAATCAGGAATGTAGAGGTCAATTAGAAAATGTTTACCTCCCCGTCTACTAATCTGCTCGGGATTTGTAGAGGGATCCACGGAGACATCTTGACAGCTGAAGTCTCAAATTTCCCTAGTTGTTGTATATATATATTTTTTTTTTTTTAAACTTAAAAAAAAGTAAATTAAACATTTCTAAAAGTGTTTTTAAAGGGATTTTTCACAATGTTACAAAATTTGGCAAAAGAGTAGAAAAAAAGTGTTCTAGAATAAAAAAATAGCAACAATTTAGTTCTCCTCACCAGTCCTGCAACAACACCATGCTGACGACTACAGCCAATCACCGTGTTAGCAGATATGTTCATGTGTATTGTATGTGAACACTAATGGCACTGATTGACTGCAGTGGTTACAACACTGACAGATGGCCAGCATCAATGCATGACCAGCAAGGACTACAGGAGCAGTGGCACTGGAGCAGTGGGGGATTCAGCGGGTAAGGTAAGACATTTTTTCTTATTTTACCACTAACTTGATCTAGGAAACTGCAGTTCAGCTTCTCTGAACTTTAACAGAAGCTGAGCTGGAACACCTGAGAATAACCCTGGCACAATGAATGGAACGATGGTGTTCCGGTGCGTTTTTCTTGTTATTTTTTACATGTAGCCACCACTGGAGCTGATTGGTGGGTGTGCTAGTGTTGGACCCCCACTGATCTGATATTGATGACCTATCGTACCGATTATCTTCAATATCTTAACCCCTTCATGACCGGAGCTTTTTCGGTTTTGCGTTTTCATTTTTCGCTCCCCTTCTTTCCAGAGCCATAACTTTTATTTATTCCGACTCCCATGACAGCACCACGAGAGAGGGGATCTGCCCTTCAGGAAGAGGAAACCTACAGATACAAAAGGGCGGCACCTCTCCCACGCATCAGTTGGTTTCCTTTTCCTGAGGGGACGAGATCCTACAGATGGAACCCGGATGGATCCCAGGCCGACCGGCCGGTACAGGTAGCGGGGGGGTCTCTTACCTCGGCCAGGTGCGGAGCTCCTGGAGACACCACGGTGGTCCTGGCTGGGCTGCACGGCAGTGGCGTTTAAAGCAGGGAGTAGTGTCCGGAGGATGTCTGCCTCCGGGGGAAAAGCCGCTGTCGGTGAGTATGCCCCCGGAGGTCTCCCTGCTCCGGCGGAGCGGTGGCTGGGATCTGTGTGGCCGGCGCAGCTGCATGGTGTCCGGGACCGGGGAGCACTGTAGGAGGACACCCGGACGTCCCGCATGACTTCAGGTTACACAGGAAGTGTGTGCGGGGCCGCGGTAATGTCAGGGGCGGAGCTTCGGGGCGCTTCCGGGTCAGCAGCGCCACTGCGCAGACGTGAAGAATCCAAGATGGCCCATCGGAACAGGCGCCGGCAAGCGCTGGCTCACCGGCTGACAGCGGCGCCAGCTGGGAATGGGAAACCAATCAAGGGGGGGGCGCGGCATGTCTGCTGACCGGAGGAGGGGTATTTAAGCAGGGCCCAAGTGGGGTTCCATGCTTCTGGCCACATTATTGCATGCAATGATGGAGAGCGAACAAGAGCAGTAGCAGCAGCGACAATCATCACTGCCGCCTCTAGAGGACCTTCGGCAGGTCAAGCAAAAGAAGAAAGAATCCCGGGACAGTAAGGAGCGTACCAAATGGAGTGACCAATCCAGTCATAAAAGATCCTCCAGACAGACTGGAGCATCGACTGAAAAAGATCCCCCTCATTCTCCGGTACTTAATTTCTGCACTGGTAAGTGATCTACGTGAATGTTCACTCAGTGACGGGGCCTCCCTCTATGTTTTTATTCTCAGGGGAAGAAGTCCGCGAGTAAGACAAAACACAGGGAATGTGCTCTATATGCATGCCCATTACCGGACTCATGCTCAAAAAAGTTGTGTCCCTCCTGTATTCAGCAGACGGTGGCAGAAGAATCGCCTAAAATAGCTGCAAGCCTAAAGGACATAGTCAGGGCAGAGATGAGAGAAATCCTGAAATCCCTGTCCCAACCGGGGAGCTCGAGGGTAAGGGACCCTTTGGAGTCAAATTCCTTGGTGGAATGGAGGAGAAGTAAGGACTCCCCTGGCTCATCCCCCTCGTCCTCCTCAGAGGAAGAGGATTCTGGCCAGTTTTGTCTGCCGCTAGACCGGGTGGACAAGTTGGTAAAGGCGGTGAGAGGGACAATGGAAGTGGAGGAGTCTAAACCACAATTATCCATGCAGGATGTCATGTTCGGGGGGCTGGATTAGAAAAAGTGAAGGGTCTTCCCTTTGAATGAAATGATTCAGGATCTAATTCGTAGAGAATGGAAAAGACCAGATAAGAGGGGTTCGCTACCACCAGCCCTCAAACGTAGATACCCCTTTGATGATCCTGCGGTCAACACTTGGGACAAAGCCCCTAAATTAGATGCGGCAATCGCCAAGGCATCAAAAAGATCCTCGCTACCCTTCGAGGACATGTGGACCCTTAAAGACCCCCTAGACAGGAAGGCAGATACCTTCCTTAAAGGAACCTGGGAGATGGCAGCCGGTTCCTTAAGACCAGCAGTAGCCTCAACATGTACGGCCAGGTCAATGATGATCTGGTTAGACCAATTGGAGTCTCAATTAAAACAAGGGACACCTAGACAATTTTAGGGGCCCTACCAGTAATCCAGGGGGCCGCAGCCTTCCTAGCGGACGCCTCAGCGGATGCGGTTAGAATGGCGGCCAGGGCAGCAGGACTTTCCAATGTGGCTCATAGAGCCCTGTGGTTAAAGTGCTGGCCGGGAGATATTCAATCCAGGTCGAAACTCTGCACTATCCCGTGCGAAGGGGAATATTTGTACGGAACAGTCCTGGATGAGTTGCTTGACAAAGCCGGGGATGACGAGAAGAAGTTCCCTAATCTGTGGTCCGCATCCTACCGACGTTCGTTCACTAGAAGGAAATTCGGTCAGGGAAGAAGGCGCAACCCATAACCTAATAGAGACCGTCCCAGATGGAAGGATAGACGGAGGAGAGGTACGGGCTTTATGTTCAGGCATTCTTCAAGAGAGCGAAAGAAACCTGGCCAATGACTAGCGATTCCCGTGGGGGGTAGACTGTCAGCCTTCCTCCCAGCATGGCTGCAGATCACCAATAGTGACTGGGTGCGGAACGTAATATCCACCAGACTCGATCTTCCCCACTTGAACAAACTGCTTTAGAAGCAGAAGTCTTGAGTCTATGCTTAAAGAAGGTCCTGGTGGAGGTTCCGGAATCTGAGAGAGGTAGAGGCTTCTACTCTCCCCTGTTCCTGATCCAAAAGCCGGATAAATCATTTAGGACCATTATTAAGTTTCATTCCCTTAATGAATTCTTGGTTAACTGAACCTTTTAAGATGGAGTCTATCAGTTCAGCAATAAAGATGTTTAAAGGGTGTTTTATGACAGTCGTGGATTTGAAAGACGCGTACTACCATGTGCCTATCCACGCAGACTTCCAGCAGTTCCTGAGAGTGGCGGCTTCAATGACCTGTCTAATCCATCATTTTCAGTTTAGAGCTCTCCCTTTTGGTCTCAGCAGCGCCCCGGGTATTTACGAAGATAGTGGCTGAAGTCATGGCTTATCTGCGGGAGGCTGATATCCTGATTGTCCTGTACCTAGACGATTTTTTGATTGTAGGGAATTCGGCGGACCATTGCCTATCCCAGATAGAAAGGGTTAAGTCAAGACTAGAGCACCTCGGATGGATAATAAATTACGAGAAATCCCGATTTCAGCCCCTAAGAGTCCAAAAGTTCCTAGGCTTACTGTTAAACTCAGAAACCCAGCAGTGTCTTCTGCCATCAGATAAATTAGAATATATACAACAGCAGGTACTTCGGGCAATTGATAAACCTTTCTTGACCCTCAGGGTCATCATGTGAGGATCCTCTCGGACAACCAGGTAGCAGTAGCCTATATCAACCATCAAGGTGGAACACGCTCCGAGGCCCTGATGCGGATAACAGAACGTCTATTTCAAATAGCCGAGAGAAATTTTCAATCTTTAACGGCACTCCATATCAGAGGGAAAGACAACATGAAGGCAGACATTCTAAGCCACAGGGTCCTAAGGCAAGGAGAATGGGCTTTAAACACGGACGTTTACAACCAGATTGTCCGCAGATGGGGTCAGCCGGAGGAAGACCTCTTTGCCAGCAAAGAAAACAGAAAAGTTAAAGTTCTGCTCTCTGAACCCCAGGGAAAATCCACTGGCAGTGGACGCCTTTCTGATAAAATGGGACTTCTCTCTGGCATATGCTTTTCCACCGTTAGCCTTCTTACCTCTGGTGGTGAGAAAGATCAGGGAAGATCGAGCAAGGGTCATATTAATTGCCCCATTCTGGCCCAGGAGGACCTGGTTCGCATGGTTGAGGACCATGTCAGTATGCGATCCCTGGGTACTGCCGAACCTTCCGAATCTTCTCTACCAGGGGCCAGTCAACCATCCACAAGTAGCAGGACTCCATTTGACGGCATGGAGTTTGAGAGAGCACTGTTGAAGAATAGGTTTCTCCCAAAATTTAATTAATTCCTGAAGAGCAGGAAGCAGATTACTACAAATATCTATGCTAGAACCTGGAGGTGATTCCTGTCCACCTCTGAGTTTAATCTCAGGGATGGAATACCCACGAAACAGATTCTAGAATTCCTTCAGAGGGGTCTCGAGTTGGGTCTTTCCACAAGTACCTTAAAAGTGCAGGTTTCAGCCTTGGGGGCCCTATTTACCTGTGATATTGCCAGCAATTGTTGGGTGACTAGATTAATCAAAGCTGCTAGTAGATCTATACCCATACATAGTGATAAAGGTATACCATGGGACTTGAATTTAGTCCTTACAGCTATGACAGAGAAGCCATTCGAATCTCTGAATTCGGCCTCGTTAAAGATTATATCCCTTAAGACAGCTTTTTTGGTAGCAATAACATCCGCACGTAGGATAAGTGATATTCAGGCACTTTCTAGGTTGCCCCCTTATACAGAGTTTTTACATGATAGAGTAATTCTAAAACCAGACCCAGCATACTTGCCCAACGTAGCGTCACACTTTCACAGGACACAAGAGATAGTGCTCCCTTCCTTCCTCCCTAATCCTACCAACCCTAAAGAGCAGACGCTTCATGTGTTAGATGTTAAAAGATGCCTACTAAAATATATATCGGCTACTGATCCTTGGAGGAAAGAGAACGCATTATTTTTATCCTTCCAAGGTCCTAAGAAAGGGTTTAGGGTATCAAAATGCACGTTAGCAAAGTGATTAGGGAGGCTATCTCTCTTGCTTACACAACAGGGGGCGGTCCGGCTCCACAGAATCTGAGGGTGCATTCCACTCGTGCCATGGCGTCATCTTAGGCGGAGAGATCTGGAGTGTCAATTGACCAGATATGTAAGGCAGCCACCTGGTCATCTCCTTCCACCTTTTTTAACCACTATCAGTTAGATATGGATGCCTCCTCTGATCTCACCTTTGGGTTAAGGGTGTTGCAGGCTGTAGTCCCTCCCTAAGTTAGTTTACATCTCTGTAATTCTCTCGTGGTGCTGTCATGGGAGTCCGAATAAAGTATTAAGTTACGTACCGGTAACGGTATTTTTCGTAAGCCCATGACAGCACCCTCAGTTTCCTCCCTTGTTCACGTATAGGGGAGCATTCCTTCCTCTTAGAAAACTATTTCATGGATTTACCTTATTTTGGAGTAAAGATTTCATATAAATTGTAAATAGGATGTATAGATTGTATATACTGTATTGTATATATGCTGTGCCATTAACCATGGTAGCCTCTCAAGCTCTGTAATCCAACTGATGCGTGGGAGAGGTGCCGCCCTTTTGTAGCTGTAGGTTTCCTGATCCTGAAGGACAGATCCCCTCTCTCATGGTGCTGTCATGGGCTTCGAAAAATACCGTTACCGGTACGCAACATAAGGCTGAGTTCACACGTGGTTTTAACCGCACGATTTTGCAGCGAAAACGCAAAAAATAAGCATCCCATGCATTCCTATGGGATTCTGCAATGCTGCGGTTTTTACCGCGGCGGAATCTCTTCGCGGTAAACGCAGCATGCTCATTAATTTCGCGGAATCGCGGCGATCCCGCACCCATAGGAATGCATTGTTCTGCTTACTTTCCGCATGTGGCTATGCACACCATGCGAAAATTAAGCAGAACATTTGCGGATGGTACCCACGGTCCGGAGGAGAGGAGACTGTCCTCCGGGCTTTGGGTACCATATCCCTGTAAAAAAAAAAAAAGAATTTAAAATAAAAAATATTGTTATTCTCACCTTCCGACGTCCCGCGCAGCCTTCCCGCCTCTCTCCACGCTCCCGGTCCCAGTAAGCCTTTGCGAGCGATGACGTCCGTTCTCGCGGGATCGCGAAGTCTTGCGGTCATTCGCGCGATGTCATCGCGAATGACCGTGAGACGTCGCGATCCCGCGAGAACAGACGTCATCGCGGTAATTGTCGCAAAGGATTACTGGGACGGGGAGCGTGGAGAGAGGCGGGAAGGCTGCGCAGGACGTCGGAAGGTGAGAATAACAATATATTTTTTCTTTATTATTTTTTTACATTCTATCTTTTACTATTGATGCCGCATAGGCGGCCTCAATAGTAAAAAGTTGGTCACACTCGTCAAACACTATGTTTGCCGAGTGTGACCAACCTGTCAATCAGTTCTCCAAGCGATGCTCCAGATCGCTTGGAAAAAGCTAGCAATTCTGCAAGCTAATTACGCTTGCAAAATTCTAGTTTTTCCGCGGGAATTTAAAATGCGATTTTCCCGCGGAATGGAATTCCGGAATTCTCGCGGTAATTTCCGCGAGAGTTCCGCTATGTGTGAACCCAGCCTAATACTTTTTCTGTCAATGCGGCCGTTTGAGGGCTTATTTTTTTGCGGGACGAGTTGTACTTTTGTACAATACCATTGGTTTTACCATGTCATGTAACAGAAAGCGGGAAAAAATTTCCAAGTGCAGTGAAATTGCAAAAAAAGTGCAATCCCACACTTATTTGTCTGGCTTTTTTGCTTGGTTCACTAAATGCTAAAACTGACCTGTCACTATGATTCTCCAGGTCATTACAAGTTCATAGACACCAAACAAGTATAGGCTCTTTTTTATCTAACTGGTGGAAAAAAAAATTCCAAACTTTGTTAAAAAAAAGTAATTGCGTCATGTTCCGATACCCGTAGAGTCTCCATTTTTTGTGAGGGCTTATTTTTTGCGCGCCACGCGGACGTTTTTCATGATACAACTTTTGTGCAGATATGTTCTTTTGATCGCCCGTTATTACATTTTAATGCAATGTCGTGGTGACCAAAAAAACATAATTCTGGGGTTTTGATTTTTTTCTCGCTACGCCGTTTAGCAATCAGGTTAATCCTTTTTTTTATTGTTAGATCGGGTGATTCTGAATGCGGTGATACCAAATATGTCTATGTTTGATTTTATTTTGAATGGGGCAAAAGGGGGGTGATTTGAACTTAATTTTTTTCATATTTTGAATAACTTTTTTTTTTTTTTTACTTTTGGCATGCTTCAATTGCCTCCATGGGAGGTTAGAAGCTGCTACATAGAGGCAATGCTCAGATCGCCTCTAGGTAGCAGAATTACTGCATTGCTATGAGCGCTGACCACAGGGTGGCGCTCACACACAGCAATCCGGCATCAATAACCATAGAGGTCTCAAAGACCTCTGGTTGTCATGCCGACACACCGGTGACCCGAAATCACGTGATGCGGGTCACCGGTGAGTGCATTTCCGGCCAGATGTCCAGAAGCACTTGTTAAATGCCGCTGTCAGTTTGACAGCGGTATTTAACTAGTTAATAGCCACGGGCGGATCGCGATTCCACCCGCAGCTATTGTGGGCACATGTCAGCTGTTCAAAACAGCTGACATGTCCCGGCTTTGAGATGGGCTCACCGCCGGAGCCAACATCAAAGTGGAAGATACTGCCATTGGACGTACTATACTGTCCGATGGCAGTAAGGGGTTAAAGGACTTGTCCGGCCTTAGTCTACAAATCTGCAGTTACTCTGTGACTGCAGACTTGGGAATCCTCACATTGTGCACACTGCAAGGATTCTCTGGTGCCGGTAGTGGCAGGCACGTTATCACAAGTATATGATTTGCATGATTTGGAGGTCACGTTGGCATGGCCTTGCTCAATGTAAGTATATTGAGTGAGGCTGGACACATCTAGTTGGCTGGATTCATGCAAATGGAAGATTTGCGTGCATATAACTAACGGTTAGAATTATGATTAGGGATTAGGGTTGGCATTAGGGTTAGGGGTGTGTTGGGGTTAGGGTTGGAGCAAGAATTGAGGGGTTTCCACTATTCACCAACTTTGGGGGTCTAAAAATTGGGGTCTAAAAAATCACTTTTGTGGAAATAAAAAAAAGACTTTTTATTTTCACGGCTCTGCATTTATAAACTTCTGTGAAGCGCTTGGGGGTTCAAAGTGCTCACCACACATCTAGATAAGCTCCTTGGGGGGTCTAATTTCCAAAAAGGGATCACTTGTGGGGAGTTTCCACTGTTTAGGCCCATCAGGGGCTCTGCAAATGCAACATGACTCCCGCAGACCATTCCATCAAAGTCTGCATTCCAAAATGGCACTCCTTCCCCTCCGAGCTCTCCCATGCGTCCAAACAGTGGTTCCCCCCCACATATGGGGTGTCAGCGTACTCAGGACAAATCGCACAACAACTGTGGGGGTATGATTTCTCCTGGTACCCTTGTAAAAATAATAGGGCGAAAAGATCATTTTTGTGGAAAAAAAATGATTTTTTAATTTCACGGCTCTACGCTATGAACTTCTGTGAAGCACTTGAAGGTTCAAAGTGCTCACCACACATCTAGATAAGTTCCTTAATGGGTCTAGTTTCCAAAATGGGGTCACTTGTTGGAGGTTTCAACTGTTTAGGCACATCAGGAGCTCTCCAAACGCAACATGGCGTCCGATCTCAATTCCAGCCAATTCTGCGTTGAAAAAGTCAAACGGCGCTCCATCCCTTGCAAGCTCTGCCGTGTGCTGAAAAAGTGGTTTACCCCCACATATGGGGTATCGGCGTATTCAGGAGAAATTGTACAACAAATTTTGTGGTTGATTTTCTCTTTTAACACTTGTGAAAATAAAAAAAAATTGGTTCTGAAGTAAATTTTTTGCAAAAAAAAGTTAAATGTTAATTTTTTCCTTCCACATTGCTTTAGTTCCTGTGAAGCACGTAAAGGGTTAATAAACTTCTTGAATGTGGTTTTGAGCACATTGAGGGGTCTAGTTTTTAGAATGCTGTCACTTTTGGGTATTTTCTGTCATGTACACCCCACAAAATGACTTTAAATATGATGTGGTCCCTAAAAAAAAAAAATGGTTTTGTAAATTTTTTTGTAAAAATGAGAAATCGCTGGTCAACTTTTAACCCTTATAACTTCCTAACAAAAAAAAAATTTTGTTCCAAAATTGTGCTGATGTAAAGTAGACATGTGGGAAATGTTGTTATTTATTAAGAAATTTGTGTGACACATCTCTCTGATTTAAGGGCATAAAAATGTAAAGTTTTAAAATTGCTAAATTTTCAAAATTTTCGCCATATTTCCGTTTTTTTCATAAATAAACACAAGACTTATTGAAGAAATTTTACCACTAACGTGAAGTGCAATATGTCACGAAAAAAACAATCTCAGAATCACCGGGATCCATGGAAGCGTTCCAGAGTTATAACCTCATAAAGTGACAGTGGTCAGAATTGTAAAAATTGGCCTGGTCATTAAGCTGCAAACTGGCTCTTTCGCTAAGGGGTTAAATGAACAAATGTTATTAATCCTTTTGTCAATAGGATGTCTCCTTATAAAATCTGGCATCATCAGTGCTGATCAAACAGTGTTAAACATGCTTGATTGACAATGGGAAGGATAATACCCATTTGTCAATACGTTTCCAGGAGGGATTACAGAAGAACCACAAAATGCAGAAGATGCCCATGAATTTTAAATTTCAAGAGAAGGCGTTTGTTCGCCAACATAACAGACAGAAAGACACTTTCCCTTAGTTTGTAGACTGTGTCACAGACTTTTCTGCACTTGTGGCATTATCCACTGATAATTCTGTTTTCTAAGGACTAGGAGGCGTGCAAATGAAAACATGTTGATGAACAACATCCACAAAATGTCATGTATACGCAGAAAATGGATAATCTGAGAGCGCACTGCCAACCGGAGAGGAGAAATTAGCATGTAGATATGGGAAGCACAGGAAATTATGAAGCAGCGATCCAATAATGTAAAACAAACAGTACAGGCATTAAATAAGGAACAATTTGTATCCGATTAGGATCTCATGCAGCAGACGGGCCCCTCCGCGACCCTGGACGGAGATGAGCAGCCTGAACGTGATGGCGGCCTGATAACAACAATAACCCGTCTGCCATCAAGACCTTTGCCACTTAAAGATGCAGGGAAAAAGAGAGCGTATAATGTGCATTATGGCCAACAGATGTTTTACAGTAGAGACCAACTGTGCATCTAATATTTAATAGGGGGAAGTCTAAAGCTGGCCTGGATCCACATGGTATGCACAAAGAAAGGATTAGCAGAAGTATAGAATTATTATTATTATTATTATTATTACAAAGTTACATGGCTTTTTTACAGCTCCAATCCATCCTTAGATTTGTGGGAAGTTACTGGAACTTTCTGCAAAGAATAAACATGTTGAAACTCACTTTGGAAGTAATAGCCTCCCATTAAGGTTTAGTGACACTTTCTTAACCGTAAAATTACATTACAGTCATAGAACAATTAAACTGCAGGATGATGGTTTTAGGGAGATGCTATCCAACAATATTGTATCACATGGACTAGGCACTTGGATTGGATTAATTCCAAAACACGTAGCACATTGGATAAAGTATTTATTGCAACTCCCTATAACAGCAGCACCGGCCCGCTCTGATTTGACGTTGTCCAAGGGAATGGAGCGGCAGATAAGTGCCTTTCCGGGTTTACATATACCTACACCTGTGTTGTGCCTGCGCGTTACACAACCACTTTTCGTTTGGGGTTGTATTGGTCATGCAGTTTTGCAGTATCTATTCTGATGTTTGAATTGCAGTTTATATAAGTTTGGAGCATATAAAACATATGAGGGAACAGTATTTGTACTAAATAACACACAGTCCAGCACAATTGCCACCAGAGGACTACTGTCTACATTACACAAACAACTTAGAGGGGTTATATGGGTCTATTTCATTTTTTTGCTATGGGCCTAAGAACTTACAGGTAGTTTGTTCCTAACTTGCTGCCTAGTGCCGACCTCTGCCAGCTCAGAGGGGTCATGGACCCATTATACCTGCAATTCTGCAGCTTCTGCTGACGTCATGTTGACAGAGCAGCAGCTTCTCTTCGGCTCTACTCTGTTGATAGGGTGTGACTGTTGATGTCACACTGATTGACAGCTGGCTCCCTGCTACCTAACTGCAGAGAGCCAGCAGTCAACCAGCATGACATCAGCAGACACACCCCATCAACAAAGCAGCCCAGAAGAGGCTATTTTGGATCCCATCCAAGTTGTTTGAAAGGTAAAGAGCATACAAAATCTGTACCTAAACTGCACGGTGTGAACATGGCCCATGGGTGACACACATTGGGTAAAATTCACCTACAAGACAGTCAATATGCAGTGCCTATGATATGCACTAAGTGCACGATGTCTGTCTAGGAGACAATTGACACCATTGTATAATGCACTGTACTTGTATGTGGAGTTAAATGCTACAAAATGAAAGGTCTGTGCTTCGGATAGGTCTTCAATACCAGATTGGTAGGGGGTCAAGTAAATGGCACGCTGTTGTAATACCAGACACAGACAATATGAAAAGCACAAACCTGAGCCTGGTAAACCAAAAAATGGGATGCAGCAGTCGATGGGGTACAGAGGAGCCGAGACTCCGACCGCCACCGTTCCAATATTGATGGTCTATAGTAAAGACATCAATTTTGTAGTTCTGGATAATCTTTTACAATAATATTTAGATTACCTAAGTCAAAGAAATTACAGTAGACTCCTGAATTTTGGTAACTCCTAAAATGTTTCTGATAATCAGATCACCCAGGAGCGGACGATCTAAAGCCTTGCTTAGTTTCATCATCGGGCACATGCTGAGCCAGTAGGAGTCTCAGACCAAAATATTGTCATTTTCCGCCATCGCCTTACTTTCCTTGAGCCCATATTGTATTGCAGAGAGGTTCCAGTGCTGGTTACATATTGGGATCTAAAAATGATGCTCTCAGCCCTGAATATTAGGCCGCCGTTTTCTGGGCTGTGAATAGGCTTCTTTGTGCGCTGTGGAATGTCTGAAGTCTGGGCTGCAGGTATAACTTTCCATCTCCCATCACCTTCCCTTTCTGTCCAATTGTTCTATCCCGACAGACTTTTTGTTTTTTTTTATAGACTTCCCTTTTAACTCTCTCTTGCTGCCAAATCTCAGCGATCTGTTCCACTCATTCCTCAAACATATGAATAAAAAACCCTACTTTTCCGCATTGCCTTAGAAGACATGGAAGCTTTTTGTTTGGGATCCAGATGAGTTTGTAACTAGACGATCTGTGTGTTCCAGGAAAGTTAGAGAATAAATTAAGGGAAGCAGCAACTTTTGTGGTGAACGTTAATGGAAAATCCAGCAATTCTTCTCAAGTTTCCTCAAATTTAATTTTGATCTGAAATACATTTCCCCTTAGTCCCAGCGCCGTGAATGTCAAGCATGAAAGGCATGTGTACTCCTGAAGACTGTCAGATGGGGGGCACAGAGGTGCCTCTGTCGTTTAGCTCCACATTCATCACAAGCCACTCGTTTCAAATGAGAAAAATAGGGCCGCGGCCACTCCGTTACAGCACAAGCCTGCACTCCAACCAATATGGTGATTTCTATGATCTCATAGGTTACCTCCCATATGGCAAAAAATGTTCATCTTAATTAAGGAAGTGTGTCTGCAGAAAATGACCATTTGTTTACATCGGGGTTTTAAGGAAAAAATACAACATTTTTTTTCTCATCTCACTATATTAAAAAACAAAAAACAATCACATATCATGGACATTAGCAACAATAGCGCTGACTTGTATCCTATTTGTTTCTTTAGAAGTAGTTACTGGGCATGCTCTAATTTGGACAAAGATTATTGTAAAGGGAGAGGGAGCGGAAACCTCATCTATTGTGATTTCTGGATCCTGTGATATCAGCTCTATATAGAGGTATTATCAGAGGAGGAGGTGAGCTGTGACTTCACCTATTGTGAATGGTGGGTCCTGTATTATCTACTGTACATAGATGTGTTATTAGTAATTGTACAGTAGGAGGAGGTGAGCTGTGATATCACCTATCATGAATGGTGGATCCTGCATTATCAGCTCTATATAGAGGTGTTATCAATCATTGTACAGGAAGGGGAGAGGGTGAACTGTGACTTTGTCTATTGTGAATGGTGAATCCTGTGTTATAATAATAATCTTTATTTTTATATAGCGCTAACATATTCCGCAGCGCTTTACAGTTTGCACACATTATCATCACTGTCCCCGATGGGGCTCACAATCTATATTCCCTATCATGTCTTTTGGAAAGTGGGAGGAAACCGGAGAACCCGGAGGAAGCCAACGCAAACACAGGGAGAACATACAAACTCCTTGCAGATGTTGTCATGGGTGGGATTCGAACCCAGGACTCCAGAGCTGCAAGGTTATCCATTGAGCCACCGTGCTGCCCTTGTTATCTACTGTATATAGAGGTGTTATCAGTCCTGACACAGGAGGAGGCGAGATGTCATATCAACTATGGTGAATGGTAAATCCTGTGTTATCAGTCCTGGTACAGGAGGAGGCGGTGAGATGTGATATCACCTATTGTGAAAGGTAAATCCTGTATTATCTACTGTATATAGAGGTGTCATCAGTAATTGTACAGGAGGAGGAGGTGGTGAGCTGTTACATCACTTATTGTGCATGGTGGATCCTGTGTTATCAGCTCTATACAGAGGTGTTATCAATCATTGTTATAGGAGGGGAGGAGGGGAGCACTAATATTGCCTATTGTGTATGGTGAATCCTGTATTATCCACTGTATATAGAGGTGTTATCAGTCCTGGTACAGGAGGAGGTGAGCTGTTACATCACTTATTGCGAATGGTGGATCCTGTGTTATAAGCTCTATATAGAGGAGTTATCAGTCCTGGCCCAGGAGGGGGAGGAGGTGAGCTGTGACCTCATCGATTGTGAATGGTGGATCTGGTGTTATTTGCTGTATATAGAGGTTGAATCAGTCATAGTCTTCTATACAGAACAGGACATGTAACATCTTGTGGCCAGTGTGAAAATTACAAGATTTCTATATTTTTTACATAGCTAGTGATAAAGAAAATTGAATAAATTTGTTATAAATTAAAATAAAAACCTGATTTACACAATAGGTAATTTTCTGACAACGTATTCCCTCCATCTTTTACAACTGTATGATGTAAGGATGGCGAGTCCCACTGGGCATAGTGTAAGTGAATGTTTTCTGCCCGGGGCCCACGGTTCATTAAAGTACTGGATGATCCTCCAGATGACCTATGAATTGACACAAAATTAGGACCCTACTACAACAAAGCCCCAAACAGCGTGCCGGAGAAAGAAGAGCGCAGTAATCTGCTATCTCCAACAATCGGATAGATAATGAAGGACAACGTCAACCTCTGCTCCATTTAGATGGGGATCTGCAGTCTTACTAAGGGTGCTTTCACATTGCTTTAAGGCAGCCATTCAGTGGCCCTGTCGGGACGTATGTCCAAACCCACCATAAAACAGAATTCAGACGTATGCATGGATGGGGCCATAGACTATAATGGTGCTGACAGAGTGAATGTGTGCCATACATAATTTTGGGGCATGTACGCCTACTGGAAGCGGACACTGAGACGCAGTCTACTACATCCGAGTGTTCGCCTCCGGTAGGGATATACGCCCGAAAATGAGGCACGGCAGAGCGCACGTTAGAAGGAAATTACTGAAAGGGACTCTCAGCACAGAATGACTGGCCAAACATTTATATACACCTTCCCACCTACTTGTTTTCTCTTTATCTCCTCCCCTCTCCTCTTCGATTGACAGCTCTGGTTTGCTGGAGCCAGAGAAAGGCAGGGATGGAGGGAAAACAATAAGGTGGGAAGGTGCACTTAACAGTTTGGACACTCAATGTTGTATGTGGCTTGGTTTGAACAGTCGTTCTCAGCTGAGAGTCACTTTAACACCTTCATGACCTTTTGATTTTTCTTTTTTGCGCTTTTGTTTTTTGCTCTTCTTCCCAGAGCCATAGTTTTTTTTTAACTTTTTCAGCGATATGGCCATAAGGGGCTTGTTTTTTGTAAGACGAGTTGTACATTTGAACGACACCATTGATTTTACCATATAATGTACTAGAAAACGGGGGGAAAATCCAAGTATGGTGAAATTCCACAATTTTTTTTTTTTTTTTATTTACAATGTTTACTAAGTGCTAAAACTGACCTGCCATTATGATTCTCCAGGTCAGTACGAGTACGTAGATATCAAACATGATTAGGTTCTGTCTTTATTCAAAAGGTGGAAAAAAAAATACAAAATTTGTAAGAAAAAAATTTGCTTATGTCGCCATTTTCCAAGACCCGCAGCGTCTCCATTTTTCATTATCTGGGGCTGAGTGATTACTTATTATTTGTGCCCTGTGCTGACATTTTTATTGATAGCATTTTGAGGTAAACACAAATTTTGATTGCCCATTATAGCACTTTATTGCAATGTTGCGGTGGCCAAAAAAACCCTTAATTCTGGCATTTTTATTTTTTTTCTTGTAACGACGATTACTGATCGGATTAATTTATGTTATTTTTTGATGATAGACTGGACATTTCTGAACGCAGCGATACCAAATATGTACTTTTTTAAATAATTTTATTTTCAATAAGGCAAAAAGAGGGTGGTTTAAACGTGTAGTTTTTTTTACTTGATTCAATAGTCTCCTTAAGTGAGCTGAAGCTGTGATCATCCGATCGCCTGTGCAACACATAGCTGGGCTTCAGCCCTACTATGTATAGCAAAAATCACTGTCTATAAATGCCGCTACGAGCATGGGCAGGACTCGTGATGCACTTCAGCCCCACGCATGTTAAATGCCGCTGTCAGTGATTGACAGCAGCAGGTGGATCTTGGATCCACCCGTGGCTGTTAGAGGCACATGACAGCGTATCAGATCAGCTGTCATGTGCGAGGAAAGATGCAGGCTCCGCGCTGGATCACAAATAAGAGGCAGGGACAGGACCTCTGACGTCAAAGGTCATGAAGGTGTTAAAGGATAAGTCATTTTAATTTTCATTTCATAAATCAATCGGTCAATGAAAATAATAAACTTTGTAATGTATCTTACCAGAGAAATCTGCTTCTTTCACCTTCTGGATTAATCTTTCACTCTCAATTATGGGTAAAATCTGTGGTCAGTGAAGACAGATTTTCCCACTATTAAGGTAGGAGATGGCAGTTGGTGCTTTTAAAATTCTATGAAGAGGGGAGGAGCTAAAGCAGATACAAATTTTACTGCAAGTTTTCATGAAATGTCAGTTACCATAGGACTTTCAGCACCAGCTGCCATTTCTTTCCTCAGTGATGGGAAAATCTGTATTCACTGAAGACAGATTTTACCCATGAATTGAGAATTTTAAGAATGAATGATCAGTCCTGGAGGCGATAGAGGCGTTTTTTTTAATAAGATATACTACAAAGTTTCTTATTTTCATGCATACGTTTGATTTAAAAAAAAAAAAAAATAATTAAAACGAAGGTTAGTTTAACAATTTGGTCATCGCTGCTTTTGATCATTAACATGGTCTTTCTCACACACATAGTCAATGCATAGAAAAAGCAAGCCATGCCAGAGCAGAAATCGTCTCCAAGCTCCATGAGACATTTGTATCACATCAAGAAAAAATGACCAATGTTTTGTAAATAGTGAAAAACTACACATTGGACAAAGCTAGAAGAAATATGTGGAAATTCTAGTTAGGGCAGGCACATATACAATAATGCAAGCTATGGTATGCATCCCATCTATCACTCTTGAAAACAATGGTCATGTTATTACCTGCACTTGTTTGGCTTGGGGGCATTTTAACCATGAGTCAGTTTCTTCTAATCTGCTAAAAGGTGAAAGCAAGATTTTTTTCTTGAAAAAAAAAATAAAAAAATACAAACTTAAACTCCATTTTTAAACAATTTTATCTTCTAATTATATAGAAAATGATCACAATAATGCAGGAGCACACACAATAATCATTTGTCTACATGCATTTCCTAGCAGAGTCTGCTTCTCTATAGCAGCACAGACTTATCCGTATCCTGTGCACTAGGAGATAGGCGTTCTTATGATAGGTGGGGGTCTTGCAGAGGGAGCATGACATATCGCAGCATGTGCATCTATATGAAATTTTCTGCCTCTTACTCCAGTTGGCTTGTGATCAAGAGTGGTGTATAAGCCCATGGTGGTAATCCCACTCCGTCTCCTAGTATCCCTAAGGGGAACGAGCCTTGTAGGATGTAATGATATTCTACAGCACTGGCTCTAAGGGATATGAGGAGTCTAGGTGGCAGGAAAGGAGTCTCTTGGAGTGTACTGTAGATCCCGACAGCCCGCAGTACGGACCACCACAGGTCCATACTGCTATTATTTAGAATACCGTCTTTTGCTAATGAATGTGTTTTGAAAAGTGATTATTCTACACATCCCGTTTTATAATCATTCTTTAGGTTTTGGGAGACACACTTTAAAAAGGTTGTTTCATTAGACACAATCCCTTTAAATAACACAGGCACTGCATTGATCAGCTGATTGCTGCGGGTCCCTCCTCCTAGTTCCCGCCTAAACAGTTTCCTCTTTCTACATTATATTAGCTCCTCCTATACCTTGATAATTGCAAACTCAAGCTTTTCTCCATCCTCGGGCTATACAAATCTGTGACGACTAGTCCAGCGGGGCTCCGATTACATCTGGAGCACACCTCACTCCCATCATGAAAGCGCATCCCTCTCGGGACGTGATTGACATTACTTGCATACGTGACGCCACCACCGGCTCCTTGCAAGACTAATGCCTATGTGCGACGTTCCGTCTCTGAGCGAAGGTCAAGCATGAGACATGCGCACCTCTGCTCCATTCAAGACTCGGCAGATCCCAGTTCCTTGGATCCAGAGATCGTTTTGGGATTGGTGGAGGTCCCAAACAGTGATTAGACCCTCTGCAATCACCGACCTATCAACTAAGCTATGTCTAGGAAAAGAAATTATATATATTCATTCCACAATACTTCCAGGCAATCTGTGCCACCATAACCAGAGGCTCCAAAGCAAAAAGAAGTTATGGTGATGGGGCTATAGAGAATGAATAGACGGATAAGCGGAATGTAAGGCTATGTGCACATGCTGTGGATTCACCCGCGGATTTGTATCTGCGGATCCGCAAGTAAAACCGCAGCTAAAATGACATGCGGTTTTACCTGCGGATTGGCCTGCGGTTTGCCACCTGGACAATGGAATAGATGGTAAACCGCAGCAGAATCCACACAAAGAATTGACATGTCAATTCTTTCTGCGGACTCAAAACTGCAGCTTTTCCGCAGTTGAAAATCCACAGCATGTGCACAGCAGAATGTAAGTCACATAGACTTACATTGTACTGTACAATGTCTGCAGAACTGCTGCGGATCCGCAGCGGCCAAATCTGCAGCAGAATCCGCAGCGTGTGCACATAGCCTAATACTCATTTTCAGAGTTGTGAATTCCAGAAGAATACTACTACAAAAGCCAAAGCAACAAATTAAAATACTCAGGAATTACTGAAGTGACTTACCTTCTGCCAAAAGTCAAAACCTGTCAGTTCACAACTGGGTTTGTTGCACTTTATCTTAATATGGATCTTCTTGCTGGGAGCACAGAAACTTCAGTTGACCTTCTTGCCCAATGTCTAAGCAGTCACCTTTAAGGATTTCAGTACAGAGGTTATTTTTATTTCTTGTAGCAGCTGCTTCGTGCTAACTAACATGTTAAAATCAAGGAGCTGTACATTTGGGGTGCAAAACTAACAAAAAAACCCAAACTGGTTGAAAATTGGAGCTATTGCCTACAGCAATCAGGGTAATGCCAGCAATCAGGGTCATGCCTTTACTTCAAAGTCATCAAAATCTGTTTCTGGAAAACTAATTCTTCATCAGGACGATCCATTAGATAGTTTTATAGAAAGAGATGCCAATAGACGTCCACTCTGCACATTGTGATTCGGCTGATGTGAATAGTTAAATGTACTGTATGTGTTTTACTGCTATCTCTGAAAGCACAACTTATTTTTATGGTAAATGAAGGTAGATCGGTAACGTGCAAAACAATCCTGATGCCAGAGTTTTCAGCCTTCTGTATACAGATGAAGGTGATGGCAAGGTGTTAGACACATACATATCGCAAGGAAAGGCCCATACCCCCTCTAGTTATATGTCGGCTGGGGTAGAGTTCAAGCCCAGGGGCTCAAAATGAGGCATTAAGTAGGTTAAAAGAATCCTTTTTTTTCACTTGCACTTTGTGGGATTAAATAGCATAGCCTACTAAAATTCTATACCCATTTTTTTTTTAAATATGATAACACTGGTATACAGTAATTTTTGTGCCAATCATGTCTGAATGATTTTATATTAAGTTTATATTGCGGATATTAAGAATATGACTTCTGTTTTGCCAGACTGGCTCTAATTTCTGAAATATTTAATATTTATTTAATTACAGTAGAATTCTGGCTTTAAAAAGTCACTTTTATAAGCCTACAAATTGAAATACAAAATAATTATGTGGGATATTTCATTACCTTAGACGTGGTTAATGAGTCAAAAGACCAAAAGCCATTGCATTTGTTGTCACACACAAGTCACATTGGGGGGAAATGCATTATTTACATGGATGAATTATCTTAAAAACTAGAACCAAATCAGCAAAAGTATTGGGATTTTTTAATTTAGCACCCTCAAAATACCCTAAATCCATTAAAAAAAAACCTTGGAACCTTAATTTTTTTTTTGTAGACCTGTGTAATGTATAGCAGCTGGTCAGAGGCCAAAAAGACAACCTTATTGTCTAAATCTGGCAATAAATACCTCTGGACACTGTTAGCATGTATGTGAGCTTATCCCACATACATTGTAATCGTAGGGCATAATGTGTTATAAAACAGGACATACCGTATATACACGAGTATAAGCCGAGGCACCTAATTTTGCCATGGAAAATTGGGTAAGCTTATTGATTTTGGTATAAGCCGAGTATGCATTGTCCCCTCCTCCCTGTCCTGCTATGCGTGGCTCCCCCCGTCGCTGTCTTGCTATGCGTGGCTCCTCCTGTTGCTGTCCTAGTATGCGTGCCCCCCCCCCATCATTGTATGCAGGGGCTTCCCCAGGTCCTGTTGTTGTATGAATGGCTCCCCCCCCTCCCATCCTGTTATGTATGCTTGCTATTACAAAAAAAAATAAACCTTCTACTTGCCTTCCTCCAGCGTACCCTCGCAGCATCTCGCTGGTGCCAGCTTCCAGCAACTCTTCCCGCTGAGAGATCAAGTGGCGCCGCTGATTAAGGGAATGAATATGCGCTCCACACCTATGGGAGTGGAGACGCGTGCATATTCATTAGCATAATGAGCGGTGCCACGTAAATCGCTCAGCACAGGAAGAGCTGCCGGCGTCGGGACCAACGGAGATGCAGCGACGGCGCAGAGGAAGGTGAGTATGAGGTCTGTCTTCTGGAAGCCGAGGGGGGCGCTTTCAGCACAAAAAAAATGTGCTGAAAAACTTGGCTTATACACGAGTATATATAATATCTTTATATTGTGGATCGGCACACTCAGCTGCTCAGAGAACATTTAACACACTTTGTTTTCCACTGGTTTATTAGAAAAATGTGCTGCATAAACCAGGGTAAAACTAGATACACAAGGCCCTTCTGGCATAACAGGAAAAACAAAATGGCATACAGTACAGTCTGTATGGCTGCAGGGTTTGCCTGCTCAGGAGAAAAAAAGTTCAGCATAGTTTTGGAGATCTCTCCAGACACACCATACACTGAATGAGTCCAAAAGGCTCCACGTTTACCTTCTGGACCACACTCTGAGGTGGAGATATGGTGAACAGCATCCCATCCACTCTTCAGATGTTCACAAAATCCCAGCCCTTAATATGGCTGATTAACCCCTCTCAGCGGTTAGTGTGCTGGAGCATTTTTCTAGGTTTATTTCACATTTCACTGTGGCTAACATTTTCCTCAGTGTTAAGTACCGTATATCGTGGCACAGCTTTGTTGGTGCACAAAATAGGTTCCCACACCAGAATAATATAAAGAAAATTTTGGCACTCAACTTTTGCAATAGGTGAAGAAATTTATTTGCAGTCAAATAAATTTCTTCGCCTATTGTAAAAGTTGAGTGCCAAAATTTTCTTTATAACATTTTCCTCAGTGACATATCTCTCCTCCATTATTTTAGCAGTGGCCTTCTCACAATAATAAATATACACACACACTGGTTGAAAGGGTTGGCACCCTTGAAATTTTTCCAGAAAATAGTGAGTCTCCCAGGAAATTATTGCAATTACACGTACATTTCCTTTGTATTAGAATGACAAAAAAAAAATTGGACATCATGTCACAAAAACATCAAAAATGATCATCACAAAATTGTTAGTACCTTAGCAAAATTGTGGCCAAACAACTTTGTTTCAATCATGTGATGCTCGTTCGAACTCATCTTTGGCAAGTAATAGGTGTGGGCAACATGAAAATCACACCTGAAACCAGATTAAAAGGGGGAGACGTTGACAATCTTTGTATTGTGTATCTGTGTGCCACACTTGGCATGGAGAACAAATTCAAGATAAGAAAACGGTGAGGACTTGAGAACCAAAATTGTTGAAAAACATCAACAATCTCAAAGTTACAAGTCCATCTCCAGAGATCTTGATGTTCCTTTGTCCACGATATGCAACATTATCAAGAAGTTTAAGTTTACAACCCATGGCACTGTAACTAATCTCTATGGACGTGGACAGCAGAGAAAAATTGAAAGGTTGCAGCGCAAGATAGTCTGAATGGTGGATAAGCAGCCCCAATCAAGTTCAAAAGAAATTCAAGCCATCCTGCAGGCTCAGAGTGCATCAGTGTGAGCACGAACTATCCTTCAACATTTGAAATAAATGAAAAGGTATGGCAGGAGTCACAAGAGGACCCCACTGCTGACAGATACATACAAAAGCTAGACTGCAATATGCCAAAATGTATGTGAGTATCCCAAAAGCCTTCTGGGAAAGATTTTTGTGGACAGATGAGACCAAGATGGAGTTTTTTGTTAAATACATCATTCTACTGTTTACTGAAAATGTAATGAGGCCTAAATAGAAAAGAACACTGTACCTACAGTCAACTATGGTGGAGGTTCAAAAATGTTTTGGGGTTGCTGCTTTTGGCACTGGGTGCCTTGACTGTGTGCAAGGCATCATGAAATCTGAAGATTACTAAACGATTTTAGGTTGCAATGTAGGGCCCGATGTCAGAAAGCTGGGTTTGCATCCTAGGTCATGGGTCTTCCAGCAGGATAATAACCCCAAACATATTTCAAGAAACACCTAGAAATGGATGGAAATGCATTGGATAGTTCTGAGGTTGCCAGCAATGAGTCTGGATCTAAATCCCATAGAATACCTGTGGAAAGATCTTAAAATTGCTGTTGGGAGAAGGTGCCTTCAAATATGAGAGCTCTGGAGCAGTTTGCAAAAGAAGAAAGGTCCAAAATTCCAGTTGAGAGGTAAAAGAAGCTTGTTGATGGTTATAAGAAGCAATTGATTGCAATTATTTATTGCAAAGACTGTGCAACCAAAGATTAAGTTGAAGGTGCCAACAATATTGTCCAGCCCATTTTTGGAGTTTTGGGTGAAATTTTGACCAATTTGCCTTTTTTTCTGTGTTTTTTTTTTTTCAATGCTGTTCCAATACACACAAAGGAAACAAACATGTATAACAAAACATGTGTAGTTGCAGTAATTTTGTTGGGAGAAATACTTCATTTTGTGGAATAATTTCAATAGTGCCAACAATTTCGGCCATGACTGTATATGTATATACAGTACAGACCAAAAGTTTGGACACACCTCATTCAAAGAGTTTTCTTTATTTTCATGACTATGAAAATTGTAGATTCACTCTGAAGTCGTCAAAACTATGAATTAACACATGTGGAATTATATAATTAACAAAAAAGTGTGAAACAACAAAATGTCTTATATTCTAGGTTCTTCAAAGTAGCCACCTTTTGCTTTGATTACTGCATTGCACACTCTTGGCATTCTCTTGATGAGCTTCAAGACGTAGTCACCGGAAATGGTCTTCCAACAGTCTTGAAGGAGTTCCCAGAGATCTTAGCACTTGTTGGCCCTTTTGCCTTCACTCTGCGGTTCAGCTCACCCCAAACCATCTTGATTGGGTTCAGGTCTGGTGACTGTGGAGACCAGGTCATCTGGCGTAGCACCTCATCACTCTCCCTCTTGGTCAAATAGCCCTTACACAGCCTGGAGATGTGTTTGGGGTCATTGTCCTTTTGAAAAATAAATGCTGGTCCAACTAAACGCAAACCGGATGGAATAGTATGCTACTGCAAGATGCTGTGGTAGCCATGCTGGTTCAGTATGCCTTCAATTTTGAATAAATCCCCAACAGTGTCACCAGCAAAGCACCCCCACACCATCACACCTTCTCCTCCATGCTTCATGGTGGGAACCAGGCATGTAGAGTCCATCCGTTCACCTTTTCTGTGTCGCACAAAGACACGGTGGTTGGAACCAAAGATCTCAAATTTGGACTCCTCAGACCAAAGCACAGATTTCCACTGGTCTAATGTCCATTCCTTGTGGTCTTTAGCCCAAACAAGTCTATTCTGCTTGTTGCCTGTCCTTAGCAGTGGTTTCCTAGCAGCTATTTTACCATGAAGTCTCCTCTTAACAGTTGTTGTAGAGATGTGTCTGCTGCTAGAACTCTGTGTGGCATTGACCTGGTCTCTAATCTGAGCTGCTGTTAACCTGCGATTTCTGAGGCTGTTGACTCGGATGAACTTATCCTCCGCAGCAGAGGTGACTCTTGGTCTTCCTTTCCTGGGGCGGTCCTCATGTGAGCCAGTTTCTTTGTAGCGCTTGATGGTTTTTGCCACTGCACTTGGGGACACTTTCAAAGTTTTCCCAATTTTTTGGACTGACTGACCTTCATTTCTTAAAGTAATGATGGCCACTCATTTTTCTTTACTTAGCTGATTTTTTCTTGCCATAATACAAATTCTAACAGTCTACTCTGTAGGACTATCAGCTGTGTATCCACCAGACTTCTGCACAACACAACTGATGGTCCCAACCCCATTTATAATCCCACTTATTAAATCTGACAGGGAACACATGTGAAGTGAAAATAAACGAAAATAAAGAAAACTCTTTGAATGAGGTGTGTCCAAACTTTTGGTCTGTACTGTACACACATTATATATTGCAGTATGCAATGCTACAAAGTAAGGATGATCTCAAAAATAGGTTTATTATCAATTAACAAAATGAAAAGCAAATTAACAAAAAAGAGAAATCTAAATCAAATCAACATTTGGTGTGAACGCAGTTTCCTTTCAGTTCTGAGTACACTTGCACAGCGTAAAGAATTTTGTAGAATTATGGTCAGGTGTATGAGGAAACGTTGTGGACCGTAGACCCAGTGTTCGGCCAACAAAACTTAGTACAGCAGATGAAAGACGTATCATGCTCACTTCCCCTTCAATATCGGAAGATGTCCAGCAGTGCCATCAGCTCAGAACGGTCAAGCAGTGCCATCAACCAGTGAAACTCAGTAACAGCCATCTAATGTTCAGAGAAGTCAGGTCAAAAGTGCTTTTTATGGAAGAATCGTGGCCAAATGCCATGGCCTCTACATGTAAACAAGGAAAAACGACCAATGTATGCATGAAAACACAGGAACTAGGGAAAAGAAATCCGTAAGAAATAATGCTGGAGGTAAAGGGCGGTCACCCCAAATATTGATCTGATTGACATTTCTCTCATGTATTAATTCACTTTGCATTTTGTTAATAGATAAATATAAACTATTAACACGTCTACTTTTGAAACTAATCGTAATAGCTGTCTATAGTGTTGCCCTCATTTACACAATGTTATGGCCATCAGAAAGGACCTGAACTGATATGAAACAAACGTATAAATATAAAAGTTTATTCAGTATAGTGTTTAGAAAAATAAGTTCACATCATTTCAGAATACAATAAAACTTGGGAAGAATAAATCCCTATTACAGTACAATGAAAACAAAAAAATATATATATATATATAAAGATACCTCTTTGGTTGGGTAACTGCACAGAAATGGTTTTTGACTTGAGGTTGGTACCATTAGCAAGAAATGCATCATGAAAAATATAAACTACCGTACTTAAAACATTTCAGATATGTCCTGTTCTCATAAATCATCATAAGGCACAAAAGAAACAAATATAAATAAAAATAAAAAAACAACATGCACGAGAAAGCAGTTTGAAAAATAGAACAGAAGGCTGGATATTACATGCATATAAGTTAAATAGATAAAAAATAAAACTAAATGTCACCATTTCCCACTTATATCCTGTATAGTTTTTGCTCGCTCTAGTTGTTTTTTTTTTTCTAATGTTTACAAACCCTTTTTGGGTAAAAAAAAAAAAAAAAGGAAACAAGTAAAACATGCAAAACAGAAGTCAAGTAAACAGAAGACTAACAAAAAATTTAAGGTCAATTAATTTGACAAAAAAAATGCATTTATTTTTCACTAGTCAGAAGCAAAGACCCTAAGAATAAATAGCATTTTGCACATCGTTATATATATATATATTTGTTAATGCAGGTTCCATGCAATAGTGAAAAAAATGCCTAAATAAGCTTCTAGGTAAAATTGTAAAATAGTGCAAAATAATTCAAATAAATGTAGTGTTTAAATTCCAGGGTATTTAACAGATTTTTGGGCAATGCTCGATTAACATTTTATTGTCTTTCCCTTTGTAATTAGTCGCATTTGCAACGTGCTTAGGTTTAAAAAAAGAAAAAAAAAAAAAAACACTAGACCAAGTCGGCCAAACCCGCTGATATTTGCGGGAGCATTCGTCATTCTAATATGTATGGAGGCCCCGACTGTCCCCTAACAGATGAGGTAAGGGGGTAAATAAGAATCTGGCATGTCGGACTTCGGATTATTTTTTATTTTTCTCGGGGACATAAGCAGAGAACCCAGGCACACTCTGCAGAGCATGTATGGAGGAGTAAGGGATCCGGACGATCAGCCAAACCATAGCTCAGCCGACAGCCATCTATTGTATATGGGGGGGACTTTAGGGCAAAGGAACTATGAACAGTAAAATAGTATACAACATCATTGTAGGAAGACCTAGTTCTATACCGTATATATATTTTCCTGATCTATTTTTTTTTTTTTAATAATGTGCTTTGCTACAATTAAATAGCCGTAGGCCAGAAGGCACCAGGAAAGTTACCGTAATTATAAAATGCTATATTGTTCTGACATAAAAAATAAACATAAAACGGAACAAATGTGGAGGAGAATAGGAATCAATTTCCAAAACCTTAGGCCAGTTTCACACTTCCGTTTTTGACCATCAGTCAAAATCCTCTGTTTTTGCAAAAAAACAGATCCGCCATTTTTTTTTGACTGATCCGTTTTTTTCCCCATTGATTTGCATTACCGGCGGCTCTTGACGGATGGCCATCCGTTGGATCCGTTTTTTTGCGGATCCGTCAATTTTTTTTGCGTCCGCCGAGATGCCTGGACGGACCATGTAACGTTTTTTGTAGTGCAGGATCCGCATTTTTATAGTGCGCATGCCCGGAGGAATGAAGTCAGGTGGAAATTTAACCCTGAAATCATTTCTGGCGGACAGAAAAAAAAAATTCTCTCTCTCCCCTTCCCGGCAGCGGTTCCTTTAAAATTCTTCATTCGGCGGATCCATCACAAAAACGGATCCGGTGGCATCCGTTCACACCAGTTAACAATGGATCCGCTTTCCACCATTTTGGCGGATTTTAACTGACACAAAAAAAACTGATGTGTGAAACAGGCCTTAGAAGGAAAATTGTAAAAATTTAGAGAAGGTTCCATAAATATTTTGGGAATTACATAATTTACTAGGACCACATATTATTGTGTAGAAACCACTAGAGGAACTCATTACACTGGATTCCAATCTAAATTTTTTGCAACCGGGGTGGAAGATGTTAGCATTAACATTTGTGATTTAGCAGAAGAGAAAAATTACAAAAAAAAAGTCTATAATTAACAATCCCACCGGTCTATTTTAGTTCATTAAAATGTCAAGTAGATTAGTTTTTTCTTTTTTTGGTAATAGAAAAAAAGAACAAAAACAAAACCAAAAATCCCACAAAAACTATACAAACCACAAACAGGATTCTATTATTTTTCTCTAGATTGTGATCAACATTTTTTTTCCAGCATATTCCCAAAATAATAAAAGTACCAATAATGCACTTTTTTTTTAACCTTAAACCCAATATTTTATACAATAGAACAAAAGTACTTCAGATGGTGTTCCCTTTACATACTCAACTGAGTGAAAAGGTTAAATAATGTGGTACTGGGACAACAAAAATTATTTTAAAACAAAAAAAAAAAAAAAGAAAGCAGTGCGATTTTTACTAAACGTTCTAGTTCATACAATGTATTGAATGCAACCAAACACAGTCACAGAGCTTTCGGACATGAGGTCTGTACCGTCTATATGTCTTGCATATCGTCCTCCATTTGAACGTTTTGAAGCTTGGCCAAGTCCTTCTTATCATTTTCAAGTTCTTCACAGCCCATATTAACCATTCCGCTAATGACATACTTGGATTTTGCATCCAACAACATGACACTCCCACTGATCTCGGAGTTGTGCTCCATGGGTAAGTAACTCTCCTTGGTTTCAGGTAGACGTTGCAGAACCAGATTGTGATGACTGTTGAAATCCTGATGGGCCTGTGTAGCAGGAAGGCTGGCATTATTACCGCTTGCACCAACTGGCTCTCCAAGATCTGACTGTGAAGGGGTCACGGACAATAGGTCTTGGGCAGCAATGTAGTGACAGTTCTGTAGATGTGGAAAGTTTGCATTACTCGTGGCTGTGACACTGGTTGTGGTGGCGGTGGTGGCATGTGTGGAAATAGACTGACTGAGAGAGATAGACTGATTCCCTGTAACGGAGGCGAGATTACCGGAAGCCGTTATTAAAGTAGGAGCTAGTGAAAAATTCTGAGCTTGCGTTCCATTCACTAAGGAAGCCGCTACAGACTGAAGGGTCTCGTCCGATGACATGCTAATGTTTACTTGTGCTGTGTTTTGATTTACAGGCATTAACGAAGAAAAGACAAGACTTTGTTCCAGGCCATCTTGTTTTAATGAATGCGGAACTGTGTAGACAACTGTGCTAGGAGGGAGAGCGCTTAGGAATACTTTTCCTTGATCGCTGCTTGAGATGGTGTCGTTTGTAAATGTCCCTCCATCTGAAGTACCACGGACCACCGAGAGGTTTCCAATATTTCCTGCAAAAGAGAAATTTGGAGAGTTACTAAGTAAAATGTCCGATGTTCAAAAATAGTCAATAGCCACAGACTGAACGTTTGTTAGGTAACAGCCATCTTTCCCAACTCCACCTTACACATGAGTAATCAGCCAATTGGTTAGGCAGTTTTAATGGTAAGAGGAAAAAGTGATTGTCATACTCCTCTGGCAGCGGCTTATCTACGACGAAAACAAAAGGATCGGGCCTTGAATATCCAACTGTCTGATACTTCTCTTCCGACATCATCTATCTTGTGAGAGTTAAGTCCCCCATACACATCAGATTATTGGCCGGTACAGCCAGAATCAGCAGGTTTAGCCAACTTACCTACATGTATAGGGACCTTTAGGCTCTGCCTATCAAGTATCTAAGTTATTTATAGCGTAAAATAAAAGAAAATTGGCAGTGGGCTTCTCACATCATGCACCACGCAGTCTTCACCTTGGCCCTCCCAATACTATAGTGCCCAATTTACATATAAATAACCATCATTTACACAAAATACTATAATGCTTTGTGTATTCAACTGTCGTCCCCAGCCAAGAAGCACACGGCTGTGGTGTTTATGGGGGTTAATCCAGTCCCGAACCCTGTATTAAAATATATTATGGACTAATTTAGATAGATGGATCAAAAAAGCAAACTAAAAAACAAACAGCACCTGTAATACAAAAATAAAGTTTTTCCCCTCAAGTTTATTTTGACTCCTTCCTTGTAAGAAGCTAAGTGAATAACATGAATATTTAGTGAAGTTCTTCAAGTTCCCACAGAATAAGGAACAATGTACTTTTCCTGGTCTGTTATAAATACAAGCAACAAGGACACATACACTATGCAATATCATCTGACTTTACAGAGGAAAAGCAGCTGTCAGAAAGTACACAAAACCTCAATGTGCTGCAGAACTGGTCATCACTCCTGTGGTGCAAATGATTCTGTAACTTTTTGTGTTCAAAACCTATGAAATCCACTAAAAAGGCAAAAAAATAACTTGACAAAAACAGAAAAATATTTTTAATAATTTTTTTTTAAACCTAAAACAATAGGTCATATTTTTGGCGCCTTTCCTTTAAGCTGGCCATGCACATTATATACCAGGAAGACTGTCAGGCTACCCTTCCCATTTCTCAAACAAATGTTAACCAATCCCTTTTAAAGGGAATCTGTCACCCTATTTTTTGCCTATCAGCTGCGGCCATCGCCATCAGGAGCTTATCTACAGCATTCTGTAATGCTGTAGATAAGCACCGGATGTACCCTGAAAGAGAAGAAAAATGAGTTAGATTATACTCATCCAGGGGAGGTTTGGGTCCGGAGGGAGTCGCGGTCCGGCGCCTCCCATCTTGCAGCGATGACATTCTCTTCATTCCTGCCCGTCGCGGCTCCGGTGCACTGCCCTGCCCTGCTGAGGGCAGAGCGGAGTACTGCAGTGCGCAGGACCTCTTCTGGCGCCTGTGCACTGCAGTAATCTGCTCTGCCCTCAACATGGCAGAGCAGTGCGCCTGCGCCGCGCAGGAATGACGAGGACGTCATCGCTGCAAGATGCGAGGCGCCGGACCGCTACTCCCTCTGGACCCGGACCGCCCCTGGCTGAGTATAATTAACTCATTTTTCTCTTTCAGGGTACATCGGGGACTTATCTACAGCATTATAGAATGCTGTAGATAAGCCCCTGATGGCGGTGGCCGCACCTGATACGGTTGAAATGAGGTGACAGATTCCCTTTAAATCCATAGGTTCAGCCATCATTAATTTAATCTACAGGTGCTTCTCACAAAATTAGCATATCATCAAAAAGTTAATTTCAGTTCTTCAATACAAAAAGTGAAACTCATTATATAGAGTCATTACAGAGTGATCTATTTCACGTGTTTATTTCTGTTAATGTTGATGATTAAGGCTTACAGCCAATGAAAACCCAAAAGTCATTCTCTCAGTAAATTAGAATACTTCATAACACAAGCTTGAAAAATGATTTTAAAATTCAAAACGTTGGCCTACTGAAATGTATGTTCAGTAAATGCACTCAATACTTGGTTGGGGATCCTTTTGCATCAATTACTGCATCAATGCGGCATGGCATGGAGGCGATCAGCCTGCGGCACTGCAGAGGTGTTATGGAAGCCCAGGTTGCTTTAATGGCAGCCTTCAGCTCGTCTGCATTGTTGGGTCTGGTGTCTCTCATTCTCCTCTTGACAATAACCCATAGATTCTCTAGGGGGTTAAGGTCAGGCGAGTTTGCTGGCCAATCAAGCACAGTGATACTGTTGTTTGTAAACCAGGTATTGGTACTTTTGGCAGTGTGGACAGGTGCCAAGTCCTGCTGGAGAATGACATTTCCATCTCCAAACAGCTTGTCGGCAGAGGGAAGCATCAAGTGCTCTAAAATTTCCTGGTAGACTGCTGAGATGACTTTGGTCTTAATAAAGAACAGTGGACCTACACCAGCAGATGACATGGCTTCCCAAACCATCACTGATTGTGGAAACCTCACACTAGACCTCAAGCAGGTTGGATTGTGGCCTCTCCACTCTTCCTCCAGACTCTGGGACCTTAATTTTCAAATAAAATGCAAAATTCACTTTCATCTGATAACAACACCCTGGACCACTGAGCAAGACACTTCTGGCGTTGTCTATTGGTCATGAGGGGCTTGACATAAGGAATGCGACACTTGCAGCCCATGTCCTGGTTACGTCTCTGTGTGGTGGCTCTTGATGCAATGACGCCAGCAGCAGTCCACTCCTTTTGAATCTCCATGAAATTTTTGAATGACCCTTTCTTAATCCTTTCAAGGCTGTGGTTATCCCGGTTGCTTGTGCACCTTTTTCTACCACACTTTTTCCTTCCACTCAACTTTTCATTAATATACTTGGATACAGCACTCTGGACCGCCAGCTTCTTTAGCAATGACCTTTTGTGGCTTACCCTCCTTGTGGAGTGTCACTGACTGCCTTCTAGATATCTGTCAAGTCAGCAGTCTTCCCCATGACTGTGGAGCAACTGAAACAGACTAAGGGACCTTTATAAATGCTTAGGAAGCCTTTGAAGGTGTTTCTTAATTCTAATTTACTGAGATAATGACTTTTGGGTTTTCATTGGCTGTAAGCCATAATCAACATTAACAGAAATAAACACTTGAAATAGATCACTCTGTAATGACTCCATATAATATGAGATTCACTTTTTGTATTGAAGAACTGAAATAAATTAACTTTTTGATGATATTCTAATTTTGTGAGAAATACCTATATATGGCTATTTTCTATGTTTCCCAGCAAACTGGAAAAATAAAAACCTGAAACCATGTGGGAATTTCCCCATTTCTGTAAACATAATGCAGTAATTGAATTTGTAGTCAAAAGTGGTCACCTGTGTGAACTACAGCTTATCTTTTATAAAGTTGACAGCAGAGGCGCTCTCTACATCAGGTATAGAGCGAAGCTACTGCACAACAAACGGCAGTAGATAGCAAGTGGCAAACATCTGCAGCAGCTTCTTAAGCTTCATGACTGATTAGATGAAAAGTACGCCTACACAAACCCTTCTATTTTAATTTGTCGACATCCCTGCACTCTTCCGCCTTCCCCCGGCAGGAACGCAGACTCACTCACTGCACAGACGTCCGAGCCACACCTCCTCCTTCCTCTGCTGCCCAACACTCGCAGATCCCCAGGCACTGTGATAAGGGCGCACACTTTCAGATCTCTTAAGAGGACAGCGCGCGCGCCATCCTAAAGTCTCTTCCAGCAAATGGCTGGGAGACACTTATTATTTAAGGCACCTTCACCTGTTAGGTGTCTGAGCAACGTGTGATGTCAGCTGTCTGCGTGCTTGCTAGTTCTCAGGTCCCCAGTACCTGCCAGTCAGTTTACCTATCCTCTAACTGGCTGCCCATACTTGCTGTGTTTTCCTGCATTGCAGCCGTGCCCACCATCACCTACATATCAGCCGTGACAGCCAGCACCTGCCGGCATATTAGCTGTGTCAGCCAACACCTGCCTGTCTGTACATCAGTCGTGCCTGCATATCATCCGTGCCTGCCTGTATTCGCCAATACCTGCTGTTACAACTTCCTGCCCCTTTTGGGGGTCTGCTGCCATGCACCCGAGGTTGGTCCTGGAGTAGCACCTGGCGTCCTTTCGGAGCCAAGTCTAACCCCACCATTAGGGGCTTTAGTGAAGAGTCTGGTGTTCGCTTAGTCACGAACCTCTAGGCCTTCTCCGGTTCATGGTACAGTGGGACCACCATTCAGCCAGTTACAAATTTACAGTGCATCCATCTTTAGTAGTTCATCTGTCTTCTATGTTCAGAAGCCAGGAAGCACAATCCTTGCACGCATGCATATACATACACCTTAACACAACACAAAGTTCTTTATCAGTTCAGCCTTTAAATGAAAATTCCTTCTGTCAAATATGAAGTCCTCTTACTCAGACTTACAGCACATTGCTTAGGTCAGAAACCTTGAATAATTTTCAGGCAGAATATATTATTCAGAATATATTATTCCAGTGATCTTACCTGATCTGCTGTAAACAGCAGATCGACTTTTCAGCAGTATCATATAGACAGCAATAGTCTGGAGCTATTCTTTGACTTTTATAGGTCAGTTTTCTAGGCATGCTCTGTGACCTACACATAGATTACTCTGCAGGGAGAGGAGAGGAGCTCTCACCATCACCTATTGTGAATGTTGGATTCTGTGTTAGGGATCATCAAAAATAAATAAAAATCAGTACAAATATGTGTCTTAAGGGGTTGAAAAAAGTGGCTAAATTCAATAAAATTCCATCAAATAAAAAACCATTACTTAGCAGGGCTGTGAAGTCAGTAAGCCACAGTTGCGACTCCGACTCCTGGATTTTATCAGGCTCCGACTCCGACTCCTTCATAAATGGCCAATTCATAACAACAAATTTACTGTTGTAAAATATTAAACATCGTGCTTATTCAGCTTCTCACCATCATATAAGTAATCAGACCACTTAGAGCAAAAACTACATTTATTAGAATACAATTAGAATATAGCAAGTAACTTTTATAAACTTTTCTAAACTGTAAGTAAATATGCAATAAACACTTTTATGCAGTTAATAAGAAGAAATCTATAAATTTGTCCTCAGAAAAAGTATTGCCTCTGTCAGATCCTCCTTCATGGATGCCCTCAAATCTGATCTAATTATTTTGAGAGCAGAGAACAACCTCTCTACACTAACTTGTGTTGGTGGCAAAGCAGTAACCACTCGGGCAACATCTCTGACAATGTCAGGATACAGAGGAATCGCTTGTTGCACTGTTATTTTTGATGAACGGTCAAATTTCTCAATTTCTTTTAGTGCACATGAAAAATTCTGCTGAAATGTACTGGCTGTGTTCCTTGATGGGGATGACTCTTCTTCTATGCGGGAACGCTTTGCACGGTCCTTGTGATCCAAATATTTTTCGAAATTAAATTCTTCATCAGTTGATGATGAGGGTGAAGATGTGGCAGGACAACCAAATTCTTCTTGTTCCTCCTGACTGTTCTGCAACCCTTTCATCCTTACTGCCATTTCAAACAGAGCTTCTTTTCCTTTACTTAGCTGTTGATCATCTAGAAGAATCCGATGCATTGGGTCTACATAAACAGCTGCCAAAAGAATGTTATTTTGTAATAGTAGCTCCTCTCTCCATTTCATTGATGTAGCAATGCCACTTGCAATTAACCCTCCTCTTTGGGACAGGCGAAACATCAGGTTCTTCCACTCCTTTAAGAAAATACCTGGAGTTAAGTCCTCTGCTTGTAATTTTTTAGTCACTGTAAATGGGTGCTCTAGCAATTTTTCCAGCTCAGTCACCTGATTCCACTGACTTTCATTTAGCGTCAGTTGAGGGTTAGCCATGTCTACAAGAAAGGTTTTCAGTTCAACCAAGCGCTGAATCATTAAGTACTGCCCCATCGTGTGGCTTGATCAATAATTGCCCCTTTTCCAGCACGTCTCTTCAAAATTGAGTCAACTTTAGGGGTTCTGGCAACAGTAGCCAATTTTCTCACCTTGCCAATCAGTGCAGCAGCATGTCCTTCTTGCAGACTGTCTCTTATAGCCAGCTGTAGCGTATGCACAACACAGCGCATGTGATGAATGAAAGAACATATTGACAGTTTCAACAAGATCATCTAAACTATCATGTTGCTGTTCATCTGAAGCAACTTCAGTTTGCTCCTCAGTTACAATACTGTGTTCCTCTATTTCAAACATTTCTGTGTCTGTGGACCCAGAATGTTCTTCTAGCTGCTGGTCACCATTACTCTCATTCATTAGCTTAATAGTACTTATCATATTGAAGCATTGTCAGTTACGACAGAAAGAACTTGGTCTTTTTTAAGTTCATAGTCTTGCAGAACCTTTTCCACCAAGACCTGGAGAAACTCACTGGTGTGATGAGCTTTGGTGTCTTTTACTGCCAATGTCTTGGTAACTATTTCATTTTTGTCACAAACAAATCGGACATTGATGGCAAAATAGTTCACTCTGTGACGTGTGCAGGCATCCATTTTAAGAAACAGAAAGCGTCCCTTGAGAGTTTTTTTAAGTTCTTCCTTTTGTTTAAAAGCTTCTTCGATTACTAATTTTTTAATACTCTCTCTCTCCAGAGAAACACCAAGCTTGCGGGCCATTTCCCCATTCAGACACATAAAAGCTGGTCGTGAAAATAATGAAATAGGCACACTATCGTTTACAACAAGCTCTATGATCTGTTTTTTAAACGTATCTACTGTCATTGTCACAGTAACTTTGTCACTGACAAAATATCTTGCAACTGATGGCTGCAAAGTTCTCTGCTCCTTTGTTTGGCTGGAAGAGCTGGGCACTGGTTCATTGGTTTGGATGCAGTCTTTCTCATCCACTGCTTTCAGTACTTCTGGATGAAAGCGCTGTAAATGTCTCTTTAGATTAGAAGCTCTGGTAGGAGCATTTTTATCTTTGCCTGAATATGCACTCATCTTGGCTTCACAGCATTTGTTTTCGTCTGGATCATTTGTCATACACTGACAGACATAATGTTTTCTATCTTGAGTGATGGTGAAATGTTCAAATACAGCTGATTTAATGTGATGCTTCTTTGACTCTCAGGTTTTTAATTCTGCATTCACAATCCAAATGACAATTGTTTTTCCTAAAAAGAATTGTACAAAATTATTGCCAGGTCGTACAACTGATATAGTGGTCAGTAATACTGTTATTATTCCTCATGTACTCACAGTTAACTGATGCAAAGTTTGTTGAAAGGATAATACTTCTTACAGTCTTCCTCTTCTGAGTAGCAGGCTGCTGTGAGATGCTTGGAAGACGCACACCTAGTATGATCTAGTCTAGAGGAGGAGCTTTACTACTAAGAATTTGCAACATATTTTCACTTTCAGTTTCATACATTGTAAGTAGGGGGGTTGGGGCAGCATGAGGTTAACCAAGTATAAGATTAGATAAGGGCAGTGGAGAACAGTGACACACAAGAAGTAAGAAATGTCTCTATCTCCAGCAGAACTGCTTATCACTGTTGTTCATAGTTTGATAGAACATATATATTTGAGTAACATTTATAAAATTCATATGAAAGTTCAATTATGAAATATTAATACATTTTTTTTAAAGCTGGAGTCGGAGTCGGTACATTTCTACCGACTCCGACCAAAACTAACTCCGACTCCACGACTCCGACTCCACAGCCCTGCTTATCTGATAATTCCCATTTTGTGGGACAATTTTTTGTGATGTGACACAAGACTGCCGAGACCAGTGATTGGCAAGTGACTGTGGCAGAGGACTAGAGACTGGTGGTGAGCACCAGAGGGGTGGCAGTGGTGCAAGAGGAAACTACCATTGGCCAAATTATTATTGATCGCAGAAAAACCCTTTAACATTAAAACTTGACATACAGTGCCTTGCGAAAGTATTCGGCCCCCTGGAACTTTTCAACCTTTTCCCACATATCCTGCTTCAAACAAAGATACCAAATGTAAATTTTTGGTGAAGAATCAACAAGTGGGGACACAATTGTGAAGTTGAACATAATTTATTGGTTATTTTAAATTTTTGTGGAAATTCAAAAACTGAAAAGTAGGGCATGCAATATTATTCGGCCCCTTTAACTTAATACAGTCATGGCCAAAAGTTTTGAGAATGACACAAATATTATATTTTCACATGATCTGCTGGCCTCTGGTTTTTATGTGTGTTTGTCAGATGTTTTTATCACATACAGAAATATAATTGCAATCATATTATGAGTAGCAAAAGGTTATATTGACAGTAAGAATGAGTTAATGCAGCAAGTCAATATTTGCAGTGTTGACCCTTCTTCTTCAGGACCTCAGCAATTCTCCCTGACATGCTCTCAATCAACTTCTGGATCAAATCCTGACTGATAGCAGTCCATTCTTGCTAAATCAATGCTTTTATTTTGTCTGAATTTGAAGTTTTTTGTTTGTCCACCCGTCTCTTGATGATTGACCACAAGGGATTAAGATCTGGGGAGTTTCCAGGCCATGGTCCCAAAATCTCTATGTTTTGTTCCCTGAGCCATTTAGTTATCACCTTTGCTTTATGGCAAGGTGCTCCATCATGTTGAAAAAGGCATTGTTGATCGCCAAACTGCTCTTGGACGGTTGGGAGAAGTTGCTCTTGGAGGACATTCTGGTACCATTCTTTATTCATGGCTGTGTTTTTAGGCAAGACTAAGAGAGCCCATTCCCTTGGCTGAGAAGCAACTCCACACATGAATGGTTTCAGGATGCTTGACAGTTGGCATGAGACAAGACTGGTGGTAGCGCTCACCTGGTCTTCTCCGAATAAGCCGTTTTCCAGATGTCCCAAACAATCGAAAAGGGGATTCATCAGAGAAAATGACTTTACCCCAGTCCTCAGTAGTCCACTCCCTGTACCTCTTGCAGAATATCAGTCTGTCCATGATGTTTTTCCTGGAGAGAAGTGGCTTCTTTGCTGCCCTCCTTGAGACCAGGCCTTGCTCCAAGAGTCTCCGCCTCACAGTGCGTGCAGATGCACTCACGCCTGCCTGCTGCCATTCCTGAGCAAGCTCTGCACTGCTGGTAGCCCGATCCCGCAGCTGAAACACTTTTAAGAGATGGTCCTGGTGCTTGCTGGACTTTCTTGGGCGCCCTGGAGCCTTTTTGGCAACAAGGGAACCTCTCTCCTTGAAGTTCTTGATGATGCGATAGATTGTTGACTGAGGTGCAATCTTTCTAGCTGCGATACTCTTCCCTGTTAAGCCATTTTTGTGCAGTGCAATGATGACTGCACGTGTTTCTTTAGAGATCACCATGGTTAACAGAAGAGAAACAATGATGCCAAGCACCAGCCTCCTTTTAAAGTGTCCAGTAGTGTCATTCTTACTTAATCATGACAGATTGATCTCCAGCCCTGTCCTCATCAACACCCACACCTGTGTTAATGGAGCAATCACTGAAACGATGTTAGCTGGTCCTTTTAAGGCAGGGCTGCAATGATGTTGAAATGTGTTTTGGGGGATAAAGTTCATTTTCTAGGCAATTATTGACTTTGCATATACTCCAGAATGTTATAAAGAGTGATCAGCTTAACAGCAATTACTTGCAAATTGCCATTAGAAAAAATGAAGCAGTAGACTTTGCAAAAATTAATATTTGTGTCATTCTCAAAACTTTTGGCCATGACTGTACTTTGTTGCGCCACCTTTAGCTGCGATTACAGCTGCAAGTCGCTTGGGGTATGTCTATCAGTTTTGTACATCGAGAGACTGAAATTCTTGCCCATTCTTCCTTGGCAAACAGCTCAAGATCAGTGAGGTTTGATGGAGATCGTTTGTGAACAGCAGTTTTCAGCTCTTTCCACAGATTCTCGATTGGATTCAGATCTGGACTTTGACTTGGCCATTCTAACACCTGGATACGTTTATTTGTGAACCATTCCATTGTAGATTTTGCTTTATGTTTGGGATCATTGTCTTGTTGGAAGACAAATCTCCGTCCCAGTCTCAGGTCTTTTGCAGACTCCAACAGGTTTTCTTCAAGAATGGGCCTGTATTGGGCTCCATCCATCTTCCCATCAATTTTAACCATATTCCCTGTCCCTGCTGAAGAAAAGCAGGCCCAAACCATGATGCTGCTACCACCATGTTTGACAGTGGGGATGGTGTGTTCAGGGTGATGAGCTGTGTTGCCTTTACGCCAAACATATCGTTTGGCATTGTTGCCAAAAAGTTCGATTTTAGTTTCACCTGACCAGAGCACCTTCTTCCATATGTTTGGTGTGTCTCCCAGGTGGCTTGTTGCAGACTTTAAATGACACTTTTTATGGATATCTTTGAGATATGGCTTTCTTCTTGCCACTCTTCCATAAAGGCCAGATTTGTGCAGTGTACGACTGATTGTTGTCCTATGGACAGACTGTCCCACCCTCAGCTGTAGATCTCTGCAGTTCATCCAGAGTGATCATGGGCCGCTTGGCTGCATCTCTGATCAGTCTTCTCCTTGCTTGAGATGAAAGCTTAGAGGGACAGCAAGGTCTTGGTAGATTTGCAGTGGTATGATACTCCTTCCATTTCAATATGATTGCTTGCACAGTGCTCCTTGGGATGTTTATGGTGTGTGCACACGCTGCGGCTTCTGCTGCGGATTTGGCCCTGCGGAACCGCAGCAGAATCAGCTGCATTGTACAGTACCATTAAAATGAATGGAAAATGGAAACCGCAGTGCAGATGGTGCGGAATTTTCCGTGCAGATTTGCTGTGGTTTCGAAAACGCAGAAAGAATTGACATGTCAATTCTTTCTGCGCCGCTGCGGTTTGCCATCTGCTCCACTGTAGAGATGCTAATCCGCAGGTCAGAAGACCTGCGGATTTTACTAAATCCGCGTGGACAAATCCGCAGAGCGTTCCGCAGCGTGTGCACACACCCTTAAAGTTTTGGAAATCATTTTGTATCCAAATCCAGCTTTAAACTTCTCAAACAGAAGCCTGAGACCATCACAGAGCAGGTGCATTTACACGGAGACTTGATTACACACAGGTGGATTATATTTATCATTAGTCATTTAGGACAACATTGGATCATTCAGAGATCCACAATGAACTTCTGGAGAGAGTTTGCTGCACTGAAAGTAAAGGGAACGAATAATATTGCACACCACACTTTTCAGTTTTTGAACTTCCACAAAAATTTAAAATAACCAATAAATTTCGTTCAACTTCACCATTGTGTCCCACTTTTTGATTCTTCAACAAAAATTTACATTCTGTATCTTTATGTTTGAAGCATGATATGTGGGAAAAGGTTGAAAAGATCCAGGGGGCCGAATACTTTTGGAAGGCACTGTAAACAGTGGGCAGCACGGTATGGTGGTTCAGTAGTTAGCACTTGCTTTGCAGCACTGGGGTCTTCGATTCAAATTTCACCAAGTACAACATCTGCAAGGAGTTTGTATGTTCTTCCCGTGTTTGCTTGGGTTTCCTCCAGGTTCTCCGGATTCCTCCCACATTCCAAAGACATACTGATAGGGAATGTAGATTGTGAGCCCCAATGGGGACAGTGATAATGATGTATGTAAAGCGCTAAGGAATACGACGGTGCTATGTAAACGAGTAAAAATGTAAAAAAAAAAACAAAATACCATAGGTCACTTTCCAATGGAAAATTACTGTAGCTCAGATTCATGAAGAACGGCATATTGAAGAGATGTGTGCCTCTTAGGCCGAGATCACACATGCGAGAAACTCTGATGATTCTCGCATCTTAATACCCGGCACTGCCGCCAGCACTCGGGAGCGGAGCATGCGGCTGCACATGCAGCTGCACGCTCCGCTCCCGAGTGACGGCGGCAGTGCCAGGTATTAAGATGCGAGACTCGTCTGAGTTTCTTGCATGTGTGATCTTGGCCTTAATGAATTTGGCGCATCTTGTATCTGCTGTGCACCTGCATTTAAAATGTGTACTTAATGATGAATTTATCGTCTGCGCTCTGCAACTTCCCTTCCCATTTAGAAAGTCAAAAAAGTCTGTAAAAGTTTTGCGCTACTACAAGTTATGCAAAGATTTTGCAACATTTCAAAAAGTTTTACACGTTTTTGGGACATAGAGAGCATCTGTCAAACAGCATAACACAAGATCTGTCTCCACCAAGCTTTTTCCCCCAGATCCTTCACAACCTTTTGAAGACCCTGGTAATTTAAAAAAAAATGAATTGGCCATTTTATATCTGACCATCGGTTGACAAAGCATCATAGTATTATATGGTTTTTTTTTTTCCTACCACAGAACCATAGATCTTCACGAGTCCACCGCTCCCCTGCCTCTCTGCTTAACGGGGGAGTTACGCTCCCGATTACCAGTTTTGGCCAAAAGCATTGTTGCTCTGCTGGCCCGAACTACCCGCTCTGTGTTGCTGCAGTCAGTGGCGTTTGAGCTGGCAAACCATCCATATATTAAGTCACTGATGCAGCCAGTCAACAAAGCAATAAACATAAAAATGTTGCTGTTCTTGAGAACAAAGAGGATTTTTAATAGAGGTAAATTGCAAAATTGCCTCTTTTTAGATTTACTTTCAAAATTTAAACATTCACGATGCTGAGAAAATCCCTTTAAACCTTTACCGATACCTGCTATACATATAGGGGTGGGGGGTGTCTGGAGTGGGCTCATGGGCTAAGCTCGCCCCTTTACACGACAGGTACAGGCAGGACCTGCATCTAACAATTTAGGGCGACGGCACCTGCCATTGCTAACCTGTTAAATTCCACTGTCAAACCCGACAGCGACATTTAACATGTGGCAGTATGGGGGTGCACCTGTTAACCTCAGGGTGCCGGTGGATTGAAATTAAAGATGGGGGCCTGTTGAAGACCCCAGTGCTTGTCATTACAGAGCTGCTTTGAAACCCTACCTGGGCTTCAAAGGAGACCGTGATAAGATAATAAAAAATTGCAAAAAATAAACGTGGTATTGCCGCCTTCACAAAAGTCTGATATCAAAATATAAAAACAAACCAGATTGGTAAACACAAAAAAACCTCAAAGCACCAAAATTGTGGTGGTTTTTTGGTTACTGCACGCCACAAAGAAATGCTGTAACAAGCGATCAAAATATAGCTATTCCAAAATGGTATCAATAAAAAGTGTCTCCCAAAAAAAAACCTGTACATGGCACCATCGACCGAAAAATTAAAACGTTATGGTTCTCTCCGTTTTCCAATATACTATGGGGTAAAATGAATTGGGTCATTCCAAATTAAAAATCAAGCCCTTATTCGTCTATGCAGACAGAAAAATATATAAAGTTATGGCTTTTGGAAGAAGGGGAGGAAAAAGAAAAATGCAAAAATGGAAATTGGCTGCGTTGAATCGGTTAAATAGTACTGGATTAGAGAGGATTGTGATTTTTTTTTTTAAAGGGGAAACCTGCATTTTTAAAATACGTTTTTCTTCTTATGTAATATCCCACGTCGGAATCATTTCCATTCATACGGATTCAAATAAAAGCAGCCTATATTTTGTAGAGAAATTGTAATCTCCACTAAGATAGGCCAGAAATATGAATAAATGCACTGTTCATCTCTGGAGTTCAAACCAAGCATCAGTCGTCAACTCAAAAAATTACATCACCCAATACACACAACAATTTATTAAGCAAAAATAAAAAATATAATAAAAAAGAGTAACAGTTAAACAGTTTAATGGACTCTTAAACCTTTGTAAAGTAGCAGTGCAGAAATTTCACATTTCATCGGTTTTATCTGCACTGGAACTGGAAGTCATAGATTTCTCCAGAAGCATCAACATCTTCCCAAGTATCAGACCAATGTTGGCCATCTCAGTGCGAAGACCATGCAAATCTGTAGCCATTGTCCTCTGCAGCTCACAAAGATCTGTTAATCTTTGATCTACACGTGAACCTGCTCTCTCCAGCTGATCCTGTACGCACCGTTGAGGTTCTTCAAGTGGTTTCTTCATTCTTTCTTGAAAGGGTTGAAAATTTGAAGAAGGTGTGGATCTGGAAACCAACGTTGAACGTCGTCTAAATTTCTTCTTCAATATTCTTTTTGGCCTTTCAAATAACACGGGGTCATCACCATCTGAAGAAGAATCTCTCTCTGGCAGGTAGAGGTCTTCTGACGATGAACTGTCCAATATTGTTTCAGGAAGGTCTTGCTCCAAACAGGATACTTTGCCATCTTCTGCACCTTCACATAAATAGTGACAAGATAACACAGGACTTTTATCGTTCTTTCGGTCCAATTTTCTAATTTTAAGTTTGGAATATTCCTGGGATCCTTTACCAATGTTGTGCTGCTGGACACTGGTTTCCAAAACACCTTCATTTTGACAAGATACTTCACAGTGGATGTTCCGGTGGCCTTCAGGAGCAGGGGAGCGTTTCCTAGGATGTTTATCACTCAACAGATCCCCTGTGGGAAGAAAATATGACATAAGAATAAGTATTGAGGTTGGGAAATCAAATGTAAAAAATCATGTTAAATACTTACACACTGGGGAGTCTGTGGCACAAGGTCCCGTAGACTGAGCTACTGCAAAGGAGCAGAAGAGGAGATCTGGCTGACCTCACTTAGGTCTGACCTTAAAAACAAATAATTTTTGGTTTTTAGATATATAAAAAATTGCCAATAAATATGGCAGAAATCAAGCTTTTTTGCTAAGAAATCTGTCAGCAGGTGTTTGCTATGCAATCTGACAGCAGTATGATGTAGGGGCTGAGACCCGGATACCAGCGATGTGTCACTTAGTTTACTGGGTGCAGCAGTTATGATACAATGCTGAGCTCTGTATAACCCCGCCCACACCACTGTCAAGATACAGTGTATACAGAAGGCTGCCAATCAGTGGAGGGGGCGGGGTTGGACCAGGAGGCATGAGACACCTACACCTGTAGTGATAATCTCCTGCTGATAAAACACCGACTTTATTGAAACAGCAGACCACAGCCCAGTAAGTTACACATCGCTGGAAACAGGATCTCGGGCTCCTACATTATGCTGCTCTCAGATTACATAGCAAAAACCTGCTGACATATCCCCTTTAAGATTCAATGTTATTTCAGTTAAAATGCAGCAAGGTAAATAATCCTCTTACCTGGACTTGGAGATCATCTATCTTCCTCATATTGGTCAACAACTTAACGGGCACCTAGAACTTGTGTACTTGTGTCTACCGGCTGGTGATTCTCCTCAATGCTGCCATGTTCTTGATTATATTCAGTTAATATTCAGACACCTTCTCATCTCTCTTGCAGTAGCCCAGGCTTCACATAAAAAAATAGCGAGCACAATACAGAGATTGGAAGGGGAACCGTAGCCAAAAGTCATTCTAAAAATGCCACGGACCATACAGCTGTTCCCCCAGTGAAAGCAACAATGTGATAAAGTATTACAATATCCAAACTGAAACCATAGCTTGCAGGATACTCGTTGTTAATGACCATTTAAAAAAACAATGCTTACTCTATAAGATGATGGCTTTATGTCCATCTACCAAGAAGCTAAAAGGAGGTATGCAGGTTATCAAAATCCCTTCTACCCATTGTAAGAAGTAGTGAAAAATTAAAATCTAATTACCCGTATATACTCGTGTATAAGCCGACCCCCCTAATTTTGCCACAAATAAACTGGGAAAACTTATTGACTCGTGTATAAGCCTAGGGTGGAAAATGCAGCAGCTACTGGTAAATTTCAAAAATAAAAATAGATACCAATAAAAGTAAAATTGAGACAACAGTAGGTTAAATGTTTTTGAATATCCATATTGAATCAGGAGCCCCATATAATGCTCCATACAGTTCATGATGGCCCCATAAGATGCTCCATACAAAATACACCCCATATAATGCTGCACAAAGGTTAATAATGGCCCCATAAGATGCTCCATAGAATATGCCCCATATTCTGCTGTATAAAGGTTATGGCCCCATAAGATGTTCCATAGATTAAGCCCCTATATGCTGCCCCATAAGATGCTCCATAGATTATGCCCCGATATGCTGCCCCATAAGATGCTCCATATATTATGCCCCATATGCTCCCGCTGCAAATAAAAAAAAAATGACACTCAACTTTCCGTCCCTGGGGGCCAGGTGCCAGTGTCACCACTGGCTCAGGGCCCTGGCACCTGCGATATTCACCTGTCCCCGCTCCAATGCTGCTTGCCGCTCTGTCTCTTCCGGGTCCCTCTGTCAGTGACGTTCAGGCAGCAGAGGGAGCGCCGCGCTCTAACTACATCGTTGTGCCCTCTGCTGCCTGAACGTCACAGCCAGATGACGCAGAGGACAGAGTAGCGCGCAGCGATGGACCGAGGACAGGTGAATATTGCATATACTTACCCCCTCCTGGCACGGTCTCTGCAGCCCCACTTCTTCGGGTCTCAGGCTCCTTCCGTCAGCGGTCACGTGGTGCGCATATTCATGACTTTAATGAGTGGTACCACGTGACCGCTGAAGGAAGGAGCCTGAGACCAGGAGAAGCGGGGGGGCCATTATGCCCTGTTTCCCCAGAGCAGTCTCACAAAAGCCTGAACGCAGGAGCACTGCCAAGGTGGATAAACTGAAAAGTCAACAGAAAAAGAACCTGAAAAATATGTTCTAACTAACACACATTACATTATCTCCACCAGGGCTGTGGAGTGGGAGTCGGAGCCCATTTTGTTGGAGTCAGAGTCATAGAAATTGAGAAGTTGGAGGTTTAGCTTACCGACTCCAAAACCCTGGCAGGGCTGTGGAGTCGGAGCCCATGTCATGAAGATTGAGGAGTCAGAGGTTTGGCTTACTGACTCCACAGCCCTGATTTACACAGTCCACTACTCCTGAGTAGATGGGACTTGTATGATATCATGCATTCAAGTGGAGGTACCAAACGGGTGTCCAGTTCTCCATTAAGCCAAGCCACATCAGGTGCCTCCCATCTTACCTACCGCAAAACAAGATAGAAGAGGGACACGTCCGCTCTTTGCAAATTAGTTTTCGTGTGGTTAAAGAGTACCGTAATTCAATCTATTCATTTTTTGCACAGAAAGTTATTTAAATTTGCTAATCAAGTATTAAGAGAGTTCACTTTAGATCTGTAAAAAACAAAACCAAAACCTTGCATCTAGCCTCCAAACCATTGCTTAGTCCTTAGTCTACTTGTCTGGCTTATCTGTAGTTCGCCACTATGCACTGGGAGTACAAACTCTGGCAGTGAAGGAGGAGGATACTTAGGCGTGTGCTTGCTCCCCTGCAAGGTATTTAGTGCTGGTATCCTCCTCTCTGCGCTCAGGAGGATCTCACTGTGTCTCCTCCATAAGAACCATTAAGTAGTGTGTCTCCTGCACTGTGCCACCTGCAGTAACTCCTCCGGCACGATTGCACCTAGCACAGGTGAGACTAAGCAGCGGTGCCGTGCCTGCGCTATAGGTTTCAAGAGCCGAGCTGGCAGTGCTGCCTAATCTCACCTGCACTAGGTATAACCATGCCGGAGGAGTGGCACATCACAGGAGACACACTACTTAATGGTGCTTACAAAGGAGACACAGTGAGATCCTCCTGAGTGCAGAGAGGAGGATAGCTGCACTGAATTTTTTTTTTTTTTACTCCCGAGTTGCTTCCTCTTTCACTGCCAGCATTCGTACTCCCGGTGCATAGCGACGGAGTACAGGAATGCCAAACAAATAAGACTATTGAGTAAGCAATGGTATGGAGGCCAATAGGTGCAAATTTTTGTTGTTTTGTCTTCTTTTGACAGGTACCTGATTAAAGAGAGATATGTTCGAAACGAGTCATATTTTGCAATATTTTAAGCTGTATTAAAGGGGTGGTCCGGGCTTTTCACATAATCTCAGTACATATCTAGGCTGCAGAATTATGACAATAAGTAATTTACTTTCTGTCACTAGTTTGCATGGTTTTCTAGATATTCTGAACAGAACGCAAGGGGGGTGTTATGGCATTGAAATGAGAACTAGTCGTAACCTCCTACTCTACTCCAAACATGCCCTCTATAGCAACAACCCCACCCTCCATAGCTACAGGCCCTCCCCGTCCACATGAAGCAGCCCTCATCACACAGTAACGAATTCTTCCCCTCCAGCAGCCTCAGTGCAGAGAGCTGCTCCTCCTCCCCCAGACACACACTGAACAGTGATCTATGGAAAGTGAAACTAGTGAGGGAAAATCGTCCTGTATTCTGGGCCACTCCATGATTACAATACATAACTCATTATCAGTAATTCCTTCCCTCACTGTCCCAGGCTGCTGGCAGCAGTGAGAACAGACTGTGTGATGGCCAGTGATGGGAGTCTGCAGCTTCTAACCTGCACAGCGGATGGCAGTCACTGATGTAATCTGTTGTGTGACAAAACCTCTGCTGTGTGAATGAGACAGCTCTGTGTCACTGATGCCTTCACACAGCAGAAGTTGTTACTATTTAGCTATTTTCCACAGAGCTACAGTGCCAGTGCAGTAGAATTACAGGGATCTAGTTGTTACATCAGTAAAATGGACTGTCAAACGCAAGTACAACACATCAATCTGTAGTGGGCAATAATTGAGAAAAAAAAAAAAAAAAAAAAAGCAGCGAAGGGAGCGCAGATTGCACGGGGCTTACACGTCCTTTACACAGAGCTGAAATTAAAGAGTAACATTACAAACACCAGACAGAGCTCAATTTCAGTATGGAGCGGACGCCGTGCACTTGAGCCACCCAGGCACCTATTTGACAAGTCCGCTCACAGGATCCCCTCTCCAATAGATTATCCAATTAGTATAATCCACTTGAAACTATGTCCCTGACTCTGCAAAACTCAAAACATCCAAGAATCACACCTTTCCCATTCATTCATAGGCAGCATGCCACCGCAATATCTTCAGGGGAAAATGTCTGACTCCTTCCAGCTTTTTTCGGAGATCTTGGGGAGCGGACTTCGTGCACTTGAGCTACCCAGACACCTATTTCACAAGTCCGCTCACCGGATCTGCTCTCCAAGAAGTTGTCCAATTAGCATAATCCACTTGAAACAATGTCCCTGACTCTGGAAGACTCAAAACATGAAAAACCACAGAGAAAAAAAAATACCTAAAAAATACTTTAAATACAAATCAATAAAAGGTATCAAAAAACAAATTTTTCTTTTTCTTAAAAAAAGGAAAAAAGAGGGTCTAAATTTGATGCAGTGAGTAACAAAAAAAAAATGTAATAAATTAATACACATCAAAAATGTTTAAACACCAAATATCAAACGTATAGGCGGGGCTGTGGAGTCGGTAAGCCAAACCTGCAACTCGGACTCCTCAATTTCCCTTACAACGACTCCGACTCCCACACATATTGCTTATATTTAAGTGAAAAATTTATTGTAGTACAATGTGAACATCAGACATTTAATTTATTGGAATACAACTTTAGAACACAAAAACCTGTACTAAATTGTAAATATGTAATACACTATGTAATATCGATTACATATATACAGTACAGACCAACACTTTTTTGTTAATTATATAATTCCACATGTGTCAATTCATAGTTTTGATGACTTCAGAGTGAAACTACAATTTTCATAGTAATGAAAATAAAGAAAACTTTCTGAATGAGGTGTGTCCAAACTTTTGGTCTGTACTGTGGGTATATATATATATATATATATATATATATATATATACACACACACACACACACACACACACACACACACACACACATATAACACTGACTTATCTCAGCTAAGACAAAGCCTAGATCCTCAGGCTACATTCACACCACGGGCGTAGCCAGGATCAAACCTGGGGGGGCAGAACCTCATACTGTTCCGCAGAACCTCATACTGCACACCTCAGCTTCTGCAGAACCTCATACTTCACACCCCTACACTTGAAAATAAAGCCTGCACCTTAAGAATATATGGTGGTGATGAATGCAGTCTATTTATTCCAACTATCAATTGATGTTGATGTGTTACTGAAGATGAGCAATGCCTGTCCTGGGCGTCCTTTTGGGCAGCTATGAGGTGTATCTGACTGGTGCTAAAAAAAAAGGAGTGTTAGTCAGTGTGCTACCCGGCTTTCATTCTTTTTGGTACAGATAAGATATGGACAGACAGACATGGATAAATGGATATGTAGATAGAGCAGATTTCTAATCTGCTTTTGCTATTGAAAACATTATCTATGAGCTCAAAAACCTTTCAGGTGATGCAGTTTTTTAAAAAGCTGATCTGCTTTTGCAGCTGAAAAACGTATCCTCAAAAAACACAGGAAAAACGCTGTGTGTGAATGTAGCCTTAGATCAGGAATAGAACAGCCATTTATAGGACATTTCATAACTTTCCCAAACTCCTATGAAAAAATATTCAGCACATCCTGCATTGAATTACTGTACCCAATTTATTATATATTTTAGGAGTCGGTCCATTTTATACCGACTCTAACTCCGACTCCACCAAAATGAGCACCGACTCCGACTCCACAGCCCTGCGTATAGGAGCGCATCAAACATATGCATCATCTATCACAGGACATTGATAGTCCATATGTAAAAAAAACTGTACCTCAATTTGGAAGCTTCCTGTATTTCATAGAAGAACTTCTTAGTTTAATATTTTTTGATCTGTAACTTATTATGGTATATTCTCTTTGCACACAACTACGAGATACCTTTTTGATAGAGCGTTCAGTGATACCCTTACATTTTCTTTAGGTGGATCCCTTACTGCATGTTGGCTCAATAAAGTTATTAAAAAAGCAAATACGGATCAAATATTATATTTGCACTAACAGCACTTTATATTAATAGGTTTTTGGTGGTGGCTTTTGATAGGGATTACTGTGGAGGGTCAGTAAGGGTCAGTCGACGAAGAGCGGGGGTGCCATATCGCTTCCCAGGGTGCCAACCTCCGCTGCAAGGAAGGGACATTTTATAGTGCCTTACCCCATCTATCCACCCTAGTCCACTCCTATACGTTTGATAATATTTGATGTTTAAACATATTTTTGACACCATTTGATGTGTATTAATTACATTTTTTTGTGTGTTACTGACGGCATCAAATTTAGACCCTCTATTTTTCCCTTTAAGAAAAATTTGGTTTTTGATACTTTTAATACATATCAATAAAAGGTATTTTTAGGTCTTTTTTGCTTTACGGTTTTTCGGTTTAATAAAAGACTCTTATCGTTTTGGCTTTCAAGACTCAAAACATCCAGGAATCACATCTCTCCCATTCATTCATAGGCAGCGTGCCACGCAATATCTGCAAGGGAAAATGTCTGACTCCTTCCAGCTTTTTTGGAAAAGCTGATCATTGGGGAGCGGTAAGGGTTGGCATAAAAGGGGGACGTCAAATTTGGTGAAGAAGCATTGCATGAAATGGTTTGGTCCACCATGCAACACAAGGCTATTTTTTTTTAAATCAAGACCCATTAATGCTGATTTTTTTAAGAATCTTTATTTCCATGACTTTTGCATGCATCTGTACTAATGGTGAATTACACACACTTCTGATTTTATCAGTTGTATCTGTATTTTATGAAGCGCCAGCTACTAGACCATCACATTTTCAAGTCTCATAGGAATTTTTCAACTGGATGGAAAAGGAATTACTGGACTGCACTGGAATTTATACAAGCCACACAATGACTGGAAGGAGCAAACGATGCTCTTAGTCCAGGGCCACCACATACAGAAATGAAGTTTCAGAATTTATGTTTTTACTCAAACCAAGTCACTCTAAAGCCAAGTCACAGGGTATAAGTACTGCCAAACACCCATTAGCGAAACGCGTGTCGGGGAACATTTACACCATTGTCAAAATCCAAGAAAAAAAATTGTGTATATACCCTAAAGTAAGAAAACTAATGGTAAATGTAAACAACATAGGGGACTGTTGTGAATTCACTTTCTGGTCTTCCTCTGGTTGCTGGTGAGGGTGGTGGAGCTGATTGTATTGACAGAGTCGTCGTGAGTTCTGTTTCCGGGCTCCCTCTGGTGGTTGCAAGAGGTAATGAAGCTGATCTAATTAACAGAGACCTGCCACCTGATAATGAGGACGACGATTGGACATCTGGAGTCTCTGACTGGATTTAAGACAGCCGACTCCCTCTATCCCTGCTGGTGATTTTTCCTGCCTCCTGAGGTCTTAGCTTGAGAATGCAGGGACTGAACTGGAAACTAAGTGTTCTTTGCTATTGTTCACATTTGATTTGGGTTTTGCTTATTCAGTTTTGTGTGGTCAGCCAGCCCCGCCTGGGGCTGTGCTGAATTTCTATTCTTATGTTACTGTTTGTGCCAATTTGCTTTTTGTCCCTTATTAGATTGGCCTCTTTTTGCTCTGTTTTCAGAATATGCCAGAGTGCTGATATAGTGGGTGAAGTCTAGTGACTTCAGGGTTTTTTTGCTATCAGAAGTGTTGGACATTTTTGCAGGGTTTTTTTGGCATGATTGCAGACAGTATCTTTCCTTTCCTGTCCTTTCTAGTTAGTGTGGGCCCCATCGTTTGCTCAGCCTATTTTCCTACCTGTGTTTGTGTTTTCATCTTGTCTCACCGACAATATATGTTTGGGGGCCATCTATTCCTTTGGGGTCTGCTCTGGGGCAATTTAGATTTCCCCTTTTCTTGCTTTAGGCTTATTTAGTCCTCCGGCTGTGTCGAGGCGTCTAGAATCATCGTAGGTACGCTCCACGGCTACTGCTAGTTGTGTGGAAAGGATCAGGGGTCTGCAATCCGCTTAGTTACCAACCTCTCTGGTTTTCTGTGGCTTAGCTTGGTCTTGTTTTCCTCCTTGGTGACCCAATCATAACAGGGGACTTAGTTAACACTTTTGATCAAATAGGCATAAAAAGCCATCCCACCGGGACAAGGTATAGCCAATTGGGATGGTCCTATCCTGTCTCACTATATGCTTTCACCACTCATTTGTCTTATATTTAAAAAGTCAGCCATGATTTACTCTCATGCATTTTTTTTTTTTTTAATTTACCGGCACTGCTCGCATTAGGTAGCAGTGTCTGCATAATGGGCACATGAACTAATTATCCCTTTGCATTTACCCACAAGGCATTTTCTAGTGTGCATCTTGTTTTTACTGTATGTTAATTGATTTCTTGTAGCTTAATAAAGATTTACATTTTTCTTTTAATACTTCTTTGCATGCGTTTAGCACATCCACTTACAGGTTGTTTTTTTGCTGTATACAAGTCACGCCACATGGAATTTAACAGGGATGGCTTCCTTTAACTAGACTTGGACCAAACTTGGTAATATAGCTAGAGGCCCCGTTACACATAACGATGTCCCAGCGATCCCACCAACGATCCGACATGGATGGGATCGCTGGGACATCGTTAGACAGCCCCTCCAGTGATCATTACCAGCGAGCAAGCTGGTTTCTAATGTAAACATCGGGTATCCAGGAGCCGCGGCTCTTGAATACCCGATGTTTACATTAGAAACCAGCGTCGCTGATTGCTGGTCTCTCGCAGCCACACCCAGCGATGCGTGCTGGCCAGCGGGAGACCAGCGATCAAAAAATGGCCCAGGACGATCGGGCACGATCAGCGATACCCAGCCGGCTGGTCGCTGATCCCCGTCACACAGAGCGATCTCGCTAGCGAGATCCTTGTGTGTGACGGGGCCTTAAGAATAGGGGCCTCCAAATCATGTCAGTCGTGGAGTTAAGGCCCCCATACACATTAGATAAAAGTCGTCACTTTCGACGGGATTGGCCAATCATGTAGCGTGAATTATCCAGCCAGAGGGGGGAGAGACAGCGGTCGGCCATCACTTATCTCCAATGTGTAGACAGAAGAGCTCCACTCAGAAGACACTACGGCATGAAGTCTTGGAAGCTCCTAAGGTGCCATTAAGCATTTGATCATATCTGAATCTACGTCACCAAAGTGGAAACATGCATGGTAGAGAATTGAGGGGGTTAAATGTGAAGTTCCCTTTAGACCAGTATAAAGTAGCAATGCAATGTCCAATTCATCAATACAAAGATCATGGGGAGACTTGGGCCACAAATGTGCAGGTAAGCAGCATACATTAAGCAGCTGCTGAACCTCTGCTGTTAATCAAGTTTTGCATTTATCCATGAACACTTATGTGATCAGCTTCACGTTCACGTCACCAGAGATGCTTTGGGCTAGATAAGCCTCTACTCTGGGGTTCTTTGTCAGAGGGAATTTTATTTTCTGTGCCGGTCAGTACAGGATTGAGCGGTCAGTGTGACCGGCTGATCCCATGTGCACCACCAAGAAATTCCGAGCTTATGGCAGAGGGAACGTGCCACGAGCCCATTAACTTACATAGGGCAGGTAGGTTTTTAAAAACTCCGTGCCATTGATCCTACACTTATCTTCCCTACTATGCATTAATCTTCTTAAACTGTATGAAGAAGTGATGGCATCTGGAAATGTCAGCATCGGTGCTCCCAGGAATCATGTGATGTCACGTTACCAAGATAAAACAGCATATTTTTACGTTCCTAAAAAACCCCTGTACCTGGCTAAGCAAAAAAACTTTGCTTACCCTCTCAGGGTCCAGTACTAGGGGTCCGCGGCTGCTCCCGGTGTCTGCAGCCCTGACGTCATAACGGCAACACTACAGACAATAACCGAGCTCTATCACAGCCGGTGAGCTCATCGGACTGCAGTCATAGGACGGAGGTTTTCTGAAACCAAAAAAACCCTCTAAAGAGTGAGGATACACTATATATTATAAATAGTCAGAGCGGTGTTATAACTATAGAGAAGCACCTATAAGGCACAGAACTACAAGATGGCTACAAATACTCTTTATAACTCATATTAGGGGGTCTTTATGAGAATTTCTAACCGATTCATATGAAAACACTCTCATACCTTTCAAGAAGTTCTCTACCACCGGAGATGTGTATAATGATGTTCTGCAGCAGCTGTGGCATATACATCTACAGCTGATGAAGAATCTCTTCAATAAGAAAAAAGCACAGGAAAGGAAGCGATTACACAGAAGTGATGACTGATCTCTGTACAAATCATGCAGATACGCACGGCAGACACCAAGGCCCCATGGTTGGCACATTTCTGGTTTAACCAAATGATGGCTATATCCATTTAGAAGCCGCACTAATGGACTGTTAAAGCAGGACGGTTGGAAACATCAAACCAATACCTACACCAAGTCCACTCAATTATTCCTCATATGTAGACGTGCTATTATTAGTGCTGAACAGCTGCAACAGAGAAGCATAGACAGAGCTCTGCCGCCTTGTTCTCTGTGACTTCATGAACGTGGAATGGGCAGCGCAGTTTAGTTTACAAGAATAAATTGTGTTTTATGAAATACGGCAACATGGGTGGATAAGTCACATTGGGAAGACTTAAGACTTTTTCATTCTTTTGTGCGGTTTTGCTGCAGTTTTCCACCTGCTCCATTCTACAAATCCACAGGTGGAAAACCGCACAAAAACGGCAGTAAAACCGCAAAAAAAAAAGAGGAAGAAATCTGCAGGAAAAATGCAGGTCATTTGACCTGCGGATTTAGTAAAACCCGCGCGGAAAAATCCGCGGAGGATCCGCACCGCGTGCACATAGCCTCAGGCTGGCCGTATACAGAAGATGGCTGCCGGCGAACTCGGCCGACTCTCCCATAAATAGGATCTCTCATTCGGCCGGGCACTCCTGTGTTCTCTATGACACGTTAGCCGGCACCTTATCTCCGGGAGAAAAATGTGATCGGCAGGGAGAAATCAGACATATGTGATTAACATCTCTACCGACCATCGGGCGCCTGGCGCCCCCCACATATGCATTAGATGGCTGTCAGCGATCTAGGCCGACTCTCCCATACATAGGAGCTCTTATTCGGCCGGGCACTCCTGTGTTCTCTATGACACGTTAGCCGGCACCTTATCTCATGGAGAACAATGTGATCAGAAGGGTGAAACCAGACATATGTGATTGACATCTCTCCCGACCATCGGGCGCCAGTCAGCGATCTAGGCCGACTCTCCCATACATAGGATCTCTCACTCGGCCGGGCACTCCTGTGTTCTCTATGACACGTTAGCCGACACCTTATCTGCGGGAGCACAATGCGATCGGCAGGGTGAAATCAGACATATGTGATCAACATCTCTCCCAACCATCAAGCGCCTGGTGCCCACCCCATACACATTAGACCGTCAGAGGAACCCTTGAATATCGGCCGACATAAGTAATGTGTATGGCCAGCTTATTACAACACAGATAAGAAGAATTTTTGGATTGAAAAATCACGCCGTGAATTACAACTTTCAGCACAACGGATGTGATTTTACAAAATCTCATCCGACACACTGGGGAGAAAAATTACTCGGGAGATTGGCGCTGCAGATTTCACATCCCTGTCAATGTATCCTGCGCATTTCATCCTCTTCCCTACGGATAAGTCAAGCGGACATACTTGAAAAAGTATTTTCATATTGATGATCTATCCTCCGATCTGAGCTCCATCGATCTGTAGAACCAAAAAGGGTCTCTCAGTACCCAAGAGACCAGAAAAGGCGCCACTCGCTCACGTGGCTGATCTCAGCCCCATTATGAGTGCGCGCCATAGATATGGACAATGCTGTATATGAGACGGACAGCTCTACAGTGACAGGAAACGGTGGTCAACTATGGTCCTGGACCCTATTTTATGGAGAAATATATATATTTTTTTTTAATTCATACAAAATGGATATATAGATTATAGATATATAGATTATAGAAACATACAGGCCATTAACACCCAGAAACTTATGAAGAACTTGCAGTCTTCATTGGCCCCTATCTCCTCCCTCTCATGTCCTGATTCTGCATTGAAGCATTACAATGAAACACTTCAAAGTGCCCTGGATGAATTTGCACCCACTATAAATAGAACACCACAACGCAGACGGCGACAACCCTGGCACACGGTGCAAACACGTTTCCTGCAGCGGTGCTCCAGGTGCGCCGACGTCTGTGGAGAAAATCCAATCTACACGAAGATTTCATACATTTTAAGTTTATGCTTAGAACATATAACACTGCCCTTCACCTCTCCAAACAAACCTATTTCAACACCCTCATCACCTCACTGTCAAATAACCCAAAACATCTCTTTGACACTTTTCATTCTCTACTCAATCCAAGAGTACAGGCCCCAACCACAGAGCTCAGAGCTGACGATCTGGCCAATTACTTCAAAGAAAAAATTGACCAGATTCGACAGGAAATTATCTCCCAATCACCTCATACCACGCACTGTCCTCCCTCCCCCACTGTATCTAGCTCACTCTGATTTTGAACCAGTCACAGAAGAAGAAGTAAGCAGGCTCCTTGCATCTTCTCGCCCAACTACTTGCACCAGTGACCCATTTCCGTCACATCTCCTCCAGTCCCTTTCCCCTATTGTCACCCCTCACCTAACTAAAATATTTAACCTCTCTCTCTCTTCTGGTATTTTTCCCTCCTCATTTAAGCATGCCATCATACATCCACTACTTAAAAAACCATCCCTCGACCAAAACTGTGCCGCTAACTATAGACCTGTCTCTAATCTTCCCTTCATCTCTAAACTCCTGGAACGCCTGGTCCACTCCCGTCTTATCCGCTATCTCTCAGAAAACTCTGTTCTCGACCCTCTCCAATCCGGTTTCCGCTCTTTACACTCCACTGAAACTGCCCTCACTAAAGTCTCTAATGATCTGCTAACAGCTAAATCAAATGGTCATTACTCCATGCTAATTCTCTTGGATCTCTCTGCAGCATTCGACACTGTGGATCATCAGCTTCTCCACACTATGCTCCGTTCCATTGGCCTCAAGGACCCCGTTCTCTCCTGGTTCTCCTCCTATCTCTCTGACCGCTCCTTTACTGTATCTTTTGCCGGTTCCTCCTCCTCTCACCTTCCCCTTACTGTTGGGGTCCCCCAAGGATCGGTTCTAGGCCCCCTCCTCTTCTCCTTGTACACTGCCCCTATTGGTCAAACAATCAGTAGATTTGGGTTCCAGTACCATCTCTATGCTGATGACACCCAATTATACGCTTCTTCTCTTGACATCACGCCAGCCTTTCTAGAAAACACCGGCGATTGTCTAAACGCTGTGTCTAATATCATGTCCTCACTATATCTGAAACTGAACCTGTCAAAAACTGAACTCCTGGTGTTTCCTCCCTCTACTAATGTACCTATACCCGACATTGCTATTTCTGTGGGTGGCTCCACTATTACTCCCCAGCAACAGGCCCGCTGTCTTGGGGTCATACTTGATTCCGAGCTTTCATTTGCCCCCCACATTCGATCACTGGCTCGCTCTTGTCATCTGCACCTCAAAAACATTTCTAGAATTCGACCTTTTCTTACTTTGGACTCTGCAAAAACTCTTACTGTTTCTCTTATTCATTCTCGTCTCGACTATTGTAACTCTCTTCTAATCGGTATCCCTCTTACCAAACTCTCCCCTCTCCAATCTGTGTTGAATGATGCAGCCAGGATCATATTCCTCACCAATCGTTACACTGATGCCTCTACCTTGTGCCAGTCATTACACTGGCTACCCATCCACTCCAGAATTCAGTATAAACTTATTACCCTCACCCACAAAGCCCTCCATAGCTCAGCACCACCCTACATCTCCTCCCTTGTTTCAGTATACCACCCTACCCGCGCCCTCCGTTCTGCTGATGACCTGAGGTTAGTATCCTCAATAGTCAGAACCTCCCACTCCCGTCTCCAAGACTTTACACGTGCCGCGCCAATTCTTTGGAATGCACTTCCCAGGTCAATACGATTAGTCCCCAATCCCCACAATTTTAAGCGTGCCCTGAAAACGCATTTATTCAGACTGGCCTATCGCCTCAACACATTAACCTAATCTATCCCTGTGTGGCACAGCCAAAAGTTTTACCATAACCAGATTTCCCGCATCATGTTCCCACATGCTTTATGCATCCATTAGCCCTCTGTGTCTGTACTGATACACACTTAACATTATGGCTGGTCCATACAATCAGGGCAACTGTTACCACCCACCTTTCGTGTCTACCTCTTTCCTCATAGACTGTAAGCTTGCGAGCAGGGCCCTCACTCCTCTTGGTATTTGTTATAATCTACAGTATGTGATTATTGTTATGCTGTAATGTCTATTGTCTGTACAAATCCCCTCTGAAATGTAAAGTGCTGCGGAATATGTCGGCGCTATAGAAATAAAATTTATTATTATTATTATTAATAAAATGGATAACCCTGTAGAACGCAAGGTTCTCTGTGGTAGACGGATTCAAGTTTTGGTATCAAAATCCAAGAAACATTTAAAAAAAAACAATGCCCAAATTCTCCCATCTATACATGTCATTTACCTTGGGAAACTGCAACTGAAGGCAGCTGGAGTGTGGAGAATCCAATACTTCCATTAATGAGCTGAGCGCTTGTTCCTGAATTGGGTATCTGGACAATGCCGTACGGGTTTATTTGTATGGGAGTGGTAAATGTAACAACTGTTCCGCCATCTTGAGAAACAGCAGCAGGCTGGATAGTCTCAGTCTTGACTTCTGTAGCAGGTATTAACCCTGGGAAAGAAGGCTGTATATTTGTAGTGTACGACGAGGAAGAATCTGTCAAACCAGCTTGAAGAACCTTGACTTCCTCAGGGGAGGACACCAAGATGTCGGAGTTCAGAGCACCATTGCTTACAATGGTGGAGGCCACTTTTGGAGAATTTATCGTCACCGTTTGCGAATTTGCCACGCTTAAACCATTAAGAAGCACGCCGTTGGGTCCCTGGATAAATGAGCCCCCGTTTAAGAAAACGGGCGAAGTATTGGACGATACCAAACTTCCATTTAACAGAACTCCAGAAGAGCCTAAGGAGATCTTATTCCCAATGTGCTGCATATACACGGTATCGGCGTGCGCAGGAAGGCTTATGTTGGAGATACCATCTGAGTTGGGAAGAGGATGTGGAGACAGGTCGTCTTGACCTTTGCTCGATTCGTCTTCAGTGCTGTGGTTTCCATCCGACTCACTAAAGAGGCAAAAGTAAAGAACACAAAACAAGAGAAAACATTAACAAAAATCGCAGTGGAAATGGAAGTGACACTACTTGACGGCATTATTTTTGAGCAGACGAGAGGTTCAGGGAAACCTCTTGTGAGGAGACTAATGGACACTTCAGCTTGTGTGAAGTGGCAAGGAGCAAACACAGAAGGGTCATTCGGCAAATATATGGTAATGGAGTGGTGGCGTTTGTAAAGGAACACCTATTGTTATGCAGAAAAACAAATATGGAACCAAGGAGAATAAAAGGGCACATAAACAGGAACATAACATGAACCCAGCTTTCTCCAACTGCAGAAAATAGGACATTTTGGAGCATGTAATTACTATCCAGCCACTGAAGTGAGGGGTGACCTTAATTATATCCTTCCTGATCTCACAGGCAGGCAATTCACAGAAGGCCTTAAATAAGCTAGAATGCCCCAAAGGTGCTAATGTATGAGGAAGAGTGGCAGAGCAGTGGGGGAGGTGTTACTGACCAGAAAGCAGTCATTTAGAAAACCCAAGGAATGTTACCTGTCTACGTTTGCCCATCCATCAAGCATTCCCCACCCCCAAAAGACAAAAATTGCGCTGCAGCACATGCCTGCGCCCGGACAATTAAAGGCCTCGATAAAATGCACGAGTTTCCAGTGGGGTGGTCATATCTGAAGGAGAGGCATAGCTGCACACTTAAGCCCATGAATATTTCACAAGCTGTAAAGGATTGATCTATGACATATACAATGGCGGGTATATGGAAACAGGCCTGCTCCATAATTTTTCAGGAACGATCAACCAAGTTCAGGACGAATTTACTACTAGAGATATAATAATATATACCTGATTTGCAGCAATCCAACGTGGCAGTGCTGAGAAACTGAGATCAAGTGCAAATCAGCCAGAAAGTGCACTGTGGGTGTGTCCATGTACTCCAGCTTTACATGCCCTTGGTGCACTTTCAGGCTAATTTGCATGTGGCTTTAAAGCCTGATTTCTCAGCACTGGCACATCATATTACTACAAGATAAGTATGGTTTCTTACTGTTGTACAGCCATACAGATAGTTTCAGTAGTAAAATCATCCTGACAGATACCTACTAATGGGGGGGAAGTGCCAGTCAGATGCCATAAAAAAAAAAAAAGTAAAAATATAATCACATCCATTTTTTCCTCTAAACCATTGACAAGGACTATGGTATCATACAGAATTCCACAATAGCATCTTTCACGTCTGTACGTAGTGCCAACTGGGTGCCAAGCATAAATGTGGCAAAGACGGTTTTTCTTTTACGTTTCACGTTGTCGGAGCCGATTTACGTGGCCGGATTTCTGATCCGTATTAATAAAAATCCATTTTTAGGTCTTTTTTCAATGATAACGTACTTTATAGAGACTGCACGTTTAGGTTGAGTTATTGATCTGTATTACTACCACAATTTCTGACCCAATTACGGGGGCAAGTGACCAGATCGAACCCTTATATGATTCAGGTCAAAAGTGGCCGTGGCGAACGTGAAAATACTTCCACAGCACAGTGGTGTATCGGCCAACAACTGAGTCACTGCTCACGTCTAGAACGCTAGTTCTAACTGGGCATAGCCAAAACCCTCCACACCTTTGCAGCCACTTTTACCAGTCCAGGGGCGAAGTTTCTAAAGCTTGGTAACAGCTGGTACATAACTAACGGTCAATAAAAGCAGTCAACTGTGAAAATCAGGGTTGTGGAGTCAGAGCCCATTTTGGTGGAGTCGGAGCCATGGAAATTGAGGAGTCAGAGTTGGAGGTTTTGCTTACAGACGCCACAGCCCCTGGCAGGGCTGTAGAGTTGAAGTCGTGGAGTCTGAGCCATGGAAATTGAGGAGTCGGAGGTTTTGCTTACAGACGCCACAGCCCCTGGCAGGGCTGTGGAGTTGGAGTCATGGAGTCTGAGCCATGGAAATTGAGGAGTCGGAGGTTTTGCTTACAGACGCCACAGCCCCTGGCAGGGCTGTGGAGTTGGAGTCATGGAGTCAGAGCCATGGAAATTGAGGAGTCAGAGGTTTTGCTTACAGACGCCACAGCCCCTGGCAGGGCTGTGGAGTTGGAGTCGTGGAGTCTGAGCCAAGGAAATTGAGTTGGAGGTTTGGCTTACCGATTCCACAGCCCTGGTGAAAATCTCTAACCCCCCTTATATTTATGACATGTGACATACAGAACCTGATCCCATGGACGTCTCAGACTGTGCGCTCAGAGCAGCTGTATAGAGGGTGTCTGGCTGTATTCACACACGTCCCTAGTACGCAGCACTTGCTTTGGACTCCCCATCCCCCCACCCGTCTTGGCCCCCAATATCTTAGCTGCTTTGGCCACCAGTGGAAATGAAAAGGATTCATGGGAAAACAAAACACATTCGATGAATATTACAATTTTAACTGATAAATAAATAAATGACTTAGACACCAGAATTATGGATTAATAATGGCCGCGATGTTTATTTAGGGTGACATAAAAGGTTCATAATAAATACCAAATACTTAAAAATATCCAGTACCAATAAATATGAACCACCAATCCACCAGTCCACCCAGACACCGGGGTGACTTTCCCCTCAAATAATACATCGTGACAAGAAATATAAAGGGGAGGGAAATTTCTTTTTACCTCACAGAGTGAGAACTGACAAAACCTCTTTATTTATACTGAAAATTTTTGTGAACAACTTCCAATCCTCCAATCAGAAGGGAGAAAAAGGCACCAATAAAACAAGAAAAACTGGCTAACAACAGCTCGTGAGTGACCCCACAGCTTAAAGTGAAAACTAACCTTTTATAAACCAAATCAAGATAAAGGGGGATATGAATCTAAGTTAAAATAGTGTCTGCTTTCCCACGTGACCTCCCCTACATATGATTCGGGGGAGGGCAATCATAATTTCTTATATTTAGCGTTTGGAGTGAATTTTCCTCTGTGTAGAGTATTAAAGAGCTATCTACAAATATGCAAACCACCAGATCGTTCTGCAAATACGACACACCGTATTAGTTCAGTATTGTACGCGCCTTACAAGAAAAAAAAAAAAAACACCTCCGGGCAACTTCACTCATTAGGTTCTGCAAAAGGGAGGCGTAAAGAGACAGAACAGGGAAGGGCTGAGCGTTCTAGCACAGGTCACCTCCACCTGGCAGGCCAAACCAGTCACAGACCTGGAGATAAGGGAAGACAAGAATCTAACCCCTGCAAAGCCTCCACGCCATCCCAGACTATGCGACAACCCTGGACCTTGCTCCCAAGCATAAGAGTAAGCCGGGCAGCGGCCCAGGATCACGGCTGGCCCATTACTCCAGATGACCGTTCTTGAGCACAGCCGGGCTGAACCTGTGTGTCATTTCAGCAGAGATCAGCAGCTGCCAGATACTACTTGTCTCCTGGGGATAGGAAAAAATTAAATCCTATGTTTGTGGGGGTTTCCACCCTCAACCCAAAGACATACCAATAGGTTATTTTGGAATAAACCTGGTGGTAACGGAATAAAGCTCGGCAAAGTTTCCTGGCCTGCTGGGACTTGTGGCTCCATAGCTAGTGCTTGCCATTTGGTGCTCAAAAGTTTCCTTAAAAAGAAAGGAAGACAACTTCCACATAACAAAAGGATTCGAAGTATCATGAAGGTGTTAAAAGTGCATTTGTGAAGCCCCCTGGATCCCCCTCTCCGCAAAAAAAACAACTGAGTGGCAGCTAAGGGGAACAAGCTCACATCTGTTCTAACACTCTCCTGTGCTTCCAGGGGCTTCCAGCAATCTCAGCCCCCTCTGGCTGAAAACCAGCCGCCCCTCCTTCCCTGCAGAAGTGATTTATTTTAGCAGAAGAAGCGCCTTGCGGATAATCTAAACCCAGTGCAAGAGGGAAAAGTACCAAGCCTTACCTAAGCCCCAGACCTTACCGGGAAGGGGTACGCAGCTGCAGAAAGCAGGGTGACAGCAAGATCAGAGAAAGGGACAATGCAAAGGAGCCGATCAAAGGGCCCAGGAGTCTCCCAGCTAGGATTACAATGAAACCTGAGCTGAAGGAGTTTAGAATCAGGTTTCAAAACACTGCCGCCTGATCTGCCATGCTCCTGATCTGCCATGCTCCCAGGGATCACATTATAGTCAATCATTCACTCTGTCAAGTTTAACATTAAAACAATCAATAGTCACCAATAGATTTCCCCCAATCTGCCCAGTAACCAATTTCAGATCTGCTAGGACAAAGGCAAAACGCCCCCCAGAACTTTCCCTTGTGATACCACCACCCTTTCCATAAATGCCCATCATGCGCCATTATATTTCTCCAGAACTTTCCTTTGTGTTATAACCCCCCATAAATGACCCACATGCATCAATAGTTTTTCCTTATGGTATAACTCCCCCCCCCCCCATAAGTGACCCACATGCACCAATAGCTTTTCCTTGTGATACCCCCCATAAGTGACCCACATGCACCAATAGCTTTTCCTTGTGATACCCCCCATAAGTGACAAACATGCACCAATAGCTTTTCCTTAGGTATTACCCCCCCATAAATGACACACATGCACCAATAACCTTTCCTTGTGTTATCACCTCCCATAAATGACCCACATGCACCAATAACCTTTCCTTGTGATACCACCCCCCATAAATGACCCACATACACAAATAACATTTCCTTGTGATACCACCCCCCATAAATGACCCACATGCACCAACAACCTTTCCTTGTGATACCACCCCTATAAATGACCCACATGCACCAACAACCTTTCCTTGTGATACCACCCCCTATAAATGACCCACATGTGCCATAGCCTTTCCTTATTATACCTCCCCCTATAAATGACCCACATGCACCAATACCCTTTCCTTGTGATACCACCCCCTATAAATGACCCACATGCACCAATACCCTTTCCTTGTGTTATCACCTCCCATAAATGATCCACATGCACCAATAACCTTTCCTTGTGTTATCACCTCCCATAAATGACCCACATGCACCAATAACCTTTCCTTGTGATACCACCCTCGATAAATGACCCACATGCACCAATACCCTTTCCTTGTGATACCACCCCCGATAAATGACCCACATGCACCAATACCCTTTCCTTGTGATACCACCCCCTATAAATGACCCACATGCACCAATACCCTTTAATTGTGATACCACCCCCTATAAATGACCCACATGCACCAATACCCTTTCCTTGTGTTATCACCTCCCATAAATGACCCACATGCCATGCACCAATACCCTTTCCTTGTGTTATCACCTCCCATAAATGACCCACATGCACCAATAACCTTTCCTTGTGTTATCACCTCCCATAAATGACCCACATGCACCAATAACCTTTCCTTGTGATACCACCCTCGATAAATGACCCACATGCACCAATACCCTTTCCTTGTGATACCACCCCCTATAAATGACCCACATGCACCAATACCCTTTCCTTGTGTTATCACCTCCCATAAATGACCCACATGCACCAATAACCTTTCCTTGTGTTATCACCTCCCATAAATGACCCACATGCACCAATAACCTTTCCTTGTGATACCACACCCCATAAATGACCCACATGCGCCAATAGCCTTTCCTTGTGATACCACCCCATAAATGACCCACATGTGCCATAGCCTTTCCTTGTTATACCGCCCCCTATAAATGACCCACATGCGCCAATAGGCTTTCCTTGTGATACCACCCCCCATAAATGACCCACATGCACCAACAACCTTTCCTTGTGATACCACCCCCTATAAATGACCCACATGCACCAACAACCTTTCCTTGTGATACCACCCCCTATAAATGACCCACATGCACCAACAACCTTTCCTTGTGATACCACCCCCTATAAATGACCCACATGTGCCATAGCCTTTCCTTGTTATACCTCCCCCTATAAATGACCCACATGCACCAATAACCTTTCCTTGTGATACCACCCTCGATAAATGACCCACATGCACAAATAACCTTTCCTTGTGATACCTCCCCCTATAAATGACCCACATGCACCAATAACCTTTCCTTGTGATACCTCCCCCTATAAATGACCCACATGCACCAATAACCTTTCCTTGTGATACCACCCTCGATAAATGACCCACATGCACCAATACCCTTTCCTTGTGATACCACCCCCTATAAATGACCCACATGCACCAATAACCTTTCCTTGTTATACCTCCCCCTATAAATGACCCACATGCACCAATAACCTTCCCTTGTGATACCACCCTCGATAAATGACCCACATGCACCAATACCCTTTCCTTATGATACCACCCCCTATAAATGACCCACATGCACCAATAACCTTTCCTTGTGACACTCCCCTTTCTAAATGACCCACATGCACCAGTGTTAGGCCATGTGCACACGATGCAGATATGCAGCGTTTCCGCAGCGGATTTTACCGCGCAGAAACGCTGCATATCCGCATTGTGATGTACAGTACCTTTAAAATGAATGGAAAAAAAAAAACGCTGTGCAGACGCTGCGGATTTTTCCGCGCGGTTTTCCTGCGGTACAAAATCCGCAGCATGTTAATTCTTTTGTGCGGTTTTCTATCTCCCCTGTTACCAAATCCGCAGGGGGAGAACCGCACGAAAACCGCGTGAAAAATGGAAGAAATCCGCAGGAAAAATGCAGGTCATTTGACCTGCGGTTTTCTTCCATTCTGCACGGAAAAATCCGCAGGGCTCAAAACTCCGTCTGCACTCAGCCTTAGGCTGTGTGCACACGCTGCGGATTTTGCTGCGGTTCCGCAGCGGTTTTGGCTGCTGCGGACCCGCAACAGTTTTAGCTGCGGTGTACAGTACCATGATTCCCTATGGGAATCAAAAACCGCAGTGCAGACGGTGCGGAATTTTCCGCGCGGATTATCTGCGGTTTTCAATCCGCAGAAAGAATTGACATGTCAATTCTTTCTGCGGATTCTCCTGCGGTTTGCCATCTCCTCCATTGAGGAGATGAAAAACCGCAGGGCAAAACCGCAGAGCAATCCGCAGGTCTTTTGACCTGCGGTTTCACCTGCGGATTTTACAAAATCTGCGCGGATGAATCCGCACATAATCCGCAGCGTGTGCACACAGCCTTAGGCTGTGTGCACACGCTGCGGATTTTGCTGCGGTTCCGCAGCGGTTTTGGCCGCTGCGGACCCGCAGCAGTTTTTGCTGCGGTGTACAGTACCATGATTCCCTATGGGAATCAAAAACCGCAGAGCAGACGGTGCGGAATTTTCCACGCGGATTATCTGCGGTTTTCAATCCGCAGAAAGAATTGACATGTCAATTCTTTCTGCGGATTCTCCTGCGGTTTGCCATCTCCTCCATTGAGGAGATGAAAAACCGCAGGGCAAAACCGCAGAGCAATCCGCAGGTAAAACCGCAGGTCTTTTGACCTGCGGTTTCACCTGCGGATTTTACAAAATCCGCGCGGATGAATCCGCACATAATCCGCAGCGTGTGCACACAGCCTTAGATCCCCGGGAGATTGGTGCAGTTTGTATCGGTATTCCTGGACTCACTAGAGGAAGCTTGCTAGAATGGAGAAAAGTTGGTGGCAGCGCCATATTGCAGCAGGCACAATGGAGGAGTTCCGTGCTCACCTCTTGGACTGCGCCTCGGACGGGTTGCGGTCGCGCTGCCGCCGGTTCTTGAACCAGTTGCTGACCTGGGTGAGGGACAGGCCGGTGATCTTGGCCAGGTTCCGCTTGGCGGCGGGGGACGGGTAGCGGTTGTGCTTGTACAGCTCCTTGAGCGCGTTGCGGGACTTCTCCTTGAAGCAGTAGACGGTCTCCTCTCCGTCCCAGATGGTCCGGGGCAGCGGGAACTTCCTCCGCAGCCGGTACTTGTCCACCGCCCCCAGCGCTCTCCCGCGGGCCTTCTCCGCCTCGTTGTACCGAGCCTTGTACCAGAGGTCCTGCAGCACGGCGTGGTTGGACGGCTCGAAGTTATGGCTCTCCAGCACCGAGAAGAGCTCCGGGTACCGGCCCTGGTGGAAGGCGACCAGCGCCCGGGCTTTCAGGATACTCTCATTGCCACGTAGCAGGTCACTCTGGGGAAGCGACCACAGGAACCGGGCCAGCCTGTCCAGGTCCCCGCCTTGCTGCAGAGCCTCGCACACGCAGGCGACATGCTCCGGGGAGAAGGCGAGGGTGTACGGGGCCGCCCCGCCGCCGCCGATCACAAGTTCGCTCTTGATCCCGTCCTCTGTCCCGGGCTGGTGTGCATGCTCCATAGAGAAGGGAGCCGCGTCCAAGACATCTTCCTGCTTGATCTCTATTACATTTGGGATCCCGTTGGAAGGGGAAGACATTTTTTCCCCCCTTCTGTTAAAAAAAAAAAGTCCACCCCTCCCGTCTGATCAGGTTTCCATCGGCCACGCAGCGATCATTACTTCCCCCCTCCCCTGAAGTGTAAACGGATCGCAGCAATGTGACTACTACACTACTGCACAAACTGCCAGGAACGTCCTGGCCTGGAGCGGGGAGAGCCATTGGGGGAACGAGGTGGGCGGGGACTCCGGAGTGGAAGACCGGCCGTTACCGCGGCAACCGTCACTCACGGCGCTCGCTCCCCCTTCCACCTAGGTAGTAGTACGGTCAGGCTGCACCGAGCCCGTCCTCCACCTGGCTTGTACCTGGCCGAATCCTGCCGTGAGCCTGTCCTCCACCTGGCCCCAGCCCGCCGTGAGCCCGTCCTCCACCTGGCCCGAGCCCGCCGTGAGCCCGTCCTCCACCTGGCCCGAGCCCGCCGTGAGCCCGTCCTCCACCTGGCCGTATCCTGCCGTGAGCCCGTCCTCCACCTGGCCCGAGCCCGCCGTGAGCCCGTCCTCCACCTGGCCGTATCCTGCCGTGAGCCCGTCCTCCACCTGGCCCGAGCCCGCCGTGAGCCTGGCCGTATCCTGCCGTGAGCCCGTCCTCCACCTGGCCCGAGCCCGCCGTGAGCCCGTCCTCCACCTGGCCCGTCCTCCACCTGGCCCGAGCCCGTCCTCCACCTGGCCAGAGCCCGCCGTGAGCCCGTCCTCCACCTGGCCCGAGCCCGCCGTGAGCCCGTCCTCCACCTGGCCCGAGCCCGCCGTGAGCCCGTCCTCCACCTGGCCCGAGCCCGCCGTGAGCCCGTCCTCCACCTGGCCCGAGCCCGCCGTGAGCCCGTCCTCCACCTGGCCCGAGCCCGCCGTGAGCCCGTCCTCCACCTGGCCCGAGCCCGCCGTGAGCCCGTCCTCCACCTGGCCCGAGCCCGCCGTGAGCCCGTCCTCCACCTGGCCCGAGCCCGCCGTGAGCCCGTCCTCCACCTGGCCAGAGCCCGCCGTGAGCCCGTCCTCCACCTGGCCAGAGCCCGCCGTGAGCCCGTCCTCCACCTGGCCAGAGCCCGCCGTGAGCCCGTCCTCCACCTGGCCAGAGCCCGCCGTGAGCCCGTCCTCCACCTGGCCAGAGCCCGCCGTGAGCCCGTCCTCCACCTGGCCAGAGCCCGCCGTGAGCCCGTCCTCCACCTGGCCAGAGCCCGCCGTGAGCCCGTCCTCCACCTGGCCCGAGCTTGTCCTCCAGTTTTTACAGCTCCCGGGGCTGACTGAGTCAACATAGACAGGACAATATAACTCAGGAGCATGGATGGGTGCAGACGAAAGTGTGCCCAAACCCCCCCCCCCAAAGGCACAGGATTTATGGGGCCCTGGAGCTTCACCTTACTGCTCTGACTCCATTGGCTTACTTTTTAGCAAAATTGTTTATAATATATATATATTATATACACATACACACTAGCTATGAGCCTGTTCTATGCCCGAGTGGCGAACATTTTTATTGGTATATGATCTCCCATCCTGGTATATGCTGCCCCCTCCTATCCTGGTATGTATGGCCCCCTCCTCCCTATCCTGCTATGCATGGTACCCCTCATCCATCCTGGTATGTATGGCCCACTCATCCCTATAATGGTATGCATGGTACCAGTCATCCCTATTCTGGTATGTATGGTTCCCCAATGCATGGCACTCCATTCCTCATCCTGGTATGCATGGTACCCCCCTCATCCCTATCCTGGAATTCATGGAACCCCTCACCCCCCTATCCTAGTATGCATGGTCCTCTCACACACCCCCAATCCTGGAATGCATGGTCCTCTTACCCCCCCATCCTGATATGCATGGTCCCCTCACCCCTCTATCCTGGTATACATGGTCCCCCCTCATCCCTATCCTGGTATGCATGGTCCTCTCACCCCCCCCCTCTACCCTCTATCCTGGTATGCATGGTCCCCTCAACCCCCACCCCTCTATCCTGGTATGCATGGTCCCCCCTCATCCCTATCCTGGTATGCATGGTCCTCTCACCCCCCCTCTATCCTGGTATGCATTGTCCCCTCACCCCCCCCCCTCTATCCTGGTATGCATGGTCCTCTCACCACCCCCCCCCTCTATCCTGGTATGCATGGTCCCCTCACCCCCCCCCCCCTCTATCCTGGTATACATGGTCCCCCCTCATCCCTATCCTGGTATGCATGGTCCTCTCACCCCCTCTACCCTCTATCCTGGTATGCATGGTCCCCTCACCCCCCCCCCCTCTATCCTGGTATGCATGGTCCCCTCACCCCCCCACCCCTCTATCCTGGTATGCATGGTCCCCCCTCATCCCTATCCTGGTATGCATGGTCCTCTCACTCCCCCTCTATCCTGGTATGCATTGTCCCCTCACCCCCCCCCCCCTCTATCCTGGTATGCATGGTCCCCTCACCCCCCCCCCCTCTATCCTGGTATACATGGTCCCCCCTCATCCCTATCCTGGTATGCATGGTCCTCTCACCCCCCCCTCTACCCTCTATCCTGGTATGCATGGTCACCCCCCCCCCTCTACCCTCTATCCTGGTATGCATGGTCCCCTCCCCTCCCCCCCTCTATCCTGGTATGCATGGTCTCCTCCCCTCCCCCCCCTCTATCCTGGTATGCATGGTCCCCTCACCCACCCCCCCCCCTCTATCCTGGTATGCATGGTCCCCTCACCCACCCCCCCCCCCTCTATCCTGGTATGCATGGTCCCCTCACCCACCCCCCCCCCCTCTATCCTGGTATGCATGGTCCCCTCACCCACCCCCCCCCCCTCTATCCTGGTATGCATGGTCCCCTCACCCACCCCCCCCCCTCTATCCTGGTATGCATGGTCCCCTCACCCCCCCCCCCCCCCTCTATCCTGGTATGCATGGTCCCCTCACCCCCCCCCCCCCTCTATCCTGGTATACATGGTCCCCCCTCATCCCTATCCTGGTATGCATGGTCCTCTCACCCCCCCTCTATCCTGGTATACATGGTCCCCTTCACCCCCCCCCCCCCATCCTGGTATACATGGTCCCCCTCACCCCCCCCCCCCCCCCTCTATCCATGGTCCCCCTCACCCCCCCCCCTCTATCCATGGTCCCCCTCACCCCCCCCCCCCCCTCTATCCATGGTCCCCCTCACCCCCCCCCCCCCTCTATCCATGGTCCCCCTCACCCCCCCCCCCCCGCTCTATCCATGGTCCCCCTCACCCCCCCCCCCCCCCTCTATCCATGGTCCCCCTCACCCCCCCCCCCCCCTCTATCCATGGTCCCCCTCACCCCCCCCCCCCCCGCTCTATCCATGGTCCCCCTCACCCCCCCCCCCCCATCCATGGTCCCCCTCACCCCCCCCCCCCCCATCCATGGTCCCCCTCACCCCCCCCATCCATGGTCCCCCTCACCCCCCCCATCCATGGTCCCCCTCACCCCCCCCCCCCCCATCCATGGTCCCCCTCACCCCCCCCATCCATGGTCCCCCTCACCCCCCCCCCCCGCTCTATCCATGGTCCCCCTCACCCCCCCCCGCTCTATCCATGGTCCCCCTCACCCCCCCCCCCCCGCCATCCTGGTATACATGGTACCCCTCATCCCCCAATCCTGGTATGCATGCCATTTTCTTGAGGACACTGGTATTGCTGTGGGGTCTCGCCGTGAGGTCAGGAGAGGGCGGGATTGTGCTGCTGAAATCAGCGCCCGATTCTGGCGCCACAACCCGCCCTCTTCTGACATCACGGCGAGATCCCGCGGCAATACTGGATCGGTAAGTTGTTGTGCAGTGATGTCAGGAGAGGGCAGGATTGTGGCAGTGAAATCGGCTCCTTCGCAGTCATCGCTTTCCGGCACCATTTTCTTGAAGACACACTGCAGTGTGTATTCCACAAAATGGCGCTGGAAAGCGCAGACTGGGCATGCGCCGATGCCTGCGCAGTCCTCGCTTTCCGGCGCCATCTTCTTGAACACGCTGCAGTGTGTCTTCCACAATATGGCGCGGAAAGCGCGGACTGGGCATGCGCCGATTTTGGCGCTACAATCCCTCTCCTGACATCCCAGCAAGACCCCGCGGCAACACCGGATCGGTAAGGTGTCCGGAGATCGCGGTATGCGTTCAGTGCTTATGCATTCCACGATCTCCTGGGCCACCCTCCTCATCCCCGGGTGCGTTACTCTGTCCAGACTGTGCAGACACGTCGCGCTTGCGCAATCTATAAAGGCTTCGGACAGAGTGACGCTCCCATCGTTATAGATATTTTTTTTTTTGTACATTGTATAAAACATCTATAGCTTGGTAGGAGCCTGTGTTCTGAGATCACTGCCAATTCTATTATGCTTACATATATATCACCTTCTTATTCCGCAGCACTTTACATACATCACTGTCCCCATTGGGGCTCACAATCTAGATTCCCCATCACTTTGTCTTTAGAGGGTGGGAGGAAACCAGAGAACCTGTGAGAAACCCACGCAAACACGGGGAGAACATACAAAACTCCTGACAGTTCTTCGCATGATTCAAACCCAGGACCCCGGCCCTGCAAAGCTACAGTCCTACCCATAACTTTAAAAACACAAGGCAAAAGCCCTTAGGCCGTGCGTCAGTGCACACAATGGTGTACCGGATCAAAAGAAACCAAATAAAGGAATCCGGCACTCTGAGGTAAATATGGTGAAAAAGTAGTATTATAATTCTGTGGTCCAATAACTAGTGTGTATATAATGTGATGATTCATTCTTTCTAGACCACGGGTGGGGAACTTTTTTTTTTTTTTCAAGGGAATCTGTCACCAGTTTTTTGGCCTATCAACTAAAAATATCATCTAATAGAGTGAGCTATACATTCCCCAACTACTTGTGAAACCCCATGAATCCCCCATAAAAAAAATCTTTTATATTGCTGCTGCGCTGTATGTAAATATCCTCGGTCCGGTCCAATGGGCGTGCTATACGCTTTCCGTTCTGTGAATAGTGTTGTTCGCGTACAGGTCCCGCGCTTGCACAGTATGCTTTGCCCAACTGTGGACAAAGCTGAAAAGCATTAGTGCGCATGCGCCGGTGAACTATGTCCTGGAACACAGCAAAATACTTCTGAGGCATAGTTCACCGGGGCATAGCTCACCGGCGCATACACACTAATGCTTTTCGGTTTTGCCCGCAGTTGGGCAAAGCATACTGCGCACGCGTGGGACCTGTACACGAACACTTCACTGAATGGAATGTGTACAGCATGCCGAGGAGGGGGGGGAAGAGAGGGACCAGAACCAACGCCCATCGGACCGGACCGAGGATACTTACAGCGCGGCAGCAATATGAAAGGTTTTTTATGGGTGATTCAGGGGGTTTCACAAGTAGTTGGGGAATGTATAGCTCACTATTAGATGATATAGAGTGAGCTATACCTTCAGCTACCCCTGTTCTAGACCTTTATCAAACATACACACATATGTATGACCATGGGGCGTGGAATAAAGAAGCAGAGATGCGCTGAGAGAGAGGAGACCACCGTCACTAGTTGGGACGTCGCTTTTTCACCATACCTACCTCAGAGCGCCGGATTCCTTTATTATTTGGCTCTGGATTGGGATCCTATTCTAGCACCTTCATTTTCCAAAGAGAGGCGTATTCTACTACTTCTCCAAAGACAGCGGGGGCCAACATCGTTTAGAATGGAATCCCCACCCCTCTCCTCCATGTGATGTTCCATCGTTTGCAGGTTGCAAGTTAGAAGGGAATATACTATATTTTTCAGACTGTAGGACGTATATTACTATAACATATTTCCCACACCTAAATTTCAGAAAATGTTTTCTACTAATTAAAGCTACCCTGGTATTGTAAATAAGTGGAGGGGGGCAGTAGGTAGAATAGGGCGGTAATAACTTACAGTAGTGTTAGTGTCCCTATGTGGCATGTGCATTATACAGACAGCGCTGCAGTGTCCACATTATGTACACAGACAACTCTGCAATGCACACAGAAAGAAAAGGTCCTTGTGTAAGATCTGTATTATGGGCAGTTTCCAGTCCAATGACTCATCAGAATGCACAATTCCACTTGTGTTGTGGGGGGGGGGGTTGGGTGAATGGACCCCCTTCTTGGGCCCGGCTGCACAGGCTGCACTGATGGTATGTCCACCACTGCACACAATGCTTGCATGTACAGAGGACGCATACACACAGCTCCGCACACTGAACAGGACATATACAGACACAGGTTTGCTTTTTTGGCCAGGTCCCACGGCCTCCTTGTAGTTCTAGGCCCCGAAGCAGGCGCTGAGGCAATAGGCCTACACCCCTGATGGAAAGTCTATGGCTCCAATTCATTAAGACTGATGATTGAAACATCTATCATAATGATAGGCGTGCAGGAATAAGATGCCACTTGGCATGAATTTGGTGACTCTTCTCTGCGGCATGCACCACTGTGCGCCTCGCCAGAAATGTTATTCCAGCCAGGCATCAGTGTGAAGAAAATCCCTGCAGGCACTAATCTCTTCCGAATATTGGATAAGACTTGCCTGTTATAGTCTTTGGGTGCAAAAAAAACCTCCAAAAACCAGATCCCATACAGAACCTAACGTTTTGCATCTGAGTTTAACAGATACATTGCCATTATTAACATCAGAGACTATATTTGATCATGTACATTTAAAATGTTGACGTACAAATATGGATGCCACTGCCACATGGATATAAGATACAGCCACACAGGTAGCAACAGCTGACAATGCAGATGAAAGTCAGACTATTTTTCATAAGCTGGTGTGACCTTGGCCCTAAAGTGCCATTCATTCGATTGGCACTTTACAAGAAAAAAAAAAAAAAAAAAATTGTATAGCCACTGGTAGATTGGAAAGCATGCATTCGTCCCCATGTCCTGAATGTAAAGCTTATGAAAAAAAATGTTAACGTTTTTGAATTGGCCAAAGGCAAAAAGATGTGGCCACGATTTAGTAAATGTTCTCATATTGGAATGTTTGTAAACCACATGTAAAGGTATTTTGCTATGAGCGTTCCAAGGAGAAGTCAAATTTCACATTGGTTCAGTCATTGGAAATGATTATGGGGCAATTGTATAACTGAGAAAAATTGTAATTATCTGTGTGCATAAAAGGACAACACAGGAAACGTGGAGAACAAAAATGGAGATGCATTGTCCAATAACCTGTTGAGGGCAGAAGCAAAGTACTGCAGTGTGCAGACGTTGAGAAAGGTCAGAGAGGCCCAGCGCCTGCGCACTGCAGGACTCTACTCTGCCCTCAACAGGTCAAATCAGTACGCCTGCGCAGGAGCCACGCTAGGAAGAGGATGTCATTGCATGAAGATGGGAGGCGCCAGACCTGCGACACCCATCGGACCGGCCCGGATAATGCTGTAGATAAGCCCCTAATGCTGTAGATAAGCCCCTAATGGCAGTGGCCGCAGCTTATGTGCAAAAAATGAGCTGAGAGGTTCTCTCTAACATAGGCGACCCTTTGATTTCAATGGGTGCTGTAAAATATTTCTAATGAGGACCTGCACTATAGTTTCCCCAGCAATTATTACAAGAAAACTGAGATCTCTGCAATCAGTCACTGGGGGAAACCTGATAGTATAGGGTGTTTGGAAAAGATGAACCCAGTTTGAAATCATATCTCTGCAACCGTGAACCACCTGTCTTACCACTTGGAAGAATTGGGTCATAGAGATTCAGATGATTCCAGCTAGATGCCTTTCACTGTGTACAAACGGTTCCTGGCTTAAGTCGTTTGCAAGATGGCAATCTCATAACACAATTCATTTTGCACTCTACATTTCACCAAGACTGAATCTGTAATTGCAGTCATCTCAATGGCATTTTAGCATTGATCTGCCAATGCCAGAGTAATTGTCATTGGCACTGACAACTTGAGGAAACAGGCTGTCTATGTAAGGGGGGAGAGTCCAGGGCAACCACACACTTCAGAGGAAACCATCAGAAGAACCTTTTCTGCATAGCCAACGCAAGTCCACTCGTCTTGCACCCTGAAATCTTCAAAGACCTAAGGGTGGCCCACTATTTTTTTATTTTTTTTTTTATTGATGGCTTATCCTTAGGATAGTAATCCAATTTGATTGTCACTCCAATAGTATTAGTGGTGCGTGTGGAAAGGTAGATAATGCAAAGTCAAGAAGGTCCTGGCACTCACAGGCTTTTTCTTGGTTCCTTTATTCTAAAAAGCTGGATGCGTTTCAGCCCCTTCAAAAGTCTTAATCGCTGACAAAAGCTTTGAATCAGTTGAAACGTGTCCAGCTTTGTAGACTAAAGGAACCAATAGGAAAAAAAAACATATGCGAGTGCCAGTATCTTCTTGACTCTGAGTTATCCTTAGGATAGGCCATCAATATATGATCAGTAGGGGTGCGACATCCAGTTTCCCCTCCGATCAGCTGTTATTGGCTGTGGTCGTAAGTTCTCGGATGGTGCTGGAACATAGCAGCTACGTCAAAACTATTATGGTCAATGAAGATTCCGTTGTATAGGGGGAGATCAGGAGAACCTTGCCACAGCCACTTTAGAGATCACAGAGCTGCTGTGTTCCAACGTCATCCGAGAACTTTTGGCCGGAGTCAGCAAGAACTGACGGGTGTCGCAACCTCATCAATTAGATATTGATGGCTTATTCTAGGGATAGACTAACAATAAAAGTAGTGTCCATCCCCCTTTATATCATACAATGTTCTTATTGACTTCCAGTATCTGCACTATTTTCATCCACACTGCAATGGGACCAGATTGACTTTGGAGTTGAGATCCTGCCTGTAGAAGTGTAAATCCCTCACAATTCCTCGCTGAATCATTTCCTACTAATATGCTCTGGAAATATTGGCACAAGATGAATCGATAAACTCGGCCTCGGATCTAGTTTTAGAAATATAAATTAAATGGAAAGTACCATTAATATTTAATTCGACTGATATTGACGCAGACACTGTTTCGTCTTGTCGGTCTCACCACTTCCTCAGAACCTCGTTTTGATCATGTTTATGTTATATATATTATTACATGGCACCTATATTTTCACAATTGAAAGCTCTGATGTCGCCATTCTATGTGGCCACAAGATGTGACTCAGTTATGTTAGCGTCTGGGTTTACTATGGTGACATCTAAATAAAAGATGATACACTCAGACAATGCTTGCGTGCATTTTATATGTCTTATTAACATGGTCTCTGCATAATTGATAAGCATGGCAGACAGCAATTGAGCGCATGGTCAGATTTGTTTATTACGTATTGTCTTACTGGATAAGATTCTAATGGTAATATTATTATACGAGCATGGGAGATAATTAGGCATATACATGCCGGTCGTTCACATGAATGGGCGACCATTGATCTGATCTCTGCCTTAGCTCATGGGAGGGGAATATTAGTGAGGAAACCACCTTTATGTTAATAAGTTGCCATCATATAAGGCCTAACAGAATAAAGAACCTTTTATTTTAGCGCCTACTGGCCTTGCATTATCTATTCATTTTTATTAAAAGCTTTCAATGAGGAAAAATGGTAATGCAAGAATAGACATAAAAACTGCAATCATGAATCTAATTGTATTTTCTAAAAAGCAAAATTTTATCTTTGGGTTAAAGAGAATCCACCACCCCCAAAATGCATTTTAAACGGGCTTTACAACGTTGATCTGAGGACGTAGATGCTATAACAACCATGCTTGTACATATGTGGAGGCTTCGGTGCACTCTTTGTGCAGCCAAGAGTTTGGTGTACCATTATGCCTCCTGATTTAATTATTGGGGCCTCTCCCCACTTCTGATTGACAGTGTTTGCTTCCCAGAGCAAGCGACCATTGTCTGAACGCTGTTGGTGATTGTGTGGTCGTATGTAGTCTCCATTCTTCTGACGGCAATCACCCTGTGTGAAGACTAGTGGCACCGATGGTGGACCACAAAACATTAGAGTGAAGGTAATTCGGCTATTTGTACCCTGAAGCCTCGAGCCCCAGGCGGTAGCCCAGATTGCCCTCGTTATAATCCACCTGAGGAATCAATAGGTCTAAAATATTAGTTTGGCTTAAAGACATTGTATAAAATCATGATCAGTGGGAGTACCACCGATTGTCTGTGATGACCACGCATCACATGGGTATTGGGCGCCCTTGTTCTTGGGTTTAGTTGGGGTTCCAGTAGTCAGTGATCTAGTCAATATGCCATTCTTATTGTGTCCTTCCATCATTCCCAGTAATCAGGTTGAATGTTTTGCTCAAAGTATTTTAAAAAGGGTCGTAAACACAAAAAAAGTCTAACCAAAAAAAATTAAAAAACCCTCTGCTCTCCGTGCAAGGCGTATTTGGACTTTTCCCATCCATAATCATCAAAATTTCCTTTTAAATTAGGGCACAATGTCGCTGGTCTTTCCTAGCAAGTGCCACAACCTCAGCAACGTTTAATAGTCACAGGTCAGTACTATTAAATGTTTCCCTAAAAAATGTTTTAATATGATAAATATTAAAACATTTTTTAGGGAAACATTTCTCAGAACATGACTTTGTAGGAAAGAGAGCAATTATTCACTACATTGTTAAACACTTACATAAAAGCCTTAATAACCATACTTACTAATGCTTTGTGATGTATATTTACCATTCAGTCGTATCCAGACTTCCTGGATGTTCTACATATTGCTGTATTTCTGCAGAATTTAGCAAGGAGGCTTGTTTAATAATTGGCTCCATTGTTAGCAAACTTGCTGCATTTGGGTCCTATCATCCTTAAAGGGGTTGTCCGGGCTTTTCACATAATCTCAGTACATATCTGGGCTGCAGAATTATGACAATAAGTAATTTACTTTCTGTCATTAGTTTGCACGGTTTTCTAGATATACTGAACAGAACATCCAAGGGGGGGGTGTTATGGCATTGAAATGAGAACTAGTCGTAACCACCTACTCTACTCCAAACATGCCCTCTATAGCAACAACCCAACCCTCCATAGCTACAGGCCCTCCCCATCCACATGAAGCAGCTCTCATCACACAGTAACATTCTTCCGCTCCAGCAGCCTCAGTGCAGAGAGCAGCTGCTCCTCCCCCAGACACACGCTGAACAGTGATCTATGGAAAGTGAAACTAGTGAGGAGGGAAAATCGTCCTGTATTCTGGGCCACTCCATGATTACAATACATAACTCATTATCAGTAATTCCTTCCCTCACTGTCCCAGGCTGCTGGCAGCAGTGAGAACAGACTATGTGATGGCCAGTGATTGGGTCTGCAGCTTCTAAAATGCACAGGGGATGGCAGTCACTGATGTAATCTGTTGTGTGACAAAGCCTCTGCTGTGTGAATGAGACAGCTCTGTGTCACTGATGCCTTCACACAGCAGCAGGTTTGGTGCAGTGTATGTGTGAGCACTGTGTCTAATGCCACAAATACTGATGGGAGCAGCCTGTCCAATCAGCAGCTGTAACAGTGTGAAGTGTTGGGGGGTGTATGTATTGTGCTGCATTCACAAATACAGGATCACTGCTGTGTTCTTTCCAAAGCTGGAATGATGATAAAGATGAGTGCTAGTGCAGTTTACTGCCAGCCAATGAGTGGGCAGTGGGTGGTGCTGGTCACTGGAGCTTGCTTGGAGTTTGGTGGAGCTTCGCACGTACACTGCACCAAATCTGCTGCTGTGTGAAGACATCAGTGACACAGAGCTGTCTCATTCACACAGCAAAGGTTGTCACACAACAGATTGCATCAGTGACTGCCATCCCCTGTGCAGATTAGAATACAGGACGATTTTCCCTCCTCACTAGTTTCACTTTCCATAGATAACTGTTCAGTGTGTGTCTGGGGGAGGAGCAGCTGGGTGGTCTGCTCTCTGCACTGAGGCTGCTGGAGGGGAAGAATTCCTTACTGTGTGATGAGGGCTGCTTCATGTGGATGGGGAGGGCCTGTAGCTATGGAGGGTGGGGTTGTTGCTTTAGTAGGCAGGTTTGGAGTAGAGTAGGAGGTTACGACTAGTTCTCATTTCAATGCCATAACACCTCCCCCCTTGGACGTTCTGTTCAGAATAACTAGAAAACTGCAAACTAGTGACAGAAAGTAAAATTACTTATTGTCATAATTCTGCAGCCCAGATATGTGAAAAGCCCGGACAACCCTTTAAACTCAGCCTTAAGACTCATTCACACTTCAGTATTTGGTCAGTATTTTGCATCAGTGTTTGTATGCCAAAGCCAGGAATGGAACTTGCCGAGAAAATGTAATTGAAAGACTGACTCCTGTTCCTTATTTTGGAGACATTCCTGGTTTTGGCATACAAATACTGATGAAATACTGATCAAAGATACTGATGTGTGAAAGAGGCCTAAGGCCGGTTTCACATTTGCGCTTCAGGGCGCAGCTACGGCCTGCGCACGACCGCCACTAAGCCCCGCCTCCGCCGGTAGCTCTGCCTCCCAGCGCATGACGCCGCTGCGCCCGGCCGCCACTAAGCCCCGCCTCCGCCGGTAGCTCTGCCTCCCAGCGCATGACGCTGCATGCGTCCCCTATCTATCACTGAGGACGCAGGCCGTGCGCAGTATGCGTTTGGCGGCGCACCGACCACAACCAAATTGCAACAGGTTGCGTTTGGCGCTGGTCGGCGCACCGTCAAAAGGACGCAGGCGCCGCCAAACGTATTCTGCGCACGGCCTGCGTCCTCAGTGATAAAGATAGGGGACGCATGACGCAGGCTCTGTGTGAGACATATTAACAGTCTACTCTCCTTACTGCAGAGTTATTACATGTGCTGGAGCACAGCAGACCCGAGTGTGATTACCACCTTTTGAGCTTTCATCTCCAGCATTCAGCGTGGAGGAGAGGCACTACAGCTCAGTTGGCAGTGCTAATGCTTAATTGGTCCTTCCAATAAAGCAAATTTGTAATTGAGAGGAGAGCTACTAAGGGATTGCAATGAGACTTAACTCTGCCCCATCCCCCCACACTGCCTGCTGGAAACAAAAACTGTCAGTTTATCACACTCAAGTCTGCTGTGCTCCTGCACGTCAGAACTATACAGTAAGGAGAGCTGACTGTTTTACAATACGTCCCACACTGAGCCTCTTCTAAGCTATGCGGAGGGTGTTCTTTCCCAGTGTGTGTCTTCCTGCTTACGATTGGTCAGTGTCAGCAAGAAGAAGTTCACGCCCCCAGTGAAATCTCTCTGGTAATGCCCACTTGAACTTAAAAAAAGTTAACTGTTTAGGTGCAAAATACTTTGATCGCTAATATCTCTGCAATGGAGAGGTGAAATAAAACAAAAAGAAACATTTACAGCCTGTATCCAGTTCAACATGTAAAATATGGAGAAAGGTTCTCTTTAAGACATTGCCAAACTAGCTTTTAAACACCAGCAATGTATAATACATATTTTTCTCTTCCTCCACTGGGAGAACTAATTTCATCTCGCATTGTGTGAATATGGTTCCACTTCCTTCCTGCTCCTTTAACATTAATGCTATAGGGCTAAACCACTAATTGCGGTGTATCCCAATATCAAACAGGATACCCTGCTTGTGATTCTGCTTTTCATACAGCTACTGAATACACACAGACCGGTGTGTAGCTCATGGGTATAGTAGTATTTGCATAACGTATCCTTGATTTCAATTTAGTCATATGAGGAGATGAATTATTTTGAGGATTGATATAAATCTGTTCATTACACTGTTAAATGTGTTCTGTTTAATTACAGCTTTTATTGGTTTCTATTTTTTCCCCCCTTTAGAATCTGGAATACAATACAAGTAGATATACTTTATGGCATTGTGTAGACTATTGTTTTTCTAAAAATGCACTTTCAAATAGAAATACATATCAATAGCTCACAAGACAAAACACACATATGATATACTGTAATATATATATATATATATACGGTATATATATATATACGGTATATATATACGGTATATATATATATACGGTATATATATATATATATATATATATATATATATATATATATATATATATATATTTTTTTTTAGAAACTAGCAGATTGGACCATACCAGAGCCACAGAAAACTACCCTAATGGGAGAAAAGCAAAGTGCACGAAGGAACTAAGATGGATCCACACCCAACAACATGATATATTGTCATATCAGGATGAAAAAACCCAATGTGTGCCCCATTTATGATTTTTATTTTTAGAATTTGTGTAGGACAGCTTATGTGAAATGAGCTAATAAAATATTCTATTGGTATTTACGTGTGGATATTTTTTTGTGTGTGCTTTTGCTAGATTTTTATATTTTTTTATGCAATATATAACATCATTTTGGGGGTTTTGGGGATGTTGGCCTTTGTAGGTGTTGTCGTAAGAAGATATGATAAATAGAAACTACTAGATTAGTAGGGGTCTGATAGGAGGGCAGTCCCATAATGAGATGAGCAGCAAATTTAAGTTTTTGATCTCATAGCTAGTTGACGATCAAAAGAGCCTTGCTGAAGGGTCCCTGAGGGTGGATGAAAATTGAATATTTTTGTGTCTACTGCTCCTGTTCAACCACCACTCCATTCAGGTGGGAAAGAGTCAAACTGAAGTCCGTCATTCTGCCAATTCAGCAGTTGGATTTCCACTGACCTTGTAGTTCTCATCTGTCTTGTGTTGAGGTGATGCCCTCTTCTTTCCAGAATATACATGCAATCACTTCCAGATATACTGCTCGTTCATCGAGTGATTGGCAGTCTGTTTACACTGAAAGATATTCGTGAAATGACTTATAGGAACGCTCCTGGACCATTACCTTTTTGTGCAAATCCAAACACAAACTTAAATGTATCCTGAAAATGAGAAATGCACACTGACCACAAGTGCTAAACAAACAAAACACAAAAAAGTGCTCCATAAAAAAGGGCATATTAGTAAAATGGTACAATCTCACCCTTTTGAAATCCTGAATGAGCAATCCAAGGTCCAAAGGACAGCATGGTGCGGTGATGGGGGGAGGTTATTATGATTGTAGACTATCCTGTCATGCCACATGAAAGTTTACCGTCCTGACAAGGAGAGTACCCAAGGGTGGTCTTGCCCTCACTAGTGTCCCTTAATTCCCTGCTGGGGATGAAATTTGAATATCTTCAGGTGGGCACAGGGTCACACAAAATATAAACCTCTAGCAGAAAAGAACCTCATTTAGAAACACTCACTATTAGCTTCATTGATGTGCTTATAATAAAATAACAAATATGAAATACATTCTGTATAATCCAAACAAACGAAATAAACATAAAACAGTGTAAGGCCGGGATCACACTTGCGATTTAAACGGCCGAGTTTCGCATGGTAATACACGGCGCTGCCGCCGGGACTCAGGAGCGGGGCGTGCAGCTCCATGTATTGCTATGCGGCCGCATGCCCCGCTCCTGAGTCCCGGCGGCAGCGCCGTGTATTACCATGCGAAACTCGGCCGTTCAAATGGCAAGTGTGATCCCGGCCTAAGGTTGGTTTCATATTAGCGTTTTTGTGCGCTGCGTTTGCGGCGCATCCATGCGCATGCGTCATATGCCCTCATCTTTACCATGTGGGGCGCATGGACTTGCATTTGCACGCGTTCGTATGCATTTTGCAGCGCATGCGTTGTCTGGGCGAGTGTGTCGTGTGACGCCAAACGCAACATGTTGCATTTTTCTGGTGCCAATTTTCAGTCGAAAAACGCATGCGCACTCTTGCGCAAGGAGTGCGCCAAAAAAAACCATAAACGTCTATGGGAGCACTTATGTGCGCATAGACATGCGCACGACTGCGTTAGCGTGCGCTTGCGTTGTCTGAGCAGGGACTGTCTAGACCAACCCCCCCAAAAAAAATGATACATAAATTTTGTGGGTGGGCATGGTTTTTCCTTCACTATTCTTCTGACTCTGGAGACAACAGCACAGCTTTGGGACAAGTATGCCAGCTAATGTTTTTTTTTGGTTTTTTTTTGCTGTGCAGTATCTTTATTTTTTTTCTGGTTTAATTTTATTCTTGCAGAATTCAGGAGGATCATGGCATCAAACAGTGATAATTCCCACAGTGGACAAGCAAGTGAAGTGAGTACATTATCAACTGTTCCAAAGTATTCACTGTCACTTCTACACATGTGTAAAATTTTTATTTTTCCTTCACAGAGCTCTTGAAGTGGTGAGGAAGGACAGGAGCAGCCAACTCGGGGTCGAGCATTGGTGGCAACACGGCGTGTAAGTATTTTTTTTCCCTTTTTTTAACCCCATGAGGAAGCCTGCAGCAATGCCTGTGACAGATCGCTGCTCTGTCACATTGATGTGATGTGACAGATCAGCGATAAGTCACATGAGCCCCTGTGACATGTGACAATGTCAAATAAATTGTTTAGAAAAAGGGTCGAAATAATTTAAAATAAATTTCAAAATAAATTTACCAAAAAAAAAAAAAAAAAATTATTCCACAATAGATTTTTTATTTTTTTTTAAATTTAAAAATAACATAAAACACTAATATTACTTTTTCCTCACAGAGGTCTTCAAGTGGTGAGGTAGGACAGGAGCAGCCAACTCGGGGCCGAGCATCGGTGGCAACACGGCGTGTAAGTATTTTTTCCCTTTTTAAACCCCATGAGGAAGCCTGCAGCAATGCCTGTGACAGATTGCCATTATCGTCCCTTCCGTAACGACACGCCCTATAAAACTGTCGCGTTAGTTAACCCCTTTAGCGAACCACGTTAAAAAAATAAAAAAAATTACAAACAAAGATAATGCTTTATTATCATAAAAAAGTGCTATATTGTGCAATCAAAAAGAGAAATATAAATAACCATGGTACAGCCGAAAACGACATCTCCTGAAAAATAAGAGCCATCACACAGCGTAATCAGCAAAAACATGAAAAACTTATAGCTCACAGAATCAAGTGATGCCAAAAAAATGAGACCTCACATGACTCGATGGGTCAAAATATGTGAAAATTCTAGCTGTCAAAATATGGTGCTGCAGAAACTATTTTTACAATAAAAAACTGTCTTTTATTGTGCGATAGCTGTCAAAAATAAAAACCCGCTCTAAATCCAACCCTCCGTTATCACCAGTTCTGGAAAAATTAAATGAATGCAATTTTACCTCTCGTGAAGTACAATATGTCACGAGAAAACAATGTCAGAATCACCAGTATCCATGGAAGCGTTCCAGAGTTATTACCTCATAAAGGGACATTGGTGATAATTTTAAAAATTGGCCCAGGAATTTACATGCAAACCCCCCTTTGCGAGTAATGGGTTAAACTATTATAAGGCTGGAGTCACACTAACCTGCGTAAAATACGGTCAGTATTTTACATGCGTAATACGGATGACAGACCCCTAAACAGTGCTCCGAATGTCATCCGTAATCAAGGTGTGGTCGCGTATTTTGTGCATGTCAGCATCCGTATGTAATCCGTATGGCATCCGTATGGCGAGATTTTCTCGCAGGCTTGCAAAATGGACATATAATGGAGCCCTATGACAGTTTTAATAAAGAAATGAAAGAATAGATATAGACACATAGAATGCACATATACACTCACTGGCCACTTTATTAGGTACACCATGCTAGTAAGGGGTTGGACCCCCTTTTGCCTTCAGAACTGCCTCAATTCTTCGTGGCAGAGATTCAACAAGGTGCTGGAAGCATTCCTCAGAGATTTTGGACCATATTGACATGATGGCATCACACAGTTGGCGCAGATTTGTCGGCTGCACATCCCTGATGCGAATCTCCCGTTCCACCACATCCCAAAGATGCTCTATTGGATTGAGATCTGGTGACTGAGGAGGCCATTTGAGTACAGTAAACTCATTGTCATGTTCAAGAAACCAATCTGAGATGATTCGAGCTTTATGACATGGCGCATTATCCTGCTGAAAGTAGCCATCAGATGTTGGGTACATTGTGGTCATAAAGGGGTGGACATGGTCAGCAACAATACTCAGGTAGGCTGTGGCGTTGCAACGATGCTCAATTGGTACCAAGGGGCCCAAAGAGTGCCCAGAAAAAATTCCCCACACCATGACACCACCACCACCAGCCTGAACCGTTGATACAAGGCAGGATGGATCCATGCTTTCATGTTGTTTACGCCAAATTCTGACCCTACCATCCGAATGTCGCAGCAGAAATCGAGACTCATCAGACCAGGCAACGTTTTTCCAATCTTCTACTGTCCAATTGTGATGAGCTTGTGCAAATTGTAGCCTCAGTTTCCTGTTCTTAGCTGAGAGGAGTGGTACCCAGTGTGGTCTTCTGCTGCTGTAGCCCATCTGCCTCAAAGTTCGACGCACTGTGCGTTCAGAGATGCTCTTCTACCTACCTTGGTTGTAACGGGTGGCAATTTGAGTCACTGTTGCCTTTCTATCAGCTCGAACCAGTCTGCCCATTCTCCTCTGATCTCTGGCATCAACATGGCATTTCCAGCCACAGAACTGCCGCTCACTGGATTTTTTTCTTTTTCGGACCATTCTCTGTAAACCCTAGAGATGGTTGTGCGTGAAAATCCCAGTAGATCAGCAGTTTCTGAAATTCTCAGACCAGCCCTTCTGGCACCAACAATCATGCCACGTTCAAAAGGCACTCAAATCACCTTTCTTCCCCATACTGATGCTCGGTTTGAACTGCAGGAGATTGTCTTGACCATGTCTACATGCCTAAATGCACTGAGTTGCCGCCATGTGATTGGCTGATTAGAAATTAAGTCTTAACACACAGTTGGACAGGTGTACCTAATAAAGTGGCCAGTGAGTGTATATATATATATATATATGTGCATTCTATGTGTCTATATCTATTCTTTCATTTCTTTATTAAAACAGTCAGTGTGAGTTTACTGTATAGCGCACTGAATTGCCGGCTTTGCTAAAAGACACCGGGTGCGTATTTCTCGCAGGTCACATGTGTGCTCCGTGTGTAATCCGTATTTTTTGCGCACCCATAGACTTGCATTGGCGTATTACGGGCGTAGTACGCTGACAATCGCAGCATGCTGCGAGTGGCACGGAGCGTAGGATACTGAGGAGAAATATACGCCTGGTGCGAGTGACCCCATAGAGAATCATTGGTCCGTGTCTAATGCGTGCTTTTTGCGCCTCTCACGCACCCGTATTCCTCGCCAGTGTGACTCCGGCCTATCATTCAAACACTCATGTCTTTTTTTCAATTCTAGGTTCCACAATGGGACGAGGAGGAGGTGAATAACGACCTCCTCATCACATCTGTCCATGAACGAGTTCCGTTGTGGGACAACCGTGATCCTCTGCATTCCGACGCAGTGGTGATACGGCGGCTGTGGAACGAGGTGGCCAAATCGCTGTGGGATGGATGGGACAATGCCTCAGCTAGGGGTCAAAAGGACTTTTGTAAGTATTATGACAACGCTGCAGTGATAGAGTTGGCCGTGGTCACACAACCGTGTGTGATGTGATGAACTCCTGAGAATTTATTGCAACATACGGTTGTTTTATCATATCCAAAATTGCTATTGTTAAATTTTTTTTTGTTCCTTTCACAGTGAAGGTCAAAATTAGATGGTGTTCCATGAAGGACCGCTTCAATAGGGACCTGAGGCAGGAGGGCCATGTTCGAAGCGGTGCTGGGGCAAGGACCAGGAAGTATAAGTACCGTTGTCTCCTCAGCTTCCTGAGACCGGTCCTTGCTCGCAGAGCGTAAGTATTTTCTTGTTAGATTCCATTGTGTTGTGTTACCTAATCATGATTTGTTGTATTCCACAGGAGTTGGCGAATTTCAAATTGAAATTTTTTGTGTAGCAATGTTTCGTTTTCTTTTGTTTTCACAGAACCCATAGCAGCACCTTAGAACCTGGACCGGCATCAGGATCTGTCCTTCATGAAACGCCATCGGACCCGTCCCAGACATCCCACAGCGAAGGGGTAAGTAGGCCTGTAGCACAGTCTGGAGAACCGGCAGCCGGTCTATCCGGTCTTCCCCTGTCCGAGTCCTCTGCCCCTCCTTTTTATGGCTCTTCCCGCCAGCGGGGCTCGGACAGGCCACTCATGCCCGAGTTTGTACATTTGGGCATGATCTTCCAGAATTGCTTCAAGGCGCTGGGTGACAGTGCAAACTGGTTTTGCAAATGTCACCCGACGCCTTGAACAACTGGAAGTCGAGCTCCAGAGACCGGCAAGACATTTCTTTAGTGCCATAGAGAAGGGCATGAAGGAAAACCTAACGCCGGTACTCCAACTTACTGTGATGCAGGCCTGCAATGCAGCATATGTGAATGCTATGCAGCAGACTCGGTTCATGCAGCCACCAGCAGCAGCAGCCTTTCCACCAGTACCACAGCTGTCAAGTATAATACCGAGTTCTGCTGCATATCATTGTGCCTCTACCACCATGCCCACAGCCGCCCAACACCACTACACTAATGCCGGGTGCTGGGGACCGCCACTACACCGCTCCGCCGAGTCCTGTTCATGCAAGGACGTCCACCACCACCAGGCCAGCCCACCACACAGACCAGACGCTGGGTCATGGTCATACAAGGAGGTCCACCACCACCAGGCCAACCCACCAAACCGAGCAGACGCTGGTTCCTGGTCATGCACGTAGATCCACCACCACCAGGCCAGCCCACCACACCGAGCATACGCTGGGTCCCGGTCATACGCGTAGGTCCACCACCACCAGGCCAGCCCACCACACCGAGCACACGCAGACGCAGGGTACATTGACCACACCCACCACCAGGCCGTATACCCAAACACAGCAGAGCCACCATTCCAATAAAAAGAAGAACTGTCCATGTATCTCCACCATCACCTCCTACACCATCAACCCCTCCAGCATCACCTACCCCTTTGTCTTTCCCTTCCCATGTTTCACCTCCCAATGTTTCAACGTCCAGTATCCCAGAAGTTCTGGCTAGTATACTTGGCAACTCTCCTTCGTCAAACTCAAACTAATAATGTTTACAAATTTTTTTTTTTTTTTTTTTTTTTTTTTTTTTACACAACAAATGACTGTTCTTTGACTCTCCCGTCGCCTGCAACACACAGTGCGCCGTATACACAAAAGTTTTTTGACACCTCAGATTTCAATGTCAGTTCCAATGTACAATATAATCCTTAACTTTTCTTTGTTTTTAGCTCGCCAGCTTTAGGTATCTTTCATTGAGCTATGAGGTGTCCAAAACAACACAAAGAGGAGGGGGTCAGGTCACCTTGCCAGTTGTAGCCACTATTGCACTCATGACAGTACATTTTTAGATTTTTTTTTTTTTAAATATGTTTTCAAAATTTCACAAGTGTTGGAAAATTTCACTAGGATTAATGAAACATAAAATGGAAATTTTTGTTTAAAAAAAAAGGTGTATTTTATTGGTAGCAACATTACCAAAAAATGGTAGTAGGTTTTTTTATGAACAGCACAGAAAAGTTACTATAATAAGGCCACACACACTATACCATTTGATCTTGCCATGACAAACTCCCAACATCGGAAACAAAATAGGACAAATGAGGGATAGACTTGCGGCCTATTTCAACTGTTGACCTCAGAGGGTGTTGCTGGTAATCTGGCAATGGATTAGAAAGAGGTTCATCAAGTTGAACGTTGGGTCGCTCTTTAGCCATTATGTAGTTGTGGATAACCACACACGCCTTGAGCACCTCATCCACTGTTTCAATTTTTAGATTAATTGATGTTTGCAAAATGCGCCATTTTGAGACAAGGATACCAAAGGCGCACTCCACAGTTCTTCTTGCCCTGGACAGTCTGTAGTTAAAAATCCTTTTAGTATGGTCCAAGTCACGGCTAGAATATGGTTTAAGGAGATTGGCACACATCTGAAAGGCCTCATCCCCAACCACAACAAACGGCATTGCAGGTCCTTCAGTGTTGGGAAGAGGTTGTGGCTGAGGGAAATTGAAATTATTCAGATATAATCGTTGGCCCATGTCTGAGGCTTTAAATGTTCTCGAATCATTAGCACGTCCAAATGATCCGATGTCCACGGCCACAAAGCTGCAGTCCGCACCGGCAATGGCCATGAGCACTATTGAAAAATATTTTTTATAATTGAAGTACTGAGATCCAGTTCTTGCTGGTTTGGTAATCCGGATATGTTTGTCATCTACTGCTCCAATACAGTTGGGAAAAATCACAAAATTCTTGGAATTTGGCAGCTTTGTCCTTCCATATTTCCATGGTGGGTATTGGTAAAAATTCACCACGAAGAACGCCCCACAAAGCCCGGCAGGTGTCTGCAACAATCCCAGAAAGTGTTGAAACTCCAATTCGGTACTGAAAATGGAGCGATGTTAATGTCTCTCCAGTAGCCAGAAATCTAATAAAAAGAGAAAAAAAAAAAAAAAGTACATTGCCAAACAATAATAATTATCGGAGGCAGTTAGTTTGAAATATTACGTACCGTAGTGTCACCAACAGACGCTCCTCAGCAGGAATCGCTCTCCGGAGTTGGGTATCCTGCCTGGTGCTGGCTCCTTCAACGCGTCAAAGCAACTAACGAAAACTGTCTTGACACATCCTCGTGTAGTCGTAATATTTGTCTGGATTGCTATTTAGTGGTAAGCTCCAAAGCTCTCCTGGACTTCCACAATAGGGTGTCGCCAAAATCGCTGACGCCAGCTTCTGTCTTTTTTTCTTCCGTTCACATCTGTCCTTTTTTTTTTCTTTGATCGCATGCGCATAAAAACGCAAACGCATGCAAAAAACGCATACGAACGCGTGTAAACGCTGCGCTTTTAAGCGCATGCGTCGGAAAAAAGATGCGTTGTAATGCGTTTTTCGGTGCGCATGAAACGCAGCGCGCAAAAACGCTAATGTGAAACCACCCTAACAGTCACCACGGGTTCTTTACTGTCCCAATATAAAATCAATCACCTCGAAACTGGGAAAACCAGCTGTTGAAAAATCCAGCCTGCATTCACGTCTGCTATTAAGATATGGGAATGAATCTACAGTACAGAAGAGACGTGCATTAACAGCCTCTGTTTTTCCGGTTTGAGGGCAATCCGTGAAAATCTTGTACTCATTCACATATCCGTGATTTTTCATGGACTGAGTGGTCCGGGGAAAATCTCAGATACATCTGAGGGTCGGATCAAAACCAGCAATGCAAGTCTGAGTTGGTGGGAAAAAAAAAAAAAAAAAAAATCAGACTGCACTCAAATGACATCCAAGTGCCTTCCGATTTCCATGGACTGTCAGAATGAAGAAGGTGAAGGAGAAACTTTGTCCCCCCTCTTCACATTTGAGAAAAACTGATGACACTTGGATCACAATCAAAATGACTGGTTCGTTTTCCTTGTACATGACAAAAATGGATGTCTGAATGAGGCCTTATACTGATATTTCTTATCTCTTATGACTAACAACTAAAAAGTAAATGTTCATTAAGATTTAGTTAAGGGGCAATAACGGAAAAGCTAGACTATGTCAGAGGTGTCCAATGTCAAATACGGGCTGCCAATGGAAGATAGTTTGAAATCTGCTTATAATGACCCTGATCTCAAATCTAACTAACTAAAGGAGGAGTCAGACAGAGGTTCAGAACCAATAAGGCATCTGAAGGGTCAAACAGCATAGTGAGCACAAGTGCCTGGTCAAATATACACAATCAGGAATAATCACTCCAAGAGGAGTGTAACAACACAATGACTGGCACTGAACAGGTGTCACGTGGGGGGGGTTAATGGGAATCCGTCACCAGATCTGAGAGCAGCATGATATAGCGACAGAGACTCTGATTCTAGTGATCACATCACTTACTGGGCTCTGCTGTAGTTTTATAAAATAACATGTATCATCAGGAGATTATCACTAGAGGACTGGAAAACCTGCTGCCATGTAGTCCTCTATATTCTGAGCTCTGTATAACCTCACCCCCAACACTTATTGGCAGCTTTCTGTGTATGCACAATCAGTGGTGTGGGCTGGGTTATACAGAGCTCAGCATTCAGAGAACTGCTAGATCTGCAGCAGATAAAACTGCTTTTAATCAAATCTGCAGAACTCAGTAAAGTAAGTGACATATCATGCCTGAATGATACAACTTCCCACCTCTGCTGCCTCTGTTTTCTGCTGCAATATATCCAAATGGTACAACTCCATACTTCTGCTGCCTTACCATTTTGCTGCATATTTTAATGTGCTTGCTAAAGCTTTGGTATAATTCATTTGTTGCACTGTATGTAATACTTACTGCTTTAGATCTGTGACTGGGGCCTTTCTAGATCTTATCAGCTGGAAGGTGCTATAGCATATTGACACAGCCTGGTCTAGTGCCTTTGATCATCTAACCATCCCCTGGTCTGCTGGCCCCAGCTGCCAAATTATACCCAACCAGCTCCCATAATCGCTCTCTCCTGACCCTGTAGTGTGGCCTATATATTTAGTAGTTCCTAAGGGGAAGCACGCAAGTGTGGGGTGCAGCACGCAAGCATCACAGAAGTTAAGCATCCAGCAAAACAACAGTTATACATGGCAGTTAGTCAGGGCAGGAGTCAGGTAACCCACACTTTGCTCTCCCCTTTAACCATGTGCTTTATTTTTATCCTCCTGGGTTCCCTTGCCATCCACATTCACCACCCTATCCCCCCTCCATCACGACTCATACACATCAGCCCCTCTATACTTCCCTTTCCCATGTACAGCTCCCATGCACTCCTCACCTTCCTGAGAAACCTCAGCCCATCTTGCCCAAACACATCGCAGAAAAAAAACTACTTACAATTCCAACAACTATTTGCTCTTTATCTTCCTACTCCTACTGATTTCAGGAGACATCTTCCCCAACCCTGGTCCACCATCCCCCAACCCCTACCTTACCTCATATCGAAACCATAATAATCTTATTATTACTTGCACTCCCTCATCTCCATCTTTTAATTGTGCACTCTGGAATCCACGGTCTGCTTGTAACAAGCTTCCTTTCCTACACAACTACTTTCTGAACAACTCTTAATCTGTTGGCCCTCACTGAAACCTGGATTCAGGATTCTGACACTGTCTCTCCTGCTGCCATTTCCTATGGTGGCTTACAATTCTCTCACTCCCCGAGACCCACAAACAGACTTGGTGGTGGAGTCGGCATACTCCTGTCCCCACAATGCACTTTCCAGGTCATCCCCCCAGTTCCATCACTCTTATTCCCTTCTTTTGAGGTCCACACCATCAGGCTCTTCCGTCCCCTCTCCCTCAGGGTAGCGGTCATATACCGGCCCCCAGGCTCACCCACCCACTTCCTTGACCACTTTTCAGCCTGGCTGCCGCACTTCATGTCCTCAGAACTTCCAACCCTCATCCTGGGAGACTTCAACATCCCCATTAACAGCCCTACTTCCACATCTGCATCCAAACTTCTATCACTAACCACCTCTCTAAGCCTCTCACAGCTTTCAACCTCTGAGACACACAAGGACGGTAACACCCTTGATCTGGTCTTCGGCCGGCTCTGTTCAATCTCCCACCTAAATAACTCACCACTTCCACTCTCTGACCACAACATTCTCTCCTTCACACTCACAAATCCTCACCCACCCCAGCTCACTCCTACCTACCACACAGAAATCTACAAGCCATTAACCCTCAGACACTTTCAGACTCCCTACACTCATCACTGTCCCCTATCTCCTCTTTTTCCTGTCCTAATTTGGGTGTTCATCACTACAATGACACTCTTAGAAGCACCCTTGACCAAGTAGCTCCCCTCACCCTCAAAACCTCCAAACACAGAGTAAAACAGCCCTGGCTCACATCACAAACTCAACTTCTCCAGCGATGCTCTAGGAGTGGTGAACGCCTATGGAGAAAAATCCGCACACCAGAAGACTTCATCCACTTCAAATTTATGTTAAGAACCTATAACGCTGCCCTTCACCTCGCCAAACAGACCTACTTCACCACCCTGATCTCCTCACTAGCCAACAACCCCAAGAAACTTTTTGACACTTCACTCCCTCCTCAGGCCAAAAGCACAAGCCCCTATAACAGACATTTGTGCTGATGACCTGGCCTCCTACTTTACAGAAAAAAAAAATAGATAATATGCGTCAGGAAATCTGCTCCCAGCCACCAAGTGCTGTGACTCCCATCCCTTCCTGCATCTCCCCTGGCTCACTTTCCACATTTGATCCCATCACAGAAGAAGTCTCCAGACTCCTCTCTTCTTCTCGTCCGACTACATGCACTACCGACCCCATGACCTCACATCTCCTCCAGTCTCTCTCCAGTCGTCACAGCCCACCTAACTACAATCTTTAATCTCTCCCTCTCCTCGGGCATTTTCCCATCCTCCTTCAAACACGCCATTATTACTCCATTACTAAAGAAACCCGCTCTCGACCCATCCTGCACAAACAACTACAGACCAGTCTCCAATCTCCCCTTCATCTCTCAACTTTTGGAACTCCTAGTTTACTCCCGCCTTACCCGTTACCTCTCCACTCACTCCCTTCTAGACCCTTCACAGTCCGGCTTCCGCACCCTACATTCGACTGAAACTGCACTCAAAGTGACCAATGACCTTCTGACAGCAAAACGTAACGTGACCACTCTCTGCTCATTCTTCTGGACCTATCTGCAGCTTTCGATACTGTTGACCACCATCTCCTACTCTCTAGGCTCCAGTCACTAGGCATTAAGGACACTGCACTCTCCTGGTTCTCTTCCCATCTCTCTGACCGCTCCTTCAGTGTTTTGTTCTCTGGCTCCACGTCATCTCTTCCTCTTGCTGTTGGGGTACCTCAGGGCTCAGTCCTTGGCCCCCTTCTTTTCTCTCTCTACACGGCCCCAATTGGACAGACCATCAGCAGATTTGGCTTTCAGTACCATCTTTATGCTGATGACACACAACTATATACGTCTTCCCCCGACCTTACCCCCTCTGTACTACAGAACGCAAGTGACTGTCTGTCCGCAGTCTCCAATATCATGTCCACTCTCTATCTGAAACTCAACCTCTCCAAAACCGAACTTCTTCTGCTCCCGCCGTCTACTAACCTCCCTAAATCTGACATTTCCCCTCTCTGTGGGTGATTCCACAATAACACCCCGGCAGGCTGGGTGTTATGTTTGACACCAATCTCTCCTTCACATCCCATATACAATCTCTTGCCCGCTCTTGCCGCTTACACCTAAAGAACATCTCTAGAATCCGCCCTTTTCTCACTACGGAAACAACAAAAACCCTCACTGTAGCATTGATCCACTCCCGCCTGGATTACTGCAACGCTCTATTAATTGGCCTCCCCGTCACTCGACTATCCCCTCTCCAGTCCATACTTAATGCAGCGGCCAGGATCATCCATCTGGCTAATCGGTACTCGGACGCATCCGCTCTTCGCCAGTCCTTACAATGGCTGCCCATTCATTATAGGATCCAATTCAAAGTACTTGTTCTCACCCACAAAGCTCTCCACAGTGCGGCACCCCCTTACATCTCTTCCCTCATTTCTGTCTATCGGCCTAGCTGATCGCTGTGCTCTGCAAACGACTTTCGACTAACCTCTGCTCTAATCCGTACCTCCCACTCCTGACTCCAAGACTTCTCCCGTGCTGCTCCTATCCTCTGGAATGCTCTACCCCAAGAAATCAGGACTCTCCACAATTTGCATAGTTTTAGGCGCTCCCTCAAAACACACTTGTTCAGAGCGGCCTATCACGTTCACTAATCAAAGTCATTTTATGTGTAAGTGTGCGTGTGTAGCCCATTCACTATCTCCATCCATCCTTCACTCCCTCAAGATGGCTGGACCATCATTGTAAATACACAATTGTAAATACACACCTGTACTTTGTATCTCCCTCACCTCATGGTAGATTGTAAGCTCTCACGAGCAGGGTCGTCTTATTTAGCTTTAATTATTGTATTGTTAATGTTGTTACTTATGACTTGTGTTTTGAAACTGTTAAACTGTAAAGCGCTGCGGAATATGTTGGCGCTGTATAAATAAAGATTATTATTATTATTACTAGAATCAGAGTCTCTGCCCCTACATCATGCTGCTTCCAGATGGGGTGGCAAAAACCTGGTGACAGATTCCCTTTTGAATAGGGCACTGTACACACCCATGGAGCACCAATCCCAATCAGAGCCATTCTCATGTCAGCAGGGAATAATTTAAATACATATATTAAAACAACTAAATGGTTGGGCAGCAATTGCTTCACCCAGCAGGAGTTACCCCCTGTAGGCAAATCAATGCCCGTAAGGATAAGAGATCATTTTCCTGATAGCAAGACAAGAAGGGCAACAATGACGCCATTTCCGGTGGCATGAATGCTGCATAGCCATTTCATTATTTTAATATGATGTTTCAAAAAGATGGACTCAATTTGAAATTAACTATATTCTGCAGCTACAAACCGCGGCCCCCAAATGGAACTTTTACACCTTGAAAGGTTGGCGAATAAAGTTTCAAATGATTACCTCGAAAACAGAAGATGACCAAAAGTAATGCCCTCAAAAGCAGAATTATTACAACGGTGACCTCAGTGGAAGAAGACAGTTTGAGCGGCATTTTCGGGACTGACAAGCTGCTTAACAGACACACAGACTGCGGAGTGAGCAGTCAATCAAATTTCAGGGGTGTGATTACATCTGCGCTCTATAGTGAGAGGTCACGGAAACAGCTCCCTGCCGCCCCCACAATAACCAGGGCTAACGGCAAAATTTTACGCCAAATCAGACTACAAATGCACTAGCTGGATGCAGCAGACTCCCATGATAAAGGCATGGGCATCACAGGTGCAAAATACTGGTGAAAATATCTACTCGCAAACCTACCAATTTATGGAGGGGGGTGGCTGACTAGTATTTAAAGTGCACCCAGATGAGGCTTGCATAGGACACCATTCACACAGATACAGTAGGTGTGATGCACAGTGTCTGACTTACAGCGTATTGATGATGGCTATACTATTAGACGAGGCAGGATGCCCAGCAATATGTAAGTGCACCCCACAAGAACAGATGCCCCAGTACACCCAACCAACACTAAAGGGCCTGGTTGCATCCTGCATACAGAGGGAAAGTTATGTACAAGATAAAATACATTACATTAGTTGATATTTTGGCCCAAATATGTGAGCTCTCAACTCACATCAAGGGTCCTCATACTTGCGAGTCCTAGCGCTAAAATTTAAAGACAGCTAACATGCTAGTGCAGGGGTGGGCAATTAATTTTCCTGAGGGGCCACATGACAGACCATGACTGTTGTGGAGGGCCGAACCAATGGCTTGAAATTTAATTCTACTCAGTATTAATTTTATCACTTAATATTGAGCAGAATTAAGTATGCTGACACCCTGTATGTATCTTAAACCTCCCCACAGCCTCCCCATATACGGCATGAGCCCCACACAGCCTTCCCCATATACGGCATGAGCCCCACACAGCCTACCCCATATACGGCATGAGCCCCACACAGCCTACCCCATATACGGCATGAGCCCCACACAGCCTACCCCATATACGGCATGAGCCCCACACAGCCTACCCCATATACGGCATGAGCCCCACACAGCCTACCCCATATACGGCATGAGCCCCACACAGCCTACCCCATATACGGCATGAGCCCCACACAGCCTACCCCATATACGGCATGAGCCCCACACAGCCTACCCCATATACGGCATGAGCCCCACACAGCCTACCCCATATACGGCATGAGCCCCACACAGCCTACCCCATATACGGCATGAGCCCCACACAGCCTACCCCATATACGGCATGAGCCCCACACAGCCTACCCCATATACGGCATGAGCCCCACACAGCCTACCCCATATACGGCATGAGCCCCACACAGCCTACCCCATATACGGCATGAGCCCCACACAGCCTACCCCATATACGGCATGAGCCCCACACAGCCTACCCCATATACGGCATGAGCCCCACACAGCCTACCCCATATACGGCATGAGCCCCACACAGCCTACCCCATATACGGCATGAGCCCCACACAGCCTACCCCATATACGGCATGAGCCCCACACAGCCTACCCCATATACGGCATGAGCCCCACACAGCCTCCCCATATACGGCATGAGCCCCAGTTTCCCCCATATACTGCATGAGGACCCACACAGCCTCCCCATATGCAGCATGAGCCCCACACAGCCTTCCCCATATGCGGCATGAGCCCCACACAGCCTCCCCATATACGGCATGAGCCCCACACAGCCTCCCCATATACAGCATGAGCCCCACACAGCCTCCCCATATACGGCATGAGCCCCACACAGCCTCCCCATATACGGCATGAGCCCCACACAGCCTACCCCTTATACTGCATGAGCCCCACACAGCCTCCCCATATACGGCATGAGCCCCAGTTTCCCCCATATACTGCATGAGGACCCACACAGCCTCCCCATATGCAGCATGAGCCCCACACAGCCTTCCCCATATGCGGCATGAGCCCCACACAGCCTCCCCATATACGGCATGAGCCCCACACAGCCTACCCCATATACTGCATGAGCCCCACACAGCCTACCCCATATACTGCATGAGCCCCACACAGCCTCCCCATATACGGCATGAGCCCCACACAGCCTCCCCATATGCAGCATGAGCCCCACACAGCCTTCCCATATACGGCATGAGCCCCACACAGCCTCCCCATATACGGCATGAGCCCCACACAGCCTACCCCATATACTGCATGAGCCCCACACAGCCTCCCCATATACGGCATGAGCCCCAGTTTCCCCCATATACGGCATGAGCCCCACACAGCCTACCCCATATACTGCATGAGCCCCACACAGCCTCCCCATATACGGCATGAGCCCCAGTTTCCCCCATATACTGCATGAGGACCCACACAGCCTCCCCATATGCAGCATGAGCCCCACACAGCCTTCCCCATATGCGGCATGAGCCCCACACAGCCTCCCCATATACGGCATGAGCCCCACACAGCCTACCCCATATACTGCATGAGCCCCACACAGCCTACCCCATATACTGCATGAGCCCCACACAGCCTACCCCATATACTGCATGAGCCCCACACAGCCTACCCCATATACTGCATGAGCCCCACACAGCCTCCCCATATGCAGCATGAGCCCCACACAGCCTTCCCATATACGGCATGAGCCCCACACAGCCTCCCCATATACGGCATGAGCCCCACACAGCCTACCCCATATACTGCATGAGCCCCACACAGCCTACCCCATATACTGCATGAGCCCCACACAGCCTCCCCATATACGGCATGAGCCCCAGTTTCCCCCATATACTGCATGAGGACCCACACAGCCTCCCCATATGCAGCATGAGCCCCACACAGCCTTCTTATATAGAGCATGAGCCCCACAGGCTCTCCATATACGGCATGAACCCCACACAGCCTCCCCATATACGGCATGAGCCCCAGTTTCCCCCATATACTGCATGAGGACCCACACAGCCTCCCCATATTCAGCATGAGCCCCACACAGCCTTCTTATATAGAGCATGAGCCCCACAGTCTCTCCACATACCAAATGAGGCCCCACACAGCCTCCCATATACTGCATGAGGCCCCCCACTGCCTCCTCATATACTGAATGACAGTATACAGCCTTCCCATAGCATCCCCTATGTGCTGTGCTGTCACCCCCATGGAATCCCCTATGTGCTGTCACCCCCATGTTCATACACATGAAAAAGAAAACTAAAAAACACCACATATTCACCTCGTCCCATTTCCAGGCATCCTACTTGTGCCTCTGTCTCCGTCGCGCTGACTCTCCAGCGGTACACATGACGTCATCGCGTCAGTCGTTTCACATGCTGATTGGTGGAGGAAGTGACCGGACACCCCTTCTCCACCAATGCTGACAGCGGGTGGGAGACGACAGTGGGCAGGAGGGCATGGTGCGGCCCACGGACCTCAGGTTTCAAGCCCCATGGCTGTCTCGGTCCGGACTGAGATAGCCAGAGGGCCGGATGTGGCCCGCAGGCCGCACTTTGCCCAGGCCTGTGCTAGTGCATTTGCAATCTGATTTGGAGTTGGTAAGGCTGTATATTTTACTGTCATGTTTACCCTCTCCAATAATAGGGAGAAAGCAGCTGCAGGGAGAATATAACTTCATTTTTCCCGAGGCTGCTGCTCTAGTAAGCTTGCCAGGCATGATGTAAATGCTTTTACCTCCAGATTACCCATATAGCTGCTGGGAAATCTCATTTTTGGTGGTCACAGGTTCCCTTTCAGGAAATGCTACTTAGTGGCATTAAGCCATACAGCTGTAGACCAATGCGGCACAATTTTTGGAAGAAAGCAGTCATGTGTTTTTTTTGTTTTTCTTTTAATTTTGCACAATTCCAATTGAATTGTCTCTGATCCCAAAATCAATTATCCAATGATACTATTAAATTCTGATTTAATTTCTTCCTTCATATTTTAGCTTTTATTCAAGAGAGCGTTTGGCCAGTTATAAAAAAAAAAAAAAAAAAAAAAATGGTGTTCAGCGTGTACAATAAAAACTGTATACGACTTTGATGTCATAAGGAGCTCACAATCAAGAGAACCTTCCTGCAGAGTCCTTAGGGTGGATGCAAATTAAATCTTTCTGTGTCAGCCGTTGTCTACTAAACATGTATATAGAATTTTGGAGCCTTTGCTGGAGTGAAAAGATGTAATTAGTATGTAGCATTGTTGTTGTATTGGTTGACATTGAGCAGACCATTTGGGCGGACGTGACAATAGCAAGAGAACAGATGCCTATAGATTCTTGGAGGCCCCTTTGGAAGTGTCCCATAGGGCCAGAAAACTCATAGGATGAAGAATTTGCACTATAACCTAATTTACATCACTCTACAAAATACAGCAGGATACATTTTCCAGGTCTTGGTGACTATGTGTTTTTTTCTTTTAAAGTCATTTTTATTTTGTCCAGGTAATAAGCGAATTGAAACCAGTGGGCAGTCATGTAATGGAGGGTCCTCCAGGGAGGTAGGTGCTATGTGTGGCCTCTATTCAGCTGGCAAATAGATTAGGGTCCTGAATGAGAAACTTTTCATCTATTAAGGTGATGATCCAGCCCAAAGTAAAGATGTTACCATACGTAGCCAATGTGTGCCAACATACCTGGGGTCCTACTTTTAGGCTGTGTGCACACGTAAGCGTTTTTTTTGCGTTTAAGCATTTTTACAGGCAAAAACGCTACAAGAAGCATCCCATTCATTTAAATGAATTCCGCACTTTGTGCACATTGATGCGTTTTTTTCCACGAAATTTCATTAATTTCATGGAAAAATCCACATTTTAACTATATTCTATGAGACTGGGGCTGCTCCAGAAAAAAGCGAGGCAAAAATGCGCAAAAATTGCAGCAAAAAAAAGCGCGTTTTCTGGGAAGGAGTCTGTTTTTTGTCAGGAATTTTCTGCATATGTGGGCACATAGCCTTAAGGTTATGTGCACACGTATGCAGAAAATTCCTGACTGAAAAACGGACTCCCTCCCAGAAACTGCGCGTTTTTTTTCCAGAGTGTCCCCAGTCTCATAGAAAATAGTTAGAAATGCGGATTTTTCCGCAAAATTAAAGAGAATGCTGCGGGTTTTTTACCGCAATGCGATTTTTTTCTCAGAAAAAAAACGCATCAATATGCACAAAAACTGCAGAATTCAATAAAAACAATGGGATGCTTCTTGTAAGCTTTTTTGCCGGTAAGGCTAAGTGCACACGTTGCGGAACTCCCGGGGGAATTCCGGAACGCCATTCCGCGGGAAAACCGCATTTTAAATTCCCGCGATTTTCCAGGGGAAAAACTAGCGATTTGCAAGCGTAATTAGCTTGCAGAATGCTAGCGTTTTCCAAGCGATCTGTAGCATTGCTTGGAGAACTGATTGACAGGTTGGTCACACTCGTCAAACATAGTGTTTGACAAGTGTGACCAACTTTTTACTATTGAGGCTGCCTATGCGGCATCAGTAGTGAAAAGATCTAATGTTAAAAATAAAAAAAAAAATTGTGTTTTTCTCACCTTCCGGTGTCCCGCTCAGTGTTCCGATCCTCGCGATGCTCCCGTTCCCAGTAATGCCTTGTGAGACCTTTGATGACGTCGCGGTTTAGCGATACTGCAGCGGTCTCGCGAGACCCCTACGTCATCACAGGTCCTTGCCGCAAGGCATTACTGGGAACGGAAGTTGGCGGGAGCATCGGTAAGGCTGCGCGGGACGTCGGAAGGTGAATATAACCTGATTTTTTTTTTTTAATTCTATTTTTCACAGTGATATGGGACCCAGAGCCTGGAGGACAGTCTCCTCTCCTTCGGACCGTGGGTACCATCCGCAAATGTTCTGCTTACTTTTTGCTTGGTGGGCACAGCCACATGCGGAGAGTAAGCAGAACAATGCATTCCTAAGTGGACGGAATCGCTGCGATTCCGCAAAATAACAATCATACTGCGTATTTTTCCGAGATGCGATTCCGCCGCGGGAAAATCCGCAGCATTAGCACAGCATTGTGGAATCCCATAGGAATGCATGGGATGCTGTTTTTTGCGGCAAAATCACGTTAAAAACCGCAACGTGTGAACGCAGCCTAAAAATGCTTAAAAATTGAAAAAAACAAAACAAAAAGCTTACGTGTGCACATGCCCTAAAAGTTGCTGCTTGCGTTCCTCCGTTTGCTTGTCTGCTAAATGGCCTCACATTACACTCTGCACAGCCTATTTTGGAAGTCTAACAACCCCTCTGCCTCTAAGGGGATGTGCACATGTTCCGGATTGCTGTACGGAATTTTTCGCACGGAATCTGCATCTCTTGGCCGAATCCGTAGGTCAAAATTCACACGTTTCCTGCAGATTGTGCTGATTTGGCCTGCCTTTTTACACCTGTGGATTCCTATAATGGAATGGGTGTAAAAACGCTGCGGAATCCGCACAAAGAATTGACATGCTGCGGAAAAATTCCCCATAGAATAACATTGTACTGTAAATCACTTGTGGATCTGCAGTGAATCAGCAGCGGCAAATCCGCAACGTGTGCACATACCCCAAGGCTATGTCTCCACGCTCAGGAAATGCTGCGCTTTGGACTCAGTGGTTTCCCTGCTCCGTCCAAAGCGCTGCCCCCTGCTGTACGTGCGGTGATTCCGCATGTCTTCATTGAACACATGCGGAATCACTGCACCCTATTCATAGAACGGTGCTATTTATCTTGGGGAGACTGAGTCTCTGCAAGATAGACATGCTACGGTCTATAAAGACGTGCCACATGTGCGTATATACAGGGATGCCGGAGGCGCCAGATGTTACAGCATAATGGAGATGGGATTTCATAAAGTCCCCTCCACTATGCTGTAACAGCTGGATGCTGCGGCTGTACGCAGTGTCCAATCCACAGCAAATCCTGACAGTGGAAACATACCCTAATAATTTATGTCGGAGTCTTCCCTCCTCCATCAAGTTGGGTTTGTGTCTCTTAGGCTGGTTTCACATTAGCGCTTTTTAAGCGCACGCACGGCCGGGTGTAGCTCCGCCCCCGAGCCGGCTCTCTGCCCGGCGTGCCCGCCCCTTGCTTGTAGCGCCGCCTCCTAGCGCACAGCGGCGCCTGCGATCGGCGCACCCTATCTTTAGCATAGGGTGCGCAGATCGTGCGCAGGCCGTGCGCTAGTTGCGCTTTGACCTGCGCTGCACACTTTTGACGGTGCGCCGTGCGCGCCAAAATCCGAAAAGTTTGATTTTGGCGCGCACAGCGCACCGTCAAAAGTGCGCAGCGCAGGTCAAAGCGCAACTAGCGCACGGCCTGCGCACCCTATGCTAAAGATAGGGTGCGCCGATCGCAGGCGCCGCTGTGCGCTAGGAGGCGGCGCTACAAGCAAGGGGCGGGCACGCCGGGCAGAGAGCCGGCTCGGGGGCGGAGCTACCCCCGGCCGTGCGTGCGCTTAAAGAGCGCTAATGTGAAACCAGCCTTAGTGAATAAAAAAGTGTGACCAGCTCACCCACTTTGACATAGCCAGCAAATCCTCTGAAAAAAAAAAAACACTCCTGCTCAGTGGCAGCAGTAGAGAAAGGTAGGAAAGTATCCAGACATGGTTTTTGGATTTAAAAAAAAAAAAAAAAGTCGTGTAGAACTGAATAAAACAGAACATTCCCAGTACTATAGGAAAAAATAACTATGACAGCTTTTCCTACATGCTTCGAACTGAATCCCAGTCCTTACTCATGAGTAAAGACTGAAATTTAGTGATGAGCTAGCGTGCTGGGAAAAGGCGTTATCTGAGCATGCTTGTGTGCCGGAATAATATGTTCCACGCCCTGCAGTTGCATGTCTCACTGCTGTTAGATAGGCAGTCCCTGCATGTGTTGTGGCTGTTGAACAGCAGCGAGACATGCAGCTGCAGGGAGTGGAACATATTTTTGGACCAGGCACCTGGTTAGCTCACGAACATGGTCGGATAACACCTTATCCCAGCACGCTTGCTCATCACTACTGAGAGTCAGTTCAAAACTTGTCCAAAAAGTTTTCACATTTATTATTTTCTATAGTACTGGGAATACTCTGTTTAGTTCAATTTAATTTTTTTTTTGTGTGTAATTTTATATCCAAAAAAATAAGCCTGATAATCCTACAATGTGTCTCTTAAGACTTCCTACACACGCTGTGCATAAGTCTACATATGTGGTGACCATTTTGCTTGTGGTCAAATGGTGCTTAAGAACAGAGGAACAGCAGCTTTTATTAGAAGGGTATCAGATATGCGCACCACATATTGGCCATGTATGGTCACATTTTTACTTCGGACTGAAGGGTCATTGACCCAACATGGATTAAACACTGGTAGCTGTAGAATGGGTTCACACTCACCTTCTTGAAGGGGTCTGTAGCTGTGACCCACATAGTGCTGACCTATTCTTGGGATAGAAAAACAATTTTTTTTATTCTTGGGATAGGTGATGAACATGAGATCAGTGGGGGTCTAATATCCGCACCCCCACCGATCAGCTATTATGTGCTCTGACAGCATCTGTTTATATATATTTTTGTAGCGATCATACTCACTCAGGTGTGGCAGGAAGAAAACAGGAGGTGCGTGTCTTTAAAAAGTTTGTGCAGGTTAATTTGCTCCATAAACCCCTAAGCAATAAGAAAAGGTACATGGCCTTCAGAGCAGGCAAAAACAACACAAAATGGCCTTAGCCTGGTTCTGCTCCCTCAGGCCTGTGGGCACGCAGGCTCGGTCTGGAGCCACACACAGGCAGCCTGCTCCCGCTCAAGACACAGACAATGAAGGTCTCCAGCCACAGACCATGTGCCAAACAACAGCCTCCATTATGTAGGCTGTAACCACACCCACAAGTGAGGTATGTGGGTATCCTGACCCGCCCATCTCTCATAGCTACCCGCAACCCAGGTGCACTAAACAACATCCTAGTGCTCACGTGCACTAAAGAAAAATACTCCGGGTTACATCACAGGGAGCAGTCTGCAACACATATCTCCCATTGATTATACGGCCATTAGCCTCCTTACAATATATATATATGTATATAATGCTTGAAGAACACCACAGCTCTGTATATTATGTCATGGCCGCTGACGAGTGCTGTGATTTTACTTCCATCACAGAATTTATGTACCAAAATACTGTGAACCATGTAAAGTCTATGTGACGGTCAGTGTCAACATTGTGAGCGGTTTTGTCAGGATCCTTCAGAGCAGGGTTCCCCAACTCCAGTCCTCAAGGCCCACCAACAGGTCATGTTTTCAGGATTTCCTTAGTATTGCCCAGAGATGATAATTGCTTCACCTGTACAATACAAGGGAAATCCTGAAAACATGATCTGTTAGTAATAATAATATAATAATAAATTTTATTTCTATAGCGCCGACATATTCCGCAGCACTTTACATTTCGGAGGGGATTTGTACAGACGATAGACATTACAGCATAACAATAATCACATAGATCATAACAGATACCAAGAGGAATGAGGGCCCTGCTCGCAAGCTTACAATCTATGAGGAAAGAGGTAGACACGAAAGGTGGGTGGTAACAGTTGCCCTGATTGTATGGACCAGCCATAATGTTAAGTGTGTAACAGTACAGACACAGAGGGCTAATGGATGCATAAAGCATGTGGGAGAATGATGCGGGGAACCTGGTTATGGTAAAACTTTTGGCTCTGCCACACAGGGATAGATTAGGTTAATGTGTTGAGGCGATAGGCCAGTCTGAATAAATGCGTTTTCAGGGCACGCTTAAAATTGTGGGGATTGGGGACTAATCGTATTGACCTGGGAAGTGCATTCCAAAGAATTGGTGCAGCACGTGTAAAGTCTTGGAGACGGGAGTGGGAGGTTCTGATTAATGAGGATGCTAACCTCAGGTCATCAGCAGAGCGAAGGGCGCGGGTAGGGTGGTATACTGAAACAAGGGAGGAGATGTAGGGTGGTGCTGAGCCATGGAGGGCTTTGTGGGTGAGAGTAATAAGTTTATACTGAATTCTGGAGTGGATGGGTAGCCAGTGTAATGACTGGCACAAGGTAGAGGCATCGGTGTAACGATTGGTGAGGAATAAGATCCTGGCTGCAGCATTCAAGACAGATGGACCTTGAGGACTGGAGTTGGGGGGACCCTGCTTTAGAGGGCCATTCCCATTTTCAACATTTGGGAAATAAAAGTTAGCACGTTTGGTGCATTTTCCTCTATAGGTTCGGGGATCCTGGAAAACCACACATAGAAAAACACAGTTGTGTTTGAAACCGTAGATTCAAAACACGCGGCTGTGTTCACACAATATGTTTGACAATAAAACAGCCAGGTTTTTAGAAAACTGTCAGCAAAAAACCCCCACGCAGCAATAGTATACTAATGCATAAAAAAATGCTTAAAATCTGCACCAAACACGCATAAAAAAGGGGGAAATGCAGCAAAAACACAGAGAGGATGGCTATTGTGTATCTTGGTGCAGATAAGAAGCAGCAGAACAATCGCAGCCTTTATGCTATGTGTGAACGAGGCCTGAGGTTTTTTCTGTTTCAGGTTTTAAAGAACGCCCGGCGGGACAACAAAAAGCGCCTGTCATGTCTTCTGAAGAAAAATGTTCCAAGCCAGGCGCTGCAAGAAAAAAAAAATAAAGCGAATGAAAAATTCTTCAAAACAACAAACAAAAAAATCCTCCCCAAAAGTAGGAGCTTTCCCTGCAGCAGTTTTCACCAATCCAAGAGCCATATGGTGCAGCCCAACATTGCAGAACGGGATCTCCTGAAATAGCGCCTCCTTGGTGTGTAGGTGGTAGTGCAGCAGTCACTTCTGGTGGAAGGAGCAGCAGTACCACACAGGAACATTCGCACCAGTGGAGCTTAGGGTCCTCCTGGTACTAAGGGGTTAATACGCTGCTCTCCCACAGTCTCCCGGGATTTCCCGTCCTGTATGTGCGGGCGGTGCGCCGGCCGCTACCTCCTGACAGGCGGAACCAATCTGCCGGGGGAACGCGCTGCGGGGGAAGAGTGTTAGCGGCGCACCGACCGAGAAGAGATGGAGGACCAGGGCTGTCCGAGGTGTAAGACCACCAAGTACCGCAACCCGTCCCTGAAGCTGATGGTGAACGTGTGCGGCCATACACTGTGAGTTCCCAGTAACCAGCATCAAAAATAAAAGGGGCCAATACAAGTCTATGGGGGAAGAACGCGTGCGGCACACGGATGACAGCAGTGCACAGTCCGAGTTTAACATTACAAAGTGTAGGAGAATCTTTGTCTTTTATTTCTTTATTCATGCTGGAAAAACACTGATGTTCTACACAAACCCCCGGATGGCACACTGATGGATGGCACCGCCACTGTTTCTGTACATACGTGTCTAAGGCTGAGTGCAGACGGACTTTTTAGCCCTGCGGATTTTTCCGCGCAGAATTGAAGAAGTCGGCAGGTCAAATGACCTGCATTTTTCCTGCGGATTTCTTGCGGTTTTCCCCTGCGGATTTGGAGAATGGAGCAGGTGGCGAACCGCACAAAAGAAGTGACATGCTGCATATTTTGAACCACAAGAAAACCGCGCAGAAAAATCTGCAGCGTCTGCACAGCGTTTTTTTTTTCCAATTGATGCTACTGTACATCACAATGCGGATATGCAACGTTTCTGCGCGGTAAAATCCGCTGCAAATCTGCATCGTGTGCACATGGCCTTATATGGACATGTGAGAGAAATCTTCTAGAGGTTTCCAGCGCTTCCCATTCCAGAATAACTAGCCCAGGTATATCCACTCCTTCTAATATTGTGTAACAGCAATTGGGTAAGGGGATAAAATATAACTTTTAATTCCACCAAATATAAAATCTAAAAAAGTGCAAGGTGCTCAGTAATAGATAACAGACAAAAAGAAGAGAAAAGCTGGTATACACAACGTCAATCAACCCAATTCTTGAGGTTATACACTCATGAGAATGAGGTGTGCCATGTTATAATGAGGTTATACGCTTCTGTATGCTAATACAGTACCTCTACTGTGGCACAAATGAAATAGGATGTTTCTGAATATTTGTGCATTTATTAGGCTGGTTTCACATTAGCACTTTTCGGATTTTGGCGCGCACGGCGCACCGTCAAAAGTGCGCAGCGCAGGTCAAAGCGCAACTAGCGCACGGCCTGCGCACGATCTGCGCACCCTATGCTAAAGATAGGGTGCGCCGATCGCAGGCGCCGCTGTGCGCTAGGAGGCGGCGCTACAAGGAAGGGGCGGGCACACCGGGCAGAGAGCCGGCTCGGGGGCGGAGCTAGCCCCGGCCGTGCGTGCGCTTAAAAAGCGCGAATGTGAAACCAGCCTAAACTCCATGGGAACCTGCAGTAAACATATAACTGGGGTATATTAAGTGTAAAGCTGGTCTGTGGTACAAATCCACTAACTTGTGTCAGGGTGCCGAGTACAAGCAAGGGCTATGCCAAACTAAGCTGTGGACAGATCCATATGTGCTTGAATAGAATACTATGAGATGGATTAACTCAGATACGATGAATCAGAGTACTGGTCAGTAGGCATCCTGGGAAAGGATATTCAGTCACATTGTATATCACTGACTGAAGGCCTGGTGGGCAAACTGCAATAATTGATATTAGGGTATTGTTGGGGTTTTTTTTTGACAGTGTATGTTTACTTATACCCAATGCTTAAAGGCAGTTATGCTACACAGGGTTATGTATATAGTGTATGACAAGACGGACACTTTCAATCAAGAATTGGGTTGATTGACGTTGTATATACCAGCTTTTCTCATCTTTTTGTCTGTTATCTATTTTTGAGCACCTTGCACTTTTTTAGATTTTATATTTGGTGGAATTAAAAGTTATATTTTATCCCCTTATCCAATTGCTGTTACACACCATTCCAGAAAAAGAATTCTGCACTGGAATAGTTGTCTGTTGGATGCAAATCCAGTATATTTTACTTTTTTTTTTTTTTTTTTTTTTTGTGCTCCCCACTGATCGGATGTGTAAGGAGACCCATGAATTATAAGGGTGTGTTCACATCTTGCATCTTTTTTCTACACACATTTGTCACAAAACCTGAAGTATTTTCTAGCCCCAGCAGCGTGAACTCGATTCCTGAAGTCTTATGAAAATTTACTGCAGGATGTCAATTCTTTCAGTGTTTTTGCTGCAGATTTCACCCATACTAATGAATGAGAAAAATGCATAAAAATGTATACATTTCATGGTGTGTTTTTCATGCCAACATGTTGGTATTTGCAGCAGATTTTCAGGTGATTTTCCTGCTGCATATTCTGAACATGTGCACATACCCTACAGGGATTATCTGGTGCTGTCTGAGGATTCTGCCTCAAAAGAGAGCTAAGCTGATGATTAGATGACTAGAGATGTTGTGAAGTTATTCACAAGACCCAGTTCAGCCACCGCGTTAGTAACCTGTGGTTGCCAGATAGGAGCCTCTTAGGCTGGGTTCACATTACGCTATGTAACGGATGCATTAACGTTGCCATTTCCCGCAATAACAGTAGCGCATCCTAACGCATTCCAAAATTGGCATGCGTTAGCGATGATGCGTTACTTCATGACGCACCCTCGAACGAGGTCTGCAGCGTCCGAGGGTGTGTCGGGTCTAGCGAACGGACACGTTCGCTGTGTATAGACCTGTATGGGCTAACGCATGGTAACGAACTGCTACCATGCATTAGCGCATACATTAGCGCTATGGTCACAAATTGTTAAAAATGACATCTGCGTTAGAGCATCTGTTTAACAGATCCGTTAAACGGATGCCCCTAATGCAATGTGAAACTAGCCTTACCTCCTGGCATCTGCGGCTCTGTCTGTCTGGATAATCAGAAGAAGATCCACTGATGCCCTCAGGTAGGAGGCAGTGCTAAGTGCTCCAGTGCCATGACTGCAGATTGCTGATGTGGCTGCTGAACACAGTCTTGTGATTCGTTTCACACCAGCGCTAATCTTGACCCCCACCTTCCGATTTGGGCGCAATACCTGCTGATTGTGCAGATGTGGAGCCATAACCACATTAGCACTGCCCACTTCTGATTCGTAAGTGAGCAGTGCTGGATACCCCTTTTTTTATAACAAAAAAAAAAGCACAGATGGCAAATGTCTGTGGTTTATAAGGCCCATTTTATGCCGTAGAGTGTCATATTGGCATACACTTTTGTGCGGTGCGTTGGGACCTTTCTGTTTAGGTTTACTTTTATGTTATTACTTATGGCAATTGTATACCTTTATCTTTATGCTGGGAGTCAGTGAGGCAAGCTTAGACCATGTATTGGCATATTGTTTTTTATAGGGGTTTTTTCCAGTGATTATAATGTAGATTGTAAGCTCTCACGAGCAGGGTCGTCTTATTTCGTCTTATTTTGCTTTAATTATTGTATTGTTAACATTGTTACTTATGGCTTGTGTTTTGAAACTGTTAAACTGTAAAGCGCTGCGGAATATGTTGGCACTATATAAATAAAGATTATTATTATTATTTAAAAGCCCATTGACTTAGTCATGTTACAAATAATAAGCTCAGTATTACATGCCTTCCCGTGCTCAGGCTCTCTCTCTATCTATCTATATTACACATCCCAAAACAATCACTGCCAACTCCAGAATAACAAAAGGAACCACTAGCTACCACCATCAATCGTTATACAGGTAGATTGGACCCCTGTTACAGGTAGCATATGGCTTCAGGGGTGCGGTTTAAAGAGCAAGAGGAAAAGAGCTACTAAAGTTTATGTATTTAATCTTGAAAGGTAGCAGTGTTTTATAAAAAGAAGTACAAAGATTATACAAAATGGGAACAAGACAATTCAGTACATACAATCATATAGAATCAAAGGGATAACAAAAGAAAAAATACTAAACCGGCATCACGGAAATGGCTCAGAGCTTAGCGGAGGGAGGAAAATGGACAGAAGTCACAGCAAGCTGTACCTTCCAGGGTTGACAAAATACAAAGGCCCAAATTCTGCTTTTTATTACATCAATGTTACACCCACATACCTCTCCTTAGTGAGCTCATATGAAGGTGGGGTTGGTCGTGGGATGTACGAGGTCTTTTAGAAAATTGAGATCCTCAAATTTCATGATATCTTCACCCTTGGAGGTTCCAGGCTGGTGATATTGTCTTGCCTTGGAAGTACACTCACTGGCCACTTTATTAGGTACACCATGCTAGTAACGGGTTGGACCCCCTTTTGCCTTCAGAACTGCCTCAATTCTTCGTGGCAGAGATTCAACAAGGTGCTGGAAGCATTCCTCAGAGATGTTGGACCATATTGACATGATGGCATCACACAGTTGGCGCAGATTTGTCGGCTGCACATCCCTGATGCGAATCTCCCGTTCCACCACATCCCAAAGATGCTCTATTGGATTGAGATCTGGTGACTGAGGAGGCCATTTGAGTACAGTGAACTCATTGTCATGTTCAAGAAACCAATCTGAGATGATTCGAGCTTTATGACATGGCGCATTATCCTGCTGAAAGTAGCCATCAGATGTTGGGTACATTGTGGTCATAAAGGGATGGACATGGTCAGCAACAATACTCAGATAGGCTGTGGCGTTGCAACGATGCTCAATTGGTACCAAGGGGCCCAAAGAGTGCCAAGAAAAAATTCCCCACACCATGACACCACCACCACCAGCCTGAACCGTTGATACAAGGCAGGATGGATCCATGCTTTCATGTTGTTTACGCCAAATTCTGACCCTACCATCCGAATGTCGCAGCAGAAATCGAGACTCATCAGACCAGGCAACGTTTTTCCAATCTTCTACTGTCCAATTTCGATGAGCTTGTGCAAATTGTAGCCTCAGTTTCCTGTTCTTAGCTGAGAGGAGTGGTACCCGGTGTGGTCTTCTGCTGCTGTAGCCCATCTGCCTCAAAGTTCGACGCACTGTGCGTTCAGAGATGCTCTTCTGCCTACCTTGGTTGTAACGGGTGGCAATTTGAGTCACTGTTGCCTTTCTATCAGCTCGAACCAGTCTGCCCATTCTCCTCTGACCTCTGGCATCAACAAGGCATTTCCGGCCACAGAACTGCCGCTCACTGGATTTTTTTTCTTTTTCGGACCATTCTCTGTAAACCCTAGAGATGGTTGTGCGTGAAAATCCCAGTAGATCAGCAGTTTCTGAAATACTCAGACCAGCCCTTCTGGCACCAACAATCATGCCACGTTCAAAGGCACTCAAATCACCTTTCTTCCCCATACTGATGCTCGGTTTGAACTGCAGGAGATTGTCTTGACCATGTCTACATGCCTAAATGCACTGAGTTGCCGCCATGTGATTGGCAGATTAGAAATTAAGTCTTAACACACAGTTGGACAGGTGTACCTAATAAAGTGGCCAGTGAGTGTATATTTCACCACCTCTGAGTAAACGAATCCCCTTCTTGGTGGCTGATTCTCAGAGCAGATCTCCTGTTGTAATTACCTGTTCACAGCATGAGGTCCCTACTTCAATGAACGTTGACGTGTCATCTCTTTCTCACTTCTCCAGTTATAATTAATCCCATATGTTCAATGTGAGGGTGACATGTCCCCTTTCGGAGATGTCTTTATGGATTTAGTTTTCTCTACAACACTGAGTGTCTCTGACTGTTTTTGTCACTTTTTCACAAACCCAAAAGAGCTGCAAAAAATTGTGCGAATGAAGCTTGGCAATGGCCACATTTAAGAATATTTTTGTTCCAGCGATCAGATTGGTAATCTTTCTGAGTACTGGAATAGTAGGGGTTTTCATGGGCACAGAAATTGCTCAGGGGGCGAGTTGTGACTTTACAGTTATTCTAAGGTATATGTACCACTGATATGCAGAGAGACATTACGGGCTTGTCCAGTACTGTTATATTGATGTCTGCAAACCCAATTCAGAATTGCAGAAGTAAAACAAAAAAAAATCCTGTTACACTTTGGCTTCCATTAGTCCGTATAAACTGTGTTCCAAATTATTATGCAAAAAGAGTTTAGGAGTGATAAGGTTAGAATTTTTTTGTTTGTCATTTAAACTCATTGATGGTGATGTGTGTCAGGGCTCTTTATATCACTGAAAGCAATTGCAGATACCTGTGCAAATTAGTTTGGCAGGTGTGTCCAAATAAAGGCAAGACTACTCCACATTATTAAGCAGCCTACATTTTTTGCCAAAATGGGAAAGAAAAAGGATGTGTCGGCTGCTGAGAAGAAACAAATTGTGGAGTATTTAGGTCAAGGCATGACTACAATCAACATTGCCAAGACACTTCATCGTGATCATCGCACAATCAAGAAATATGTAGCCGATTCCCAGCACACACGTGTGCGTGCTGATGAGGAAAAATTGAGGACTCCTTCCAACAGGCAATTGCGCCAGGTTAAAAGAGCAGCTGCAAAAATGCCTTGTCATAGCAACAGACAAGTTTTTGAAGCTGCTGATGCCTCCAACGTCCCCCGAACAACAAGATGCAGGGTCCTTCAGAGGTTTGCAGCTGTGCGTAAGCCATCCTGTCGACCACCTCTATCCACTGCACACAAGCAGAAACGGCTCCAGTGGGCCAAACGATACATGAAGACTGACTTCCAAACTGTTTTGTTCACCGATGAGTGCGGTGCAACGCTCAATGGTCCAGATGGATGGAGTGGAGGATGGCTGGTTGATGGACACCCCATGAAAACACAGCTAAGGCGCCAACAAGGAGGAGGTGGAGTAATGTTTTGGGCTGGAATCATGGGGAGAGAGATTGTCGGCCCCTTTAGGATCCCTGAAGGGGTAAAGATGAACTCCATAATCTATGTGGCGTTTCTAAAACAGCACTTCCTGCCATGGTTCAAGAGGAAGAACAGTGCTTTCCGCAGCAAGATCATTTTCATGCATGATAATGCACCGTCTCATGATGCAAATAACACATCTGCATCTCTGGCTGCTATGGGCATAAAAGAGGACAAACTTATGGTGTGGCCACCATCTTCCCCTGACCTCAACCCCATTGAGAACCTCTGGAGCATCATCAAAAGGAGTGTCTGATGGCGGGAGGCAGTTCACATCTAAGCAACAGTTCTGGGAGGGTATTCTGTCCACATGCAAAACAATTGAAGCACAAACCATCCAAAAACTGACAAATTCAATGGACGAGAGAGTTCAGAAGCTTCTTTCGAACAAGGGGTCCTATGTGCAAATGTAACATCACCTAGAATAAAGTTTTGACTTGAAAACTGTTTGATTTCATTTTGTAATAAGCTGATAATGCTTATCATTTCACAATTGACCATTTTTTGGTTCAAAATAAAAAGGTTGAAAACTCTGCTGTGCATAATAATTTGGAACATGCATTTTGAGTGTTTTCTTATTTTTAAAAATATACTGTTTTCATAGGCAGTTTGTTCAAAAACATTGCAATTATACTAGAATATTAGATGACTGGAAAATAACAATGACTGCAATTCATATAGGTAATTTAGAGAAAATATGAGGAAATATTTTTTGTATAATAATTTGGAACACAGTGTAGATTTTCTTTCTTTGAAGCATACATCCATGTTGATAAGCGTTACTTCCATCGTTGACGTCTTCTTCTCTCTGTGGCTCCTTGACTTGTCGCTTTTTTTACTAGGACACCTGTGTTACCCAATCCAGAGAGGATTCCTCCTCAATTAGGTCACTCGCTTCCCGGCTGGTGCCAGGCTCAGCGTCACTCATGAAAACCACACCGGCAGCCTCAGCATCTTCTGTGCCGTCTGCAGGTTCAGCTGCCGTGCCCTTGAAGCAGTGGATGTTTTGAAGCCTTAGCAGCTGAACAAGCAGTCTTCAAAGGCACAAGCAGCAGATACCAGGGTGCTGAAAGATGCCAAAGCTGGCTTATGACCTGAAGTCAGTGGTTGAAAATGTGTGAGACCACCACAAGAAGTTACTCTATTAGCCTTGTAATTTCTGGGGAACTCAAACAATTTACTTTTACAATCTGCTTTTTATTTCTGTTTCACTGAACATTTACATTTTGCCCCTCTCTTTTAAGTAGTTTATTGTGTGTATAATCGTCAGTGCAATTGTTGGGGTCGTCTGACAGTGCAAACTTAGATTAGACCTGCTTAAAGCGGACATCTCAGCTCAGTTTTGGATAGTGATGAGCGAGTATACTCGTTGCTTGGGTTTTCCCGAGCATGCTCTGGTGTCCTCCGAATATTTGGCTTGCTCAGAGATTTTTCGTCGTCTTATCTGCATGATTTGCGACTTGTAGACAGGCTGAATACATGTGGGAATTCCATATCAAACAGGCATTCCACACATGTATTCAGCCTGTCTGCAAGTCACAAATCATGCAGATAAGACAACAAAAAGTAAATCTCCGAGCACCCCAAAATACTCAGAGGACACCCGAGCATGATCGGAAAAACCCGAGCAATGAGTATACTCGCTCATCACTAGTTTTGGAATGTAAAGACATGGCAATAATGGAGGGGATATAATGCACATTAACCCTTTGGTGACCGGGCCATATTTTTCAAATCTGACCAGTATCACTTTATGTGGTAATAATAACTCTGGAACACTTCATTAAAGCTAATTGATTTTGAGACTTTTTTTTCGTGACACATTATACTTTATGGTAATGGTAAATTTATGTTTATATTTTTTGCGATTATTTGTAAAATTATCAGAAATTTGACAACAAATTATACAAATTAGCAATTTTCAAACTTTGAATGATTATCCCATTAATCCAGACAGTCATACCACATGAAATATTTATTAAATAACACTTCCCTCATGTCTGCTTTACCTCAGCACCATTTTTAAAATATCCTTTTATTTAGAAGGTTTAAAATTGTAGCAGTAATTTTTTTCATTTTTCAAGGAAATTTACAAAAGTTAATTTTTTAGGGACCCATTAAGCTTTCAAGTGGCTTTGGGGGTCCTATATTTTGTAATATCCCCAAAAGTGATACCATTTTAAAAATGGCCCCCCCCACCATATTCAAAACTGCTGTAATTTAGTTTATTAACTATTCTGGTGCTTTTTGGGAATTAATACAAAGTGGCATGACAAAAAGGAAAATACTGTATATACTTGAGTATAAGCCGAGGCACCTAATTTTGCCACGAAAAACTGGGTAAGCTTATTGACTCGAATATAAGCCAGGCATGCATTGTCGCCCCCATCGCTGTCCTTGTATGCATGGCTCCCCTGTCCATGATTGCATGGCTCTTTATCCCCTATCCTTGTATGCATGGCTCCCCTGTCCTTGTTTGCATGGCTCCTTATCCCCCTATCCTTGTATGCATGGCTCCTCTGTCCCTATCCTTGTATGCATGGCTCCCCGTCCCTGTCCTTGTATGCATGTGTCATGATCCAGACGGGGTTTTGTCTTTGGCCCGTCCTGGTCAGACAGGGGTTAATTGTTTCTGCCTCTCTCTGGCAGAGGGTGGCTATTTAGTGGCCATTCGACCTAGGTCCGGTGTCAGTTATACTCCTGCCCTCGGCTGAGTTAGTTGACCCCTTGCGTACGTGTGTCTTGTGCCTGATAACTTGTTGCTTGTTTGGTTTTGATCCGGTTCCGTCCCTGTTACGAGTTCTGCCTGTCCCCCTTGTACTGCGCTACCCTCTCTGTGTATGACTCTTTGCCTGAGACTTGACTATTCTCTGCTCGTCCCTCTGTTACCGCGCCGCCCTCTTAGTGTATGACCTCTGCTTTTCTGACCTGCGTTTCCCTCTCCTCTACTACAGTATCCCTGCAGTAGGTATATTACATCATCTGCAGCAGTAGGACGCTAAGCCCCGCCCCCTGCAGTCACATGATCGTAGGTCCTTGTACTCCTTACTACTTTCAGTGTCGCAGGTCCTGTCTGCTTGAACTTTCACTGCAGTATCGGACCCCGGGCCCTCCCGTAGTGTGGGTAAGTCACCCTGCTCAGCCGTGGCAGGTTGCCGACGCTGACAGGATCCTGACAGCATGGCTCTTTATCCCCTGTCCTTGCATGCATGGCTCTTTATCCCCTATCCTTCTTTGCATGGCTCCCCGTCCCTTTCCTTGTATGCATGGCTCTTTATCCCCTGACCTTGTATGCATGGCTCTTTATCCCCTGACCTTGTATGCATGGCTCTTTATCCCCTATCCTTGTATGCATGGCTCCCTGGTCCCTTTCTTTGTATGCATGTCTCCCCTATCGCTGTCCTTGTATGCACAGCTCCTTATCCCCTATCCTTGTATGCATGGCTCCCCCTTTCCTGTCCTTTTATGCATGGTTCTTTATCCCCTATCCTTGTAGGCATGGCTCCCCGGTCCCTATCCTTGTAGGCAAGGCTCCCCCGTCCCTATCCTTGTAGGCATGGCTCCCCCGTCCCTATCCTTGTAGGCATGGCTCCCCCGTCCCTATCCTTGTAGGCATGGCTCCCCCGTCCCTATCCTTGTAGGCATGGCTCCCCCGTCCCTATCCTTGTAGGCATGGCTCCCCCGTCCCTATCCTTGTAGGCATGGCTCCCCCGTCCCTATCCTTGTAGGCATGGCTCCCCCGTCCCTATCCTTGTAGGCATGGCTCCCCCGTCCCTATCCTTGTAGGCATGGCTCCCCCGTCCCTATCCTTGTAGGCATGGCTCCCCCGTCCCTATCCTTGTAGGCATGGCTCCCCCGTCCCTATCCTTGTAGGCATGGCTCCCCCGTCCCTATCCTTGTAGGGCATGGCTCCCCCGTCCCTATCCTTGTAGGGCATGGCTCCCCCGTCCCTATCCTTGTAGGGCATGACTCCCCCGTCCCTATCCTTGTAGGCATGGCTCCCCCGTCCCTATCCTTGTAGGCATGGCTCTTTATCCCCTATCCTTGCAGGCATGGCTCTTTATCCCCTATCCTTGCAGGCATGGCTCTTTATCCCCTATCCTTGCAGGCATGGATCTTTATCCCCTATCCTTGCAGGCATGGATCTTTATCCCCTATCCTTGCAGGCATGGATCTTTATCCCCTATCCTTGCAGGCATGGATCTTTATCCCCTATCCTTGCAGGCATGGCTCTTTATCCCCTGTCCTTGCATGCATGGCTCTTTATCCCCTGTCCTTGTATGCATGGCTCCCCGTTCCTGTCCTTGTATGCATGGCTCTTTATCCCCTGTCCTTGTATGCCTGGCTCCCCGGTCCCTGTCCTTGTATGCCTGGCTCCCCGGTCCCTGTCCTTGTATGCATGTTTCCTATTTAAAAAAACAAACATCCTACTCACCTTCCTGTGCGCCCTGATGCATCTCGTTCCGGCGCCAGCAGCTCTTCCTGCCTAGCGATCACGTGGCCCTGCTCATTAAGGTAATGAATATTCCCTCCACGCCTATGGGAGTGGAAAGGCGTGCTCATTCATTATCTTAATGAGCGGGGCCACGTGATCGCTCAGCCGGATCTGCTGCTGGTGCCGGAACCAACAAGATGCAGCGAGGGCATGCAGAAGGGTGAGTAGGATGTCTTCTGGAAGCCGGTGGCTGTCACTGCGCGCTGCTATAAGAGAAATGAATATTTTTTTCTCTTTAGCAGCGGGCACAATTACAGCCCCAGCCACTGGCTCCTGCCTCCTGTGACTCGCCGCTCCCTCTCCCCCGCCGGCCCTCTGGGACAATTGACTCGTGTATAAAAAAAATGCTGAAAAACTCTGCTTATATACGAGTATATAAGGTAGTTATTTTTACCACCTAAATGTCGCTTCTGAACAGGCTGCTATGTAAGACTCTAAGTCCGTGATTTACCCTGAATTATCATGACGAACATCAGAACCACATAATCATGATCTCAGGGTGCCGAAGAGGTTAAAGAGGAGCCATTGTCTGACTTCCCTGCCCTATATTGTAAGTTCGCCTCTCTGTTATGTTTATATGCAGTTTTACAGACAGGAGAGCAGGAGCAGAGAGACACAGATACGCTTCCAGAGACAGTAAACAGCACGTTAGTAGTCGAAACTTTGGATTGATTTTTCAAGGACTAATGACTCTTTCAGATGCCTGTGTATGCACAGACCATCTGCGGGGGCTTCTGACCTAAATGTGACGTACTAATAGACATATATGAGGATGTCGAGAGACCCCCGGCCAGTCCACATATCTCGGAGTGCAGGGACATTTAGAATGTTGCTGAAATCTTCACTGCTGTGATTTTGAACTCTTCTCTGTAGATGTCTTCTATCTTAGATATTATTGTGTAGTGTCTCTTTAATGGAAATAAAACCCTTCCCGGGGTGTGAGGTACTGTGTGTGCCTGGATTAAAAATAGTGACGCTCCGGATTGTATGACCTAATTTCTATTTTCACAGTTCATGAATGATCGCCACACACGTAGCTGGTCGGATCAGTGTCTTTTTTTTTTTTTCTCTCTTCTGATCTTTGTAATTCCTGGGGTCACGGCATCGCTAGGATGACCTTAAAGAGGGTCTGTCAACAGGTCAGAGGAGGCCAGTTTGGGCTCTTATTTGATACCCTCTGTTCCATGGTGTTTTCTGTTTTTTTTAATATTTTTTAAATTTCCATATGGTTTAATTACTGTAACTTCTAAAAGATGCGGTTGACACTACTGAAATTTGGACTGTACATACTTTGGTTCCTGAGAAATGGAAGTGCAATGAACTTCAGCAACGGTGACGAGAAACCTCCTTGCACTCAGGATTCTTGTCGACTTTTCACCCCACCGGTGGTCTCCGCTACAAGATAGACTTTTTGCGTTTCTGTAGTTTGTCTGGTGCTTACATTTCACTCCTGCCAAATTCAGTCTTCATCTGTTTACAATGTACAGATACAGTTTTGAAGAGCGTGTTCTCATTGTGAAAGCCTGTTGGTATAGTGAGTTCTTAAAGAGGTGCCAAAGAGAGTTTCTAAAGAAGTTTGAAGGTCGAAATACGACGTCCAAACCATGTATTGTCATTGGTAATATACTGGAACGTTACTGGATAGGCTTGATGGAGGACATTTCCGTTGGGGCCATTTGAAAGGTCAGGTGTACATTAACAGGCAGCAAACATTATCGGCACTTCGAGAGAACATAAAATGAGACAATGCTGACGCCAGACATCCTGTGGAATACATTCAACAATTTGGAGCGCTTGTAGGCAAGCGTGGATGTGAATGGTGAACATTTTCAATACCTGCTTTAAAATATCACTTTCTCGTGAACCAAAGTATGTAGAGTTCATATTTCTGAACGATAGATTCTCTCTTTTAGAAATCACTTTTCTGGATAAAGTAGCGAATGAATTGCCCTGTATTATTTTTATGGTCATTACCAAGGGGGTGCTGCTCACAGAGTAATATTACAGAATAGCTCATACACAAGCTCTCAGATAATGCTGTGAGCAACTATCCCTTTCCTGCGTGTTTCTACTCCTCTATGCCCTGTGGTGATGGCCCCATCTGGTGACGACCTTCCTGTGTCTCTCTGCCTTCAGTTGGTCACAGGGCAGTATTTTACTCTATTGGGCCCTTTACCGACCTCCCTGCAAGTCTATGCTCTATTGTCCCTGTGCCATCCTCCCTGTGCCCTCCGGTGGCGGCCTTTCTGTGTCTCTGTGGCCTCAGTTGGTCACAGGGCAGTGTTTTACTCTATTGGGGCCTGTACCGACCTCCCTGCAAGTCTATGCTCTATTGTCCCTGTGGCGGCCTCCTTGTTCCCTCCGGTGGCGGCCTTTCCGTGTCTCTCTGCCCTCAGTTGCGCAAAGGGCAGTATTTTACTCTATTGGGCCCTTTACCGACCTCCTTGCAAGTCTATGCTCTATTGTCCCTGTGCCGGCCTTCCTGTACCCTCCAGTGACGGCCTTTCCGTGTCTCTCTGCCCTCAGTTGGTCACAGGGCAGTATTTTACTCTATTGGGGCCTGTACCGACCTCCCTGCAAGTCTGTGCTTTATTGTCCTGGTGGTGGCCTCCCTGTGCCTCTCTGTTGACGCACCAAAGGAGCATGACTATTTTTTCGTTTTCCATATGGGTACAGAATGATTCTGATGGCAGACTAATGGGTACAGAATGATCCATATGGGTCTCACGTCTAACAGCAAGTTTCTTTTTCACTTTTATTTATTTTTTTCAGAGCCATTTAAGACACACAATCTGCGCCGGCAATGGGATTTATAATTTCTCGTTTCCCCATGAAGCTTCTGGTCATCTTTACATATGAATTGTCTTCCTAAACCAGGAGAGGGGATCGTTACATGGGAAGCTTGTATCGCATCGGCCCAAGATGTTAATTATGCTCTGCAATGATTACAGTGGTTATTAGCATTCACGCTGGAGGTCGCAGCCGCTCAGTACTTCTATTTGTGGCCTCCTTCTGCTGGATCAGCAGCAGTGGGCAGAACATTTTCTTTGCAGACAGCACTATTTGCCATCTTCGTTTAGGACTTTGTCCATTTGGAGATCAGGAGTTGAGCTCCGTAACTTCTTCTACGCTGCTGCTTTCCTTATAAAGATGGTGGCGGCTTTCCAGTGAGTTCACCGGTGACTGTTTCCTGCATCCCATCTGTGTACACAGTGTTCAGACTGAGGGATGGGAATAGCAGGGTCACCACGATTTGTGACGTTGGAGAAATTATTGGAAATCCATTAATGTGTCTCCTTGTGCACGCTGTAGGCTCATGGCTAATATGCTATAATTAACTACAACAGAAATGTAAAAGTAAAATCTGCAAATACCATATTAAAGGCAATCGGAGACTTGCTGATGGTCTTGCACCTCTCCGCACTACGGTAAGTACTCAGTTACCCTAACTGGACATTTGTCCCCACCAGGTCACTAACGGTGACTTTCCGTATATCTATTGTGCGCACAGACCCACATGGTTTCATTGATCCGAAATTAGAGCACCATGTGGAATTATAATGTCGCTTCAGAAGAACAAAAGGGCTCCCAATGTCTCATTTACAATATGGACATTTATTTGGGTGTCACTTTCCAACTAATGCCAGGAGCCTGCTTCACAGATAACATTGTATTTAATGGAAAAAATATGGCGCCATTTTTCCAATAACACGATGGACAGTGTTTTGGTACCCGTTAGGACTCTATAAGTCCATATCGTCTGTCAGACACCGTTATTGCAAATCGAAGGATGGTTTCATTGTAACACTATCACACGGATGTGATCTGAGCCTCGCTGTAGCCACAAATCATGTTTGCTGCAAAAATCGCACAAAGAAAAATACACACCTTGTAAAACAAACATGTGCAAACCTGTTTTCTGTCGATCCCATAGTAAACATGCTCTGTGCACTCACTTTGAAGTATTGTGCAGATTATTCTGTATAATGGTCCTCTGTGGAAGCATTGTGCAATCGTGAGCATAAGAAAGGCACAGTTATGTAACAAAAGGATAACCGGTGTGCAGGTGCATAAGGTTTGGTAGGATTCTCTCCTAACTGTACAGAAGAAAACTGGCGGGGTAGTCTGGCCTTGTTCAGCAAAAAAAAAAAAATAGCAGCCTTCAAGTACATTTGCACTTGATGGACCGCTCTGCAGGACCGGCTTCAGTTCTTTTGTGAGAAATGCATCTGGTAGTTCATGATGGTGGGGGAGATGTGAATTTTTTTTTTTTTTTTTTAACCAACCAGATGGTTAATGGGGAATCTGTCAGCAGGATTTCATCCCCCCCCCCCCCTAACTATTAGTATGCGTTTTCAAAGACACGTTCAACAATACCTTTACATGACCAGTCCTTTCCTCCATTGCTGAAAAATCAGTGTTTTAAATTGCTAAAGAGCTATGGTAGATCTGAGGCCTCTGTCATTCCAGCTCTATTCCACCTCCCACTTCCTGCTTGACTGATGATGACTCGTTTGCCTGAAGTCACACATCATATAGGCTGTCAATCAAGCTGGAGGAGGTGGAGCTAGGTTGGGAATAAAGCTGGGGTGACAGGAGCTTCAAATTTACCATAGTACGTCAGTCTCATTTGCATATCAATTAAAAAATCTCTAACTGCAGCTTATGTTTCTCCCTCTCCCATATTGATAGTTCTGCTTCACGTCACTTGTCTTATCTATTGCATTTTTTCTAGGCTGTATTGTGCATAAATATGTGACTTCAGATTTTGTATTAGTCTAGCCTGATGAAGAGACCTGAGTAGTCTCGAAAGCTTGCAATGTATTACCATCTTTTCAGTTAGCCATTAAAAGGTATCAACTACTGAGGACTCTCAATCCTGAATATTTTTCTATCTACTGGCTAACACGGTACAAAGATATACATCTTTCCTGTATCAAAATGGAGGATACCAGAATGTACCGCATCTTTATGGAACTAAAACCACTTCTGAAGAAACGTGCACAAATGGACAGCGACATTTTTTTCTTATCTAAATGCAAAAAGGAGAATCTAATTCCCAAAGGACTCTGGATTACAAACCCAATTCTTCATACCTACAATACCCATTATGCACAAAACCTTTGTCACAGGACTTCTGAGAGACTAAGGAACCACCTTTTACATGTCTGCTACAGCATAAGGAGTAAAGTCCAGGGGCAATTTGAAACTCTGAGGAAAACACTTACAGAAAGCACAGAGCAAAAATTACAACAATACTACAACAAACTACGGACCTTTCTGGTTCATAACAAGGAAAAGAAACTACACAGACTGCGTCTCAATTCAGGACTCTATACAAACAGATACAAAACAAATCCAAAACCTGACAACTTGGACAACCACTCCATTCCAGACACAAAAGCATCTAACTGTGTCATCAATCTCTCAGATTATAAACCCAACAAAGTGGAACTGGCCGTGCTTTCTAGAGGACTCTCATTTTGTCCCACTAAGGCCCTAGATAAAACTGAACTCTGCAGTGATATGGAACAGTATTTCAGGAGACTGCGCCTGAGGGAATATTTCAATGATACAGAAGATTCAGAAAACACTCAGACCGAAGGAAAAGGGATCGTAACAACTAGGAAAAGGTCAGACTGGACACCTCCACCTGGACGCAACCCTCATTTGGATAAATATATAGACTCCTTCAGACATTTGATAAAATCCACAATCATAGACACTAACAGGAGACAAGCATCCAACATCAGTGCCCAGGAGAGAAAGGCCATACGGTCTTTAAAAACCAACAAAGAAATCATCATTAAACCTGCTGACAAGGGAGGTGCAATAGTCATGATGAATACGTCAGACTACATGAAGGAAGCAAACAGGCAACTTATGGACACATGCTACTATAGAAAATTGGAGTCGGATCCTACACAGGACTATTACAAGGAACTAAACAAGTTGGTTTCTTGTCTGCCTGACCAGTCCATAAGAGCTGGCGATGACCTGATACCAGAGACTCCAAGAATAGGGACATTCTACATGCTTCCCAAAATCCACAAATCTGGAAATCCAGGAAGACCAATTATTTCATGTGTGGGCACCCTCACTGAGCAGGTATCTGGATGGGTAGAGGGTATTCTTAAACCACTGGTGAAGGATACATCCAGCTACATTCAGGACACAACTGACCTATTGAATAAACTAGCAGCAATAGGTCCTCTACCAGAAGGAACCATCCTGGCCACCATGGATGTGGAATCTTTGTACTCTAATATCCCACACCAAGATGGTTTACATGCCTGCAAATTCTTCATGGAAAACACAGGGACTGATGCTGATGCCGTGGTGAAACTTATAAAATTCATCCTCACCCACAATTACTTTGAATTTGACAACAGGATCTATCTACAGGAGACTGGCACAGCTATGGGAAGTAAAATGGCTCCACAGTATGCAAATCTTTTCATGGCCAAGCTTGAAAGCGATTTTTTGTCCTCATGCCCCATCAGGCCCCTGGCCTACTACCGCTTCATTGATGATATTTTAATCATCTGGACGGAGTCTGAGCAACAGCTAAAGACGTTCCACGAACAGTTTAATCAATTTCATCCCACCATCAATTTAACACTCAACTACTCCAGTACCGAGATTAATTTTTTGGACACCATCATTAAGCTAAAAAACAATGAAATAGAGACATCCCTGTATCAGAAGCCAATCGACCGTCCAACATACCTTAAATGGGACAGTTTCCATCCAAAACACATAAAGAACTCTATTATCTATAGCCAAGCCATCAGATACAATCGTATATGTTCCAACCCCATGGATAGAGACAAACACCTTGGTCGCCTCAAAAAAACCTTTTTGAATCAGGGTTACCATCCAAGAACAATTGAAAACCAAATTACAAGAGCCACCAGATTGTCAAGGAATCACCTGCTACATTACAAAGCTAAAGAAGAAAATAACCGAGTGCCTCTAGTAGTCACCTACAACCCAAATCTGGAGGTGCTAAGGGGAGCTGCACGGAAATTACAACCTTTACTACAAAAAGATGCCCGATTAAAATCAATTTTTCCAGACCCCCCACTGCTGTGTTTTAGGCAGCCCCCAAATTTAAGAAGCATCATTGTCAGAAGCTCCCTGTCCTCTCCAACAGCTGCAGGAACCTTTCCTTGCAACCAGAAAAAATGTAAAACCTGTCCATTTATAATGACCACGGACAAGATAAAGATCCCCAACTCACATCAGGACTACAAGATCCCAGGTACTTTCACCTGCATTACATCTAATGTGGTGTACTTAATTATTTGTACTAAATGTCCAACTGGGGGTCTGTATGTGGGGGAGACAGGGCAAAAGCTTAGAACAAGGATGAATGCTCATCGTCACACAATAAGAGAAAAAAGAATGGATCTACCTGTGGCAAAACATTTCTGTATCCCTGATCACAGCAGCATGGATATGAAATTACTGGTATTGAAAGGTAACTTCACATCTCAGAGAGAGAGACGAGTTTGGGAGTACAAATTTATGACGAACTTTGACACTCTCAGTGCTGGAATGAATGTGTCGCATGGATTTATGTCTTTTTACATCAATTAAGGAATTTCCTTTTAAAACCTTGCAGGGCAACACAGAACTAGACCCCAATCAGAGGACCATAAAACATCCAGACTCCTTATCTATGAACTGGTCCAATGTTTATATTTATGTTTCTCCCTCTCCCATATTGATAGTTCTGCTTCACGTCACTTGTCTTATCTATTGCATTTTTTCTAGGCTGTATTGTGCATAAATATGTGACTTCAGATTTTGTATTAGTCTAGCCTGATGAAGAGACCTGAGTAGTCTCGAAAGCTTGCAATGTATTACCATCTTTTCAGTTAGCCATTAAAAGGTATCAACTACTGAGGACTCTCAATCCTGAATATTTTTCTAACTGCAGCTCATATTTCCCTGCCATCTCTATCGCCTCTTGCTTTACTGAGTGCCTCTAAGCTTTATACATATTAGCCATCAATCAAGCAGAAGGCGGGGAATAGAGCTGGAGTGACAGAGGCTTCAGATCTACCATAGTCCTTCAGCCTCATTTGCATATCGATTCAAACTCTGATTTCTTAGTAGTGGTGGAAAGGACTGGCCATTTACAAATATTGCTGGACTTGTCACGAAAAGAGCTACATGCGCATATAAATTTGTTTTTAAGTTGAAATATGTTTTATATCTGATTTTAATGATGCTAGAAAAAGCATAAAGTGCACATGGGCTTGTGTGTAACTAGTTACTGAAATATTGTGTAACACTGTTTTTTTTTTTTTCAATATAACCTCTGGATGTTTATGCACCCATATATCTGCAGACTCCAAATTCACCATTTTTATTTTTAATGACCATTGGCTAATGCATTTTAATAAAAATATTCTTGTTTTTTAAGATATTTCTTAGAATGTCCAAAAATAGAGCGATAATAGTAAGGTGCCCGTTTAGTGCTCACCTGCCTGTATCGTTTTAGTGATATGATATGTTCGTTATGATTTTGCATTTTTCAGGCTTCACTTGTTCTTGTTTTTCTAGATGTGAAAGCTGTGTGGATCTTCTTTTTGTCCGTGGTTCGGGGACATGTCAGGAATGCAATACTCCCCTCAGGAAAAGCAACTTTCGAGTTCAGCTCTTTGAAGACCCCACAATTGATAAGGAAGTGGAGATTCGGAAAAAAATCTTGAAAATGTAAGTCTGACCGTGTTCAGTGACAACGGGATAGATCACCCTAAGGACAGAGTCAGACAGCCATAGGAATCGGGCCGAGACATGACCACAATGCACGGACTGGCCGACAGCTCTCCCAATCCGAGCTTGACATCTTCATATATTTCAATGCAACCATCGCACTCAGGTCGGGGGAACCACGGCCAGTCTGATCTTGGTCCCATCTATACAGCCTTCTGACTGCCCTCTAACTTTATGCTTTTGGAGCTTGGCATACACACGAGGGAGCTTAATGCTGGCCATGTAGCTGAATGGAGTGGGACGAGCATGCTACCCGTGTTTCCCCGAAAGTAGGACCCCCCCGAAAGTAAGACAGGGTGGGGGTTACGGGGGGGTCCTTCAATGTAAGGCCTCCCCCGAATGTAAGGCAGGGTTGGGGGCCGCTGTGAAATGTAAGGCCCTTACCTTTGGGCCGCCGCTGTCCCCCATTGGGTCCCCAGGCTCCAGAGGTGTCCTCAGGTGCAGCTGGGCGGGTCCAGCGCTCATGGGGTTAACTCGCCGTGTTAACCCCGCAATCCGCCCAGCTCAACAGCTCATTGGCCGCCCGTTCCCCACGTCACTGCCGGCCCCCGGCTCGAGCACTGATTGGTCCAGCAGCTTGGGCTGTAATTGGCCGCCCCAGCCCCACGTCACCGCTGTTTCCCTGCTGATTGGCACAGCGTTCCCTGCAGCACAGGCCTTCCGCACCCACAGCCGCACCGCAGAGGAAAACGTCCAGCATTTAAAAACCAAGTAGGGAAACATGTACTGTATAGGGTATGGGGCTGTGTGCAGTGGGATACGGCACTGTTATGGGGTGTGGGGCTGTGTGCAGTGGGATACGGCACTGTTATGGGGTATAACAGCATGTTAATAAATGTTAATTTATTGGTTAAAAAGAAATTGTCATTTTTTTTCGGCTAATGTAAGACCTCCCCCGAAAGTAAGACAGGGTGGGACTTTTTGGGGTAAAATTAATGTAAGACAGGGTCTTACTTTCGGGGAAACACGGTATATGAACAGTATGTGACATGCCGTGCCACGTTGCTTATAATAGGAGGAGATTCAATTTTGGGGACCCTTGGTTTTTGGGGAAGCACAGAAACGGGAGCATTTAGCAACTTCACTGCTTCACCTGTTTTTCTTCTCTCCCCAAATAGGGAATTTTGGGGTCTCATTGAGAGAAGCTGATGACAAGCTAGTGACCACAACTATGAAAATTGCACACCTTCTGTCACATAATGAATGCTTAAACTGACAATAAAGAGGAATCCTGACTGTGCATATTGCAGAGTCGGGGCTTGACTATCTACTTACACGTATAGTAACTGGAAAAAAAATTATGCTCAGCCAGTAAAATCCAATTAATCTGCTCAAAATTGCACCCAAACAGTCCCCACAGCTCCCCTATAAGAGTGCCAGATACTTAAAAAAGAGAAATGTTCCAAAAGCTGGACAGCCCCTTTATTTTATTTTACGTAATCACATGTAATTGGGGCTAAAAATCAATTTTGCAATCGGGTTTCATTAAATTATGCACCATGTTTTTTGTTTTTTTTTACAGACCTGTAGTTTCCCTGCACATTAAACTTTGATGTGATCTGTGGTCAAAAATCAGCTGAGAGGAGCTCAGACAAAGAAACATAAGAGAGATAAACTCCCCATCACACTGTCATAGTGACCTGACTGATGTCGGATTCTCAGTTAACTCATTTGGCAGCCGGCAATAGACTGTACAACACAGAGACTATAAAAGGAATACTTTGAAAGCCTTGAGTGAAACCCAATTGCAAAGATGTTTAGCAACAAATATAGGCACTTAAGTGAAAAAAAAAATTGTCCTAAAACATAGACAACCCATCTAAGGGTGCACTTGTTGGGAGCTGTTTTCTGCACCTCCTTCTCTGACACAGATGTTCCTCGTGAGAAATCTATAGGGGGTTCATCTTGCACTGATCCCCTCGATCAATGCGAGTGGTAGAGTATGGAAGTGCCGTCTAATGATTTACTCCGTTTTCCTTGAATGGGATGGAAGTGTATTTATTTATTTTTTTCTCCATACCTGATATTCTCATTTACATTTGTAAAGTTAAAGGGATTGTTCACTTTGGGATCAAAATGATTCTCCACTGTGACTGTAATCAGATTTTAAGGTGCTTGGTTGCTGAGGCCTCAACCAATTTGCTGTAATTTGTAGGGGAACAGGGTAGCAAATGTTCAGTTCCCCTTTTAGCATCAAAAGAGAAATTAAACATTTCATAGGTTCAATGAAATTAATGGGCTGCCCGTGTGATACATGGACATGTCAGAGTGAAATACGCTCTTCGTAGCTGCTCTCCACACTTGGTCATCGAATCGGAGCCTGAACAAGGAATCCTCCCCATCAGTAACACCATATTCCCTAATAGGGGACCAGACAGACATCCCCTGTAAGGAATCGTGCAGGTGTTATTCCTATAGAAACACAATAACAATAGACTGACGTGTCCTTGGACGTAACCAGAGCACAAATGACCATTGTGTTCATTGCTGGCTGCATTCAGAGAAGATCCCACTTTGTGCAGTGACTAATAGGTGTAGAACATCTTTACATTTCGGCATAATGGCCCCTCTCATGTTCTGTACATAGCGACTCCTCCAAGGACTCTCCCACATGCTGTATCACATTCTCTTTCCCTTTCTTTGCTTTCGCTAGTATTTGTGAAATTGTATTTTTGGGGGATTTGATCCGCCCCATACAGTGCCGCATGCATAAAACTCAACAATGACCCGGATGCAATTTTTTTTTTTTTTTTTTGCATTTGGTTTAATGGTGTTATGTAGATTATCAGATCTTTTAAAATTGATGAATCAACATTCTCTCTTTTTTTTATGACAATACAATTTTGGAAGTAATTCTCTTAACCATCCTGTTTTATGTGAATGTCAGCCCGGTGATGAGCTGTGGATATGGCTTTAGAAACACCCAACGATAGCCCGCTATTAAATGCGTTTCTGGGTACAAAGGTATCACAGTAAATAAATGTCTCCCAGCTACAGCTACAACTCACGTTTTGGCTGGACACTCACCAGCTTCATCTGACTCAACGCTGCTTCATTCAGCAGACTGACACACCTCTAGATAACACAGGCCCTAGTTCTAGTAAAAAAGTAAGTCAGGTGCATCTAATCAACTCCTGCATTGCTAAGACTTAACCCTGTCCTACCTGGCTCTGCTGCAAAATAAATAATAACAAAATATAATTTTAATTATTTTTGTTTTTCTAGAATGTCCTATCTAAAATTTTGTGTTGTGTACTAATATCCAGGTAGCAACGATCGGAGCATCTCCTGAAGTGCTTTCTGCCTCTTTTGCTAAATTGCTCTTCGTACTGACGCCTCTCGTCATGAAAATAGAATAAACTGAATTTCTATTGATTGGATGTCCATTAGGTCGAATAGATGTTGCTAAAATTAAGTTACATGTGATTTTTCTCCATCTTTTCACTAGATATAATAAGCGTGAAGAAGACTTTCCATGTCTGAGAGAATATAATGATTTTTTGGAAGAAATTGAGGAAATAGGTAAGTCTGAGGAAGTTTGTGAATTTTCAATGAAATCGCTTCCTGAAACTGTCATTTACCAACCTGGGGTAAGAATGAATTATTGTGGAGATGTATGTTAACCATTTATTAAAGGGGTTCTCCACCTGGAATCCTCTCCTTTCCAGTGTCCATGCCCTCTAACTCCAGCGGTAATCACTAAGGGAGAAAACCTAGTACTTATAAGTTTTATTGTAATCTAACTTTGTGGTGTTAGTCAATCCCTCCCTAAAATTAACAAGCTACATCATGATAAATATTGCTGACTCTGGATTTCGGATGGGGAGTCTAGAGCTGATGACTTCTACTCTGCACAGTCACATTTTACACTTTTAAGGCATATAAATATGAAAAAAAGTGCATTTAGACACTGGATCGGTGCGAGTCCTAGCATCAGACCCTCACCGAACAATAAGCTTTCACTTATCCGTTTGTTAGGTTATAGCTTATTTTTACTGGACATCTCCTTTAAAGGGAATCTGTCACCTCATTTTGGCAGTCTATGTAAATGATTTCGGTCCGGTCCGATGGGCGGTGTTTTGGGTCCTTTCCTCCACCCCTCTTTGGCAATGCGCGTGCATGTAATATGGAGGACAACTACGGAAATTCCCTGAAATATTGCGGACCGCAGCCAAAGAGGGGTGGAGGAAAGGACTCAAAACACCGCCCACCGGACCGAAATTATTTACATAGACCGCCAAAATGAGGTGACAGATTTCCTTTAAGGTTGGCCAAACTCGCTCATTCTCTGACTATTTAATGTGTGTATTAGGTGTTCAACCAATGTTACTTTGACCGATATTGGGGTTTAAGAAAGGACGTAACATGCTGAAATTTAATATATGCCCAATCTCTCCTCCTCAACAGACACAAAACTAGGATCAAAATCAGTAGGTTTGTGAAAATAAATGGACAGCATGGCCTCCGTGTGTCATACGAGTGCTCTCCATTTTTTTTTACTTTTAAGTATGAGAATTTTTTCATTCAAAAACTGATGCACAGACCAAAAATGAATGAAAACCAATCCAATACTCTAAGGACAAATGGACTTCAACAGAGAAAAAAATCTGCCAAGGCTGGACATATCCTAAATCTTCTGTAACCGCTCTTCACTCAGCAGCATGGGTGAAGAGGAGGGTTGTGATCACTCGTGTGAGTGAACCGCAAACTTGCTGCTCACAGACATATATTTTTCTATTTTGCTTTAGGTCGATTTTAAGTCCTGCTTTCAGATATAGAGAGGCCATCAGCCCGTCCTATCTCTTGTCCTCTTTCACCTATAAATGAATGGCTGATAATACAGTACAAAGTTTACTTCACCTTGTTGGCATTTCTTTACATCTTTCGCTGATGCAGACAAAGTTTCAAAAAATTATGTTCTTATACCATGTCGGAGTAGGAGTTGATATAGGGCTCCTGTGTTCACAATTCCTCATGTCTTGTCCACCTCCGGACATCAGTTACAGAGAACATCTTGATCTCAAAGATCCTCCTGTCCTACATTTCACGACAACCCATTGATACAAATGTGTGCCGTACAATGCATTATTTTATCACCTGTCATGATATAAAACACTATTGTGTTTTTGTGTATAACAGCATACTATTGCAGATCGCTGGAGGATGCTATGTGAACCTACTGTCAAAGGGCTCTTATAATAAGTAAGAAATGCCCAAAAGAGCTCTTAAAAGGAATCTGTCAGTGGGATTTCTTACGTCAGACTATTTATATATGCATGTATCTCTTTCAAAGACAATTCCAGCAATAACTTTACTTGGCCAGTCCATTCTTCCATTACTGAGAAATCAGCATTTGAAACAATATGCAAATGAGGCTGAAGAGCTATGGTAGATCTGAGGCTTCTATCACTCTGGCTCTATTCTACACCCAACACTGCTGCCTCCTGCTTCACTGACTGCCTCATTGCTATGTGACTTCAGGGTAATGAACTGCCAATCAAGCAGGAGGCAGGGAATAGAGCTGGAGTGACACAGGTTTAAGATCTACCATAACTCTTCAGCCTCAGTTGCATATTGGTTCAAACGCTAGTTTCTCAGTAACGGAAGAACAGACTAGCCATATAGAGGTATTGTTGGACTTGTCTTTGAAAGAGTTACATGCACGTGTAAATAGTTTGGGGATGGAGGGGGGTTAAGTCCTGACAGATTCCCTTTACAGTAGAAAAGGCTGCATACTACAAGTCCTAGTTAGCCTCTTTATATCCGTCAATGATGTCCATTTATGTATAGATAATGTTGCCTTTTTATGAATACAGGGAATTGAACCATTTTAATGTATAATTAGTCATGCGGAAGTAATGCAAGCAAGTGATTTATTACATCAGTTCTTTATTGACAGTATTATAAGTACTGTAAAATGCTGCATTGTTCTGTATGAATTGTTTTTTTTTTTATTTTTTGCCACCACCTTTTTTTCGGCACATTTGATGGCTCTCCATAAATTCATGTATCTGGGTTTTTATTTCTTTTATCTGGTTAAACTTTTTCTCTTTTTCTTTCTTTGATAGTATTTAATCTGACAAACAATGTGGATCTGGACAACACAAAGAAGAAAATGGAATATTACCAAAAACTAAACAAGGACACAATTCAACGAAATAAGATAAAAATGGTCTGTACTGTATCAAATGCCAATTTATTATTATTGGGCATAGTAAAATACAATGAAAAAAGGTGGCTTTTTAAAAATTGGTACTGTTGAATGTAAGGTCCAGCCTTTTAGAGGGGTTGTCCCATGAGCAAAGTACTGTTTAATCAATAGCTCTTGAAATAATATGTTCCACAATTGGATGTTACAACATTGTTTTCCTGTATTGAGATAATCTTGTAGATATGCCCCTGCTATATACTTTTATTTGCTTTTTCCAACCATGCATAGCTGCTCTAGTTTATGGTTAGCACATACAACAGCTCCTGGCAAGAGGAGGAAGCATAAGTGAGTCAAGTCTCTTGTAATAAGTGAGTATACTGATGAAACAGCAGGAGCTTGCAGTTGCTGCTTTTTGAGGTAACATGTACCCGCCTGCTTTATCACAGGAGTGAGTGTTTTTGCCCACATCTCCCGCCCTCTGAGCTCATCATAAATCAAGTCATTGACTTAGGAGCTCCAGAGGCCACTTAGCTTATATGTCACTGACATGATTTATGATGAGCACACAGGACTTGTGACAGAGCATAAACACTTGCTCCTATGATAAAACAGGCAGGGAAATGTGTTAACTCAAAAAGTGTAGGCTGCAAACCCCTGCTATGTAGTGTCTGTATACTCATATATGTGACTTAAACTTTTTTCCTGGCCAGAAGCTGTGATATGATCAGACCATGTCCCTGCACGGTCAGACACAGCCATTACACAACACATAATGGCTCAGCACAAGATGTTTATTTTTTTAACAAATCCAATTCTGGAACTTATCATTCTAACATACCGTATATACTCTTGTATAAGCTGAGATTTTCAGCCAATTATTTTGGGCTGAAAGTCCCCCTCTCGGCTTATACACCAGTCATATACCTGGGGGTCGGTGAGGGAGGGGGAGCGGGGATGTCAGAGATCATACTGATCCCCCCCTGACGCGTGTCTGCAGTCCCCCTGCTTCTCCCACAGTCTCCCTTCCTTCAGTGGTCACGTGGTACCGCTCATTAAATTCAAGAATATGCGCATATTCATGAGTTTAATGAGTGGCACCACATGACTGCTGAAGGAAGGAAGGGAGATCGTGGGAGAAGGGGGGGGGGCTACAGAGACCGCACCAGGAGGGGGTAGGTATATCCAATATTCACCTGTCCACAGTCCATTACTGCTTGCTGCTGTCTGCTGTGTCCTCTTTCAGTGACGTTTAGGCAGCAGAGGGCGCGATGACGTGGTTAGTTTGCGCCGCCCCCTCTGCTGCCTGAACAGTCACTGACAGGACGCTGCAGACAGCAGCAAGCAGCGATGGACCGGGGACAGGTGAATATCTCAGGTGCTGGGTCCTGAGCCAGCGGTGACACCGGCTTCTGTCCCCCATAGCGCGCCTGTGTCTCAGCCTGCTCAGGACCTGACACCTGGCCCCCCAGCGACGAGAGGTGAGTATGTAATTTTTTTTTTTTTTTTTTTTTTGCGGCAGCAGCATATGGGGCATAATCTATGGAGCATCTTATGGGGCATTTTATGGGGGTATAATCTATGGAGCATTTTATGGGGGCATAATCTATGGAGCATTTTATGGGGCATAATCTATGGAGCATCTTATGGGGCATAATCTATGGAGCATCTTATGGGGCATAATCTATGGAGCATCTTATGGGGCATAATCTATGGGGCATTTTATGGGGGCATAATCTATGGGGCATTTTATGAGGGCATAATCTATGGGGCATTTTATGGGGGCATAATCTATGGAGCATCTTATGGGGCATAATCTATGGAGCATTTTATGGAGCATCTTATGGGGCATAATCTATGGGGCATTTTATGGGGGTATAATCTATAGAGCATCTTATGGGGCATAATCTATGGGGCATTTTATGGGGGCATAATCTATGGGGCATTTTATGGGGGCATAATCTATGGAGCATCTTATGGGGGCATAATCTATGGAGCATCTTATGGGGGCATAATCTATGGAGCATCTTATGGGGGCATAATCTATGGAGCATCTTACGGGGGCATAATCTATGGAGCAGTTTATGGGGGCATAATCTATTGAGCATCTTATGGGGCATAATCTATGGAGCAGCATATGGGGCATAATCTATGGAACATTTTATGGGGCATCTTATGGGGGCATAATCTATGGAACATCTTCATAGAATCGTAGAGTCGGAAGGGACCTCCTGGGCCATCTGGTCCAACCCCCTGCTTAAAGCAGGATTCGCTAAATCATCCCAGACAGATATCCGTCCAGCCTCTGTTTGAAGACTTCTATTGAAGGAGAACTCACCACCTCTCGTGGCAGCCTGTTCCACTCATTGATCACTCTAACTGTCAAAAAGTTTTTTCTAATATCTAATCTGTGTCTCCTCCCATTCAGTTTCATCCCATTGCTTCTAGTCTTTCCTTGTGCAAATGAGAATGAAGATGATCCTTCTGCAATGTGACAGCCCTTGAGATACTTGTAGACAGTTATTAAGTCTCCTCTCAGTCTTCTCTTTTGCAGGCTAAACATTCCCAAATCCTGCAACTTTTCCTCATAAGACAGGGTTTGCAGACCGGTCACCATTCTGGTCGCTCTTTTCTGAACTTACTCCAGTTTGTTGATGTCTTTTTTTAAAATGTGGCCCCCAAAACTGGACACAGTATTCCAGATGAAGTCTGACCAAAGAGGAGTAGAGGGCAATAATGACTTCACGTGATCTAGACTGTATGCTTCTGTTAATACATCCTAGAATTGCATTTACCTTTTTTGCTGCTGCATCACACTGTTGACTCATATTCAGTCTGTGATCTATTAGTATACCCAAGTCTTTTTCACATGTGCTGTTGCTTAGCTCTATTCCTCCCATTCTGTATATGCTTTTTTCATTTTTATTTCCCAGATGTAGTACTTTGCATTTTTCCCTGTTAAAAACCATTCTGTTAGTTGCTGCCCACTGCTCCAGTTTATTTATATCTTTTTGAATCTTCTCTCTCTCATCTCTAGTATTAGCTATCCCTCCTAGCTTTGTGTCATCAGCAAATTTAACCCCTTCACTACCAAGGGTGGTTTGCACGTTAACTCCCGGGCCAATTTTTACAATTCTGACCACTGTCCCTTTATGAGGTAATAACTCTGGAACGCTTCAACGGATCTAGGCGATTCTGACATTGTTTTCTCGTGACATATTGTACTTCACTATAGTGATAAAATTTCTTCACTATAACTTGCGTTTATTTATGAAAAAAACGGAAATATGGCGAAAATTTAGAAAATTTTACGATTTTCAAACTTTGAATTTTTATGCCCTCAAACCAGAGAGTTACGTGACACAAAATAGTTAATAAATAACATTTCCCACATGTCTACTTTACATCAGCACAATTTTGGAAACAAATTTTTTTTTGTTAGGAAGTTATAAGGGTTAAAAGTTGACCAGCGATTTCTCATTTTTACAACAAAATTTACAAAACCATTTTTTTTTAGGGACCACCTCACATTTGAAGTCACTTTGAGGGGTCTATATGGCAAAAAATACCCAAAAGTGACACCATTCTAAAAACTGCACCCCTCAAGCTACTCAAAACAACATTCAAGAAGATTATTAACCATTCAGGCGCTTCACAGGAGCAGAAGCAACATGGAAGGAAAAAATTAACATTTAACTTTTTAGTCACAAAAATGATCTGTTAGCAACAATTTTTTAATTTTCCCAAGGGTAACAGGAGAAATTGGACCCCACAAGTTGTTGTCCAATTTGTCCTGAGTACGCTGATACCCTATATGTGGGGGGGATCACTATTTGGGTGCACGGCAGGGCTCGGAAGAGAAGCAGCGCCGTTTGACTTTTTCAACCTAAAATTGGCTGGAATTGAGCTTGGACGCCATGTTCCGTTTGACGACCCCCCAATGTGCCAAAACAGTGGAAACCCCCCACAAGTGACCCCATTTTGGAAACTAGACCCCCTAAGAAACTTATCTAGATATGTGGTGAGAACTTTGAAGCCCCAAGTGTTTCACTAAAGTTTATACTGCCCAGGCGTGAAAAAAAAAAATCCTATTTTGTGCCCACAAAAATGATTGTTTAGTCCCCAATTTTTAATTTTCCCAAGCCTAACAGGAGAAATTGGACCCAAAAGTTGTTTTCCAATTTGTCCTGAGTACGCTGGTACCCCATACAGTTGTGGCCAAAAGTATTGACACCCCTGCAATTCTCTCAGATAATACTCAGTTCCTTCCTTAAAATGATTGCAAACACAAATTCTTTGGTATTATTATCTTCATTTAATTTGTCTTAAATGAAAAAACACAAAAAGAATTGTCCTAAAGCCAAATTGGATATAATTCCACATCAAACATAAAAAAGAGGGTGGACAAAAGTATTAGCACTGTTTGAAAAATCATGTGATGCTTCTCTAATTTGTGTAATTAACAGCACCTGTAACTTACCTGTGGCACCTAACAGGTGTTTGCAATAACTAAATCACACTTGCAGCCAGTTGACATGGATTAAAGTTGACTCAACCTCTGTCCTGTGTCCTTGTGTGTACCACATTGAGCATGGAGAAAAGAAAGAAGACCAAAGAACTGTCTGAGAACTTGAGAAACCAAATTGTGAGGAAGCATGAGCAATCTCAAGGCTACAAGTCCATCTCCAAAGACCTGAATGTTCCTGTGTCTACCGTGCGCAGCGTCATCAAGAAGTTTAAAGCCCATGGCACTGTGGCTAACCTCCCTAGATGTGGACGGAAAAGAAAAATTGACAAAAGGTGTCAACGCAAGATTGTGCGGATGTTGGATAAAGAACCTAGACTAACATCCAAACAAGTTCAAGCTGCCCTGCAGTCCGAGAGTACAACAGTGTCAACCCGTACTATCCGTCGGCGTCTGAATGAAAAGGGACTGTATGGTAGGAGACCCAGGAAGACCCTACTTTTTACCCCGAGACATAAAAAAGCCAGGCTGGAGTTTGCCAAAACTTACCTGAAAAAGCCTAAAACGTTTTGGAAGAATGTTCTCTGGTCAGATGAGACAAAAGTAGAGCTTTTTGGGCAAAGGCATCAACATAGAGTTTACAGGAGAAAAAAAGAAGCATTCAAAGAAAAGAACACGGTCCCTACAGTCAAACATGGCGGAGGTTCCCTGATGTTTTGGGGTTGCTTTGCTGCCTCTGGCACTGGACTGCTTGACCGTGTGCATGGCATTATGAAGTCTGAAGGCTACCAAAAAATTTTGCAGCATAATATAGGGCCCAGTGTGAGAAAGCTGGGTCTCCCTCACAGGTCATGGGTCTTCCAGCAGGACAATGACCCAAAACACACTTCAAAAAGCACTAGAAAATGGTTTGAGAGAAAGCACTGGAAACTTCTAAGGTGGCCAGCAATGAGTCCAGACCTGAATCCCATAGAACACCTGTGGAGAGATCTAAAAATGGCAGTTTGGAGAAGGCACCCTTCAAATATTAGGGACCTGGAGCAGTTTGCCTAAGAAGAATGGTCTAAAATTCCAGCAGAGCATTGTAAGAAACTCATTGATGGTTACCGGAAGCGGTTGGTCGCAGTTATTTTGGCTAAAGGTTGTGCAACCAAGTATTAGGCTGAGGGTGCCAATACTTTTGTCTGGCCCATTTTTGGAGTTTTGTGTGAAATGATCAATGTTTTGCTTCATTCTCTTTTGTGTTTTTTTATTTAAGACAAATTAAATGAAGATAATAATAATACCGAAGAATTTGTGTTTGCAATCATTTTCAGGAAGAAACTGAGTATTATCCGACAGAATTGCAGGGGTGTCAATACTTTTGGCCACAACTGTATGTGGGAGAAAACTACTGTTTGGGCACACGTCGGGGCTCAGAAGGGAAGAAGTGACGCTTTGGAATGCAGACTTTGATGGAATGGTCTGCGGGCGTCATGTTCCGTTTGCAGAGCCCCTGATGTGGTTAAACAGTAGAAACCCCCCACAAGTGACCCCATTTTGGAAACTAGACCCCCTAAGGAACTTAGATACAACAAGAAAACACAGAATGACAGATTTGCAAAAATACTCTGCAATAAAAAATGGCAGTAATCAGCAAGTGCTGGATAACAAATGCAGGCTATTTAGTCGATACGTTTTTTGCGCAAAAAAATGTACACCAAGCTGCTCCACCACGTCAAGGTTACCCCTATTGACGCAGTCCCTAGCTAATGTATTAAAAACATGTGAACAGTGTCTAATATGAACAGGATTCAGACAGGCCGCTCCCTAGTATGGGTTTGTGGTCTGAGACAGCTCTTATGTGCACGTCACACAAGAGAGGGGTGGGGTCTCCCAAACCATGCTAAGCAAGTAGCGTCTTCGGGAGGCCTCTCTGATTTTTGCGGACAGTACCGCAAGCTGCGGTACCTCGCGCAGAGAGGGATTTGTAGAGTGGGACACTGGTATAAAAGTTATCAGTGTAGAGGTGATAACCTTTATCCAGCAGTGGGTGCACCAAATCCCACACAATTTTCCTACTCACTCCCAGATCAGGAGGACACTCAGGGGGTTCAATCCTGGTGTCCTTTCCTTCGTACACTCTAAACCTGTGGGTGTACCCTGAGGTACTCTCACACAGCTTATAGCGTTTTGATTCCGTACCTGGCCCTCTTACTGGGAATCCGAGCCTGCCCTTAAAATGAACCAAGGACTCATCCACGCAGATGTTCCTTTGGGGCACGTACACTTCAGCAAAATTTTTGTTGAAGTGTTCGATGACCGGCCGAACTTTGAACAGACGATCAAAGTTGGGGTCATCTCGTGCGGGACACTCTGCATTATCGTCATAATGCAGAAACTTGAGGATGGCCTGAAAACGCGCCCGGACCATGACCATTCGGAACACTGGAGTGTTGTATAAAATATCAACACTCCAATATTGCGGAATTTCAGGCTTCTTCAGGATACATGTGGAGGACCAGGCCCCGAAACTGCCTAATTTCAACTGCGTCCACAGGAGACCAGTTAGTATAGGATGAACGCGGGTTTTGCTCCAAAAATTGCCGAGCGTACAAATTAGTTTGCTCCACCATGTGGTTAACAAAATCCTCAGAGAAAAAGACTTTGAAAAAGTCAATTTCTGGGAGGCCGGTGGTGTCAAACTTGATTCCTGATTCTGCCACAAAATCAGGAATCAGTGGCTCGTAATTTTCGGGGGGCGAGGTCCACACAGAGTCTGCTGAATCAGCTGCGGGCATGGTGGGTGCTGCCTCATCTTCTGTCCTGGAGCGTCTGCGTGGCGGTTCCGCAGGACCCGAGGAGGAAGATGAGGAGGGGGGAAGAGGAAGAGGATGAAGAATCTGAAAAATAAAGAAAAGTCGGATCGTCATCCTCGCTATCAGTGTCGGAGGCAAGGTAAGAATATGCCTCCTCCATTGAATAGCGCTGTTGGGAGAAACGTGATGGGCGGGACATTTTTTTGTGTAAATATGGTGCTTGGGTGTACTTTATTTATAACTGTCTATGTGGTGGGGGGGGCTAGTGATTGGTGCACACTATCCTGTAAGAAAAAGCTAAAAGGAAATGGGGAGCAAAATACCTGTGAAAAAAAGTCTAAAACAGCAGGTCCTATATACGATAAGTGAACGGCGTCACTTATCAAAATTTAGTGGCTGCTGGATGTGTGCACAGGGGTGGCTCAAAGGGGGGGGGATGAAAAAGAAAAATGGAAAACAGCCGGCACGAACTTTGATAAGTGAATTGCGTCACTTATCAAAATTCGGCGGCTGCTAAATGTGCACACGGAAACGGCACAAAGGGGGGTAAAAAGAGGGGGCTGGGGGGATTGGGGTTGATCAATAGAGATCGGGCAGGGATCATCAGTTAGGGTTGTAGTTAGGTGGCACAAAAAGGGGAGAAAAAATTTTAAAACGGCAGACACAAGCTCTGATAAGTGATGTGCGTCACTTATCAAAGTTTTGCGGCTGCGCGGAGGTGGCGCAAAGGGGGCTAAGGAAAAAAGCGAGCACGAGTGTTGAACGGTGAACTGCGTCACCGATCAACACTCGGCGGCTGCGCACGGAGGTGGCGCAAAAGTGGGGTGGAGGGGGGTAGAAATAGGGGGATGGGGGGATTGGGGTGGATGAAGAGAGATTGGGCAGGGATCAGTTAGGGTTGTAGTTAGGTGGCACAAAGGGGGGTGAAAAAATGAAAAACGGGATGCGTGTGCAGAGGTGGCGCAAAGGGGGCTAAGGAAAAAAAGTGAGCACGAGTGTTGATCGGTGAACTGTGTCACCGATCAACGCTCGGCGGCTGCGCACGGAGGTGGCGCAAAAGTGGGGTGGAGAGGGGATGGGGGGATGAAGATAGATGGGGGGTGAAGATAGATTGGGCAGGGGATCAGGGATCAATTAACACTTACAGTTGTAGTTTTCTTTCTTCTTTCTTCTGCAGGGATTGTGATGCTACAAGCTGTGGCACCACAATACCCAGCACAGGAGCTCTTGCTGCGTCCGACCTCTCTGCAGGAATCCTCAGCTAGAGTGAGGACCCCTACAGACAGGTCAGAGGCAGGTTAGGGGCAGGTCACAGAGCGGTCACATCGCTGCTGTGACCTGTCATTGGTGGGATCGAATGATTACATCTATCCCACCAATCCCTGCTCTTCCTGGTGACCATGGTAACTGCCTAGGATCGGAGCTCACAGCTCCGATTCCTAGTCAGGTCATGGCCAGCTCATCAGAAGGGCACAGAGCGGTCACAGCATGACCGCAGCTGTGCCCTGTGGCTGGCGCGATCGCCGATCTAATCGATCGCGCCAACCACTTCCTGCAGGCCCTGCTGGGCCTGTTCTAGGCTCCGGCCTAGGATCAGTGCTATTACAACACCGAACCGGGCAGGTACCGGCAGGGCACAATGGCGATATTGCGCCGCGGCGATTGGCGCGATCGATTAGCTGGGGGCTTTTCTCCGGTTCCTGGCAACGCCAGGCACCGGTCCTAGGATCCTGTTGTTTCAGCCAAAGAGAAGCGCTGTGATTGGCTGTACTGAATTGAACAGCCAATTACAGCTCAGAGAGGGGGGCGGGCCAGGGCAGAGACTGCCCGGTATGCCGAGGCCATCTATCCTGAGGTAAGATGGAGTCGGCATTTTAATGCGATCACCGCGACTTAAGTTGCGATGTCGCATTAAAGGGCATGACGTAATATTCCGTCCATGGGAATTAGGTCCTGGGTCACATGGATGGAATATTACGTCCATTGTAGGTAAGGGGTTAATTAGTTTACCCTCAATTCCTTCATCTAAATCGTTGATAAAGATGTTGAACAATACAGGGCCCAGGACAGAGCCCTGTGGTACCCCACTTGAGACATTCTTCCAACTGGATGTGCAGCCATTTATGACCACTCTTTGGGTCCGATCACTAAGCCAGTTTTGAATCCACCTAACAGTTGCCTTGTCCATTTCATACTTAGTCATTTTTTCAATAAGGATTGTGTGAGATACTTTGTCAAATGCTTTGCTGACAAAGTATCTCACACAATCCTTATTGGGGCCATAACCTATATGGGTCATATTCTATGGAGCATCTTATGGGGCCATTATTAACCTTTGTGCAGCATTATATGGGGTGTATTTTGTATGGAGCATCTTAATGGGCCCATCATGAACTGTATGGAGCATTATATGGGGCTCCTGATTCATTATGGATATTCAAAAAAATTTAACCTACTGATGTCTCAATTAATTTTACTTTTATTGGTATCTATTTTTATTTTTGAAATTTACCAGTAGCTGCTGCATTTTCCACCCTAGTCTTATACGCGAGTCAATAAGTTTTCCCAGTTTTTTGTGGTAAAATTAGGAGGGTCAGCTTATACACGAGTATATACGGTATATTTATTAAAATGTACTTTGTTCGTGGGACAACACCTTTTAAATAGGGTAAAGATATTTCTTCCAATATGACATGAGTTTCACCACAGACAAAATAGTTATTATAGGGGTCTTTTATTTTTAAATGAGGAACTGCAGGCTGATCACTGTGTGTTTGACAGCTGAAATCATCAGTGATCAGGGGAAGATGTAAATTGGTCATATACAGTGCCTTGCGAAAGTGTTTGGCCCCCTGAAACTTTCCATCCTTTTCCCACATATCATGCTTCAAACATAAAGATACCAAATGTAAATTTTTGGTGAACAATCAACAACAAGTGGGACACAATTGTGAAGTTGAAAAAAATGTATTGGTTATTTTAAACTTTTTTTGGAAATTCAAAAACTGAAAAGTGGGGCGTGCAACTTGTTGTTGATTCTTCACCAAAAATTTACATTTGGTATCTTTATGTTTGAAGCATAATATGTGGGAAGAGGTTGAAAAGTTCCAGGGAGCCGAATACCTTTGCAAGGCACTGTATATTTTTCTGGAGCAATCATTACAGCAGAATTTCAATCTTGCACCCCCTCAGATGAATAGGAGACCACGTAATACGGGATCACAAATATAAGAATTGTTTTGGCTGCTTCTCTCCCTGACTTTAAATTACTAAATGCACAATTCTCTCTTTATATCCCAACAAGTCCCATACATGACTGTATCTGGCCAGGACCTTGTGTGGGTTCTCCACTTTCCACACCAATCTGACGAAGGGGCTCTGCAGAACCGTGCCGGAATGAAACAGGGGTTGAGCCTGTGCACCTCTGCTCCATTCAGATGCCCCATTCTCAACATTGGTGGGGGAGCCAGCGGTCAGACACTGCGTGATCAGTTATCCTGTAATAGGTGTATTGATTGCAATCGCACACAGGCCCTGGAGCGGCCCCAAAAATACATTTGACCTATATGAAAAGAATATTACTATTAAAGACCTGTGAAAGTTGAGGTCCTGTTGAAGATTTTGCGTTGGGACCGGCGAGCTTTCAGTTACCCCACTGGTTATTCCCTATCCTGAGAATAGGAGATAAAATACAATCGAAGTAACTGTTTTTATTTTCAGAATATGAAATAAAAAAAATTAAGAAAAGTATTTCTCGTACTTGGTTGTCAAAAAATGCTAAAATGTTAGTATATATTTTTGTAGGGAGAGGAATAAGCTTTTGTGGATATATGTTTTTTATATATTTTGTGGATATAAAAAGTGCAGCATGAAATGTTAAGTCACTGGGTCAAACTATAAAATGAAATGTGTCACTATAATATTTAGAAATAATAATACTTACTAGTCATCTCCTCTTTTTAGACCAGGGAGCAGGAGGAGTTACAAGAAGCTCTGGAAATGGAGAGACAGGAGAATGAGCAGAGGAGGATCCATCTACAGAAAGAAGAGCATCTTCAGCAGATGATGAAGAGGAAGAATAAGCAGGAGCTGTTGGATCAGCTGGTACATAACAAGTCAATATTCACTTTTTTTGCATTTCTGATTGACAATTGTAATTGGTCACCGTCCTTACTGGTCAAGTCTGCAAGGGCCACAAATGCGGAGACCGTCAGTAGCGTTAGAATCATTCAGCTTAAAGAAAAGGACCAATATTGGCAGACAGTTATACACTGCACAAAAAAGATAAGGGGAACACTAAAATACCACATCCTAGATCTCACTGAATGAAATATCGCAGCTGCAAATCTTCATTCATTGCATAGTGGAATGCTTTGAGAACAACAAAACATAAAAATGATCAATATAAATCAAAATGAATATCCCATGGAGGTCTGGATTTGGAATGATACTCAAAATCAAAGTGGAAAATCAAATTATAGGCTGATCCAACTTCAGTGGAAATGCCTCAAGACAAAGAAATGATGCTCTGTAGAGTGTGTGACCCTCACTTGTCTATATGACCTCGATATAACTCCTCGGCATGCTCTTGATGAGGCAGCGGATGTTCTCCTGAGGGATCTCCTTCCAGACCTGGATTTATGCATCAGTCAACTCCTGGACAGTCTGTGGTGCAACGTGGATAGAACAAGACATAATGTCCCAGATGTGCATAGACCAGATAAAAATGCATGGTATGAAGGTCATGAACAAAATCAAGACAAAAAGAACGGAGAGAAAAATAAGAAGTGGGGAAATGAGTTACAACTGGAGGCATGGGACCCTGGTGGAAAGCGACAGGAGCACCTGTAGATAAAAACTACCTCAGTTGCTCAAGAGTAGCTCCTGCATAAGGCCATAATGGGTGCTATGCCCCAAGGATCAGGGGTGTGGGAAGAGACCCCACACATAAAACTGTTAGCAACAGCTTCATCAGGACAAGCATGTCCTCAGATCCAAATACACAGAAATATAAAGAACAGCTGGATTAGAGTAAACATTTACAAGTGTGTGATGTCTATCCTGTTGGTCCGCATCTGGAGGTGTGCCAAATGGCTATGAAACCTGATGACCCAAAGAGAAGTGGTCCTGAACATGCAGGAGTGGAAATGACGTAGAGCGCACATGCTCAGTAAAGAGACACAGAACATGGAGGGCACAGACGTGTGCCCAATGTACGTAAACGTGAATAAGGAAGCGCGCGCATGCGCAGTAGAAGAACTGGATGTGTTGTGGGCAAGCCTGCCCACAGTATAAATGATCAGGAGTGAAGACAAGCGTGCATGCACTGTACATGAATTATGCGGGCAGGAGCGCCGACCCGTGTACCACACCGGCTCCCCGTAAACAAGTCGGAAGGATGCACACAGCCCTCAGGAGAATAAGCAACCTATGACAGCATCCGTGGTCCTGAACATGAGTGGCTGTCCATAAAGTTGCCAAATGTGGGCCATAAGTACAGCCGAAGCCATATACACATGGAATATGACCTGACCTGGTCCTCTGCATAAAGAAAATACATAATGAAACAACAGAAGTGAAAGGTTTGTAATAACATGATGAGAAGTATACATATAATAAATGAAAAATTACAGAGAAAAAGAGCCCATTTAAGTGTAGTTTTACTATAAACAGGTATACGTAAAGGGGTACCTCTGGCTCGCAACATGGAGGGGTGTGCGGCCCTCTAAAGAAATGCCTCCCCACATCATTACTGACCCACTGCCAAAGCGTTCATGCTGGAGAATGTTGCATGCAGCAGAATGTTCTCGACGTCTCCAGACTCTGTCAGGTGTGCCTAGTGTGAACCTGCTCTCATCCGTGAAGAGCACAGGGCGCCGATGTCAGATCTTCCAATCTTGGTGTTCTCTGCCAAATGCCAATCGTCCTACACAGTGTTGGGTTGTAAGCCCAACACCCACTTGTGGACGTTGGGCCCTCATACCACCCTCATAGAATCTGTTTCTGACAGTTTGAGCAGACACATGGATGTTAGAGGCCTGCTGGAGGTCATTTTGCAGGGCTCTGGCACTGCTCTTCCTGTTCCTCCTTGCACAAAGGAGAAGGAAGCGGTCTTGCTGCTGGGTTGTTGCCCTCCTATGGCCCCCACCATGTATCCTGGTATCTGAGCACTGCTCTGGACACTGCTGACAGACGCACCCGCCCTTCGTGCCATAGCTCGCATTGATGTGCAATCCTTGATGAGCTGCAGTACCTGAGAAACTTCTGTGGCTTGTAGACACCACCTCGTTCTACTGTACCTCTAGGAGTGAGAGCAATGACAAAATACATAAGTGACCAAAACAGCCAAAAAAGATGAGAACAGAAAAATGATCTGTGGTCACCCCTTGCAGAACGACTCCTATATAGGGGTTATCTTGCTAACTGTCTATCATTTCTACCTGTTGTCTGTTCTATTTGCACAACAGCAGGTGAAATTGATTCATAGTCGGTGTTGGTTCAGAACGGGACAGGCTGATTTCACAGAAGTGTGATTCATTTGTGTTCCCTTTATTTTTTTGAGCAGTGATTATCAATCTGTGTAGCATTGGATGCTAATATGGCACCCACAGAACTCTCTGGGGCCTTACTGTACTTCCACCAATACATGGAGGCAAAAAGACGTTTTTTTTTCCCCATATGTTGTGTAATGATCTGTAAGATGGTAAAAAGTCGCAGATCTGTACAACATGGATCCGGCAGCACTCACGAGGCCTTTCATCATGGTAAAGCGCTTCACATATTGATTGTTAGTAGTTGTCCACAAGCCATGTCAGCTAGAGTAAAAAGCTTCTGCGGAAGGAAACTTTGCTTCTGAGGGAGCTGTGCATTTCTTCATTTCCCATACATAGGGATGCCGGTGAAATTACCCCACCGATCAGTGGATTCGGTTGCTGAGTGGTGTGACTATTTATTCGTATCCACATCAGGGAGGTAGGGACAATACCTTCTGCTTTGTTGAATGACCCAATACACAAAGGGTGAAATTTACCTTTCCCTCTATGCCAGATTTCTAATGTCGAAAGTAAAAAAATTTGTGGCATTTGCACCTCAACGTTGCGTCTTTTTACCTGTGCTTGGGTTTTCTAAAAAGTCAGTGGGGGTCAGCATACATGGACATGGGCCATGCAATAACTTACGCTAGAACATTCAGTGTTCAGCCTGTATATAGCAATGTCATTGCATCAGCTATTCCCTATATTTAGAAACATGCATGGAAATCGGAGAATGCAGAGCTTCATCTGTTCTGATCAATTGTGACGTTCTTATTGCTTTTAATTGATTTAAGGTGCATTAGTTGCGGAGTCGTTGGATCATTTGTTTACACCATTAATAATCGTCCCCGAGTAGTCTCTGCTCTTTGAGACTTTACCTATTTTACAATTACCCGTGCCACTGGGCTCCACTCTGCCATATAAAAAGCTTTTGTGTGTTATTGGATTCATACAATGGAGATCCTGTGACATTATCTTCTCCCGTCTTCCTTGCTTCGGTGGTCCTGAAACCTACACCACCAATGCCAATAAAAATGGATTCCCTTGACCGAACTCTTTGCATGCTTGGCGACTCCCAGGCTTCTAACAGAGAACATGGTGTATTATGTTATGTGACGAATGCTGAAGCGAAAAGCTTGCCTGTATCTGTAGGTATAAAGTAGGGCAGATCAGAATGATGCCTGCTAGTGTCTGTAAAAATGCCCCAAATGTAGGACTCGCAGTAGTGCCCGTACAGATGTGCCAGCGCTCGCGATGCCACTGTCAAAGCCATAATGGAAGCACCAGTCTTGATACCCATATTAAGGTATTCACCTATTCTATAAATCAAATACAACAATGGACATAGTGCTCTAAATTTGTAGTAAAATTCAGTCCTTGGGTCGAGGACTGTGGCTTTAAGGTGAGGCAGCACTTATAACTATGTTGCATGGGTTTCTTTATTAATATTCTAGATATTTGTAGGGCAGTTACACTTTTAACACTTCATCTCACAGAGTCAGACTTTAAGAGCTGTTTATTTTGCCTAGCATTTAGCTGAAAAGGACATCTGGGAGGAGCATTATGAAAAGAATACGGTCTTTTGCATTCTCTCAGCCAATTGGCATTGCCAGGCATGTTTTCAGCAGGGCTAACAGACTTTGAGCCCGTACTCGCCTCATCCTTAACGTCCGCTCCAGTTGGATGCCAGGCTAGCAGTGCTCCTCCCAAATGTCCTTTTCAACTACGGTAACTGCCGCGCACAATATCCAGCACTAGTTCCCTGATCTGAGCATCCACTAAATTACATCTTTTATGGGCATCCATTTTCTTTACGTCTATTGTGTACTTTCAGCTATATTGTTTGCTGTATAAGCGAGCTGTTGTTATGATAAAACCTGTTACATTTTTTGTTCTAGATTTCTAGAAGTTGGGGAAATTTAGAATGAAAACCTTGAACTCTCTGTTTAGTTGCTTTTATTGGCAGAAGTCTGTTCCTCTGGTCCAAGCTGATGTGAACGCTGTTTTATTAAACAATACATAATATATATTATCATCGACGTTTTGTGAGAGAGATTCAATCCTACTTTAATGACTAAATCTCGAATTACAGTGCAAACACTATAAGAGCTCCTTCATTTTGGAAGGCTTAACGGTGATTAACACCCATTGCTTTATTAAAAGTACTCATCCATGTCTAGTTTGAAGGTGCTGACAATTTAATCTTAACTTTTTTTTCTTTTTTAATTAAGAATTATTCTAGTTCTGGAGAATTCCAATCAGAAGAGAGAAATCCTCGACACTCGTTGATTGTTGCAAAGTTCTGTCCTTTTTATTTTCACAAGTTGATACTGTCTTAAGAAGGACGCGGGCTGTGTTTTATCATAGAATCATAGAATGGTAGAGTTGGAAGGGACCTCCTGGGTCATCTGGTCCAACCCCTTGCTCAACTTAAAGATGATGCCCATAAAAGATGTAATTTAGTGGATGCTCAGCTCTCATTTAAAATAGATCAAGGAACTAATGCTGGATAGTGTGCTTGGCATTTAGCTGAAAAGGACTTTTGGGCGGAGCACTGCTAGCCAGGCATACCGCTGGAGAGGACATTAGGGATGAGCTCAGTAAAGGCTCGAATGCCGATTGACTGAGAGAATGCAAAAGACTGTGCTCTTTACTCAGTGCTCCTTCCCACATATCTTTTTCAGCTAAATGCTAGGCAAAGTATACAGCTCTTAGTCTTACTCTGTGTACTGCAGTGTTTAAAAGAACAACTGCCTGACAAATATCTAGAATATTACTAAAGAAACCTATGCAACACGGTGTGTATGTGTATGTATATATGTGTATAATATATACAGTGGGGAAAAAAAGTATTTAGTCAGTCAGCAATAGTGCAAGTTCCACCACTTAAAAAGATGAGAGGCGTCTGTAATTTACATCATAGGTAGACCTCAACTATGGGAGACAAACTGAGAAAAAAAAATCCAGAAAATCACATTGTCTGTTTTTTTTTCATTTTATTTGCATATTATGGTGGAAAATAAGTATTTGGTCAGAAACAAGCAATCAAGATTTCTGGCTCTCACAGACCTGTAACTTCTTCTTTAAGAGTCTCCTCTTTCCTCCACTCATTACCTGTAGTAATGGCACCTGTTTAAACTTGTTATCAGTATAAAAAGACACCTGTGCACACCCTCAAACAGTCTGACTCCAAACTCCACTATGGTGAAGACCAAAGAACTGTCAAAGGACACCAGAAACAAAATTGTAGCCCTGCACCAGGCTGGGAAGACTGAATCTGCAATAGCCAACCAGCTTGGAGTGAAGAAATCAACTGTGGGAGCAATAATTAGAAAATGGAAGACATACAAGACCACTGATAATCTCCCTCGATCTGGTGCTCCACGCAAAATCCCACCCCGTGGAGTCAGAATGATCACAAGAACGGTGAGCAAAAGTCCCAGAACCACGCGGGGGGACCTAGTGAATGAACTGCAGAGAGCTGGGACCAATGTAACAAGGCCTACCATAAGTAACACACTACGCCACCATGGACTCAGATCCTGCAGTGCCAGACGTGTCCCACTGCTTAAGCCTGTACATGTCCGGGCCCGTCTGAAGTTTGCTAGAGAGCATTTGGATGATCCAGAGGAGTTTTGGGAGAATGTCCTATGGTCTGATGAAACCAAACTGGAACTGTTTGGTAGAAACACAACTTGTCGTGTTTGGAGGAAAAAGAATACTGAGTTGCATCCATCAAACACCATACCTACTGTAAAGCATGGTGGTGGAAACATCATGCTTTGGGGCTGTTTCTCTGCAAAGGGGCCAGGACGACTGATCCGGGTACATGAAAGAATGAATGGGGCCATGTATCGTGAGATTTTGAGTGCAAACCTCCTTCCATCAGCAAGGGCATTGAAGATGAAACGTGGCTGGGTCTTTCAACATGACAATGATCCAAAGCACACCGCCAGGGCAACGAAGGAGTGGCTTCGTAAGAAGCATTTCAAGGTCCTGGAGTGGCCTAGCCAGTCTCCAGATCTCAACCCTATAGAAAACCTTTGGAGGGAGTTGAAAGTCCGTGTTGCCAAGCGAAAAGCCAAAAACATCACTGCTCTAGAGGAGATCTGCATGGAGGAATGGGCCAACATACCAACAACAGTGTGTGGCAACCTTGTGAAGACTTACAGAAAACGTTTGACCTCTGTCATTGCCAACAAAGGATATATCACAAAGTATTGAGATGAAATTTTGTTTCTGACCAAATACTTATTTTCCACCATAATATGCAAATAAAATGAAAAAAAAAACAGACAATGTGATTTTCTGGATTTTTTTTTTCTCAGTTTGTCTCCCATAGTTGAGGTCTACCTATGATGTAAATTACAGACGCCTCTCATCTTTTTAAGTGGTGGAACTTGCACTATTGCTGACTGACTAAATACTTTTTTTCCCCACTGTATATGTGTGTGTGTATGTAAATCTAATTTTTTTTAATTCAAGTAGGCAGGTCAATCCACCTTTTTATATATATTTTAAGACAGACTGAGCTTTTCAGCTATTGGTGAGTGCCATGGATAACGCTAACATTACATTTTGTGATGGGCTACAATCATTTGACATTTTGCCCATTCTAGACCTTTATCAGTCGCATTTGAGAAACAGTGAGTTGAGCAGAAGAGCACAGAGCACAGGTTGTTAGGTGACATTCTCTTCTGACATCTGTTTTCCTTTTTTTTTTTTCGTCTCACTTATTTGTATGCATTTGTCAAGTTTTTAATTTAAAGATGTTTATTACATTTTACTCCCTTTCCCTTCCAACCATTACAGGAGACTTCTCACCTTCCAGCATCTATTCTCCTGGCCCAGCACAAGGGTAAAACCACTCAGATCGAAGTGCAGATTGAGAAGACAAGACCAGCAGTCACTTTTTCTACTGGCATCAAAATGGTAAGTCCGTTTCATTATGTGTTAAATAGTTTTGTGCCCACTTGTCGTTGTCAAATTGTATTGGACATGACAAATGATTATTCAGACCAAACGGATATGATTGTCTTGATTGTTTTGGTTTCCAATTCCAGGTCTCTGTTGAATGGAATCTGTCAGCAGGTTTTCTCAATGTAAGCATAGAGCAGCTGAGACCCTAATTCCGGTGACATGTCACTTACTGGGCTGTGTGTTGCGGTTTTAATAAGATCAGTCTTTTATTAGCAGGAGATTATCACTACAGGTCTAGATGTCTTGTGTCTCCTGGTCCAACCACACCACCACCATTGATTGGCAGCTTTATGACTATGCTTCCAATCAGTGATGTGGGTGGGGTTATACACAGCTCAGCATTCAGAGGTTTGCAAGATCTGCGGCCGAAAACTGTGATTCTATCAAAATGAGAGCAAGCAGCCCAGCAAGTGACACGTTGTCGGAATCATGGTTTCTGCCCCTATATCATGCTGCTCTCAGATTACATGACAAAAGCCTGCTGACAAATTCCCTTTAACCTCACCTGTAGAGGACTTTAGAGCTCATGGTGCATTAAAGGGGTTGTCCACTAATTGGACAACCCATTTTTTAAAAAAGTTGCAAATTTAAAATAGCTGATACTCTCCTCCCCCACTGGTGCCGACATCCCAGGGCTCACGTGACGTCATTAAGCCACGTGAGCCCTGCAGCTAGTCTGCAGTCCCTATTGGACTGCTGCGCTCTGAAGTCTTCCTCTTGTGCAAGGTTTGGCCGAAGGAAGTGAGCGCACAGCAGCCCAATAGTGACTGCGGATCAGCTGCAGAGTTTACGAGGCATAGCAACATCAATCTAGTCCTGGGAGACGCGGCTCCAACATCGCTGGAACCACGCCAGTGCAGGAGGTCAGTATGTGCTGCTTTTATTTTACAAGAGGGACTACTCTTTTTAAAAAGTGGTTGTTCAGGTAGAGGAAAACCCCTTTAAGATAATCTTACCTTCACCTTATCTGTACAGTTTTTTGCTGATCTGCACCCTTATACTTATTGTATCTGTTTTTTTTCCAGTTAGAACATGCACCAATTATAATCTATGGTGCTAGTTACACGTCTGTTTTTTTCCTGGTATCACGGATGAAATGGGCCAATACAAGTCTATGGGCCCGTGAAAAATACACATAGCACACGGATGGCATCTGTGTGCCATCCTTGTTTAACATTGCAAAGTATAGGAGAAGCTGGGTAATTTCTTTCTTCCTTTCTTTATCCATGCATGAAAAACACTGATGGTAAAAAAGGACATACGGGTGACACAGATGACACGGTACATTTTTTCATGTACATGTTTCAGCGTGGACATGTGGATGAAACCTAGTATTGCTCATATTCAGTGACCATTTGCAGCAGCAGGAAAGTTTGTACCAGATGTGAAATGTACCCGAATAAAAGGTCCTTTTTGGCTGGTGTACCTTTTATTTTTCTTCATAAAGTACTGTAGTTCGCTAAACTATTTTTTATAGAGTCAAATAGGGATGAGTGGACGTGCTCATTTATCTCTCCAGTATCATGGTGCTAGGATGTACTCGTTACTTAGCGAGTAATGGACGGTGCTCGATGTAAAGCTTGAATCCACGCCCCGCATCTTTGGCGCCTGTTAAACAGCCAATAACCATGTGAGGATTGCTGTGAGTCACTGTAATACCATAGCCATCTTGGTTGTGGCATTACTGTGATTGGATGGCCTTCTGACATCAGGGTTTATAAATGGACAGGCGCTGCCTCTGCTCGGCACACTGACGCCATTGCACAGCTCTGTGACACTTCATACTGGAGGGAGAGCGTGCTTGTTTAGGCCTGTGTGTACAATATAGCGAATCAGAGGCCTGTAGAGCTGATACTGGTGCTGAAGCTGAGCCATCATACTAATGGTCCTTCTAAGGGCTAATTGTGAGCAGCACATACGATCTGCATTTAGCCTAGGGAGGGGGAGAGAGTCACAGGAGGAGGAAGGCTGACAGAATACGCTCTGTAGACAGGGATTAGGGCTGTGCAGTCCATTTGCAAATATATAGCTGCAGGTTGTTTTTTTTAGGGGGGGGGGAGGGTGTGAAAAATATTGAATATATTTTGATACTTTTTTTGTGTTACACCCAAAAATGGTTAAAAAATTTCCCTGGGTTAAATTTCTTACTGATACATTATTCTGTGCTCTGTTCTGGATATTTTTTTTTTTTAATACCGTATATATAACACTCCAAAAAACATTTAAAAAATTTTGCAGGCAAAGAGATGCCAAGAGATGCAGAAATGGTGCAGAAATTTAACTCCACGTGTGTACATACCCTTATCGGTATTATATTGCTCACCCATAGACTATTCCGTGGTCTGGAGCACATTTCCTTGGTATATAACCCACAAAAGTGCATAGCCTATATGAGTTTAGATCTATACAGTTTTGCTGATTTTGTAAGTTTACCCACTGACAAAGACATGTGCAGTCTATAATTTTAAGGGTAGGTTAATTTTAACATTGAGAGATAGAATATCACAAATAGAATTCGGATAATCACATTATATAAATTACCGTATTTTGTGGATTATAAGACACACCCCAAATTTTGAGGCGGAAAATAGGAAAAAAACTTTTTTTTTTTTTTTTTTTAATAAAATGGTGGTGCATCTTATAATCCATGGGTCTTATTGATTACTGGGGGTGGTGGTGCAGACCGCAGGCTGTGGGGATGTTCGGGGGCTCTGCCAACATTTTGTGAAAGGCTAGATCCCCTGCAGTTCGATGGTTTCCTATGCGGTGGACTCCGTGAAAATGGCTGCCGGGGGCAGCGCATGCGCTGATGGAGGTCTCGGCACCAAGATCTCAGGAGGTGAGTTCCCCGCAGCATCAGACACCCACAGCATCGGACAACCACAGCGCTGCACCGCACACCCTCTCATCCCAGCCTACGGCCTGCAGCAACGCTCCACTCTTCCGTCCTCCAGCAGCGACCATGGGACCCTGCTCCATCGCGGCCAGTAAGGTATATCCGCATTTTAAGACGCACCCCCATTTCCCCCCCAAATGTGGTGGGAAAAAAAGTTTGTCTTATAATCCGAAAAATACAGTATATAAATTTATTTGCATTTTGCAGTGAGAAATAAGTATTTGATCCCTCTGGCAAACAAGACTTAATACTTGGTGGCAAAACCCTTGTTGGCAAGCACAGCAGTCAGACATTTTTTGTAATTGATGATGAGGTTTGTGCACATGTCAGGAGGAATTTTGGTCCACTCCTCTTTGCAGATCATCTGTAAATCGTTAAGCTTTTGAGGCTGTCGCTTGGCAACTCGGAGCTTCAACTCCCTCCATAAGTTTTTTATGGGATTAAAGTCTGGAGACTGGCTAGGCCACTCCATGACCTTAATGTGCTTCTTTTTGAGCCACTCCTTTGTTGCCTTGGCTGTATGTTTTGGGTCATTGTCTTGCTGGAAGACCCAGCCATAACCCATTTTTAATGTCCTGGTAGCGTGAAGGAGGTTGTCACTCAGGATTTTACGGTACATGGCTCCATCCATTCTCCCATTGATGCGGTGAAGTAGTCCTGTACCCTTAGCAGAGAAACACCCCCAAAACATAATGTTCCACCTCCATGCTTGACAGTGGGGATGGTGTTCTTTGGGTCATAGGCAGCATTTCCCTTCCTCCAAACACGACGAGTTGAGTTAATTCCAAAGACCTCATTTTTTGTCTCCTCTGACCAGAGCACCCCCTCCCAATCACTCACAGAATCATCTAGGTGTTCATTGGCAAACTTCAGACAGGCCTGCACGTGTGCCTTCTTGAGCAAGGGGACCTCGCGGGCACTGGAGGATTTTAAACAATTACGGCGTAATGTGTTACCAATGGTTTTCTTTGTGACTGTGGTCCCAGCTGCCTTGAGATCATTAACAAGTTCCCCCCGTGTAGTTTTAGGCTGATCTCTCACCTTCCTCATTATCAAGGATACCCCACAAGGTGAGATTTTGCATGGTGCTCCAGATCGATGTTGGTTGACAGTCATTTTGTATTTCTTCCATTTTCTTACTGTTGCACCAACAGTTGTCTCCTTCTCACCCAGCGTCTTACTTATGGTTTTGTAGCCCATTCCAGCTGTGTTCAGATCTATGATCTAGTCCCTGACGTCCTTAGAATCTCTTTGGTCTTGCCCATGTTGTAGACGTTAGAGCCTGACTGATTAACTGAGTCTGTGGGAAGGAGTCTTTTATAAAGGTGACTATAAAAAAGGGGGAGACAGAAGCGCACAATAGGGTCTTATCCAATGATATAAACGTTTCACAGATATGGATCCACTCACCTGGTTCAGTTGTGTGGAACACAACAACCATAAGCACAAATGGGTAGGATCCGATGAACTGCAGCAATCAGCCGGTCACTAGAATTGCATATACAGGAAGGAGAGAAGTCCGGCTTTCAGGATCGCGCTGTTCCAGTCCAAAGTACACAAGGAGTTAATCCAAGGACCAAGCAGTGATTATAACTTTCTTTTTATTCCATAAGCTCTACGCCTTTCGTGTACACACTGTACACTTCCTCAGGAGCAAAAGTTACCTTTTGCTCCTGAGGAAGTGTACAGTGTGTACACGAAACGCGTAGAGCTTATGGAATAAAAAGAAAGTTATAATCACTGCTTGGTCCTTGGATTAACTCCTTGTGTACTTTGGACTGGAACAGCGCGATCCTGAAAGCCGGACTTCTCTCCTTCCTATATATGCAATAAAGGTGACTATGTAAGACAGCTGTCTTTAATGCAAGTAACAAGTTGATTAGGCACGTCTAACTGGTCTGTAGGAGCCAGAACTCTTCTTACTGATTGGTAGGGGATCAAATACTTATTTCTCACTGCAAATTGCAAATAAATATATATATAATTTATACAATGTGATATTCTGGATTTTATTTTTTGATGTTCTATCTCTCAATGTTAAAATTAACCTATCCTTAAAATTATATACTGTTCATGTCTTTGTCAGTTGGCAAACTTACAAAATCAGCAAGGGATCAAATACTTCTTTCCTTCACTGTACATGACGATGTGAACAGAATGTGTATATTGCCCTCCTTTGTCTAATACAGGGTGTATCTGAGTCCTTTATTTTTGCAGTTCTTGCTTCCGTCATAAACTAAAATTTCCTATTTTATCGATAAAAGTAAATATATTTTTGTTTACTTAAATTATATATATTTTAATCATTTTTTAATTTTGCCTTATATATGCAAGTCATTATACTGGAAAAAAGTGGAGTAAAAGTGTGACACCATTGTTCTCAGCAGCAATCTGGGAGTCAGAGATGCTTCCAGGGTCTTCCCCTTTCTGTTATCCTTCCATTTAGCATTTTTCCCATCCATTTGAACATTTTCACTTCCCCCCCCCCCCCCCAAAGCCAAAGACATCTTTGTAGTGTCTGCCGGAAAAAAGCTTAGCTTTCCCGTTGACTCCCAGTATACCAGTTACTCGAAACGAGCATGCGAGTCTTAGGAATTGTTTGGTTCCAGCAACAAGCATCCGAGCATTTTAGTGCTCACTCATCTCTATTGAAAAACAAATCTTTATTGATAAGAATTAAACCAAAATAAGTTATAAAACACATTGCCTCCTGGAGGTGATGTTACCATATTCTGACTAATAATTTTTATGATGGTATCAATATAATTAATAATAGTAAGGTGTTATGAAGAATAGTCTGCTGACTAAACCTTATAATCCGTCTCCTAAAGATAAAAATACTACAGGTCATCCACCAATAATAAAGACACAGAACACAAGAAAGAGAAAAATGTAAATTGCGAAGTATACAAAATATTGTAGCCACATATGGCCATAAAAGGTCAGTTGCACAAAAATATTGATAAATATGCTGCATATCAAAGCCTTCAACGGAGCTGCGGTAGCAGTATAGTGCACACAAAAACAATACTTATAGGAGCTGCGGTAGCAGTGTAGTGCACAAAAAATAAAAATTATAATTTGGACAAGTGCTGCACATATGCCTTAGCAATGAAGTGCAAAGACAACTCAAGTATAATCTGGAGTAATGCAGAGGATAATGCAGTAAGATGAAATGACCAAACATGTCAGGTGTAGCATCTCCACACCCTGACGCGCGTTTCGCCATAGGCGGCAGCCTAGTTGAGTAGGTTGACCATCAATAGACGCTGTGAAAGACCTGATGACTGTATTGACGTTGTGGCACATGATAGGTCTGCCACACCCCATATGGTAATTGAACTTCCTGTAAATTGCTAGTTTACCCGCATACGTGGAACGCATACGTTCAGCTGTAAAGCACTTCCGGAAGTTCATGGTGTCGGAAAGCTGTGCATTCGCACTTTTAAACCAATAGGTAAGTATGGGACAGATCATGAGTGGCGACCTGAAAGGCAGTATTCTTCAAGAGAAACTAAGTGGAAAGCGGGAAGATCTCAATGCAAGGCAAAGTATGCCCGCAAAGAGAATTTTTAATTGCTCATATGGAAAGGCAGTTCTGTTAACTATATAGGTGCCAACTATAAAACTGAATACCACCGCAAAGGACTGTATACAAACATGTGAACAGTGCATACTAAAAGTATATATGAAGAGGGAGGACCCTGTAAAATAGCAGAGCCCATGTTTTGGAAGAATGGCGTGAATAAATGTAAGTGCATGACACCGTTCCATAGATATGAATTAAAGACTAGTATGTGCTAAAAATAAAATGAATATAAATGAATTAAAAAGTAGGTGTTCCAGTGTTGAACAATGTGTGCTAAAGTGCATAACTACAATAAAAGTGACACTGTATGCTGGCGTATATTGACTGCACCCTCCCACTCACTGTGAATACAGTAATCCCAGTCTCAAAGAATACAGACATCATATGTGTTACAATATATCCCCCCATAGCTGAGGGCATAAATCAAACTTTATCAGTATTTGTTGATCCTATTAGTGGAGCAATACCTAACCTATACAGACGCAACACAATGAGAACAAAAAGGACAATAACTTCCCAAGACTGTGTTTTGAACGAAATCATCATATTTAGACAATGGCCATTTTTGTAATGTGAATGCTTGTTCGTTCAAGACACAGTCGTCCATCCATGAAGAGAAAAAAAGCATACAGTAATTCACAATGGAAAGTTCTTCAGATGCCTACTGCTGGTATGGAGGTGATGTGACTGTTATATCCTAGGGGACGATATCAATATTCAAGCTGTCCAAATTTACTGTGGAAGCCCAGATGCAGTCCTTGTTTACGTCAGGGTATCACGCTGACCTCTTCCACAGCTATTCCAAGATGATTGTATCTAAAACCAAGATAAAGAAAGAATACCATTAAAATGAATATTAAAACGTTATAAAAAATGTTGTGAAGCCCAAATGTTCATTGAGCCCTTATGGGCTGAGAGTACCCAGACGGTAGATCCATCTATTTTCTATTTGGGACAGACTGTTGCCAATGTCTCCCCCACTGGGGCCAAAATCTACCTGATCAATCCCCTTAATTTTTAGACCTCTTGGATTACAGTCATGGAGACACTTGAAATGTCGTAGCAAGGTCTTGAGAAGAGTGCAATCCTGAATGGATCGGGCCTTCTCAACGTCCCTTTCGTTTGTGCTCTCTAGTGGTTAAACCAACATTTTTTTCCACAAGGACATTCTGCATGGTATACAATTCCTTTGGAGGAGCAGGTAACATGTCTTCTGATATCGAGAAAATAGAAAAGAAAAAGATGCATGCTAAAAATAGGGAACTCCCCAGGAAAATATGTAAAATTTGAACTTCATTAATGTAAATAACAAATCACATGCAACAAGACAGACTTATAAAAACCATTTATAAAACTAAATACAGGTTCAATAGCTGGTTGTGCCCTTGATATGTAAATAATGTACCTCAGAAATTCACAAAAATTCAAATGGAAGTATATTAGTATATAATACCAGCAGAAAATTTTCATATAAACAAAGATTCGTGAGAAAACAGAACATTGATCTGTACTCTTACTGAAGGGTTAAGCCCATGAAGCCATGGATGCGCAAAAGAACACGCACAATATGAAGACAGTAAAAGGCTAAATAACCCTATTCACAACACCATGTCAGTATTTAAGGGATAGCAGCTGTGACTAAAATACAAAAAACGCAGCTGGTTGTGGACTACCAAAAGGTTTAACCCGTAAAGTGATTATCCCAAAAGAAAATACATAAGGGAGAGTAAGAAACAAAAAATGGGAAAGCTATTAAGGGCAAGAAAACCATGCTAGCAAATCAAAAATATTTCTGAAAAATTGAAAAATTATCAGGTTTTAAACATGCTGGTATTGGGGTATTAAGATGTAAAATTCCTATTTGGAGCCATTTTTGGCAGTAGAAAATTTGTTGAGGAGCATACCCTACGCGTATCACGAGCAACATCCATGCCTTCTTCAGGGAAATTGTCTTCTGATATCGGAAATTCTAGACCCATCAGAGTTCTTACATTTTGTTGATTTAACATGATTCAAACATGCTTAGCGCAGACCACTTGGGGAAAATCCCTTGGGTCCCAAAGAGCGATCACAGGTAGATTTATTTTGGGGGGTGGGGGTCATAATGTATATGCACTACAAGGTCTTTTAGTTTAGCTGAGCTTTTAGCAACAAAGTAAGGAGATGCTGGTACTTTGATGTAGGGTTCACAAGAAGAACATTCCAATGTTTTTGATAGATATGAGCTCCTGCCATTGAGTAAAGGGGGTGTATATGAAAAGTACTTGTTCATTGTCCTCCTTTCTCATCTTATTGGTGTCACCATACAATAATTCATTTCTTGTGATCTTGGTAGCCCTCTTGTAGCATTGTCTAATTAGTCTATTACTATAGGTTCTTTCAAGCAAACTTTCCTCATAACATATCCTTTTAGCTCTAAGAAATTGTCCAATTGGTATTTTTTAACTTGCTCTGATTTTCTTATTAGTAGTAAACATTTTTTTTTGATGGGTAGTATTTATAGCCAGAACATGGATTTATTTATTTTTTTTACAGAGGCATCATTGCAAAAATGTGTATCCCAATTTGCACGTAAATACAAGAAGTTTTGTGGGTGTAGAAAAAGGAATAGTTAGCTTCTGTGTTAGTCTCTAAAGATAAAATGAGCAATAACATGAACACGTTAGTCATTCAGATCAAGTCTCTCCTTCCTCTCTCTATCCACATCAATGAGCAAGTTCTTTCACTCTTTGTAGGTGTTCCTTTAACTTAAAGCGGTTGTACTATAGGATCGCAGAAAAAAAAAAGCTGAGCTTTTTCTCGTCTCCTCTGGATTTAGCGATGACCCTCCACCCCTGCTTCTGTCTTTTTAATTGGCTGCAGCGTTGACAGCTCTGTTGTCAATTACGGGGTGCATCGATTCTGCCTATCAAGATGGAACAAGCCACTAAATGCAACGATTGGCTGTAGTGCTGTCCATAAAGACCAAAGAGGCATCACCGGATCCGGAGAGGGAGAGTAAGACCCTAGTTTATTTGTTTTTTTTAAGCCTGTGAATCCATAGGCTCATTAATATTTTGAAATGGGACAGTCGCTTTAATAGAAATGCAGACAACCCCTTTAATTTACCGTAGTAAATAAATCCTCATTATATAATGATAAAGATTGTTCCGACGACACGAGACAGAGCCTTAGATGTTATGGTAATGAACAAAAGTTTCATGTCCGTGACCGGTCTGTGTGCAGTGACGATCACGTAATCGTCGCCACAGTGTGTAGGTTTTGGCTAACGCTGGCTAATATGTTCCTTTTATAGTGGCTCAGATTTGTGAAATGACTGTTTTTATATTTTATTAGTTTGCAGTAATTTCCTGCAGTGGGAAAAGCTGAGAAATAGTGATGTGGGTGGGCTGAGATGTGTGGATTCAGCTTATTTATATTCTCCATGCATTTAGTTTCCAAACCTCTCTTCCTTATTTTTTCTCATTAAAGAATAAAAAAATAATTCTGGAATAGACACAATACATGTTATGTTTTATGCTGCCAAAAAAAAGCACATTTTTTTTATATCAGGTTCACAATAACAGTCGAGCCTGCCTTCTCTCATCCTAAAGAGAAGTAGAAGCACTTTATAGAAATCAGCTCTGTGTGACCAGCTCACCGCTGACCCCGATGTTGCAGCATTCATGTACAGTACCCCTTAAAATCCACTATCCAATAATAATTTTTTTTCCATCTGGAAAAGTCCCACATTCTACATATGAATGTCTTAATGCAAGTTCATAGCATTAACAGCTCTGTTTTAGGCTCTAAGTTCAGGTCAGGAGACCCCCTGATCGATCCGCTTGTGTGTACGTAGCTGTCACAGGGTCCTTCTCCGATACCACACAATCAACAGAGCGAGGGAAGTGTGAACAATCCCAAGACCTTTATTATAGGCAAAACTAAAAGGTTCATAAACAATCCACCACACTGAGGATACAAGAACACGAATGCAGTTCAGTAACAGGATGAATGTCCAAGGAGATGAGTCCAATAATCCAGCAGACAGAGGATAAAATGGGTCCATATGCTTCCCCTCCTCTCTGACGTGCTGTCTTCACATGATCATCACCACACAAGGTCTGACTTGTCCAGCTCCTGTCCTCCCCAGCCCCTTCCTTATGTCCAGGGGTAGTCAGACAGGGTGGGGCGATTTTCAGGCCTCCCAGACCTGACAAAGGTGCCTTGGGGATTAAGGCACTACAGGGGGTTTAGCAAGAGGCATAAATACAGTCAGGCTGCAGACAGTAAGTGAGCTAATTCAATTATCAGACTTTTGGAAGGTAATTGACACTCTAGACAATATGAGGAACACACAGAATAACACAGGGCAACAAGATAACACTATGGAAATTCGTAAAATTTAAATATACACAAAGTGATACCCACATAGCATATCACACCATCACAGTAGCCATAACCCTTTAAGTATAGGACATTTTTTTTTTTTTTTTTTTTGCAGTTTCATTTTTTACTGATGCTTCTAAGACTTGTAATTTTTTTATTTTTCCATCAACACAGCTGTATGAGAGTTTTTTTTTCTTGTGGGACAAGATGTAGGTTTCAATGACATTAATTTATCCTGTGATGTTGTGAAAAATGGGAAAAAAAAAATTGGTGAAATATCTTAAAAATGAACAAGAAAAAAAATACAATTAGGCCAAGGTGTTTTGGGTTTTGTTCATGGGGTATGTTCACACAAAGTCTTTTTCTTATTGCTCCTCAGAAAGCACTCAAAAGAGTGAGCATATGCATTTCCATGTAAAATGACTTGCTGTTCATATGTTTAGTCTTTTGAGCGTCTTTTAACCGCTTCAGATACCTGAGCGTCCGTTTGAGATTTTTCACAACTTTGCCATTAGCGGTTTCTACATTGTTAAATGGAGGAAATAAAAGGCCAGAAAACACAAGTAAAAAAGACAACTCAAAATTGGTAGAAAAGCATTGAAGCAAGCACTCAGGAAACAACCAAAAAAACTGCTGATGTGTCTTGAAGTGTCTTCCTCTTGGATGACTCGACAGGTCCAATTTAAAAACTACTGCATGCCTATGCCTCAGGTTCCCCTCTCTGCGTGTACCAGCATAGCAGTGTGCGTTTTTTGGGTTACAAATTATTTTTGTCGAGGGGTATAGAGAATTTAAAAATTAATGGTCTTTCATTAGTGTACCCGCCCTAGCGGTTGGCTCCATATTTTTTCAGGGTTTGCGAAAAACATTTGTAAATGTTATACTTGTGTCCAAAATATATGGTAAATGAAAAAGTGCCACTGGCAATGTTGGTGTAATGAAAAAAAAAAAAAAAATCACAGCAAAAATTTTTTGAGATGTTGGCAGCACAAGTGCCATTGGCTATCTTTGCAGAAGTAGTGCATAATGCAAGTCACACTTGGTCTCTTTTGCCTCTGGCAATCTGGCAAGTGTGTTGGTGGCAAGGAAGTAGAGGTCATAATGGAATATGTTACATCACTAATCTCCGTCATAGCTGTATGTTACCTCTAATAGTGACACAATCAGCTTGAGCAAGTGCTCTTCTTTAGGCATCTTTCACATGTCCTGATATCTCTGGTACCGGAGATATCAGTGTCTGTCTGTGTTATAGTTGTGTGTGCTGCATCAGTACCACATGTACCGGTGCCGGGGAACAAGTGGTACTGTTTGTGCTGTTCCCTGGCGCTGGGTGCTGAAGACCGCTCTCATCATTCTCCCCTGCTCTGCTGGTAATTAGCATGAGCACTGAAGAATGTTGTGCTATGTTCAACTGATAACAGAGAGCAGGCGGCTGATGGGAGTATTCATCAGCCGCCACATGTTCTATAAATAAATAAATGAAAAATTTGGTGTGGGTTTCCCTGTATTTTTGATAACCAGCCAGGCAAAACTGCCTGCTGCGTGCTGCAACCCTCAGCTGTCAGCTTCAGCAAGGCTGGTTATCAAGAATAGAGGACTTCCCTAGCTGTTTTTTTTTTTTTTTTTAATTAAAAAAAAATAAAAAAAATACGGCCTTGGGTCTGCCCCATTTTTAACAACCAGCCAAACTAAAGCAGACAGCTGGGGGCCGGTATTTTGACTCTGGTAAGGGTCCATGGATATTGACCCCCCCAGCCTAAAGGTAGCAGTCCTCATCCATCCAGAAAAGGCACATCTATTAGATGCACCAGTTTTGGCACTTTTTCCTGCTCTTCCCATTTGCCCTGTGGTGGTGACAAGTGGGGTAATATTTGTGGGATTGATGTCACCTTTCTTTTGTCTGGTGACATCAAGCCCAGGAGTTAGTAATGGAGAGGCATCTATAAGACACCTCTCCATTACTAATCCTATAGTTGTATGGTAAATAAACACACAGCAAGTATAAAGTCTTTTATTTGAAATAAAAACAAAACAGTTTTCCATTTATATTTAAAAATATAGACACCTCTCCATTTGAAGCCACGGGCTTTTTGTCATCAGACAATACAAAGGTGCAATCAACCTCAGGAATGTTACCCTAATTGTCACTGCCACGGGGCAAATTGGAAGAGCAGGACAAAGTGCCAGAATTGGCGCATCTAATAGATGTGCCTTTTCTGGGCCGCTGCGGGCCTCTTACCAGCCTGAGAATCCCAGCCCCCAGGTGTCTGCTTTAGCTTGGCTGGTTATCAAAAATACAGGGAATTCCATGACAGAATTTTCATTTATTTATAGTGCAGGCAGTGGCTGATGAATACTCCCATCAGCCGTCGCCCACTCTCATTGTTATTAGTGGCAGCAGGTGTAGGCTGATGGCGGCAGTAGTAGTCCCATCAGCAGCCACCTGATCTCACTATTATCAGTTGAATATTACTTTCAACATTCTCCCCTGCTCGCGCTAATCTCAGGACAAGTAGGAGAGAATGATGAGAGTGATCTTCTGCACCTGGCGTCGGGTGTGTGAAAACTGTCACCACATGTACCAAGCACACTACTGTGTGAAAGAGGCCCTAGTCTACCTTCTAAACAACCATAACAGGTAGTATAGTACAAAGAAGTGAAATTTCCATTTAACCAATAACCCCTTCATCTATTCTGCCCCGTATTCACCCAAACCACAGCATCCCATGGGCTAAGGAAGATGCTATACCAGAAGAACTTCTTCCAGTTGATTTATTGGAAGAGATGAACAGTCAGCCTTTGTACTTAAATGACTTGGGGCTAGAGGAGATTCACGACAAAAATCTAACGCCAAGCTGTGTTTTTGTCTCTGCCAGCCATAGTCAGGACAAATTTTGAAGTGGGAATAAGATGGTGGGGGGTGCAAGGATCTCGGACCACTTTCTACACAGAAGCAACTGTCCCGTCTTGCTCTCCCGCCCCGTCTTGCTCTCCCGCCCCGTCTTGCTCTCCCGCCCCGTCTTGCTCTCCCGCCCCGCCTTGCTCTCCCGCCCCGCCTTGCTCTCCCGCCCCGCCTTGCTCTCCCGCCCCGCCTTGCTCTCCCGCCCCGCCTTGCTCTTTTTTTTTTCTTGTTCCTTTTTCTCTCCTTCTTCACCTTCTTCCAACTGGAAACCAGGTAGGGTTGCCAAAAAGCTTTTGTCATCAGAGAAGGAGGGTTTTGGCCTTGGCAATACACAGAGGTGGATACAGGCAGTTTAACGCTGTGATGGTGGCAAATCGTACATATGGGAATGTGCAAGATAGTAATATCTCACTATCATGTTAGCTTCCAGTGTCGCTTTAAAATAAAACATAAAATTGTACGATTAAAATAAAACAGCTGGAAATATTCATCAATATGGTATTATTTGCTTATTTTGGAATCCATATGTTTTCCTTGACTGATTCACAGCTCTATAAGTATTTGTAATAGTAAAACAATTCATAGTTACAGAGCCTCACCCCCAATTTATACATGCCAAAGGAAAAGTGTAGTAACTGGTCTAAAGTTCTGCTCTTACCTAGATTGTTATTAACAAATGAAAAAATAAGATAAAAAAATGAAGCTATTAAGGATAAAAGCAATGAGCTGCACAATTGTTCTGTTATTGAATTTATCGAGAAACATATTCCCTTTAAATTAATGATTTTATCGTCCACTTTTCTGTCCAGTTAGGCTAGGATCACACACATACAGTGATTCTGGTAAAAATCCAGATGCAGCGCTCAGAAAATAGCACTGTACAGTATGTGTGTGAACCTAGCCTTATGGACACCGAGGCCCGATTCATCATTTGTACTTTAAGTCACTTTTCTTTTTTCTAATTGGACATCCATTCCCATTTTGTGCACCAAATTCTTCAAAATGGTGCACGTTGTCCATGAATTTTACAGTCAAAAATGGTCTTTTTTTTTTTCCGTCTTCAATTGAACTGTGGGTTTTAATTTTTTGTGACTTTGTAGCGAAAAATAATGGGAGAAAAAAACTTGCGTGCATAAAATAACGCCAGGGAAGGAATGGAGTTGAGTTGCGCCAAATTTTGCTAATTTTTAAAAAGTTGACATAAACAATCCATTGAAAACATCTGAAATCGCTGAACTCTGCCCACAACCACATGGTCTGGTAATGGTGTGACCAGCTGATCATTGTCACGCCCGCCTCCGTTGCTCACATGTGGGGCCCTGCGCGCACCTCCCGGCGCGCACCCGCTCCCCGGCGCGTCCCCGCTCCTGACCTTCGGCCTCCCCGACATCGGTCCCACGCTCCTGTGGCCGGCGCTCGGGCTACACCACGTGATGCGGTGGCTCCGCCCCCAATATGGCGGCGACCATCGCCTATTGCTGACCGGCGTCTTCCCAGGTAAGACGCCTGTGTATCGCTCCCGGGTCGCTGCCCTTTTGGTCAGCGCTCAGTGCGCTCTCAGGTCCTGTATATTTCCCTGTGCTTTGCTCTGTTTGGTATTTCTGCGTCCTCTTCCTCTGCTCGCCACTCCTGCGTTCCTGGCTCCCCCTCGCCTCTGGTGCCTTCACCTCCCCTTGCTTCTGCCGTGCCCTCTGTGTGCTCGCTCCCCTGTGACCCTCTTGTCCGTGCAGTCTCTCACCCCTTCTCTCTCTTGCAGCCTCCAGCCACCACCAGCTCCGAACCCTCCAAGTCTCTGCGTTTCTCTGGCTCCTTTCTGCTGTCTCCCGGACCGCTGCTCCGCTGACTCTCCGCCCTAGTACCTGCTGCTCACCCAGTCGCCCCTTTGGCTCCGGCTGTCACGGTTCCATCCCCTGTGGGCCTGCCCCTAACACTCCCTGTATAGGGGGTGGCTCCACCTGGTTCAGCTCGCCCGCAGGGGCTCTGGAGCCGTGACCCAGAGGGTCCACTCCGGGTTACTCTCCTTATTTTTGCCATCCTAGCAATCCGTAACAGATACACAGGCCATGGACCCCGGTGGAGTCACGGCTACTCAGAAGGAGTTAATTTTTTTATGGGAGAATCAAACGCGCATAATGTCCTTTATGAAATTGATGGACGCGCGTCTCTCCGCCCTCCAAACCTCTGATCCTGGTAATGCGGCCCAGCTGGCCGGCTTACAGCAAGAGTTAGCGCAGCAGCGGGACGCACAAAGTCACATCCTCAGCTATATGGCTTCGGTTGATGGCCGCTTACTCGCACTCCAGGTGGCCGCGGCTGCTCCCCCTCCAGTTGCTGGCCCTCACCCCCTACCGCGGTTGGCCAAACCACCCCGTTATAACGGTGACGCTAAACTATGCCGAGGGTTCCTGAACCAGTGTCGCCTCCATTTTGAGTTGCAGCCTCAAGCATACCCCACGGATCGGTCTAAAGTGGCCTTCATAATTTCCCATCTCGAGGGGGATGCTTTGGCATGGGTAAACCCGCTCTGGGAGCGTGATGACCCCCTGGTTGCCCACTTGGCAAATATTTTGGAGACTTTTCGTCGCGTATTCGACGAGCCAGGTCGTCTCACCTCCACTACCGAGTCTCTGTTCAGCCTATGCCAGGGATCCCTAACCGTGGGGCAATATGCCATTCAATTCCGGACTCTGTCGTCCGATTTGGGCTGGAACAATGAGGCATTGGTGGGAGCGTTTTGGAGGGGGCTTTCGGGTCGTATAAAGGACGAGCTGGCAGGCCGCGACACTCCCACGGCCCTTGAGGATCTAATCTCGTTGGCGACCCGAATCGATCTGAGGTTCCAGGAACGGGCTTGTGAGAGAAGACTTGCGCGCCCGCCGCCATCTCCTCGCAGACCACCCAGTCCTCGGTCTAGGCTTTTTCCCTCTGCGTCAGTACCCGAGCCTATACAAGTGGATCGCTTGAAGCTCTCCGAACAGCGACGCAAGGAGAGAAGTTCTCACGGTCTATGTTTCTATTGCGGTAGCGGGTCTCATTTGCTCCGTACCTGCCCAGAACGTCCGGAAAACTTCTCCGCCTAGGTCAGGTAAGAGAGGCCTCCCTAGGTGTGCACGATTCCTCTCAACCCCTTTCTCTGTCTGTCCTGTTACATGTGGGTGGCAAACGGGTCTCCTTGGCAGCCTACGTGGATTCGGGCGCCGCTGGGAATTTTATTAGACTCGATGTAGTCTCTAAATTTTCGGTCCCTGTGAAGGCCCTTAAGAGCACCCATGTCCTCGCATCTGTAGACGGTAAACCCTTGCAAGAGACCGTTAAGCTAGTTACGCACGAGATCGAGCTTCAGATTGGTGCCTTGCACAAGGAGAAAATCTCGTTTTTTGTTTTAGCCAGTATCTCCCATCCTATTCTCCTTGGTCTTCCCTGGTTGCGACTTCACAAGCCCACCTTAGATTGGCGTAACGGCAATGTTTTGTGCTGGGAGAGTCTTGTCGCTCTCGGTGTGTGCAGCCGGTGCATCCCGTGGGTGTTCCCCGTCTCCTTCCTGGTCCCTCCAGTTTGCCGCCTGCATATAGGGCCTACGCGGATGTCTTCGACAAGAGAGAAGCTGAGGTTCTTCCACTCCACCGGCCTTATGACTGCCCTATTGAGCTCATTCCTGGTGCCACTCCTCCCCGCGGCAGAATTTTTCCTCTCTCTCTAGCCGAGACGCAAGCTATGTCGGAGTACATCCAAGAGAACCTAGCCAAAGGCTTCATTCGAAAATCAACATCGCCTGCTGGAGCAGGTTTCTTTTTTGTGAAGAAGTAGTATGGGACTCTTTGTCCGTGTATTGATTATCGGGGCCTTAACCGCATCACAGTAAAAAACAAGTACCCGCTTCCATTAATTCCTGAACTCTTCGATCGCTTGAGAGGAGCACGAGTCTTCACCAAGCTAGACCTGCGAGGAGCCTACAACCTTGTCCGTGTACGGTCCGGGGATGAATGGAAGACCGCATTCAATACACGGGACGGACATTACGAATACTTAGTAATGCCATTTGGACTCTGCAACGCTCCTGCAGTATTCCAGGAACTCATCAATGACATCTTTCGAGATCTCCTCTATGTCTGTGTAGTGGTCTACCTGGACGACATCTTGATTTTCTCTCCCGACTTGGCCACCCACCGCCGAGATGTCCGTCAAGTCCTGCTTCGTCTCAGGGAGAATCACCTATTTGCTAAATTGGAGAAATGCCTCTTTGAGCAGGTCTCTCTGCCGTTCCTTGGCTACATCGTTTCGAGTACTGGCTTGGAGATGGATCCTGAAAAGGTCTCTGCCGTTCTCAAGTGGCCGCGTCCCCAATGAGTGAGGGCAATCCAGCGTTTTTTGGGCTTCGCCAATTTTTACAGACAATTCATCCCGCAGTTTTCTTCCTTAGTCAAGCCTATCTCGGCTCTCACTCGCAAGGGGGTTAATCCCCACACTTGGCCGCTGGAGGCTGAAGCCGCTTTTAAAGATTTAAAGCAGGAATTCGCTAAGTCTCCGGTACTCCACCGTCCAGACGCCAATAGACCATTCCTCCTAGAGGTTGATGCCTCGTCTGTGGGGGCGGGAGCTGTCCTTCTGCAAAAATCCTCCTCTGGACGCATGGTCACATGTGGGTTTTTCTCCAAGGTTTTCTCCGCCCCAGAACGTAATTACTCCATCGGAGACAGAGAACTACTAGCCATCAAACTCGCCCTCGAGGAATGGCGCCACCTTCTTGAAGGAGCTGTCCATCCGTTTACCATATTCACGGATCATAAGAATTTGGCTTACGTTCAAACCGCCCAAAGACTCAACCCACGTCAAGCTCGATGGTCTTTGTTCTTCGGGCGCTTTGATTTTCAGCTCCACTTCGGCCAGGGAATAAAAACGTCAAGGCCGACGCCCTGTCTCGTTCCTTTTCACCTGTGGATAATGAGGATCGTCCAGCGCACATCATCGATCCAGCTAAGATTATCACTGTGGCTCCCCTAAGCGTACTTTCTCCACCACCCGGTAAGACCTTCGTTCAAGATGGGGACAAGGCTAAGGTCCTACGCTGGGGCCACTCGTCTAAATTTTCTGGACACGCTGGAGTGAGGAAGACTCTCTATCTCGTCTCCTGTCACTATTGGTGTCCATCGCTTCGCCAGGACATCTTAGACTTCATCGCTTCCTGTCCTTCGTGTGCCAGGAACAAGGTCCCTCGATCCCGGCCCTATGGGCTCCTTCACCCATTACCCATACCCACGACTCCATGGACCCACATAGCTATGGACTTCATCACCGATCTGCCACTGTCCTCGAGATGTACGGTTATCTTGGTGGTCGTGGATCGGTTTTCGAAGATGGCTCACTTTGTTCCACTGTCTGGTTTGCCTTCTGCCCCCGAGTTGGCGAAGATTTTCTTGCTCCACGTCTTCCGTCTTCATGGCTTTCCTCAGCACGTTTTCTCAGACAGAGGAGTCCAATTCACCTCTCGATTCTGGCGAGCTCTCTGCGGATTGATGGATAACTCTGGATTTTTCTTCAGCTTATCCCCAGTCAAACGGACAAGTGGAACGGGTCAATCAAGTCCTAACTTCCTACCTCTGGCATTTTTCCAACGCTCACCAAGATGACTGGGTTTCTCTTCTTCCGTGGGCTGAGTTCGCGTACAATAATCATCCCAGTGAAGCTTCTACCAAGTCTCCCTTTTTTGTGGTTTTTGGAAAACATCCCGGCATCCCCCTTCCCGTTTCCCCCACCTCGGGTGTACCGGCTGCGGATGCTGTGTCGATAGATTTCTCCCAGATTTGGAGGGACACCAGGGAGGCCCTTGAGAGAGCCAGTCGCAAAACGAAGGATTATGCCGATAAGAGACGTTTAGATTCTCCCCCGTACTCCCCCGGGGAGAGGGTCTGGCTATCCTCACGGTATATCAGACTAAAGGTCCCTTCCTATAAGTTAGGCCCACGTTTCATCGGTCCCTTTGAAATCCTGAAGCGTGTCAATGACGTGGCCTACAAATTAAGATTGCCCGCCTCGCTAAGAATTCCTAATGTTTTTCATGTATCCCTCCTCAAGCCTGCGGTATTTAATCACTACCACTCAACTGCTTAAAATTTCCAACCCAGCAGTTCTGATAATACCTTTGAGGTTAAGGATATACTCGTCACAAAAACGGTTAGAGGTCGAACTTTGTTTTTGGTCGATTGGAAGGGTTTTGATCCTGAGGAGAGGTCCTGGGAACCTCTAGAAAACATTAATTCACCTCGGATCATGAAACGATTTTTCGACAACCTTAAGAGGGGAGGGAGTAGAGGGGGGGTACTGTCACGCCCGCCTCCGTTGCTCACATGGGGGGCCCGGCGCGCACCCTCTCCCCGGCGCGTCCCCGCTCCTGACCTTCGGCCTCCCCGACATCGGTCCCACGCTCCTGTGGCCGGCGCTCGGGCTACACCACGTGACGCGGTGGCTCCGCCCCCAACATGGCGGCGCCCATCGCCTATTTCTGACCGGCGTCTTCCCAGGTAAGACGCCTGTGTATTGCTCCCGGGTCGCTGCCCTTTTGGTCAGCGCTCAGTGCGCTCTCAGGCCCTGTATATTTCCCTGTGCTTTGCTCTGTTTGGTATTTCTGCATCCTCTTCCTCTGCTCGCCACTCCTGCGTTCCTGGCTCCCCCTCGCCTCTGGTGCCTTCACCTCCCCTTGCCTCTGCCGTGCCCTCTGTGTGCTCGCTCCCCTGTGACCCTCTTGTCCGTGCAGTCTCTCACCCCTTCTCTCTCTTGCAGCCTCCAGCCACCACCAGCTCCGAACCCTCCAAGTCTCTGCGTTTCTCTGGCTCCTTTCTGCTGTCTCCCGGACCGCTGCTCCGCTGACTCTCCGCCCTAGTACCTGCTGCTCACCCAGTCGCCCCTTTGGCTCCGGCTGTCACGGTTCCATCCCCTGTGGGCCTGCCCCTAACACTCCCTGTATAGGGGGTGGCTCCACCTGGTTCAGCTCGCCCGCAGGGGCTCTGGAGCCGTGACCCAGAGGGTCCACTCTGGGTTACTCTCCTTATTTTTGCCATCCTAGCAATCCGTAACAATCATGTAATATGTCTGAGGGGTCCTCCCATTTCTTCCCCTATTTATTATGTGGGGTGAAATAAAGGTTGGGCAAGTCAAATTTCAGAGAATTCTAGTAGTGGCTTAATTGTCCTTTGAAAATTTAGAGCATGTAGATGCTGAGCCTAGTGTGTACTGGGGTCAGGAAAGGCAGCTGTCTGATGTATGTGTATAGCTCGCTCAGTGATGGACAAACGGCATTGGTTGACATTTGCAGTTGCGGACCAAGGCAAATGAAAGCTCTTAAAGACCCAATTAGCAGAATTGCCTTCACTTTATTATTTAATTAGAGGAAGGGTGGTTCTCCACTTTGTTTTCCGCTTTGTGCTCCTCTGACTTGCCGTAAGATTTTGCGCTTCTAAAAGACTGACAGTTCGGACCGGCATCATTCTCATGCTGCTGGCTGCTTTCCCTCTGCAGCATTGGAGAGGCTGGCAAGATTCAGCAATCCAGCCAGCTTCAGAACAGCGCTTGCAAGCTCTATAGTAAAGAGCTTGTAAGCTTGCGCTCCTTGCCTAACAAACCAGCCAGTTCTGATAGACTGCAGCGGTGGCAGGTAACCTGAATTACGAGCAGCAAATTCAGAACTGAAAGTCCCTCTCTTCAGCCTCCTAACTGTGGCTGTGATGCAATTGTGACCCTAGTCTTACTCGGTTGTACATTATCTAGGAAGAGTCTCGCCCCATGGAAAATCAAATATTCTGCAGTGAAAGGACTTTGCCAACAATGGCATAAAAACTTTTAGCATTCTGTTCCATGAGGTAACTGCGAACAAGGGAGATGATTGTTTATTTTAATTTTTTTCCTGTATTTATTTATTTATATATTTTGAAAGCGAGATTATATTTAGCCGTGCACACGAAACCCGACCATTGCGTAAGAATCGTCTCTTCATTCACTCTGAATAATCTCCTCCATGTATTCAGTTGAAGGGCGCTGTGCCAAGAAGAACAGGTTTGACCTGTCTTTAAGGATTTACAGTCCAGTAAACTGCACAACTGCGTAGGCAGAGGTCAAAGCAGAGGTCAGAGAGTTTGTTCTTCATTTCTGGCTTTATATGATGGTATTCCCCAGAAGATTGTAGGATTGTGTGTTCCAAGAAATAAAGTTAAAAAAAAACTTTTAAAGGACTTGTCCAGTGAAAATAAGGTATTGGTTACCCATAGGATAGAAAATAATAGGCAATTGTAGATAGGTGGAGGAGAGACCGCAGAACAGGACACTTTTAATCATTTCTCCTTCGCCTCATTGGGGGACACAGACCATGAAACTTAAGTTAAGACAAAAAAAAGTTAGCTCCTCCTTTGCAGCATACACCTTCCTGCTGGCCCCAAGTGAACTAGTTCTTGCTTGGTGTCTATAGGAGGCACACTGGTCTGGTCTTCAGACCATTTATTATTTTAATTTTTGAATTTTTACTTTTTTCATTTTTTAATCCAGATGAAGGGGCAAGGGATCCTTTCAAGGTTCCGATTTCCCCAAACCAACAACAGGCTAGCACGTGCGAGTGTCGCCTCCACGTATCCTCTCCAGCGACTTGGGATGCCATGCCTGAGCTGATTCAAGGACGACGGGTCTCTTAAAGGGCATTGATCTCCCCGCACCGACTTACAGACGAGCACATGGAGTGTCGCCTTCATGTATCCTCTTCCGCAGCCATGCCTATGCCGGACAACCTGCCCTGCCCATCCTTAGGGATTGAACCCATAGGATGCTCAGAGGCCTTTACATGGCGTCTGTGCAGCCCCCACTGCTTCACCACTTTTAAAAGAGGATGATGCAAGGAGGCGGACGGTCCCTCTCCACTTCCCTTCTAAGGGATGTTGGATTGAGGCATTCACTTACCCCGTACCGTCCTGAAGATTACCCATGGCCCCCTAAAAGCGACCGGATAAGTGACCGAACAGTCCGAGGGTAGCCTGGGTAGCGCGCGCCTCTGCGCTGAAGTCCCATCATGGCGGCTCCATTCACGGATGACTGCTCTCATGAAGCCACGCAGCACAAGTTCTGCCACAGCCGAACATAGCCCTGTGAAATCCTAGTGGAGCGAACCCTTAGGATGCACAGAGGCCCCCCACGGCGCCCGCGCTGCTCCCTCTGCACCACCACTAATGGAACAGTGGTGCTGCAGGGAGCCGGACGGTCCCTCTCCACCTCCCCCTCAGAGGGAATGGTGGATTGAGGGTTCCTGCACCGTCCCTGTTGCAGCACTGGCCTGCAGGCAGAGGCTCTGCTCTCACTCCCCCTGGCGTGACAGTAAGGGGGCTTCTGGGTCGCGGGCCTGGTTGTCTTTCCGGCCGGACACCGCTAATTTAGCCCCCAGCTTGGGCCCTTACTAGGCCGCAGGCGGTTTCTCCACCCACCAGCCGTGCGTCACGTCTGAGGTCCTGCCCACCTGCCTGAAGTTTGTCGCAGGTTCACTGGGCATGGCAGAACGGAAGAGTCAGCGCCTCCCCCGGCGTGCGCCGGGAAGCACTTGGTCCACGTACTCCTTCCCTTGAGCCGTGACAGTCAATAATCTAGGCCCGGCTTCGGCCTACTTCGGGGGAGCCGCCCTCCCGGGGTGACGTGGCGGTGGTTCTCATGGGAACGCCCGCCTCCACACTGAAGTCCCATCGCAGAGGCTCCTTGCCGGGACACACACCGCGGTGAGTGTGAGACGACACCATGGCCGCCGGGGAGGAGGAGGATTTAATCCCGGCGACCATATTCCTGGCCGGGCTGCTTTACTTACATTGACGAGTTGGCTGTGGGACCATGCACCTCGAGGAGTTATGGTCCGACAGCAGAGGACTTTCGCTCATCTTCCACTGGAGTGCGCCGCTGGTTGCCCCATCCTTCAGGTGGCAGCTGCTAAGCAGCGTGGGGCTGGGCAGGTACCAACGTCCTGGAGACCAAAGTACGAGCATCCTTATATGACTTGAGGGGTCATACAACACTGAGGGCATGGATAGCGCCCATTCAGCTCTGACAAGGGTGCTGTTTTCCTGGGGAGGACCACAGTCTACAGGGTGAGACCTGGAAGATACTGTGTGTGGAGACATTGTTGTGTATATATAGGTATATGTGTATGTTCTTTGACCCTCTATATCCCTGACCAGCCTGCATTCCAGAGGATGGGATTGCTAGTTTTCGGCAGTATTTATTCTGGAATTATACTTGCCCTGCGCATGCCCGAAGGGTTGATTCATTGAGATCCATAGGCCATCTCACCACTCCGTCAACACTGGGCCCGACTTATGAACCCCCCCCAGGCGGGCGGTTGATTAGTAGCCGCAGGCATTCTGCAAATGCGCAGACATCTAGAGAAAGGGGTCACCGGCCCTTCTAGGCTGGAGGTGACTGCTCTCGTCAGGTGGCAGCTGCTAAACAGTTTGAGGCTGGGCCAGTACCATAATGGGAGACCATCTGGAAATCCCTGGTCCCATCCGTGTTATTGGCTAAACGCTCACAGTACGCTATTCGACCAACTACGGAGTAAATGTCCGTTTGTTCTGTGTCTCGCTTCCCCTTCACCATAGGTTTACAGAGTACAGGACTCTGTGTATCAGCTTAATGTTTTGCCTGGATTTTGGATTCTCTAAAGAGAAAAAAAAAAATGAAAGAACTGAAAGATTTGTCTTTTTCATGGCACTCACACAGTTTTCTGAGGGTTAATCCTGGTCTGTCCTGAATCGTAACGTTCTTCCGGTGAACTATACCCCATAATACAGCGTTTACCACACTCCGGGTGGCTTGCGGCATAGTTGACCGGCAAAAGGAGCGGTGGGATAGCCAAATCAGAAGCCCCCTTATTTTCAGCTGGTTAGCGGAAACATTGGGTTGAATCTCTCAGCCATCCAGGCCAGTTGGATAGTCAATTAAAGTTCCCACAGACCGACAGACGAGAGTCTGATTCATTCCGTTCTGTGAGCCTCAAAACCAGCGATCTTCTCTTTTTAGCTGGACGCTCTTTTCACATGCAGCCGGCTGCACCGCAGCGGTAAATGCCATCACACTCAATAAGGCATAATGGCTCACGGAATGAAGGGAGGGCTGCACCCACAGAAGTAACTCCGACATTTCTTTCTTGCCAGAGTGGGTTTACTTGGACAGTAGTGGGTTTAGCTTATCTATAAGGCCATAGAAGGAAGGACAAATGTCTTCCCCAGCAGGGCTTAGGGCGTCTTCCCCATTGCCTTCGGCAACAAATCTGATATTATTCCTCCAGCATATATCCGGCGCTCCCATCTGCAAGGGATCCCAGTCTTCCCATGGGTTCAGCCAGCAATGTAAGGGTCCTCCCCAAAGTGTCTGGACCTGAGAGAGAGAGGTCCCAGACGGTTTTCCATCCAGTGATTTCCGGCATAAGCCGTCGACACACAACATTACGGACGGCTGCCTATTCCTGGTTCGTGAGGTCTCCCATTTGTATGCTGTTCGTATCGAATGAGCCCAAAGTCTGGGTCTTCTAGATACAAAGATCCCTTTTTTTCTTATCAAGATGTTTTTTCCTTCACGTCCTCCAAAGAACTTAGGCGGTTGAACAAGGGCTTCTTTTTCCGAGCCATAGATGTACGGCATCAGGACGGAACCATTATTCCACGCTACAGAATGTAGCGATTGCCTACTCCTATTCAATCTGTCCATGCTTCCCAGAAGGGACGAATTTGTATGATCCTCGCTGGATCTTGGCGAGGTACACCATCCACGGATGGAGTCCCTCCATTCGATTCTTACCTTGATCGTGAACAGCATCTTCAGTTCTTTGGCACTCATCTCCTTTGTCCGTCCTGATGGCCGTGAGGTACGGGGTGGGGAGAGATCGCAGTAACAATTGAAGTGATCCTCTTATACAAGTTTTACTTTATTATATGAGCAATAAACCAATAAACAATTAAACAAGTAACATTGAGTGTGATTCATTCATATACGTGTTCAACCGCCATCTTTAACAACCAGTATGATAGATATATTATTTGTCCCACGTGGAGAACAGAGAAAAAATTATATGAAAAACTATGCAGGAATTGCCATTTTAGGCAATGCCTTATCACAAAAAATGAAAGAAAAAAAAAAACATTAAAAATGTTTATATCCAAAAATAATACCAATACCATCTACAGCTTGTTACACATAACAACCCTCTCAAACAATTATGTGCTCATAAAAATTAGAAAGTTACGGTATGTCTTCCAGACGACGGGTTCCCTTTATTTTTTTTTAAATTTTTTTCATGAATGCAATATAGTCTATGTAATCCATTTTTATACAATGCAGTCCACAAAGAATTAACATAAAAAATTAAAAAGTTATGGCTTTCGAAATGCTGGATGTAAAATAATAAAAAACGTTGTAGCCCTTTCCCGTCTTAAGGCTTTGTCCTTGAGGGGTAACTGATCCTTACAAATTCCAACAGATTCCATGGACGTTTCCATCAGGTTTTTGTCAACATTTCTGGTTCCTGTCGTACAAACGACAAGGCTATGAGACCTGTTAAGATGAGTTCCCGTGTATAGGCAAGAATTTGGTTAGATTAACAATTTGGTAAAGTATTTTCTTAGTTTCTGGTGGTCGTCTGATCAGAGCTGTGAGACTTCCCATTTAGAACGTTACTGAACCTTTGTTTCCTAGAAGTATAAGACAAACAGGTCATTGGGGTAACATTGGTTGGGTCCTAAGAACCTATGCAATCAATCCTGGAACCCTTCACTCTTGACAGTTCCTGAACTGACACTGATGTGACCCTTAAGATATGGGATATGTTTCTATATTCTGCTAACAGAATATCCCTTTACATTACATGTAAAGACCAGAGCGCGCTGACGGTCATTTTTCTTTTATGGGAATCTGTCAGCTGAGTTATGCAGCCCAAACCCCGGGCAACATGCATCGAAAGCCACTTGCATCATTGTAGCCTGTCTATTGTTGTGTTTTTGTGTATTATTTTTGGACAATTCTCGTTGGATCATTAAGAAAAAAAAAAAATTGTAATTACGTTTTTTTCATCTGGAAAAAGTAATTATCACTGGGGTATGTTGACACCTTCTGATCGCCACTATCCCCTTTTGAACACCTCTTTGTCAGGTAATCAGGTTCTGTGAGTTGAAAAACACCTAACATAGAAAAAATAAGAAAAACATGCCATAAGGCAGTGTTCCCCAACTGCGGTCCTCAGGAGCCACCAATGGTTCATGTTTTCAGGATTTCCTTAGTATTGCCCAGGTGATGGAATTTTTGCCCATCCAGAATGTTATCACCTGGCAATACTAAGGAAATCCTGAAAACATGACCTGTTGGTGGCTCTTGAGGACCGGAATTGGGGAACCCTGCCATAAGGAAACAGCCTTACCAAAACCTGTCAAATGATAAATGCACTTGCAGGATGCAGCAGGCCCCCACTGATAGAGGCAGGCATAAATGCACCCCGCTAGTGCATTTATCATTTGACAGGTTTTGGTAATGCTGTTTCCTTATGGTATTCTTTTCATATGTAGAGTTACCTGGGCTGAGTCTCACTGATTTTCCCATATGCTCCTCACACAATGCATGAATAGACCTGCAAAAGAATTGTTTTCAGAATAAAACCAACAAAGCAGAATTTTTACTAAATAATCCTACCAGAAAGAATGCCAAAGACCTCTTAGATCTGCTATGCTGAATTCTCCTCTTAATTCATAAATGTTTTTTTTTAATGCTACTTGTTTCATAGGAATGTTCAGAATAAGCTTCTGTCTTGTGTACATGAGAATCATTGCTGTATATGCCCATTATATGCTTGTATCCTGCGATAATAAGCAGTCTCACCCTCTGCAGTCTCTCTTAGGCTATGCCATAACCTGCCGACCCCAAACTATCAGCCTTAGGTTTTCACTGCACTAGTATGTGGGGACTAGTTATTATAGCCCCAAAAAACTGCACACACCAAGAAGGAAATATTCTGTTGCACTATCTCTCTTTAGCACATGCAGTGCTGCTGTGACTCCAGCTCGAGGGTGAGAGCACCTCTGTGTATCTCTTTCTTTAGTTAATGTTAATGTGATTGTTCTGTGCTCATTATTTTTAACAAAAAACGACATGCTGCTGAGAACAATTTTTTTTTTTTTTAGGCAAGCTTAAAAATCATTTCACCCAAGGATCAAGTGTTTTGCTTGTTCCAAAGGTGATTGGAAGCCTATTAAGGCTGATAGTTTGGGAAATGAGCATTTGCTAGTTCACCATTATCAGCGAGTATAAATATACCTTTAAGAGTCACACTTTAACCCCTTTAACGCAAATCCGAAAATTCCGGTTTGTGGAGTGAGCTCAGGAGGTGAGCTTTCTATGCGTGAAGTAGATGACGGCAATATTACATAGCTGAAATCTATCTTTAACCGCAGAGCTCTGGTTGCTGCTGGGAACCATTTAAACACTGCTGTCCATCTTGTGGGTTCAAATTCTCTGAGGAGACTATGGAATTATGCATATGAAAAAATTAAAAAAAAAAAAAAAAAAAAAATTTGCAATCACGTGTTTTTTTGATATATATAGCTCTGGCAAAAATTAAGAGACCACTTTCAAATGTTCAGTTTATCTGATTTTTCTCTTTATAGGCATATTGTTAAGTAAAGTGTGAATTGTTCTTTTAGTCTACAAACTTCTGACAACATGTCTCCGAATTTCCAAGCAATAAATTTTGTATTTTTTTTCTGACAAAAATTGTCAAAATTAAAACAAAACAAAACCGTGCTCTCAGACCTCAAATAATGCAAAGAAAGCAAGTTCATAATCATTTAGAAGCAACAATACTAGTGTTTTAACTCAAGAAGAGTTCAGAAATCAATATTTTGTGGAATAACCATGATTTCTAATCACAGCTTTCATTTGACTTAGCATGCGTTCCATCAGTCTTTCACACTGCTTCTGGCGCAAAAATGTAAGCAGTTCTTCTTTGTTTGATGATGGCTTGTGACTATCCACCATCCTCTTGATCACATTCCAGAGGTTTTCAATGGGATTCAGGTCTGGAGAATGGGCTGCCCATAACAGGGATTTGATATGGTAGTCTCATAATCTTTAATACATATACATATATATATAATTATATATATATAATATACACCGTATATACTCGAGTATAAGTCGAGTTTTTCAGCCCATTTTTGGGGCTCAAAAAGACCCCCCTCGACTTATATTCGGGTCACGGTGCCAACTTACCTGGTCCCCGTCATCTCCGCGGTCCCAGTCGTCTCCGCGGTCCCCGGTGTTCGTCTGCGGTCCCCTGCAGCGTCCTGGCGGCGGCGGCGGGTGATGATAGGGCCGTGGCGGCGGTCAAAATCTCTGCGCGCCGCTCTCTTCCGTCCTCCGGCAGTGACGTGCAGGGGGCGCTATGACGTGGAAAGCACGCGCCCTCTGCCTGAGTCACTGAAGAGCCGGCGACGCTCAGGAGCAGCTGTCATCAACGTAGGTGAGTATATAGTGGTTTTTTTTTTTTTTTAAATTCCAGCAGGGGCAGCGGCAGCAACATGATAGGATTACCAGTAATCCTATCACTTTCGGGGCAGCATTACGGTATTTGGGCCACCATTCACTGTGCAGCATTTATGGGGGCATATGTTGTGCAGCGTTATTTGGGCCACCATTCACTGTGCAGCATTTTGGGGGCATTCTGTATGTTGTGCAGCATTATTTGGGCCAGCATTCACTGTGCAGCATTTTGGGGGCATACTGTATGTTGTGCAGCATTATTTGGGCCAGCATTCACTGTGCAGCATTTTGGGGGCATACTGTATGTTGTGCAGCATTAAATTTACCGTATCTTCGGCAATTCCCACCCTAGACTTATACTCGAGTCAATAAGTTTTCCCAGGTTTTTGAGGCAAATTTAGGGGGGTCGACTTATACTCGGATCGACTTATACTCGAGTATATACGGTATATATATCATTATATGTATGTGTGTGTGTGTATATATATATATATATATATATATATATATATATTGTGGTGCAGTGACCGCTGTGTCCGCAAGGGGGCGCTGTGTGGGTGTCCCAGGACAGCCGTATAAACATTTCCATTGCCCTGATAGGTGTAGGATACTGAAAGATCATAATGATCAGCAGAGGTACTGCTGACTAGTACGTTCTGTTACAATGTGTCAGGGAAGCCTGTGTGTGGTTGTCTGCAATAGGACCTTGGGTGAGGTCATAGCCATGTGATCACCTGTGGGTGTGGTTATGGACCATATAAGGTACCTGAGGTCTGGTCACAGGTGGGTGAATGCTGGGACCTGATTGGTCCAGTTTGGAAGGTCCCGTGAGGAGAAGGATCTCTTCACTAACAGCACGTGTGGACGCTGTGACTAATGGTGATGTGTGTCAGACCGTTCCCAGGGAGAGGGAAGGAACGTTTGCAGTGTAAAGCAGCATGCAAGGTAACCCGGAGATGGGGACTGCTACTGAGAGACTGTATAGCCTGCTGGCTAGATGAAGCACAGCCTGTGTGACTAGGAGGGCTATAGGGGAGCAGAGCTCCAGTGTGAAGATCCCCTGCTGTCTGCTATAAGACTGTTGCATATCGTGATTGGTTTATGATAATGAATAAACCTCATGGACTGTGATATTGCTTTATGGAAACCTGTGCCGGACGTGATTATTCGCTGCCAAGCGAGTGTCCCCCAACCTTGAATGACAGCGCTACCTCACAAATGGTGGAGAATTGCTAAGGGCAATATAGTAGCCTTGTTGCTGGGGGCAACGGAAAAGGCCTGCCAAAAAAAAAAGAAAAAGAAAAATAACTTTGTTGCTAAGGGCTGCGGTTCCAACAGCACATGTTGCAGTGCTGGCAACGCTGAGCCAGGAGGGCTGACTGTTGGGAAAGCCGTATACTGACAGCAGCTCAGTGAAAGAGACTGGTGATTGCTAGGGTGCCTCTGCGGATAAGAGGTACCCGAGGACCTGTGTGGCCGACACAGGTAACGATAGGTGTTCGTTGTTGTACTGACCTGGATCAGTGAGCAAGGTCCTGGAGGGTCAGTGTTGGGAGGTTCTGGGAGAGGAATCGGATCCCTGGAACACGTGATATGACCTTGGACCTGGTGAGGCCGGTGTCATGGGAGACCCTGGGAGGAGGGTCGGCTCCCTGAATAGCACCCGGTGTGCCCTGTGTGTTGGACGGTCTCAGGCGGAGACGGTACGTCCTGAATAGCGCACAGACAGGATACGTGAGTTTTTTGGAGTTTTTCTGTGCATGTGTTGTTCTTTTTTCTCTGCAAAAACCTGACGGTGCTTGCTGTGGCTCAGTGGGGTCACGAAGATCTCGCAGCACAGGGACCTGGTGTTTTTCCGTTTTTTGGGATCTCCTCTTTCAGCATTGGTAGCAGACGCTGTCTGTCTACACCATCCTGCTGCAGCTGTATTGCATGTGACTAAGCGGATACAGTAGTTGTGGCTTTACACAACTATTAAGGGTGAGTACCCTGTATTATTTCTTTATACCTGCACTGGTAAGGCCCTATGGGCGCGCTTTTGTGGTTTCTTTTATCTTCGAGGGTGACAAGCAGCTTCCGGTAACCCGGCGGGGTTACGAAGGGGACAAGCGGCTTCCGGTGGATCGGCGGGTCCACGAAGACGGCGCAGCAGGAGCTGCAGTGACACCAGCAGCTGTGTGTGAACAGCAGCTGGTGGTGCCGGTGATCGGTGACAGCAGGAGCTGTGGTGGTGCCAACAAAGACTTTTGTGGTATCGTAAGAGACACAAACTGTGTGGTGTGAACTGTGGTCTGAGAAGACCGGTATAACAGACATGGGGAGATCCCGAAAGGGGGTGGAGTCCCAAAAGGGGGCGGTGACCCAAATCGGTGTAGTAGCACAAAAGGGGGTGGAGTCCCAAACTGGCTCGGTAACCCAAAAAGGGGTGGAGTCCCGGGAGGGGGCGGCAACCCAAAGTGGGGTGGTGGTCCAGAAAAGGGCCAAGTTTGAAGAAATGACAGCACTAGATGACTCAGTGGGTATGTCTGGAGTACCGCAGTGTGTGTGTATGACTTGGTCAGAATGTGGGATATCGTTTCCGGATAGTGACGATGGGCCACAGGTGTGTACTGTGATGCTGCATCGGGAAGGAGTCCCTGGTAGGATGGACTCAGTCAGGTGACTCTGACAGGAACTCCACTCGTTTTAGCTCTGACCGAGAAAAACGTCAGAGTTCGCTGCCTCCACGGGGTCATCGTGAATTATAAAGTGGACAGAGTCCTGATTGAGATGACAAAGGGGGAGTGCCAAGGTGGTAGTATGCCACCAAACTTAGTGCATACCTTTGAGAGGCGCCGGGACTTTGTCATGTTTAAAAATGTGGGGTGGGAGGATAGAGACGTTTCTACTGTAGGGCTAGCAGACACTGACGCCTCCTAACGTGGACAGGATAGACGTAAGGGCGACCAGAGAAAGAATTGCGTCAGACGAATTTACTGATCTGACGTCACCTGAAGCATTCCACAGTGTGAATGAGAATGGTGTGGTAAACAAAAAGAGCAGAGCTGACACACGGATAGAGAGTGTCTTGGGGGTTCACCGTACGGTGTGGTGTGACTGTGACGTGTTATTGCCAGTAGCCACCACTAGGACAGAATCTAATGCTGTGCTGACTGAAACTCATGACAGGACTGGTGGTAACCTGATCGAGAGGATAACGGGAATAGAAACACAGTCAGAGGGTAACCGGGGGGTTCACTCGACTGATAGGACTGACTCAGTGGTACGCTTTGACGATATAGTTAAAGAATTAGTGGTGCGACATGTGCTGGCCAAAAGAGAACAAGATCAGGAGATACAACTAATAAAAGAGACAGTGGAAGAACATGTCAAACAAGAGAGAATCTTGAGACAATTGGTCGAGCACAAGGTGGAGGGGCTCGAGAAAGAAGTCTTGGAGCTCAGAGGTCACCTGTCCACCTGGCTAAGTGTGAACAAGAGCCTTAAGGAAGAGATTGAGGAACTCAGAGGAGTAGTAGAAGGTCTTCTGCGGGAGAAGAGCTTGGACGGAGATGTGCAGCAGCTGGGTCCGAGTGATAAGACGGAACTGCCGGTACCTATCTTGGCAAAGGCTCGCAAAGAGATAAAATCTCCTGAAGTTGGTGAGCAAAGAGCCGAAGAAGACAGTCACCTGGTCGGGTCAACTGTAGTGAGGGAAGTGTCCGTGGTAAAGCCAGAGTCTTCTGTCCAGGAAGAGAGCAAGACCACGACCTTCAAATCTGTGAGCGAGGTACCCGAAAACATGCAAGAAGCCTGTGCGGAGGAAGGGGTACATGAGGCTTTCAAAGAGGCGGTCAAAGCGTGTGAGGTGCACTGGGCACCTGAGTCTCGGCAGTTGGTGATAGTATCAGCCAGGGAAGATACATCAAACCAAGTAGCTGTCCTGAAAGAGATGCATTTGCAGTGTCTACGTGTCAAACAATTGGTTAGGCAGAGTAATATGAAGGCTGCTCGACGCCTAGAGATAGCAAGAGAGGCTATGGATCGGTTGGGTTTGAGGAAAGATGTGGTTCCGGTACCCAAAACTCTGATTGGGAGAATCATTGGAAGGTCCGGGAAGGTAATGCAAGACCTTGTGAATATCTCCGGTGTGGTGAGGGTGAGGATCCCTCCTGATGATGACCAGGTATCCAGGGAAGTGGATAGGATTTCCATCATGGTGGTTGGCTCCGTGGAAAGCCTGAGAGAATTTCGGATGCTCGTGGAGTATCGAATGGGGTACCTGCAAGAAATTGAGCAGTTGAGGCTGGACCGTCGGCGAATTAATAAAGAGATACAGAATACCAGGTGGCGGCCGCCTCCCACCCAAAATGTAAGGACCCGAACGGTTCCTCCAAGAAGTGACAGGGCAGATGGCAGAAGAGTGTCAGCAAGGGGTAGTTCGACTGGCAGGATGACGTTGAAAGACCATAGTTCCTGTGAGACGCTGACTGAGTCAGACTCAGACCAGACAGCAGGCTCTACTAAGACTTATGACCGCACCAACCGAAAGAGACGGTCAGTGAGAGAAAGATCAGGTGACGAAGCGTACTGCAGACAGGTGGAGACTAGAGAGTGTCTGATGACGCAGACAAACTGTGACTGGGGGGTCAAAGACATTGACCGGTATTATGACCGCTGGGAGCGGGGGAGGCCTAACATAGAGATGAGGCCGTATGACAAATGGAGACGGTTCTCTCGACCTGGTGGGCAAGGTGTAGTGAGTGCCCAGTCTCGAGAGCCGGGGGTTATGCTGTGTGTTCAACCCCACAGGTTTGAACATAGGGGGGAGGTATGTGGTGCAGTGACCGCTGTGTCCGCAAGGGGGCGCTGTGTGGATGTCCCAGGACAGCCGTATAAACATTTCCATTGCCCTGATAGGTGTAGGATACTGAAAGATCATAATGATCAGCAAAGGTACTGCTGACTAGTACGTTCTGTTACAATGTGTCAGGGAAGCCTGTGTGTGGTTGTCTGCAATAGGACCTTGGGTGAGGTCATAGCCATGTGATCACCTGTGGGTGTGGTTATGGACCATATAAGGTACCTGAGGTCTGGTCACAGGTGGGTGAATGCTGGGACCTGATTGGTCCAGTTTGGAAGGTCCCGTGAGGAGAAGGATCTCTTCACTAACAGCACGTGTGGACGCTGTGACTAATGGTGATGTGTGTCAGACCGTTCCCAGGGAGAGGGAAGGAACGTTTGCAGTGTAAAGCAGCATGCAAGGTAACCCGGAGATGGGGACTGCTACTGAGAGACTGTATAGCCTGCTGGCTAGATGAAGCACAGCCTGTGTGACTAGGAGGGCTATAGGGGAGCAGTGCTCCAGTGTGAAGATCCCCTGCTGTCTGCTATAAGACTGTTGCATATCGTGATTGGTTTATGATAATGAATAAACCTCATGGACTGTGATATTGCTTTATGGAAACCTGTGCTGGACGTGATTATTCGCTGCCAAGCGAGTGTCCCCCAACCTTGAATGACAGCGCTACCTCACAATATATATATATATATCATCAAGTAACCTACAGAAGAAATGGCAAATGGCAGCTGGGGTGACGTGCATGGCAAGAACAGTTCATAACAGGCTCCTAGAGGCAGGGTTCAAGTCATGTAAAGCTAGAAAAAGCCTTTCATCAATGAGAAGCAAAGGAGAGCCAGGCTGAAGTTTGCCAAAGACCATAAGGATTGGACCATAGAGGACTGGAGTAAGGTAATCTTCTCTGATGAGTCTAATTTTCAGCTTTGCCCAACACCTGGTCATCTAATGGTTAGACTGAGACCCGTAGAAGCATACAAGCCACAGTATCTTGCACCCACTGTGAAATTTGATGGAGGATCGGTGATGATCTGGGGATGCTTCAGCAAGGCTGGAATTGGGCAGGTTAATCTTTGCGAAGGACGTATGAATGAAGCCGCATACAAGGTTGTCCTGGAAAAACAGTGGATTCCTTCTGCTCAGGCAATGTTCCCCAACTCTGAGGACTGGTTTTTCCAGCAGGACAATGCGCCATGCCACACACCTAGGTCAAGCAATGTGTGGAGGAAGGACCACCACATCAAATCCCTGTCATGGCCAGCCTAATCTCCAGACCTGATCCCCACTGAAAACCTCTGGAATGTAATCAAGAGGAAGATGGATAGTCACAAACCATCAAACAAAGAAGAACTGCTTAAATTTTTGTACCAATGGTATAAGGTCACCAAAAAGCAGTGTGTGAGACTGGTGGAAAGCATGCCAAGACGCATGAAAGCGGTGATTAAAAATCACGGTTATTCCACAAAATATTGATTTCTGAACTCTTTCTGAGTTAAAACATTAGTATTGTTGTTTCTAAATGATTTTGAACTTGTTTTCTTAGCATTATTTGAGGTCTGCAAGCCCTGAATTTTTTTATTCTTTGGACCATTTTCTGAAAATAAATACAAAAGTTAGTGCTTGGAAATTCGGAGACATGTTGTCAGAAGTTTATAGAATAAAAGAGCAATTTACATTTTAATCAAAAATATACCTATAAAGAGAAAAGTCAGACAAACTGAAAATTTTGCAGTGGCCTCTTAATTTTTGCCATAGCAATGTGTGTGTGTATGTATATATGTGTATAGATAGATGGATAGAACATTTGTGGCATCTCCGCGTCTGAAAATGTCTGATCAATTAAAATGACATAACTCAATTGGTAAATGCCGTAACTAAACTAGAAAAATAGAATCTTACACACAACTTTTTAGCTAATTTTAAATGCATTTTTCCAGGGAAGTGTGGTGACTGAAAAAAACAAAATTCTGCCATTGTGATTATTACTATTCTCAATAATAATAATGTTAATAATAATAATATTACTATTAATAAAACCTTCCACTTGCCACACAAAAAACAAGTTCTTGCACAGCTCAAACGTTAAGAGTCTCAGATAATTAATTGTAAAGTCCTGTGGAATATATTGGCGCAATATAAATAAAATTAATAATAATATTAAAGTGGTGACACATCAAATATTTTTTTTTTTTGCAAACGTTTGAATTTTTTTTTCTTCACTTAAATGGAAAACTAATTTATGCTGTTTTTCTATTATTATTACATAGTGATCTGGAGAATCATGATTCAGAGTCATTGTTGGCACAGAATGAGCATTGTAAATAAAAAAAAATAAAATACGGTCTTGTGCACAAACTAATGTTGTGTCCCCCAGAAGGTCTCAAAATACCATTTGGGGTTAGCTTTTCACTTTTTTTTTCTATTCAAAAACAAATCTGATTTTCTTGTAGCTGGGGCTGTTATATAACAGTGGAATTCCAGCCTCCTACCCGCATAGCAGAGCTGATTGGGTCTCCTAGGACATGGTAGTTCCTGCCTGCTCTCCCTACACCCAGTGATCGCATGACTGCTCGATTTGGAGAGGAAGTGCCGTTAACATTTCATATCACTTGTTCAGTGATGCGTATACAGCGTTTGAGAAGGCAGAGACGGTAACAAACCATTCCTGTCTTCTCTGTGCCATATTCTCGCTGCCGCAGCTGCATGAGAGCGTCACTGCAGAGTAGAATGCAAACCGCCAGGACACTTATCGTCTATGGGCAGTCGGGAAGTGATTAAAGGGACAATATTACTAAACATACTAGTGGTCCCGCTGTATAGTAATCTGGTGTGCAAGAGCTGATAAATCTATATTTCAAATACCTTGCAAATTATTCTGGTGCGTTGGGGGCTTGCTGATATATGGAAAGTGTATTGACATGCCTCCGATGCACTTTCTGGATAATTTACATGTGACTACAAAAGTTTGATTTCTCAGCTCTGGCACGTTGGATATGTAAGAATTTTGCAATTAATACACTGCAGACAAACTTGCACCAGACTTTGCAGGTTTCTCTTTATTGGAGACTCTAAAACAACTATTAGCATTTTTATTTTTCCTCCTTGAATTTACGTATAGGTCTGCGCGCTTTCAAACAGGACCCGTTCATACAACTTTGTGATGTGCATGAGCCCTAAGGGCTTATTCCTAATGATAGGGGGAGAAAAAAAGAAATGAAAGCGACTACTAAATCTCTGCCAAAAATGGAAATTCTGGAATATTTACAATCAGATGAAGAATTAAAGTAGCATTTCCGTCCTATAAACAAGCCATCATTTCAGACTCGCCGCACTGTTAAAAGCATTGAGCCCGGAGATTAATTAGTAAACTCCGGAATGTGCTAGAGCAAATGTGTGTGATTGGCAGCCACATCTGTTCTAGCAACTGGTGGCCGGCTTACCCCCGCTCTCCTGCTCGGAGATTTCCAAAAAGGCTTAAGAGTTCTCGGCCACATTCTACGTTTGTAACTTGGAACTAATTTGCTGCCTGCGAAACATCCCCGGTTTAATTAGGGATGGAACAGTGCAACTATTTTTAAAGGCAATTTTTAAAGAGACAGCGTAGCAAAATAAAATGGCAAAACAATGTGATCGAAGTCGTTATCTTGTCCTAACCATCCAGTCTTTACTAAATATACAGGACCTATAAAATGTCTCCGTGTCATCTCAGGACAGACAAGTAGATTCCCCCTGCTTTCCAATTACTGTATTTATGATTGTGATTGAGAATTGGACATCTACATCTTAAGAAAATACACTGAAGTGCTAAATTCAGATTAAAATGTGAATAGAGCCAGCTGTTACTGCATGTTTCCACACGATTTGGTAAGGTAATCTTGCCTGTTCCGGGTACTGTCATTATTTTGTTAAATTTCCTGTACTTAATGTGTGCACAGAGAATAATACATCATTTGTAGGTGATTTCTCAGTGTGTGAATTTTTTTTTTTTTTAAAGGGAATCAGACATCACTTTTGCTTTCTTATCTGAGAGCAACATGATGTAGGGGCTGGGACACGGATTCCAGCGATGTGTCACTTACTGGGATACTTACTACAGTTTTGATACAATCACTGTTTTATCTGCTGCTGATCTAACAGTGCTCGGAACGCTTAGCCCTGTATAACTCCACCCACACTATTGATTGGCTTCTTTCTGCCAATGCACAGTGTACAAAGAAAGATGCCATTGAGTGATGGGGCCGTGGTTTGACTACGTGGCGGCAGATTTCTAAGATATTTTTATCAAATCTACATCAACCAGCCCAGTAAGTGACACATCACTGAAGTCAAGGTCTCTATCTCAAGCAGTTCTCAGATTAGATGAGCACCGCTTTCCTTTAAACAACACCGTTACTGATTAATTTTAATGCTTAGACAGTCTCCAATATTTCTAGCAGCCAAATCAATCCCGTCTTAAGATGGGAGCAGTTAGGGAAGTTGGGAAAGCGGCAGAGAAAAATCACATTCTTTTTGACGGCTCTCTCAGCATCATTCACAAAATGATGGCGCCATTTATGATGCTTGTTTTTAGTCAGTGAAGTGAAAATGGGGCTGACATGATGGCTGCCAGCACAATTTGAAGACATTGTTCCTTGCTAAGTTTGAAAAGAACAGAGCATTGTCATTCCTGGGTGGTGGCGCATGCGCAATAAGGTCCTGTTGAGCCGGACTATCAATCTGTGCACTCGCCACTCCCGGGAATGGCGCCGCATGCTCAAGATCTTGAGTGGAGGGGCATGTTACAGAGAGGAGTGACCTGTCCGTCACTAACAAGGGGCAGGCTGTGGGAGGAGAAAGGGAGAAAAGCCCGAGAGCTGTAACTTCAGGCCAAGTCCCCTTAATTTACAAGCTTATTTACATAGATATTCGCCTGTGGATTTCTAAAAACAGGAGAAACGGACTTATAATCCAAAGGGTTAGATGTAATCAACATCTCAGATTTCTGAAGCCAGGACATTGGGTGAGGCTACCCTATGGTGCTCTAGCTGCCAGTCTAACCCTAACCGGGTTGCGCTCCATTCCTACTGAAACCGGACGTCAAGTCTGAACGCCGTCTTTAAGTATTCTTTTCAACCGATTTTTCAGTCCCGTTACATGAACTGTCCATTTAAACTTGTTTTTGGGCATTTTTTTTTTCATTTTTTTTGTTTCACAAACTAAACATGTCTAACAAAATCCTACCCACACCGTTTGTAATATCCATACTATGCACTCGTGCCAAGAACCAACACAGCGAATACATTCTGGACATTTGCCTGAATTTGACTAAACAGGCTGCAGAGCAGCTGAAATCTAGGCGAGCCTTCCTCCGCCAGGACGTTTCTCAGACATTTCAGCTCTTATTTCTGGCATTTTACCATAGGCTGGTTTCACGATCAGCTTAGTGAAGACCTATAGACAGCATGTCCTCGGAGACTGGGGTAGTGTTCTGGTTTCTTCCCTCCCCGTACACATTATTTCAGATAATAATCCACTATGCCGGCCATATAAAATAATGGGGAGGAGAAGAACACGGGCATTTGGGCTACTGTTGGACCTGAGAAAGTTGTAATATAGCTCTCAAATAATCATGGCTGTGTTGAAAAAAAAAAGATGTGTTCAGTGGCAACATGGTCCCCGACTATCACAGGTAATTAATGGTCTTTTCATATGGGCCAAGAGGACCTTTTGGACCACCTAGGCTCCAAGGCTCAGGTGCGATTGCAACCCCTGCATCTACTAGAGTTACACCCCTCCTTCATTCAGTCTTTTGTCTGCCTTTTCACAGCTTTCCAAAGACAAGAGGCATTTAAAAGACGCAAACTGATAATTCTCCAGGTATTTTCTGCTTGGAAAACACTCGGAACTTTTACACAACAAGCCAGCGGGAATGATCAAAAGCCACCCCTGTGATTTTTGAGTGTTCTGTTAGTGTTGTTTTTGCTCGAAAAGGGTAATGGTTTCTTCATTATTGAAAAGGCCAGTAAAAAAAAAAAAGTTGGAAAAATCTGCGAATTGTCAAAAAAAATTGAAAAAGCACTTGAGAAACAAGCCCTGACACCCCTCCCCCCCCCCAAAAAAAATGGAAAAATTAAGCTTTGAAAATGGACTTTTTTTTGACCATTTGTAAAAATACATTGTGTGCATACCCCATGAACAGGAGCAGTCGGCACACTGACTGCAGATGGGAGACCTGCAGCAAACTGCTGACACTTGGGAGCAAAGAGAAGGGTTTGTGCAACTCGGGAGCACTGTAGTATCAGCGCTGGAAACACAGAGCACTCGCCTAGGTGATCGCTTTCACTGCTGGGCAATTTTTTTTTCTTCCATTTGTATGCTTTTGTTTTTGTTCTTCCCTCCTTCCAAGCATCATATTTATTTTTGGCCATTCACATAGCCGTACGAGGGTTTGTTTTTGCATGACAAGTTGTCTATTTTTACGTCAATGTAATTGTGTGAGTTCTTGTTTTTTGTGTGTGCTGGTACTAACGTCTGTAATTGATATCATTTTGGGTTTTGCTAATTTTTAGTTGCAGTTATGATGTAGTAACAGCGACTGAATATACATAGTTTTTTTAATATATATATATTATACAGTATATATTTATTAAGGCTGGGATTACATGGCGACTTTGGCTGTGACACCTATTGAATGGCCAAAGTTCGACAGGGAAGACTGTCTATCACAGAATAGGACCGCCAAAGGTAACATGGCAGCGATGGAGCCTTCATCATACCCCCGACTGCCAAGGCAACCTATAGCCACTTCTGTGTGGATGAAATCTGGTGCATGAGTGCATTGGCAAATTCTGCCATTTAATTGCCGCTGTCAGTGATAGCAGCATTTAAATCATTAAACTGCAGCAATCTGGGCTTGCTTCAGTCACTGCTGTTACAGGCATCTGTTACATATGACATGCGCTCATCCCAGCTGTGACGTACCATTAAGAGGTTAAAAATGGGCTCATGGCGGTATAACATGAGAAAACAAGTCGTACTCTCCTACCAAACCCCTGCTTGTTTCCTCTTCCAGCCATGAGGCATCAGGTGACTTCCTTAACCAATCCTCAGTCAGTAATTGGCTGCAGGGGTCAAATTCCGTCTGAGCTGGAAGAAAGAGCGGATTGGCTGCAGCAGTCACCTGGTTCCTCACCGTTGGAAAAGGAAGCCAGGAAAGCGGCAGCAGTCTGGCAGGTAGATGTTTTTTCTGTATTATTATTATTTAGTAAACATAGTGTATAATCCCTGCAAGATACAGCAGCGGTTTCCTCTAGATGACCGTTCCTCCGTGCTTTATCCTACTATAGCAAGCATGCGATCAATCACTACTGGTGTAAGATGTTCCCCGACACAGTGGCCCCTCCTAGCATGGTCAGGGCCAGGAACGGCTTCAAACTTCCCGAAGTGCTGAATGCATTTTTTTTAGCATCAGTTGATGTGGGAAATGTAATCACAGCACAAATCTCCATGCACTCGGCGTTCTTCCACTTGATAAGGCTCATTAAATTCTGAAATAGGTTGTGCTCCACTTTATTGTCTCTTAAAAGCCCGGCCAGTGCCGAATTGATGCGGCTCTCCTCCGTGCTGAGCCCAGCAGTCGCCTGCAGTAGCCAGAAGCCAATATGTTATTTCCTAGGATGCCCCTGCTGCATTTTCCTTTGTGAATATTCACCAGCGCTCGCCGGATCATTTTTGTGTAGATTTGACTAACAAACTATTCCCCGATCTTCACCTTTTCTGCCGTCTATCAGCCTCGCCCTGTATTTTGCTGCATGCAAATATCTACAGCACACATCTTCTCCAGACGTTATTTTAGATTTTCTTTTTTTTTCTCTTTCTGTGACGCCTCGAAATTTCCCACACTTTTCCCCAAAATACAAAGTAGGAGGTTACCCATGTAGTCCAGTCTTTTGCTTGCTGTTGCAGTTCTGTGCCAGATTATCAGCCATTTTGGATTATTGGGCACCAGTGAGCATTTTTTTTTTAATTAACCCACTATAATTTTGTGTTTTTCTGCAAATTATTCACCCCTTTTTTTTGTTGTTGGGGAAGGGAGTGTGCTGCTGATTGACAGTTTGGACCACGTTCATGGTGGCTGGTAACAGAGCATGAATTCCAGCCTGGCTGGATGATCACAGACAGGTATATTATTTTGTGAAAGGCTCTGTCGTTTCTGAGAAGGTATACTTCCAAGATCTGGCCAGGAGCCATAGCTGGAGATCAGACTAGTCCGGCTCCGCCTTTGGCCGGCTCTTACCAGCATTGCTCCAAATGATTGACAGGTCTCTCTCTTGTTTGTATATAGGGAGAGACCTGTCAATCACCTGCTACAGTGCTAGGAAGAGCTGGCCAAAGGCGGAGACGGACTAGTCTGATCTCCAGCTATGGCTCCTGGCCAGATCTTAGAAGTATACTATACCTTCTCTGAAACACCAGAGCCTTTCACAAAATAATATGCCTGGCTGCGATTCATGCTGCCTGCGGTTTGGGCAGCATGAATGACCTTAATAGGTTCCCTTTAAGAAGATTAGACCACCCCTTTAAGGGTAATAGAATTGAAATAGAGAATAAAGCCACAAATATTAAATGTGCCAATTTTTTTTTCTATGTATTCTTAACTTTTGAATGTTCAGAAAGAGATTAACATTTTCATATTTTTATTGATAGTTTTCTTTTTCTTTTATTAAGTATCTAAAAAAACATAAAAACATATATAGACTTGGCATCACTTTCGCATCAAACTAATATAGAGGTAGTCATTTTTTTTCCCCAATGAAATTCTGCTTTTATGAAAAAAAAAGTTGATACAAATTAATCTGAGCTTTTACCTGGCCCCAAATAATGTCTATAAAATCAAAATAAAAAGTTATTTCTGTTCAAATGCAGGGTAAACAAACAATAAAAAATGTGATATTCTGTTTTTTTTAATTTTTATGTCTTTCTAGTGGTCAGAGCCGTGTTTTTCTGATCCAGTGCTCCAAATACTCACCAAGGCTTATTGTGCCTGCAGCCGCCACTTGATCTTCGTAATAACGTAGCCCACAATGAGCTCCCTCTAGTGGAGGCTGCAGGTATCTCCTCGTTCTTCATCTCTGTCTTGCAGAGGTTTTGGAGCTGTGTATCAGAAAAACAAGACTCCAGCAGCCATAAAGCCATATTACAAAATGAATCAGCACAGCATTTTTGATTTCTATGATAAAAGACAGGGATAAACGTTAAGGTATAAGCGGCATTTAGTTCCAAAAGTAGGATGGTTACTCATAGGCTGTAGTTAGGAGATTCTCCTACATCAAAAAATGGGGCACACGGGAGATGGTGGCCCCTTCTATTTCCTTCTGGCATTCGTCTCCATTTTTTTTCTGAAAAAGGCGTGTATGAGAATGGATCTCCTGGACACAGTGTGAATACAGCCGATCTTCCTACAGATATAGGGGTATTATTATTACATCTCAGATGCAAAAACTTTACTATTGTAAATGGGAAAGCGCAGAAGTATTACGCGCCGAATTGAAATTTTCCCAAAATGTTGGGTCTGGCACAGTGCGTTTCTCAGTACAGTAGTCTAACCCCAGACACGCCACTCTTGGAGGGGTTTTATTGTTTTGGGGATGTCTGAACATGATCTATGGAAAGTGTGTAGTATAGTATATTCTTTGTGAGAATAACTGAAGGAAAATGGCTGTGTGAGAAAGTAAGCAGAAAAGTGTTTAGCGTTTCGCATGGCCCCTGGCACCGATGCTGACCAGACTTCTGTGACCATTATCTGGGGGATAAAATTCCCATTTTTGTTTTTTTTCTCATTTTTGTGCAAAATCTACAAACTGTGAAACCGTCACAACCAGTTTGCTCGTGTAGAATATATTCTTCATTGTGATGGACAAACTTTTCTGTCCAGTAATTGGATGTAGCTGTCAAGTGGCTCCACTGATCACGGAAACGATGGCTTTCCCATCATCAGTGAAGCTGGTGGCGTGGCGGCCGATTATATTATTTTACTATTGTAACACATTTCAAGGGATTAGCCCAGTTAGAAATAGAAATAATTTACGGTTTCTCCCACCCCTAACAAATTTTTGTAAAAATATTGGTATTGGGGAATAATATAAAGCGCTATGTACCTTGCCGGTATCCTGCCATATGGGCAGAAGGTTGGCTCCTACATCCCGAAGTTACGAGTTTGCTCATACAGTAGAAAAGCAGGCGTGTTTGAGATATTAGTGCTCAGTAAAGGATCTATTGGCGAAAAAAAATCAATAAATAGTAAAAAATATAACATCTTCGAGATTTTAGATTCATCAGTCGGAAAATAAAATAATAGATATGTAATGTTTTACTTGGTAGAAAACGGAGCTGCGCGAATGACATTCCCACTTACCTTTATGGCGCAGTATGTTTTATTTGGCCAGCCCAGGGCCTGGATATTTTTATTTTTTTGGTATAGGAGTCGTAACTGATTTCCTATGTTACTGATTTCCGCAGTCAGTAAACTTGACATGAGAACTTGTGATGTCATAATGGCAGACCGGTGATTGAGTGCCCCCTGCAGGGCTGGGCCTCAGAAGAATGACCTCTGCCTTTGCCAAAGCCAATTAGGCCATCAATCAAGTCATTTATTCGCTAGGCGCTGTTTATCTAACATGTCTTGTCACTGCATGTTTTTTCCTCATTATTGGTTGTTCAGTAATTTGATAGTTTTCCATATCCAAAGGGGGTTTACAACCTTAACCTTGTTTAGTCATTAGGACCCAAAAATACATCATCTTAAGGAATTAAAGGGTTAAAATTGCCTCTTGTGATATCACAGCAAACTGCGCCTGTTGTGTGTCGTCTCTTCTCTCGCTATACATAAATGCTGTGTTTCCCCTGTCTTTTGGGGACAGTGTGTCACTTCAAAGGGTTAATGTTATAAAGGAAATCGGCAAGTTTTGATCCTCTTTCTATTTTGTTTTTCAAACCCCCCTGATCATGTAATATTTGGAGAGATGTTACTTTTTCGTATTTGCCGTAATCCTTGTCATCAAGTGAAATCCTGTAATAAAGTGCATTCCTGCAAAAATAAATGATAAAACAAAATTTTATTAGGTATGTCTGTATACATATCCTTGTGTTACTTTAGAAGGAACACACCTTATAGCTGGACTTCACTTGATGGCAAGGGTATGTGTGTATATGTATAAACATATTATATGTCTATAGAAACATATAATGTGTGTATGTCTGTGTGTACAGTGGGGGAAAAAAGTATTTAGTCAGTCACCAGGTAATGAGTGGAGGACAGAGGAGCCTCTTAAAGAAGTTGTTACAGGTCTGTGAGAGCCAGAAATCTTGCATGTTTTTAGGAGACCAAATACTTATTTTCCACCATAATTTGCAAAATAAATCTTGCCAAATCAGACAAGGTGATTTTCTGGATTTGTTTTCTCATTTTTGACTCTCATAGTTGTGGTCTACCTATGATGTCAATTACAGGCCTCTCTCATCTTTTTAAGAGAGAGAACTTGCACAATTGGTGGCTGACTAAATACTTTTTTTCCCTTTCTGTATGTATAAATATTTTATGTCTATAGAAATATATATAATGTGTACACACACACACACACACTGAACACTTCACTAATTGAACCTATTTCTAAAGGCACTATTGACATGAAATGCCGATGTCGTTAACAACCCATCCAATCCACACAGGCAAAGGGATAAAACCATAGCTGTCCATAACTAAGTTATGCTTAATAATGAGAGATGACACAGGGAGAAATTATTGAACATGCTTACTGAAATGTAATACTTTGTATAAAAGCCTTTGGTGATGACCACTTCAAGATGCCTCCTGTATGGAGAAACTAGTTGCAGACCTTGCTCTGGTGTGATTTTCTCTTCCATACACTCTTCATAGAAGGAGCCCATGAAATCTCCAGCATGTGAACTCTGAGCTTTAGTTCCTCCCATACATTTTCTATTGGATTCAGGTCAGGTAATCGGCTCGGCCATTCTAGCAGATCAATTGGCTTCAGAGAAAGAAAATGAAGAGTTTCCTTGGCTGTGAGTATTGCTTAAATGTCCACCTTCATTTTTCTAGAAAGTCTCGGTACTTTTGTCCATTCATCCTTCCTTAAATGCTATGCAGATTACCAGTGCCATGTGCTGAAAAATAGCCCCACACCATGATTTTCCCGCCTCCAAACTTCACTGTTAGTATGGTGTTTTTGGGATAATATGCAGTGCCTTTTAGTCTCCCGACATCGTGTGTTTTATGGCATCCAAAGAGTTACATTTTGGTTTTGTCTGACCAGACTATATTCTCCTAGTATTTCACAGGCTTTTCTAAATGTTAAACTAAATGCGCTTCAACATGCTTTGTGTTCAGCATTGTAGTCTTCCGTGGTGAGTGGGCATACAGTCATGGAGGTTGCATGCATTACTTATGGTTCTTTTTGAAACAATTGTACCTGTTGATTGCAGGTCTTTATGTAGCCCTCCACAGGTGTCCTTGGCTCTTGGACAACTCTTCTAATAATTCTTTTCACTCCTCTGTCTGAAATCTCGCAGGGAGAACCTGGTTGTGGACGGTTTATGGTGAAATTATGCAGTTTCCACTTCTGAGTTATGACCCCAACAGTACTCACTGAAAAAATAAATAATAAAAAAAAATGCATGCGTATGCAAAAATATACATGCATGTGGTGGCATGTAAAAGTTTATGCTCCCCTACTGTTATTGTGAACAGTTAAGCAGATTGAAGATGAAATCATTTCTAAAAGGCCTAAAGTTAAACATGACACATTTACTTTGCATTTTAGGCAAAAGAATTATATATTTTAATAGTCTATATTTTAAAAATTACAAAAAGGAAAATGAGCCAATGCAAAAGTTTGAGCACCCTGCATGGTGAGTACCTAGTTGTACCCCCTTCTACAAGTATTACAGCTTGTTAACACTTTTTTGTAGCCAGACAAGAGTCTTTAAATTCTTGTTAAAGTGTTTTTCATCCATGCTTCCTTGGAAAATTCTTTCAGTTCTGTGGGATTTCTGGGTCATCTTGCATACATTGCTCATTTGAGGTCTAGCCACAGATTTTCAATGACTTTCAGATCAGATCAGGGGACTGTGAGGGCCATTGTAAAATCTTCAGCCTGCGACTTTTGAGGTAGTCTATTGTGGATTTTGATGTGTGTTTTGGATCATCCATTTGTAGAAGCCATCCTCTTTTCAACTTCAGCTTTTTTTTTTTTAATTTTTTTTTACAGATGGTGTTATGTTTGCATCAAGAATCGGTTGAAATTTAATTCAATCTGTTCTTCCCTCTAACTGTGAAATGTTCCCTGTGCCATTGGCTGAAACACAACCCCAAAGCATGGTTGAGCCATCCGCATGCTTAATGGTTGGCGAGATGTTCTTTTCATGAAATTCTGTGCCCTTTTTTCTCCACACATACCTTTGATCATTGTGGAGTTCTGTTTTACCTCCCCGGTCCATAGGACTTGTCTACAAAATGCATCAGGCTTGATTAGATGTTATTTTGCTTAGTTTTACGGTGATGAAGCAGGCGATGTTTTCTTTTGATGACTCTTCCATGAAGGCCATATTTGTTCCGTTGTCTCTGAACAGTAGAATTGTGTACCACAACTCCAGAGTCTGCTGAATCTTACTGAAGGTCTATTGAAGTGAAGTAGGAGTTCTGATTTGCCTCTCTAGCAATCCTGCCAGCAGCTCTCACTAAAATTTTGTTTTGGTCTTCCAGACCTTATCTTGACCTCCAATGTTCCTGTTAACTGAACCACCGCACGACCTGCTCTACCCTCTCCTACTGTATCCTCACCCATCCCTGTAGACTGTGAGCCCTTGCGGGCAGGGTCCCCTCTCCTTATGTACTTGTGTGTCCCTTGTCTTAGGCTACTTTCACTCTTGCTTTGTTTTGCAGCGTGTTTTTCCCGCAAGAAAACGCATGGAAAAAACGCATACAAATGCTGCGTTTTTTTCAAGCATTTTTATGAGCATGCATGAAAAAAACGCAGCGTTTTTATGCGTTTGTATGCGTTTTTAGTGCATTTTTACCGCGTTTGCGGTTTTTTCCAACATTAGTTGGCCCCTCACTAACCCAAACCATGACTTTACTAACCCTAACCCTTAACCAAACCATACCCTTAACCAAACCATACTAACCCTAACCCTTAACTAAACCCTAACTAACCCTAACCCTTAACCAAACCATACTAACCCAAACCCTAACCCTGAACCCCCTTAACTAACCCTAACTCTAACCCAAACCCCTAATTTCCATTGTCTAACCAATGGTCAACAAAAAACGCATGCGCAAAAAAACGCATACATGAGCATGCCAATGCGCACATATGCGCACCCATAGACTTATAATGGGTGTCTTGCTGTAAAAAAACGCATTGCGCGCGCATGCGTTTTTTTGAGGCAAGTCGGACGCCCAAAAAATGCAACAGGATGCACTGTGCGCCCGAGCGCACACCACAAAAAAACGCATGCGCGTAAAAACGCATACAAGCGCATGTGTATGCGCACATAAGCGCATCCCATGCAAAATATAGGGAAAAAAAGCGCATGCGTTTTTTAGCGCTAAAATACAGCGCAAAAAAAGCAAGTGTGAAACCAGCCTTACACGTGTTTATTATTCTTGTATATATTACACTTGTCTATATTTCCCCTTTTCACATGTAAAGCTCCATGGAATAAATGGCGCTATATAATGCATAATAATAATAACTGCCATTTCTTAATTACATTTCAAACTGAGAAAAGGGCAACTTGAAAACGCTTTGATATCTTCTTATAGCCTTCCCCTGCTTTGTGGCTTTCCATCGTTTTTATTTTCAGAGTGCTAGGCAGCTGCTTAGAAGAACCCATGGCTTCTGTTTTGTGGCACAAGGTTAGCGGAGGCTCAGTTTTTATAAAGCTGGGAAATTTCCATCACCTGGCCTTTAATAACGATAACCGTGAACAAGTCATAGCCCCAACAGGATAATTAAGGTCTGAAACCTTGGTCAAAGTTATCTGAGTGCACAAATCTTCATGGGGACCCAAACTTTTGCATCTGCCCATCTTCCTTTTTAGAATTTTTAAAATGTAAAAAATGACTTTTTTCTTTTTGTGCCTAAAATACAAAGGAAATGTGTCATCCTTAACCCCTTTGCGATCTTAGATGTATCAATATGACCATGGCGCCTGGTACTTAATGACCTTGGATGTATAGAAATGTCATGGCTATCGCCTGTCACAGGGGCTGTGCGCTATCTCTGCTGTGGGTCAGCTGATTCTGACAGCTGACACCCAGCACTCAATGCCAGGAGCGGTACTGGTCATTACATTGTACTGAAAAATATTTGGAACTAGCTGAAGAGCCCGGGCATAGTAACTTAACTACGGTTAGTTATAACAAATTATAATGATATTATATATATATATATATATATATATATATATATATATATATATATATATATACATACATACACACAGTGGGGCAAAAAAGTATTTAGTCAGTCAGCAATAGTGCAAGTTCCACCACTTAAAAAGATGAGAGGCGTCTGTAATTTACATCATAGGTAGACCTCAACTATGGGAGACAAACTGAGAAAAAAAAATCCAGAAAATCACATTGTCTGTTTTTTTTTTTCATTTTATTTGCATATTATGGTGGAAAATAAGTATTTGGTCAGAAACAAGCAAACAAGATTTCTGGCTCTCACAGACCTGTAACTTCTTCTTTAAGAGTCTCCTCTTTCCTCCACTCATTACCTGTAGTAATGGCACCTGTTTAAACTTGTTATCAGTATAAAAAGACACCTGTGCACACCCTCAAACAGTCTGACTCCAAACTCCACTATGGTGAAGACCAAAGAGCTGTCAAAGGACACCAGAAACAAAATTGTAGCCCTGCACCAGGCTGGGAAGACTGAATCTGCAATAGCCAACCAGCTTGGAGTGAAGAAATCAACTGTGGGAGCAATAATTAGAAAATGGAAGACATACAAGACCACTGATAATCTCCCTCGATCTGGTGCTCCACGCAAAATCCCACCCCGTGGGGTCAGAATGATCACAAGAATGGTGAACAAAAATCCCAGAACCACGCGGGGGGACCTAGTGAATGAACTGCAGAGAGCTGGGACCAATGTAACAAGGCCTACCATAAGTAACACACTACGCCACCATGGACTCAGATCCTGCAGTGCCAGACGTGTCCCACTGCTTAAGCCTGTACATGTCCGGGCCCGTCTGAAGTTTGCTAGAGAGCATTTGGATGATCCAGAGGAGTTTTGGGAGAATGTCCTATGGTCTGATGAAACCAAACTGGAACTGTTTGGTAGAAACACAACTTGTCGTGTTTGGAGGAAAAAGAATACTGAGTTGCATCCATCAAACACCATACCTACTGTAAAGCATGGTGGTGGAAACATCATGCTTTGGGGCTGTTTCTCTGCAAAGGGGCCAGGACGACTGATCCGGGTACATGAAAGAATGAATGGGGCCATGTATCGTGAGATTTTGAGTGCAAACCTCCTTCCATCAGCAAGGGCATTGCAGATGAAACGTGGCTGGGTCTTTCAACATGACAATGATCCAAAGCACACCGCCAGGGCAACGAAGGAGTGGCTTCGTAAGAAGCATTTCAAGGTCCTGGAGTAGCCTAGCCAGTCTCCAGATCTCAACCCTATAGAAAACCTTTGGAGGGAGTTGAAAGTCCGTGTTGCCAAGCGAAAAACCAAAAACATCACTGCTCTAGAGGAGTTCTGCATGGAGGAATGGGCCAACATACCAACAACAGTGTGTGGCAACCTTGTGAAGACTTACAGAAAACGTTTGACCTCTGTCATTGCCAACAAAGGATATATCACAAAGTATTGAGATGAAATTTTGTTTTTGACCAAATACTTATTTTCCACCATAATATGCAAATCAAATGAAAAAAAACAGACAATGTGATTTTCTGGATTTTTTTTTCTCAGTTTGTCTCCCATAGTTGAGGTCTACCTAAGATGTAAATTACAGACGCCTCATCTTTTTAAGTGGAGGAACTTGCACTATTGCTGACTGACTAAATACTTTTTTGCCCCACTGTATATATATATATATATATATATATATATATATATATATATATATATATATAAAGCTGAGTGTATAGTCCCGCCCACTCCGCATAGCCACATTCACTATAATATCCGACATCATCCCGTCACCCAGAGCCACCGGACTACTACCTCTAATATCCCACATCATCCCGTCAAAGCCGCCTGACTACTACTCCTAATATCCCACCCCTAATATCCCACATCATCCTGTCAGCCAGAGCCACTGGACAACTACCATTAATATCCCACATCATTCCGTCACAGCCGCCGGACTACTACCCCTAACTAATATCCCACATCATCCCGTCAGAGCCACCAGACTACTACCCCTAATATCGTACATCATCCCGTCAGCCAGAGCCACCGGACTACTACCACTAATATCGTACATCATCCCATAAGCCAGAGCCACCGGACTACTACCCCTAATATCGCACATCATCCCATCAGCCAGAGCCACCGGACTACTACCCCTAATATCCCACACCATCCCGTCAGCCTGTGGTCAGAACCAGAGCACTGAGTGGAACGGTCCTAACTTCCATACCCCGGATCCCTTTAAGAGAGGCCTAGCGTAAGAACCAGAGAGCTGAGTGGATTTGCCATGACTTCCATACCAATGATCCCTTTTATAGAAGCCTGGGGTGAGAATCAGAGCGCTGAGGGATTTACCCTAACTTCCATACCAGAGATCCCTTTAAGAGGGGCATGGGGTCAGTACCAAAGTGCAGAGTGGATTTGCCCTCACTTCCATACCGCGGATCCCTTTAAGAGGGGCCTTGAGTTAGAACCAAAGCGCTGAGTGGATTTGCCCTAACTTCCAAACCAGGGATCCCTTTAAGAAAGGCCTGGGGTCAGTACCAAAACGCTGAGTGGATTTGCCCTAACTTGCATACCAATGATCACTTTAAGAGACCCTGGGGTCAGAACCACAGAGCTGAGTGGAACGGTCCTAACTTCCATACCGGAGATCCCTTTAAGAGGGAAGTTGTGCCTATGGGATGGAAGATGTGTGATTTGTATATGGGCACAGGTGGGGGTTTTTTCATTTCTGTCATGTGCTCTGTGCTCCTGTCTGGGGGGCAGACAATGGCTGGGAGCTTATGTTCCTGGGGATGCTAGATTTCTCCCACCATGTCAGTGTCTGCTGAGGTGTTGTCATGTCTGAAAACTTGCTCATAGCAACCAATCACAGCTCAGCTTCTTTTAACCAGCTCTGGTGAAATGAGAGCTGCTTAGTGATTGGTTGCAAGGAAAACTGTTGGTCATAGCAACCAATCACAGCTCAGCTTCTTTTGAACAGCTCTGGTGAAATGAAAGATGCTTCGTGATTGGTTGGTGATACACACACACATACATACATACATGCATGCATGCACTCATTCATTCATTCAGTTTTCTATATAGATGTAACGGGGTCTGCTGTGCTGTAATACCTCTTACATTACCACCCCATGTTTCAGGAGGTCCACTCTGCTTTTCCTCACTTCTAGATGAAGGACGCTGGCTCGAAAGGCTTTGTAACATTGGAACATATAAAAGATCACTGCTTCTCCATGTATTTCCAGTGTGACAACATTTTACTCACCGGTCTCAGAATATATATACATACATAGGACAGGACAGTCAATATGTGGCGGGCCAGTAGATAACAGGCTCCAATTAAGACACCAGATGTACATTACAATAGCCGCAGGTGGTCGGCGACCCGCGATAATAATAATAATCTTTATTTATATAGCGCCAACATATTCCGCAGCGCTTTACAGTTTAACAGTTTCAAAACACAAGTCATAAGTAACAACGTTAACAATACAATAATTAAAGCAAAATAAGACGAAATAAGACGACCCTGCTCGTGAGAGCTTACGATCTACAATGAGGTGAGAGAGATGCAAAGTACAGTTGTGTATTTACAATTGTATATTTACAATGAAGGTCCAGCCATCTTGAGGGAGTGGAGGATGGATGGAGATAGTGAATGGGCTATACACGCACACTTACATATAGAATGACTTTGATTAGTGAACGTGATAAGCCGCTCTGAACAAATGTGTTTTGACGGAGCGCCTAAAACTATGCAAATTGTGGTTAGTCCTAATTTCTTGGGGTAGAGCATTCCAGAGGATAGGAGCAGCACGGGAGAAGTCTTGAAGTCGGGAGTGGGAGGTACGGATTAGTGCAGAAGTTAGTCGAAAGTCGTTTGCAGAGCACAGCTATCGGCTAGGCCGATAGACAGAAATGAGGGAGGAGATATAGGGGGGTGCCGCACTGTGGAGAGCTTTGTGGGTGAGAACATGTACTTTGAATTGGATCCTATAATGAATTTGCAGCCAGTGTAATGACTAACGAAGAGCGGACACGTCTGAGTACCGATTAGTGAGGTGGACGACCCTGGCTGCTGCATTAAGTATGGACTGGAGAGGGGATAGTCGAGTGACGGGGAGGCCAATTAATAGAGCGTTGCAGTAATCCAGGCGGGAGTGGATCAATGCTACAGTGAGGGTCCCGATCATTTACCGTGGGATTTACAAAGGTGGGGGGAGGTCAGAAGTGGAATATCTCGTTTACCTCTGCCCAGGGGTCGCAGCCGGTCGGTTGCTGCATTAGGGGTATGCATCTCACATTGCACCTATCATACATGCATCTCCTATTCGGTGAGCTGGGGGGTTCTGTAACAATAGAGATTAATATTCCTCAGTGGATGATACCTTTTAATGGCTAACTGAAAAGATGGTAACAAATTGCAAGCTTTCGAGAATACTCATGTCTCTTCACCAGGCATATAGATATTTTTCTATCTACTGGCTAACACAGTACAAAGATATGTATCTTTCCTGTACATTGTACTGGTCACTACAACGGCAGTTTCCAAATTGCACTCAGTAACCTCAACTGCTGCTTGTTTCTGGAAAACACCCATGGCGTCAAAATCGTCACTACACGTGTAGGTAAAATCCCAAAGGGGTATTATTTCCAAAATGGAGTCCCTTGAGGGGGATTCTGCTCTTCTAGCACTTAGGGTCTCTGTAAATGGAGTCCGCGAAGTATTCTATGAAAATCTGCGCTCCGGAGGGCAAATAGCGCTCCATCCGTCCTTCCCGAGTCTCGCCGTATTGCTAAGCAGTAGTGTACAGCCACATATTGGGTATTTCTACATTCAGCAGAAATTGTGGGACAAATTTTGATGCCATTTTTACACATTTCCCAGTATGAAATTGTAAAATCTGGGGCTAACATACAATCTTGGTGGTAAAAATGTAAATTAGTTTTTCTTCACTGCACAATGGTGAAAAACTCCATGACACACCTGCGGTGTCAATATGATCACTGCACTCCTAGATGAATTCATTGAGAGGTGTAGTTTTTGAAATGTGATCACTTATGGGAGGTTCTGCAGTTCTGGCACCTCAAGGGCTCTGCCAATGTGACATGTTGCGCCAAAAGCCTGTCCAACAAAATCTGAACTCCAATATGGTGCTTCCCTTCTGAGCTTTGCACTGTCTCAAAAGTAGTCTTTGACCACATATGGGGTATCGGTGTACTCAAGAGAACTTGCATATCAAATTTTGAGTTCCAGTTTCTCCTGTTACCCTTGTGAAAAATAAAAATGGGACTAAAATAATATTATTGTGGGAAAAATGGGATTTTTTTTTTTTTTTTTTTCATGGCTCTACGTTATAAATTTCTGTGAAGCACCTGGGGGTTCAAGGTGCTCGCCACACATCTAAATACAGTCCGTGAGAAGTCTAGTTTCCAAAATGGTGTCACTTGTCGGGGTTTTCCACTGTTTAGGTACATCAGGGGCTCTCCAAATGCGACATGGTATCCGTTAATTATTCCATCAAATTTTACTTTGAAAAAGTTAAATGGCGCTCCTTCTGCTGCTGACACTGTTATAAAGGTGACCCCCAACTCTGTACTAATAACCCCCATCCTGGTATATGATCCCCATCCAGGTATGTGCTCCCCATCCTGGTATAAATGTCCCCACCCAGGTATACAGCGGTGGCAAAGATTAAGAGACCACTTCAAAATTTTCAGTTTATGATTTTTCTCTTTATAAGTATATTTTTGAATAAAATGTAAATTGCTCTTTTATTCTATAAACTACTGACAACATGTCTTCGAATTTCCAAGCACTAAATTTTGTATTTATTTTCAGAAAATGAGAAATGGTCAAAAGAACAAAAAAAATGCAGTGCTGGCAGACCTCAAATAATGCTAAGAAAAAAAGTTCATAATCATTTAGAAACAATAATACTAATGTTTTAACTCAGGAAGAGTTCAGAAATCAATATTTTGTGGAATAACCATGATTTTTAATCACAGCTTTCATGCGTCTTGGCATGCTTTCCACCAGTCTTTTACACTGCTTTTGTGTAACCTTATACCACTCCTGGTACAAAAATGTAAGCAGTTCTTTGTTTGATGGCTTGTGACTATCCATCTTCCTCTTGATTACATTCCAGAGGTTTTCAATGGTGTTCAGTTCTGGAGATTAGACTGGCCATGACAGGGATTTGATGTGGTGGTCCTTCATCCACACATTGATTGACCTAGCTGTGTGGCATGGCGCATTGTCCTGCTGGAAAAACCAGTCCTCAGAGTTGGGGAACATTGCCTGAGCAGAAGGAATCTACTGTTCCAGGACAACCTTGTATGCGGCTTCATTCATATGTCCTTCGCAAAGATTAACCTGCCCAATTCCAGCCTTGCTGAAGCATCCCCAGATCATCACCAATCCTCCATCAAATTTCACAGTGGGTGCAAGATACTGTGGCTTGTATGCTTCTACGGGTCTCAGTCTAACCATTAGATGACCAGGTGTTGGGCAAAGCTGAAAATTAGACTCATCAGAGAAGATTACCTTACTCCAGTCCTCTATGGTCCAATCCCTATGGTCTTTGGCAAACTTCAGCCTGGCTCTCCTTTGGTTCTCATTGCCTCTAAGAGCCTGTTATGAACTGTTCTTGCCATGCACTTCACCCCAGCTGCCATTTGCCTTTCCTTTTGTAGGTTACTTGATGTCATCCTGCGGTTGCTGAGTGACATTCGAATAAGATGACTGTCATCCTGGTCAATAGAGAGTTGTTTTCGCCTTCTGCCGGTCTGTAGCTTCGTTGTCACTAATGTCTGCTGCTTGACCTTGTTGTAATGGACTGCCATCTTAGACATTTTTAAGGATGGAGGCAACATGACGCTCACTGTATCCCTCTGCTAGTAAAGCCAGAATTGACCCCTTCTTTTCCTCACTCGACTTTTTTTTCAACTCCTCTGGCATGGTTAAGATATTTTTTCATTCCTAGTACTTTTGGGATATTACTAGCACTTGTTTTGCCATCCAGCTTGTCCTATTGCAAGAGGATTGTGAACACCACAGCAGGGTTTTTAATACTTTCCTTCGTTAACTAAGATTTGGTTCAGGTGATCACCTAATCAGAAGCACATTAAGTAGAATGAGGTGTACTCTGGTTGGATTTCAGCTGACACTGGAATGGAATGGCTCTCAGACATGTAGAGAAGCTGATTTTTATAAAACTGTGCAGTGATCTCTTAATTTTTGCCAGAGCTGTATATGGCCCCCAATCCAGGTACACATAGCCCCAATCCAGGTACACATGGCAAAACGACTGTCTAATGGCAAATAGTTATAGCTGCCCATACACATTACATAATTGTTATTTCTCCTGACTCCCCCATTACACGCACACTCTGCTTGGTTAAGTGTGCATGTTTATTTCACTTGAGTGGTGATACAAACTATTGCCAAACACCTGTGCCAGGAGCTTCCCTGACAAATGCACCCCCCCCATACTGGTTGTTGGTGTTTAGGACCCCCACAGTCACAATACCTGGGCATTGTCCAGTTTCCACTCCTGTCAATGGAGATGGCTGAGAACATCATTTGCTACATTGTCACTACCTACTGTAATTTACTGTATTTCCTGTCCTACAAACATTTAGCTTTTTTAGTTTGCATATCCCCTGATGGATTGTGTCACGTAGTTTTCTTCACATGATTAATTACTCTATAAGCGAATACTTCCAGGAACTCATTAATTGCTATCATTAGGATCAGAGACTTTACTTTAATACTGTATTACTGGAAGAAATTAATAATTTTAATTACTACAGATGTTCCGGCTTTTGTATATTTGCGGTACATTAAAAAGGGCTGTACAACCATCCTATGAAGTGATGGCATACTACTAGGTTACAGTATCTCTTTTATAATGCTTTCTTGTAGCAATATCTATTTATTTATTGCCAAAAAGAAAATTTCCCTTTAGGACAAAGCCTAGAAAGCCTTTATAGGGGTTATGTCTGTGGGGGGTGGTCCTACTTTGGTCGAAAGGAGATACAGATCTCTGCTCAATGGAGAATGGGAACCATCTTAAACATTTCCATGTGGAAAGCTTCCCCTCTGTTCTGTGATCCCGCATTTAAGGTGGATTCAGACGTCATTGTATCGCTGTCTGATTCCCGTCTGTGATGCAAGGACCGGCCACGGATTCACTAACCTGGCCTTACATAAGCATCTATGAAGCTGACAAGTTTGGGCCAGGAGACCCATGGCCAGTCCGTGCTTGGACCGTGATACATAGACGTTTGAATTCGGCTTAAGGGGGAATTAAAAAAAAAAAAAAAAAAAAGTACACTTGAGAGAGAACATTCTAAATGTGATGGCCAGGGTCCGATTCTTGAAATTAAAGCGGCCATCTTGTCCTGGCCTAATCAATCTACAAGACTTTTACTTGTGTCGTCTGTGAATTACATTTTATGATGCAGTTGTTACAGAAATGTGTGTATTTATTTGAAATTTTTTTTATTTTTGTGTAGGGTCAGCATGTTTCATCTATGCCAGTCTCAAAATTGGAGGAAACTTTGTATCGATATCAACCTGTTTACATAGAAATGTACGGCCCAACAGTTCCCGCAATAGAAGTGCTGAGTCGAATGGGGTAAGTGTATTTTTCTGTTCGTACATGTACCGACAACTTGGAATCATTCACGGACATAAGCCGTCTTTAGGAAACCAAGTGTCAAATATATACATGGTTAATTGGCGAACATCTGGTTCAGTAAACAATGTGCCGACCATGGAACGTGTAGAATTTTGCTGTGACGTAAGTGAATCTTTTAGAGCTTTGTAAGTCAACCTTACACTTTGTAAAATAAGCTCTAAACATTTTAACACATTCTGTGGTTTCTACTACCAAACATTTCAGAGTGAGCTTAGAATAGCTAAACCTCACTTGTAATTAAGGCACCGTCCACTCTAAAGTAAAAAAGGGAAAAATATCTAAAAGCTGTAAGCCGCCATATTATTCCTGTTGATGGAGTTTTTAAAAACCATTGTTTTGAGTATTAAAACACCCTTCTCTTCCTTTTACCACGCCTCATGGTGTTTTCCTTGTCTGATGATAAATTGTCCATAGTGACGACACCTCAGGTAAGTTCTGTAGACATTGCCTGGCTGCAGTGTTGGCGACACTGGACTGAACACCACGGCTGTGGCGTAAGATTGGCCTTTGCAGTCACTTAAAGGGAATCTGTCACCCTTTTTTTGGCCTATCAGCTACCGGCATTGACATCAGGGGCTTATCTACAGCATTCTGTAATGCTGTAGATAAGCCCCGATGTAACCTGAAAGATGAGAAAAACACGTTAGATTATACTCACCGGAGGGGGCGGTCCGGTCCGATGGGTGTTGCGGTCCGGTCCGGCACCTCCCCATCTTCATGCGGTGATGTCCTCTTCTTCCCTTTCTGTAGTGGCTCTGGTGCAGGCGCACTGCTCTGCCCTGTTGAGGGCAGAGCAGAGTCCTGCAGTGCGCAGGCGTCGGGAGAGGTCTGGCGCCTGCGCACTGCAGTATTCTGCTCTGCCCTCAACAGGACAGAGCAGTGCGCCTGCGCCGGAGCCACTACAGAAAGGGAAGAAGAGGACGGCATCGTATGAAGATGGGAGGTGCCGGACCGGACCGCCTCCTCCGGTGAGTATAATCTAACGTGTTTTTCTCATCTTTCAGGTTACATTGGGGGCTTATCTACAGCATTACAGAATGCTGTAGATAAGCCGCTGATGTCAATGCCGGCAGCTGATAGGGCAAAAAAAAGGTGACAGATTCCCTTTAAATGTCGTACATAAGGAACGTCTAAGGAGGGGAGGTGTAGGAAATTGGAAGTTGTTGACGAGAGAAGAAGTGGTTAAGGTTGTTGCCTTTCTTTCTTTGAGGCCCCCTCCAAAACTTATTAAGCCCCCTTACCTGTCTTCTAACGTGCAATAGATGAGACCCAAATGGCAGCAATTTCATGGCTTGTGTTGATTATTCGTGCATCTTTTTCTCCGTATCTGTCTGTTTAAGGTGGGCACCAAGACTTGGTCAACTGCAATTTGGTGCCCAACAGACTTAAAATTGTTTTAAATGCTCACGGTCATTTCAATAAACTTTCCATAAATCAATAGCACAAGCAAATATAATAAACTTTTTGTTATATTTATTCTTGGAGAAATATTCTTTCTCCATTCATTTATGGGTCACATCTTCTGCCCTGTCATCTTCTACCTGAACTCCTCATTCACTCTTCAAAACTCACTGAGGTATCAGGTTACATGCTCCCCATAGATGTCTTGATAGAGAAAGAGGCAGTAGCAGCATGCTTAGGGACTGACAAAAAGTGCGCATGCTGTTTTCGCACCTTTTTTTTTTTTTTTTTGCGCACGCCTTGTGATGCTGTGAAACGGCAATTAAATAGCCTTCGATAACAATACCCCAGGATAGAGCAATGTTGATATGTATCAAAGGGAGAAATGCAGGTGTGCTGTGTTGATGGTAAGGAATTGACAGAATTCAGATGAATAGATTGTAGATTATCTCAAACAAGTTTCTAGGTTGAATGGACGTTTGCATATAGTGGTTCCCATAAGGAAGAGGTCCATTAAACCTAGAAACGCGTCATAAATAAACTACAATCTATTTCTATTCATCTGAATCCTGTGAATTCCTATCCAGCAGCGCAACACACCTACATTTCTCCCATTGGTGCATAGTGAGGGATGAGGCAGAGACTCATGTACAGATGGTGTGCTGCTTTCCTGCTAGTTTTTCTATTTAATCCCAGTGCTGACTTCCCATCTACCCTACTCAGTACCGTTGTATGTATAATTATGGGGATGCAGATCTTGAACAGGATTTACTGCATCACTTCCATTAACTTCAGTGAAGCTCTGATACAGCAGGTGGTTCAGTGTGAACAGGGATAATATGTTGAGGTTCCCAGATATCAGATTCCCCATGATCACAAACTAATAACATGCCCTATAGATATCCTGTGATTTTTTTTTTCTTTTTTTAATAACGAGAATATTCATTTAAACTTCTTCGTTTTGGAAAATGAGCTACACAATGAACAGTACAAATCCTCTGCTCCCACAGGACCTTGGAGTTCCCTCTAAATGTGTAACCTGAAAAGAGTCTAACAATTTTTGATTGATGCCAACTAGTGATGATTGAACATGCTGGGATAAGGTGTTAACTGAGCATGCTCGGGTGCTAACCGAGTGACTTCTGTGTGCACGTTCGCTCATCACTAATGACAACACATTCGATAGCAGCAGTCCGAAGACTAGTTTGGTCTCTACTGGCCCACGTGCTTAGTTTGACTGGGTGTACATGTGCTTTCAATGGGGAGAGTGGAATAATTAGACAGAGGCTAATCTCTAACTGACAAGAATTGTAATCTAACATGCCCCCTCCGGGCACACTAACCAGTCATGGTACATGATGAAAGCATCAGATGGCAATGTTGTTACTCTACAAGGGTAGAGCATAGCTGGTTTTACTCAGTGCATTTGTCGGAGATTTTAGGGGTTTAATTGTCTTTCTTAAAATATGTAATATTATAGGCTTATGTGTGCGTGATGGTGTTTAGCCATGCCAAGGGTGCACCGAGCCCCATAATTTGCATTAAAGGGAATCTGTCACCCCATTTTTCAAGTATCCGCTGCCGCACCGCCATCAGGGGCTTATCTACAACATTCTGTAATGCTGTAGATAAGCCTCCGATGTAACCTGAAAGAGAAGAAAAACGAGTTATATTACCGGGGGGGGGGGGGGGGGGGGGTGGTCCGGTTTTGGTCAAATGGGTGTTGCGGTCCGGCGCCTCCCATCTTCTAACGGTGACGTCCTCTTCTTTGCTGCCTGTTGTGGCTCCTGCGCAGGAGCAGAATACTGCAGTGTGCAGGCGCCGGACCTCTACCAGCGCCTGCACACTGCAGGACTCTGCTCTGTCCTCAACAGGGCAGAGCAGTGTGCCTGCGCAAGGGCCACGACAGGCAGCAAAGAAGAGGACGTCACCGTTAGAAGATGGGAGGCGCCGGACCAAACCACGACACCCAATCGGCCCAAACCGGACCGGACCTCCCCTGGGTGAGTATAATATACCTCATTTTTCTTATCTTTCGGGTTACATCGGTGGCTTATCTGCAGCATTACAGAATGCTGTAGATAAGCCCCTGATGGCGGTGTCGGCTGCTGATACTCGAAAAATGGGGTGACAGATTCCCTTTAAGTGTAAAAGTGGAAAATAATTATACCTATTAAATCTGAGAATTATCTGACATGAAACATAGTAGTGAGTAATAGAAAACCCCATTACAGGGACAATCAAGGCTTTTATTTCCATCTCGTACATAAAAGGCTTATCCACAGGATATATATTCTAGGTATATGGCGATCCTGTGAGGAAGATTGGGCGTACAAAAAGGTGGATGCACTCTATTAGACTAAAAATATTAACATATTTGAAGTGCCAAATATCTCAATATTTATATACCTACAGGATATGACATAAATGTATACTAAATGCGGATTCCACTGATTAACCTGCAGCTATCCTGAGAATCGGTCACTGGAGAGGTGGTTGGAATTGCCATGCAAATTAATGGGATTTCAGACCACCTCCTCACTAGCAGTAGTGGGCGATAGGGCTCCGTTCTCACAATAAACACGGGTGGCATATGCTGTGGATATGCCATAAATGTACAAGATGGAAATAACCCCTTGAATTGGATCTGACACTTATCACTAGTGGACACATGATGTACAATAAAAAGCTCTTTGAGTCCATGGCGTCATAAATTACCAGACTCATACTTCGTTCTTACTATCGATTTTTTTTTTTTCTGAATAGTTTGCGGCTTTTCCAAAAACTATATCTACTCCATTCAAAGTAACATTTTTGAGAAACCAGTTAGAAGATGTTTTATGACGCTAATGATTTTGGAAAAGGTTACAAAACCATGTCTAAAAAGTGTGGCCTCCATCAGTTCATTGTCAGCCAAATAGCTTCCAGATGTCAAAAGTTTTACCCTCGAGATTACTATATTCTGAAGGATAAAATTCTTCTTTAGCCAGATTTTTGTTGCCAACATCTCAAAGATGATTCACGAGTATGAAAAGTATATTTCTATTTGTCTAAAATTAAAAAAGTTTTACATGTGGAAAATCAAGCAGAAGACCCTGTAAAAAGAAGCTTGTCTAAGCCATTGAAAAATGGTGGTATTGTCTTGGTTTTGTCTGATGACTAGATATAAAAAATGACGCGTCCACTATTAACGCAAATGGATGAGAACGTCTTCTGTGCACAGACCAAAAATGTTCATGTGATGATGCAGTGGGAAAACAGTTATATATCAGATTTATGTTTGGGATTTGCCAATACATGTAGAAAACCCGAATCTTTGCTGCTGAAATTAAAGTGGTCTTCTCAGCTCCTCGGCAGAGGTCCAGCCATTGTGGCACCTAAGTCCATCCTAACGGTCTTTTTGTCTTTGAAAGTTTTTCATACATGTAAGTACATTAATTCTGCTCCCCTTCTCTTTTGTGTCCAAGGCACATAAGCCTTCATCCAGTGTGGGTATAGTTTTTAACCTGTTCTATCGGACTTTGTGATGGACCTGGGATCTAACCATTTCCATCTGTCTTCAGATGGTTGACCTTTTGATACCTGATCAAACCCTGGGTGAAGTCTTTACATACTTGCGGTGCTCACTGTTAGATTTGCTAAGCCGCTACACACCAGATGTTTGGTTATTGAACATTTTAATGTGGATTATAGACAAAACATGCGAGAAGAGTAATTCAATCACCAGCTCGTACGGACCAGAGGAGGAAGTATCTGTTACGTAGGAGAGCTGAAAATCGTCTGTATGTTATAAAGTGTGACAAGAGCTCCAATAGCCTCCATGCTGTATAATGATGAGTTCCCCTGAGCAAAGGTCCTTGAAGGCCAATTAGTCTCTTTACAATACACCACATAAGACTGAAACTAAAGATGCAGAAAGCAACATTGCTGATTCCTAAATATAAAAAGTATTTAGACTAATGCTAAAATGGCAGTAGATTTCTTGGAAGTCTTGCTACTGTGACTGCTTTTGGAAGAAGACCAATTCTTTGACAACCCCTTCCCTCCTTACCACATATGCCATGTAAAATGGGCAATGTTGGCCAAGAAAGAGACATGGAGGAGAAAGCATGCTGGGCAGGCTCTCTCCATAAAAATCTAGGAATTTTATAGGAACATCTGAGCCACAACGCCATATATCATGACAGTATATAGCTAGAAAATTGGTCCTGGCCACTTGTTTGGTTATTTTTCTGTGATTCAAGCACTTGGGTTCATCTATAGAGCTGGATATTAGCTTTGACCGTGTCTGTTCGCTTCTTCAGTAACAGACTTGCTGTGTACTTCTGCATACTTTTGGCCGCTTAGTGAGTCTTTGGAAGAATGATCATACCTCTGTTTTCTTTTTGTATGACCATCAAATATTCTCTGTGGCATTCTCATTCTCAGAAGAATTCCTCATGTTGTTTTATGCTGGTCTGTGAAAGTGCTTGACTACTATTTTTTTGGCTTTGCTGGTTGTAGGCCTTTATACATATTCTCTGTGTTTCAGCCTTTAAGAGCATCAATGACTTTAGCAGAAGACTTGCATCCAAGCTGACGGTTATACGATACTGCGTAGGATGTATTGTTGAGATCCTGTTGCTATTTAAGTAATTTAATATATATTTCAATATGAGCCGAGTTTGGAGGTGTTCTCTGCTGGTCCATTTGTTCTCTTTCAAAGGTTAAACTATGAGCAGTTTTATTTAGGGATCGGTCCTGGCAGTCTGCTAACAAGTTTATAGCTCCAGCATGCTAGTGAGTAGGAAGGATGAGTACTGGACTTGAGTGAAAGGGTTGTACGTTATCCTATTTAGGCATATTGGTTAGTTGCTGAGTAGATTATCAGATGTTTTCTAGGTTCTGTAGACTTGATTACCGCATTTGTCCCTTTGAAAAGTGACTACAACTGTTTACGAAGGTAGAAGGTTTTAAATAATAGTGAATTTGGGGGGCGTGGCTATGTAGTGGAGGAGGACAGACGCGCGCTGCAAGAGCTCCTGCCCATCCTTCATCTATCCTGTACATACCGCCTGTATATCGCTGTATATCTGACAGCGCTTGGTGTCCCTGGTTACCGGAATCCCCCGGGAGCTCCGCGGGAGAGCGCAGGACGGCTTCGGTGAGCAGGAGACTTGGAAAGCCTGCCATAAGAGCCTCAGTGATAGTGTCTCCGTATGCACGGATACTGCTCCCAGGCCAAAATTAATAAACCTGGTCCCTGGTGTGTATATAACTGCAGTGGAAAGACTTCTGGACAGTACATTTCCAGCTACACCGGTGTATTTCACCGATCTAAAGGATCGACGGCAGCAGAAAAATTAAAGGAATTTGTCAGACCCGACCCTGCTGAGAGTGCACGTTCCCTAAGGAATACCTCCTCACAATCTCAGTGTAAAAATCGTCCCTCAGGGGGTGGAGAGGAGACTGAACAGGAAGAAATGACTCTTAAGCAGGCATCTGAACAGTTGATGCAGGCTATATCCCTCACTAGGACATCTCTGACGGAGAACATAGAGGATGTCTACACTGAGGTGGGGAGACTCCGTCAAGATATGCAGGCCATGAGGGGACGCATCATGGAGGTGGAGGCAAGAGTGTCCCAGGTGGAAGACACCATTGCGCCTATGGAGGCTAAGTTAACCAAGGTAGCGGGATCTATGAACGCCTGGAGGCAAAAGGCAGATGACCTAGAAAACAGAATGCGCCGAAATAAAATCCGTGTCATCGGCCTACCTGAGCGCTCTGAAGGTCAGCACCCTGAGCAATTACTAGAGGGCTGGCTTAAGGCCTCTCTGGGAGATGAATTCTCCTCGGTGTTCGCTGTTGAGAGAGCCCACAGAGTTCCCACAAAGCCTCTGCCTCCGGGAGGTCCACCTAGACCCTTCCTGGCACGTCTCCTCAACTGTAAAGACAGAGACACCATCCTACGCCTTGCACGACAAAAGGGTCCTATCAAGTTCAAAAATGCTGTGATCTCAATCTTCCCGGATTTCTCCATGGAACTCCAGAAGCAACGTGCACAATTTATCGACAAGAAGCGACTCAGGGAAAGGAACATTGTATATTCCATGATTTATCCGGCTCAACTTCGGATTGTCCACGGGGGTTCCTCCGTGTTTTTCACGGATCCAGCGGAAGCTACTGAGTGGCTGCGGTCCCGTAGAGGATCTCCTGCAAAGGAATCCTAGTATGTCCACTTTCATCTGGATCCCTTAATTACAGGCTAAATCGGAGTTCTCCTGGCGAGCACCTCTGGGTCTACAATACCGGACACTGTGTTCAGTGATGGTATCCCTGTGTTTATTTTTCAATAGGGGGACGGGACATTGCTCCTATGTTATTAGATTTATGTTCTGTTTCCTTTTTTTTTTTTAAAAGCTTTAGTTTTAGCTTTAGATGTTACTTAGGTAAAAGTTGCAGCCAATGGAAGTCCTGCTATTTGTGATATCCCTAAGTTCTACTCGGGCACCGATGCGCAACATGTCCAGATAAGTGGAGATGGGTTCTAAATTGATATGCATGACACGGAATGTGAGGGGTATCAAAACCCCCCGGAAAAAGGTTAAAGTATTTTCACAAATCAGGCACTATCACCCTCACATTGTGGCTCTGGTCGAGACGCACCTGACCAGAGATGCAGCTCGGAGCGTACAAAAACCGTGGGTTCAGTGGTCTATACACGCATTTCACACCAGCTATTCCAGGGGAGTCTCACTACTGATACACAAGGACGTTAGATGGGCGGTTCGGGAGGCCCGGAGAGACTCTGAGGGGCGTTTCGTATTTGTGTATGCATTGATCAACTCTAGGAAATATGTTATTTTATGCGTTTATAATCCCCCTCCAGCTGGTACGTCAATTCTTCAGAAGGCATTGAGTTTTGCTCTGAACTATCCAGACGCAGATGTCATTTGTATGGGGGACTTTAATTTGGTTTTGAATAGTCACCTAGACAGGTTGAGACTGGATGATTGGATACAAGGTGGGACCCCGGCAGCAGCTACATCCCAATTGTCACAGTTTATGGAAGGTAGTGGATGGCTAGACCTATGGAGAACGCATCACCCCGAGATGAGAGAGTATACTTGCCATTCATTCACTAAGCGTTCCTTATCTCGCATAGATTACATTTTTGGATCTAGTGACCTGGCAATGTGGGTAGATAACATTGAGCATGGTAGTAGAGGGATTTCAGATCATAGTCCAATCATTCTTAAACTTAAATATGGCCCACCAAGTGGTAGGATGGCATGGAAATTAAACCCTTTCTGGCTGAAATTGGTAAAATCACCTGACAGAACAATTGACCAATTACATGGCTTCGTCTCCTCCCACCCCGAACCCCGGAATGTTAACTTATTTTGGGACACCCTTAAGGCGTACTTGAGGGGTTGCTTATCTTCTATGATCTCCTACATCAAACGGGTGACGTCGGGGGAGGATGACAAAATAGAGCAACGATTGAAAGATTCTGAGGCTGCTTACATATCTGATCAAACTAGTGGTAACAGAATGGAGTGGTTGACTGCCCAAAGATTATATACTCAACACATAGACTCGAAGTCCAAACGTAAATTATTCTTTACTCGCCAGTCCTACTTTGAACTAGGGAACCAATCCAGTAAATTTCTGGCTTATCTGGTGCGTCATCACAATACAACTAACACAATATTACAGATCCGCAGCTCAGACGGTACATTGGTATCCTCAACAGAAGAAATAATGGGTTGTTTTCATGATTATTATAGTTCACTGTACGGCTCAAAAAATGACATTGATAGCCATGAGTGTCTAGACTATCTACCAGATATAATGTTTCCCACATTGAGTACTTCCCAGCGGGCCTTTATGGACGCTGAATTCACTTTGGAAGAGATAAAAGATGCCATGAGGGATATATCCTCTGGGAAGGCCCCTGGGCCGGATGGGTTTCCTATCGATCTGTACAGGAAATACCAGGAGATTCTGGCGCCGCTTTTGTTGTTGTTCCGGGGGATTTGAAGGTGGGAGGGTCATGCCGGAGTCCTTTTATGAAGCTAACATAATAGTACTTAAGGTGGGGAAGGACCCTTTAGATTGTGGATCTTATCGTCCCATATCTTTAGTAAATGTGGATTATAAAATTTTTACGAAAATCTTGGCTACCAGGCTGAACTCAATTATTTTGGAACTTATACACCCTGACCAGACTGGCTTTATGCCTGGTAAAAGCACCTCCATTAATATTAGACGAGTCCAATCGGTGGTCCAATATAGTTCCCTGATGCCGGACAATAAGTGGGCATTGGCATCGTTGGATGCAGCCAAGGCCTTCGATTCCCTTGAGTGGCCCTTCCTCCATGCATGCTTGCAGAGATATGGCTTTGGAGATAGGTTCCTAAAATGGGTTAATACATTATATATGAAACCTAAAGCCCGCGTCATTGTAAATGGTTCCATGTCTGAGTCCTTTTCTCTGCACGGGGGACTCGTCAGGGGTGTCCCCTTTCCCCGGCCCTCTTTGCTCTTGCAATAGAGGCACTGGCAATTCGCATGAGAACTTCCCCTAATATTATGGGCATAGAGATTGCAGATCGGGTGGATACCATAGGCCTAAATGCTGATGACATGGTAATATTTATGGATAGGGCGGAGGAAACAATGGCGGGAGTGATTGCCACTATAAACAAATTCAGTAAGTATTCCGGCCTGTATATAAATTGGGAGAAATCTTCTCTGATGCCTCTTTCCCATACCCCGATGCCACGACTTGAGACTCTCTCCTTGCTGCCTGTTGTACCACACTTTAAATATCTGGGTGTTCATATTTCTCAATGCAGCACGTTTGATCTGCAACTTAATATATCCATTGCTGGAGATGGTTAAAGTCAAATTTGCGATCTGGAGCAAACTCCCGCTGCTGTAGCCGGACGCATTAACTTAATTAAAATGATACTACTCCCTAAGATTAGCTACTTTCTTCAACATAGTGCTGTGGTGGTGCCTAAGTCTTTCTTTACCAATTTGAATTCCCAGATTACGTCTTTCATATGGGGGAGTACCAGGCCAAAACTCAAGCTGTCCACCCTACAAAGGCCAAAGAAAGGGGGGGCAGCACTGCCGGATTTTTTTCTGTACTATCTGGCTGGACAGGCCAGAGCTATAAATAAATGGATGCCCGGTGATCATCTCCCTAACTCTGAAGGCCATTTGCTTCATGCTGCACGTGCTGATTGCCCACTGGGGTTTTTGGAGTTGGAGAGGGTAAATGTCCCACGTTTGTTACCAATGCTTCGTCTGGCAAGATTAGTGTGGAGACAGATTAAGAGGGTGGTTGGATTTAGCGATATCATAGCTGAGATGCCCTTATGGAATAATAGTTATTTTCCGACACTGCTTGTCCACCCGTCTGCTGAATTCTGGTCTCAGTACAGCGTCTCTACAATAGGGGATTTATGTGACCGCGGTACACTATTATCCTTTGAACAATTACAAGCTAAATGCGATGTCCCAAGGACGCAAATCTTCAGATATTTGCAACTGAGATCGGCCTTTCAATTGCACATGAGATATGTGGGTGTGAATAATCCTATCTCGTCTCTACCCTTGATAGGCATTCTTAAATCACAGGGTCCCCAGGGTCTCGTCTCCTCTCTGTACACATACATGCTGTCGGTGGGGGCGGAGTGTGCCATGTGTTTGATTAGAGGGAAATGGGAAAGGCTCATCCCTGATACACAGGGAGAGGAGTGGGAGGAAATCCTGGAGTCACCAACTAAGGTGTCTCCGTCCATTAACAACAGAATGATACAACTTTACATTATAAACCAATCATATTTGACCCCGACTCGACTTTTTAGGATGGGCCGATTCCAGTCTTCGGAATGTCTGAGATGTCATACATTAGATGCAGATTTTATCCACATGATATGGCAGTGTCCAACTATAGCACATTATTGGAAAGAGGTGACATCATTATTAACCTCCCTAGTACAGATTCCTATTCCCCTTGAGCCATTGGTTTGTTTGTTTGGGGTGTGGGATGATGAGACATGGGGACACTATATGGGGATTTTCTTGCGGGAGACGCTGTTTATGGCACGAAAAGTACTGGCACTGCGGTGGATGGGGGGTTCGGATCCCTCCCTTAGGACCAGGCATGAGGAAGCCTGTGCAGTGCCTGTGACAGATCGCAGCGATCTGTCACAGGACAGTTATGTCCCCCCTTGGACATTGTAATAAAGTAGTAAAAAAAAAAAGTGTAAAAATAATTAAAAAAAAATCGCTAAATAAATAAAAAAAAAAATAAAAAATCCCCAATAAATTCATTTTTTGGAAATAAAAAAAAAAAACACAATAAAAGTACACATATTTGGTATCGCCGCGTCCGTAACGACCCGCCCTATAAAACTGTCCCAATAGCGAACCCCTTAAAAAATAAAAATAAAAAACGAAGCAAAAAATAATGATTTATTATCATACCGCCGAACAAAAAGTGCAATAACGCGCGATCAAAAAGACGCATATAAATATCCATGGTACCGCTGAAAACGTCATCTTGTCCCGCAAAAAACGAGCCGCCATACAGCATCATCAGCGAAAAATTAAAAAAGTTATAGCTCGCAGAATAAAGTGATGCAAAAATAATTATTTTTTTTATATAAAATTGTTTTCATTGCATAAAAGCGCCAAAACATAAAAAAACTACCTAAATGAGGTATCGCTGTAACCATACTGACCCAAAGAATAAAACCGCCTTATAAATTTTACCGCACCCGGAACGGCGTAAACGCACCACCCAAAAGAAATTCATGAAACGCTGGTTTTTGTAAATTCTGCGTCCCAAAAAACGAAATAAAAAGCGATCAAAAAATGTCACATGCCCGAACATGATACCAATAAAAGCGTCAACTCGTCCCGCAAAAAATAAGACCTCACATGACTCGGTGGGTCAAAATATGGAAAAATAGCTCTCAATATGTGGTGATGCAAAAACTATTTTTACAATAGAAAGCGTCTTTTAGCGTGAGACAGCCGCCAAACATAAAAACCGCCATAAATAGTAAATCAAACCCCCCGTTATCACCCCCTTAGTTAGGGAAAAATAATAAAATTAAAAAAATGTATTTATTTCCATTTTCCCATTAGGGCTAGGGTTAGGGTTAGAATTGGGGGTTTCCACTATTTGCGCACATCAGGTGCTCTCCAAACGCAACATGGCGTCTGATCTCAATTCCAGCCAATTCTGCGTTGAAAAAGTCAAATGGTGCTCCTTCCCTTCCAAGCTCTGCCATGCACCGAACAGTCTTTTAACCCCTCATGTGGGGTATCAGCCTACTCAGGACAATTTGCAAAACAACTTTTGGGGTCCTATTTCTCCTGTTGCCCTTAGGAAAATAAAAATTTGGGGGCAAAAATATCATTTTTGTGGAAAAAAAATATTTTTTTATTTTCACGCCTGGGCGTTATAAACTTCTGTGAAGCACTTGGGGGTTCGAAGTTCTCACCACACATCTAGATAAGTTCCTTAGGGGGTCTAGTTTCCAAAATGGTGTCATTTGTGGGGGGTTTCCACTGTTTTGGTACATCAGGGGTTTTCCAATCGCGACATGATGTCCGATCTCAATTTCAGCCAAAAACGTCAAATGGCGCTGCTTCCCTTCCGAGCTCTGCCATGCGCTCAAATAGTGGTTTACCCCCACATGTGGGGTATCAGCGTACTCAGGACAAATTGCACAATAACTTTTAGGGTCCTGTTACCCTTGGGAAAATAAAAATTGTGGTGAAAAGATCATTTTTGTGGAAAAAATATGATTTTTTAATTGTACCGCTGTACGTTATAAACTTCTGTAAAGCCCTTGTGGGTTCAAAGTTCTCACCACATATCTAGATAAGTTCCTTGGGGGGTCTAGTTTCCAAAATGGGGTCACTTGTAGGGGGTTTCCACTGTTTAGGTACATCAGGGACTCTCCAAATGTGACATGGCGTCCGATCTGAATTCCAGTCAATTTTGCATTGAAAAAGTCAAACGGCGCTCCTTCCGTTCTGAGCTCTGCCATGCGCCGAAACAGTCCGTCCCCCCCACATATCAGGTATCAGCGTACTCAGGACAAATTGCACAATAACTTTTGCTGTCCAATTTCTCCTGTTACCCTTGGTAAAATAAAGAAAATTGAACCTGAAGTATTTTTTTTGTGAAAAAAAGTTAGATGTTCATTTTTTTTTTAAATATTCAAAAAAATTCCTGTGACGCACCTAAAGGGTTAATAAACTTCTTGAATGTGGTTTTGAGCACCTTAAGGGGTGCAGTTTTTAGAATGGTGTCACTTTTGGGTATTTTCTATCATATAGACCCCTCAAAGTGGCTTCAAATGTGATGTGGTCCTAAAAATAAAATGGTGGTGTAAAAATGAGAAATTGCTGGTCAACTTTTAACCCTTATAACTTCCTAACAAAAAAAAATTTTGGTTCCAAAATTGTGCTGATGTAAAGTAAATATGTGGGAAATGTTAGTTATCAAGTTTTTTGTGTGCCGTATCTCTGTGATTTAAGGGCATAAAAATTCAAAGTTGGAAAATTGCGAAATTTTCAAAATTTTCGCCAAATTTCCGTTTTTCTCACAAATAAACGCAAGTTATTTGAATGAAATTTTACCACTAACATGAAGTACAATATGTCACGAGAAAACAATGTCAGAATCACCGGGATCCATGGAAGCGTTTCAGAGTTATTACCTCATAAAGGGACAGTGGTCAGAATTGTAAAAATTGGCCCGGGAGTTAACGTGCAAACCACCCTTGGTAGTGAAGGGGTTAATAAACAAATTTAAAAAATAATAGTGAATTTGTCTGTTAGGAAACTCTATACTGAAGTGGCTTGAGCTCCATTTTTTTTTTTATTATGGATCGCCAAATCTCGTGCCCTTAAGGTAGCATTTTAGCTGCTTACAGCCACCACTGTACGGGGCTTAACACTTTATATTGAAGGAGCTTTCTTTTGTTTTGTGATTTATTTTTTATTCACGAAACTTTATTTTAAAATAGAGCATGTCAATAAATAGACACCATAAATCTTCTCTTGTACCATCGATCTGGTGGTCCACACAAGTCCTACAGTGATGTCCAATGCACCCTTGATGTGATCATTGTCTTCAATCACTTGTTACATGTTATTGTACTGCCAATGATAAATGCAACTTAATTGCGAGTCTATACACTGATTAGGTGCAGAGTTATAAAACAACCCTGACTGACTAGATCTTCTTTCAGCTACTAATATCTGGCAGGTTGAAACCTATCACAAGCAGGAGGCAGGGGAGACTGATTGAGGCTGCATGGCATATGAATACTTTGCAGTCTGAGTCAGATGACAGCAGCTCTGTCATTTGTATAAAGCTGGCCACAAATATTGTATTAATGTCAGGGAAGCCTGCCAATTTTGGCAGGACCTACCAACTATCTAATGTGTATAAGGTCCTCCTATTGGCAGAAGAAAGAAAGACTGGGCAATCTGATTTCAAAATGTCAAATCCTTTTGTTCTCAAGGGAGCTAAGGGGAGATAATCCACCCCCAGAGGTGTCTGTTAGCGGCTTACTTTACACTGCATTAGCTCTGAGAACCCAGAGAAATAATTGGAAATATAAGCAACATTATGGGAAGCATAAGAGAGTGGAAATAGCCAAGATGGCAGATGAGTCACAAATGTGACTTCAACTAAAAGGAGTAGTCACAAGAGTCTCTACTACAAGATTATTTGGGGTCTGTTTGCTTAGACCCCCACCTATCATCAAAATTATTTAAATGGAGATGCGGTGCACATGTGTATGAACGCTCCTAGATACCTGAGCTCTTTACTAGGTTATCTGAGACTTGCCCATCAAAAATGAATGTAGTGGTAATGGACATGTGCAGCTGTTGCTCTATTGAAATGGGGGGAGCACGGCACATCTGGTCAGTGGAGTGACCCTTTAATACTCTATACTGTATCTACATCATTAGTAAACTTGCTATTGGAAAATGGAGCTAGAATATTACAAAAGTCATTGGCCAAAATTTGTGGACTAAAAACCAGGTCGTGGAATTATACACTGCTGATTTTGCAGTTGGATATGATTGTCTTTAGATGCTGAGAACGTCTGTTTCAAGCGAATGATTTTACGGTATCTATTACATAGCGGTTAAATAAAATACCAAAGCGCATCTTTGCCCCTTCTCTGCCCTGCCACCGGAGAGTCAGGCGCCATTTCTGCCACATATTATCCATGCAGATCCTAGTTTGCGGCTGCACACATTGTTCTCTCGTAAGTATACTAGACATGTTGTAAAACTCAATTTTTCTCCCAACCAGAAATGACAAAATGTGATGAAGGAAAGCCAACAACAACTTTTCCGAGCCGCCAGCAAACTATTCTGCACCCACAAACACAATAACAGTAATATCGTGGAGCTGCCCTTGTTGGACACGGGTTTTAGCAGAACCTCTCTGTCAATGCTATTAGACACTGGAATTAAAGGTAGAACGCTTATGAATCGGAGACATATTTTTTTTTTCTCCGCCCACCTGGGGGGGTATTAGTGTGGGCTCTGTAATAGCGAGGGGTCCCAGGAGTGCGATAAATGCACAGAATATGGAAAATGTTGAAAGAAGCCTAGAGGAAGTCTGCTTGCATGGTGTAGTTAGTTATATTAAAACTTGGCCGCTGCGAGAGCACACCACTAAATTAACCTCAAAAGCTGGCCATGACGGCAAAATATCCATAGTAATTGTTTTTGTTGGCTTATACCTTCAATATTAACTCATCGATCTTTACATGAACCTCTGAGCTTGGAATGCTCGTCTGGCCGAGTTATTTTATTTTTTTTTCCTAATTTTTTTTTTTTCTTCAACCCTTTTTCTTTTTTTTATGCAATCATGGAAAAATATGTTTCTGCTCGGAGCAGTTGTCAAACAAGTTTCTTTCATCGACAATCAGACGTAAGGCAGCTGAATGGAGCTGTTTAGTCTGGAAGGCATGCCCAGGAGATTACATTCACTGTAGGAAATGTAATTATACAGAATACTCTTTTTGGAGGGTGGGATTTAACATTTGTAAATCCCAATGTTTACCCATATGAATATCGTATACAGGACATGAAGCTAAAAAACAAATGGGAAAGTATCTATCTTAATTTTTTTTTATTTTTTAATGTAGTGGATGGGTTAAATACTTGGTGAAAAGAAAATTATTTAGAGAAGAAAAAAAAAAAACATGGAAATATTTACCCAAGGTACATGAAGTATTGTCTTTCATGCTGTAGACGTCTTTCCTGTATTCATGCGGATTCTTTTACTCCAAGTAATTACGTCTCGGGGGACCGCCACATTTTTATGCTTAGGTCCAAAAAAAAAATGCTGTGTTCACCAATTCTGACTTTTTTCTTTTCTACAAGCTAATTTTAACCTGGGGGAATATTACGTCTGATCACGGGATTTAGTTTCTGCCACTTATGTTTTAAGTGTGTTTAATGCATTTTATTATCAGTGATGTTCACCATTAGGGGTTTATTGCCTTAAATTAGCAGTATAACATTTATACATAAATTATTTTATTGCTCAGCCTCAAAAGGAAATATAACCACTTCTCCCAAGAATATAGTAGGAAAAAGGTGATTTAAGGTCTGTGCACACGCTGCGGATTCTGCTGCGGATCCGCTGCGGATTTGGCCCTGCAGAGCCGCAGCAGTTTCTGTTGCGTTGTACAGTACCATTATAATCTCTGAAAACAAAAAAAGTAGTGCACATGCTGCGGATTTTTCCGCACGGATTTACTACGGTTTCAAATCCGCAGCTTGTCAATTCTTTGTGCGAATTCCGCAGCGGTTTCACACCTGCTCCATTGTAGAGGTGTAAAACCGCAGGGCTAAACCGCAGGCTAATCTGCAGATAAAACGCAGGTCTTTTGACCTGCAGTTTTTAAAAAATCCGCAGACCAATCCGCAGCGTGTGCACATAGCCTAAAAGGGAAAGTCCTCTGAGTTGTGCCTAATGCAGGGGCATGTTCTATTATGATATATAATATGACTTCTGTATTTGTTGTGTATGAATTTCCATCAGCCACAGCAGTAGTCATAATGCAGTCTAACTGTTCCTTTAAGGCTATGGCTACTTGGAAATGTATAGTAACATAATATTGCACAGAAATCAATGGAACCATGCTGAAAATGCTGCTCAATGCAACAATGTTATCCTCAGGACTTGATTCATTGTCATAGTAGGAGCTGCCTGAATCAATAGGGGTGTCTGTCCGCATCCACATGCTAATAAGTTCCTTCTATTGTCCCGATTGTCACCTGGTTTATTCTGCCCAATCTGAGACCTCTGAAGTCCTCTGTATTCGTGAGACACAGGCTAATCTTGGCCATGGCCTCTTTTAAGGCGCTGATTAACCGCTTTCTTTATACGCATAATTTATTTTTTTTTTTCATTATTTTTGTGACTTTTATACAGTACTGTGCAAAATTTTTAGACAAGTGTGGAAAAAATGCCACAAAGTAAGAAGTTTTCATAAATGGTGTTAATAGTTAGTTACTTTTTTATCAACTAGCAAAATGCAAAGTGAAGGAACAAAATAAAAATCTAAATCCCATCAATATTTGGTGTGATCAACGTTTACCTTTAAAACAGCAATACTACTTCTAGGTACTTTCACGCTGTTTTTGAGGAAGTCGGTGCGGAGATAGTTCCAAACATCTTAGAGACCAAACCACTGATCTTTTGTGTGTGTGTTTAAGCCTGTGCAAATCCTTGTGACTCTTCTTGCTGATAATTACAGGCAGAAGCATATCCATCATGCAGTGCCGTCAGGGAGGCATCTGATCGGCTGCATTATACATTTAGAGCCGCACAACGAAACTAAATATGCAGCCAATGTCATAAAGGACAAGAAGTCCTGGAGGTGATGATCCTGCTCCCACAGAGCCCAGATCTCAGCATCATCCAGTCTGTCTGGGATCAGAAGGATTTGCACAAGTGACATCCACAGAAGATGTGTGGTTAGTTCTAGATGTTTGGAACAATCTCCCTGCTGAGATCCTTGAAACACTGTACAAGTACCTGGAAGAACACATTCACTTTATTTTTTATCATTTAACAAAATATAAACACCTCTACTTCTGAAAGCTTTGCGACTTTGTAGTCCACACTTGCCTAAAATGTTTGCACATTACTATACATATGCTGAAATATTGCAGTTTTCACATTGGCTACTAGAACATGGAAAGTAATGAATCGTCTCTTTCCTGCCGCTCACTTTTCAGACTGGGACAGAAGGCAAGAGACCTTAGTAAAGGTGACACTCTACACACAAGATTCTGTATGCAGCACCTATGCCACTAACTGGTCTATAGGGGCGACATTTACATTTACACCATCTCTTCCCATATTTGTCTTCTGACACGTATTACCCACATACTGCTATACTGTCCGTATAGACTGTGCTGGTGGGATGTGTGTGCCTGCAGTATGGCCGACCCAGGAAAGCTGCCAAGTGTTCATCAAACTCGTTTACGTCTTGAAATTAGTCTAAAATACATGTTACATTTTCTTTTGATCTTGGATTTAATTTTTAGCCACTTTAGATTTTTATTATCAACCTGAAAAATGAACGTTAGCCATGGAAATGAAGTGACAGTCTAGACCTGTATTATGTGGCTGTGACATTTGAATAATTTGCTATGAAGTGCATTTAATAAAGCTGAAATGTAAAAAATCTGACGTGCGGCTCGGTCTTAACTAATCACCAAACGATGTTAAAGGATTTTCTCATCAAACACATGAGCCGTTAATGAAACGAGGTTTAGTAGATGACAAACATGTTTTATTCACCTCATAAGAGCCTCCAATATTCCTCCTCATCCTATGTGTTTATAGCACCCGGAATAAAAGCGGTGAAATATTGCCTGGAAAGTATTCCGATATGAAAGCATTCTTCATTTCACTCCTGCAAGGAAACCGCGGCCTTTCTTCAGACTAAAATTCAACCCTTATTATTCTTTGGATACAAGCAGCTTTAAATGCAACCACAAATTTTGCCATCCTTAGGATGGAAAAAGGGAGGAGGAAGCATGGTTTTCATTTGGTACAATTTCCTGCGGTTTGTGCTTCTAAACAGGATTCATATTTACACCAGCGAAAGTTGGCACAAAATCACTGTGCAATCCATTTTATAGTCGGGGAGGAACGGCTCATAACTCAAGTATTGAAGGCAGCCTGCGGATTTATCACTTTCCGTATTGAGTGGTCCACAGAAGTGATGAAGGCTGCAAAATAAAGATCCTGATCCATAAACCCATCATAGAAACAGCAGAGATGATCATAAAAAAATAATAAAGCCGCCATGATTTCTATTGGGGTTTGACCATCCTCGTTACTTCTTGTTTTATTGTTTTGTTTTGATTCCTGCCCTTGAGTTCTATGAGAATTATTGTACTTTTTTTTTCCACCAGACTGGTTAAAATCTTATCTGATAGGTCATTTTGATTTCAGTTGCTTCTGAACCATAGAACAACTGATAATTACCCCTGGCCGGGAAGGGTCTGGTAGCAGTGTACCCAGAGTGTGGGATTTACTGGTTGATTGGACCAGTCATAGTAGCTGTTGAACTTGGCATAAGTAAAAACGGCAAGCCAGACTTGAACTTTCTTCAGTACTTCACTTCTAAAAATTCAATTTTCATTTCCAGTATATAGCATTCTATCTCCGAATATTATAATATAATAAACAATTTCCAGTTACCATGTTCACCGCAGTGGACTCAGTTCAGTAGATTCGGTGTAGACCGGGAGTCTCAAACACATGGCTCACGGGCCACATGCGGCCCCCTGAGGCTGCTTCATGCAGCCCAAAGGCGCTGTAGACTGCTTGACATCCCTGCCCGGTTCAGGGGGCTGCCGACGGCAGCATTTTATTTCAGCTGAATGTGTGTCCTTAGGCTGGTTTCACACTTGCGTTGGGCAGAGCTGCAGACTTCCTCCGTTAAGCCCCACCCACTGCCGCACCTCTTCCATTCAGCTCCACCTACGTCTTCCTGCGTACCTAGCTTTAACATTGGGTACTCAGACCTTGCGGATGTATTCTGATGCCTCTGCTTGCGTTGTTTTGACGCTGCGCTGAACTGCATTGAACGCAACATGTTGCATTTTGTTGCGGTCGGCGCAGTGTCAAAATGACGCAATCTGAGGCATCTGCATACACCCGCATGACCTGCATACCCAATTTTAAAGATGGGGACGCAGGCAGACGTGGGCGGAGCTGAATGGAAGAGGTGTGGCAGTGGGTGGGGTTTAACTGAGGAAGTTGCAGCCCTCCGCAGCTCTGCCCAACGCAAGTGTGAAACCAGCCTTAGACACACATTCAATTGAAATGATGTACTTGCTGTCGTGGGGAGGTGGGACAGCAGCGGAGCTGCAGGTCACAGGAGACAGGAGTCAGTTACTGAAGAGAATGAATATTCACTACTCTCTACACCGGGACTGTAAGAGTGGAGAGCATTGAATATTCAATCCTTTTAAGTAGCGGGCACACGTGATCGCCCAGCTGCAGGAAGCTGGCTACTGTGCCCGCTATTAAATAACAATAAATTTTCTTTACTCTCCATGCTCACATAGTCCTGGCGTGGGAGAAGTGAGTATTCTGGCAGCTGTCCTCTGCTTGTAAGCAGCGCATGACGTCACTGCGATGCGCTGCTTACGAGTATAAATCAGCTGCTGGCATCAGAACAGGATGTTGCAAGGGAGCACAGGGAAGGTAAGTAGGGTGGTTTATTTTTCTTTGATTTTCGGATGGGGACCATGTATACCAGGATGAGGATGAGGGGGCCATGTATACCAGGATGTGGATGAAGGAGCCATGCATACCAGGATAGGGATGAGGGGACCATGCATGCCAGGATGGGGATGAAGGGGCCATGCATGCCAGGATGGGGATGATGGGGATGGAGGGGCCATACATGCCAGGATGGGGATGAAGGGGCCATGTATGCCAGGATGGGGATGAAGGGGCCATACATGCCAGGATGGGGATGAAGGGGCCATGCATGCCAGGATGGGGATGAGGGGGCCATGCATACCAGGGTGGGGATGAGGGGGCCATGCATGCCAGGATGGGGATGAAGGGGCCATACATGCCAGGATGGGGATGAAGGGGCCATGCATGCCAGGATGGGGATGAGGGGGCCATGCATACCAGGGTGGGGATGAGGAGGCCATTCATACCAGGGTGGGGATGAGGGGGCCATTTATACCTGGATTGAGGACATATATACACACCAGTACAGAATTGACCACATTTTTTTATTCATTATTCACTTTTTAAATTATTTTCCTCCTCTAAAACCTAGGGACATAACTACAATATGGGGACATGACTACAATGTGGGGACCTGGATGGGGACATAACTATAAAATTGGGACATAACTGCAAAATGAGTGCACATTTGTTATCAACACATCATAACGACCTAAGATCTAAAAAAACAAACAAATAAAAAAGCGGCCAAAATGTTTGTCTAAAAGGTGTATAGAAAAAAAAATGGAATCACAAAGAATGTCACTTCTGTCCTTCAAAGAATGCGACCACCCCCACAATTCAGTTTTTTTTATCTATATGTGGCCCGTATACCCATCCGAGTTTGAGATCCCTGGTGTAATGACCCTCTTCACTTCAACAAGCAGGCGCATAGGCAGAGAGACCGTTCAGACATTCAGACTGTCTGCGCCTTTGGCGGATGTTTTGGGTAGCCTCCCCTTCCTCAAGCATACAGGTGATCACATTTGAGAAGTCATGGTATGTGTTGAATGTGAAATATAGAAAGTTTCCCTTCTTGGACTCCTCAGTTTTTTGTCTTTACACTTTATAATTTTTTTCCTCACTTTCTTCCAAGAGCCATATTTGGGCTTTTTTTTTTTTTTTTTGCAGGACAAGTTGTAGTTTTGAATGACACAATGTATCATGTGCTGTGAAATGGAATAGAAATTCCAAGTGAGTTGAAACTGTAAAAAAAAAAGCAAACAAACTGCAATTCTGCCGTTTTTTTTATCGGGTTTTGTTTTTATGGAGTTCATGGTGCGTAAAAGTGAATTGGAACGTGATTCTTCAGTTCAGTACCATTAGGGCAATACCAAAAGTGTATAAAAAGCATTTTAAAGAAGTATTTTATTTTCTAAGTAAATATTTCTAAAGGTGCTGTTGACATGAAATATTCTCCCCAGATGTCGGTAACATCCCATCCAGTCCACACAGGCAAAGAAATCAAATCATAGATGTCAATAAATTGTTATGTGTAATAATGAGAAATGACACTGGGAAAAAGTATTGAACACATTAAGAAAGAGGTGCAAAAACCATAGAAAGTCATGACACCAGCTGAATTTTATCAGTAATTAGAAAGCAGTCCTGCCAATTAGTGAAAAATATCAGCTGGTTCAACTGATATAAAAAGGTGTCTCATTACCAAGGTGCCACACAAGAAACCTCTCATGATGGGTAAACTCAGTGAGCACTCTCAAGACTTTTGCTAGCTTAAAGGGAACCTGTCACCCCCCCAAGGCGTTTTTAAGTAAAAGAGCCACCTTGTGCAGCACTAATGCTGCATTCTGTCAGGCTGGGTTCACACGTAGCGGAACTCTCGCGGAAATTACCGCGAGAGTTCTGGAATTCCATTCTGCGGGAAAATCGCATTTTAAATTCCCGTGATTTTCCCGCGCAAAAACTAGCATTTTGGAAGCGTAATTAGCTTGCAGAATTCCTAGCGTTTTCCAAGCGATCTGTAGCATCACTTGGAGAACTGATTGACAGGTTGGTCACACTCGTCAAACATAGTGTTTGACGAGTGTGACCAACTTTTTACTATTGAGGCCACCTATGCGGCATCAATAGTAAAAGATAGAATGTAAATAATAATAAAAAAAGATAGTTATTCTCACCTTCCGATGTCCCGCGCAGCCTTCCCGCCTCTCTCCACGCTCCCGGTCCCAGTAATCCTTTGCGACAATTACCGCGATGATGTCCGTTCTCATGGGATCGCAACGTCTCGCGGTCATTCGCGATGACGTCGCGCGAATGACCGCGAGAACGGACGTCATCGCTTGCAAAGGCTTACTGGGACCGGGAGCGTGGAGAGAGGCGGGAAGGCTGCGCGTGACGTCGGATGGTGAGAATAACAATATTTTTTATTTTAAATTCTATTTTTTACAGGGATATGGTACCCAAAGCCCGGAGGACGGTCTCCTCTCCTCCAGACCATGGGTACCATCTGCAAATGTTCTGCTTACTTTTGGTGTGCACAGCCACATGCGGAAAGTAAACAGAACAATGCATTCCTATGGGTGCGGGATCGCCGCGATTCCGCGAAATTAATGAGCATGCTGCGTTTTTTACCGCAAAGCAATTCCGCCGCGGTAAAAACCGCAGCATTAGCACAGCATTGCGGAATCCCATAGGAATGCATGGGATGCTTATTTTTCGTGGCAAAATCGCGCGGCTAAAACCGCCGCAGAAACGCGAAGAAAACGCCTCAAGGTGGCTCTTTTATTTAGCGTCCCTTCCACCGCAGAAATAGTCGTTTTTAAAATTGGTCAAAAATACCTGAAGTTTGACCGGGGAGCAGGTTTTTCCCCCTCTAACACAGACGCCTCACATCCATCAGTCATTTCTTCCTTGAGTCTTTGCTCCGCCTCCTCAGCGTTCTTTTGAAATCCTGGCGCCTGAGCTGTATTATATTTTCTTGGGCATGCGCAGTTAGCGCTGCCCGTGCTCATATCACATCCTGGCCTTCCTATCGCGCCTACGTGGACTCGCGGCCAGAGATCTCACCCCGCAGTTGCTTATGATTTATTCACACTGCGGGGCTGGGAATCTTGGGAATGAGAGCCGCAGAGAACTACTTCGCATGGCCAAGATTCCCAGCCCCGCAGTGTGAATAAATCATAAGCGACTGCTGGGCAGGATCTCTGGCCACGCGTCCACGCAGGCGCGATAGGCAGGCCAGGATGTGATGTGAGAGCACGGGCAGCGGTCACTGCGCATGCCCAAGAAGATATAGTACAGCGCAGGCGCCAGTATTTCAAAAGAATGCTGAGGAGGCGGAGCAAAGACTCAAGGAAGAAATGACTGATGGATGTGAGCCGTCTGTGGGAAAGACCTGCCCCCCGGTCAAACTTCAGGTATTTTTGACCAGTTTTAAAAACGATTATTTCTGCGGTGGAAGGGACGCTAAATAAAAGAGCCACCTTGACAGAATGCAGCATTAGTGATGCACAAGGTGGCTCTTTTACTTAAAAACGCCTGGGGGGGTGGTGACGGGTTCCCTTTAATGTTGCAAAACATACTGATGGCATTGGTTGCAGGAGAATTTCTAATCGACTGAACTTTCCAGTCAGCACTGTTGGGGCCATAATCCAGAAGAGGAAAGATCATCATTTCACCATAAACCGGCCAAGACTAGGTGCTCCCCGCAAGATTTCAGACAAAACAGTTAAAAGAATTATCAGTAGAGCTGACCAAGAGCCAAGGACCACCTATGGAGAGCTGCAGAAAGACCTGGAATCAGCAGGTACAATTGCTTCAAAGAAATCTATAAGTAATACACTCAACCTGTATGCACGCTCACCACGCAAAACTCCATTCCTGAACAAAAAGCATGTTTAAGTGTGTTTACAGTTTGCTCAACAACATTTAGGCAAGCCTTTGAAATACTGTGAGAATATAGTCTGGTCAGATGAGACCAAATTTGAATTCTTTGGATGTCATAATACACACCATGTTTGGAGGCCAAAAGGCACTGCATGTTACCCCCAAACATTATACCAAGAGTGAAGTTTGGAGGTGTGAAAATCATGGCGTGGGGCTGTTTTTCATCATAAGGCACTGACAAACGTCATGTAATTGAAGGAAGGATGAATGAACAAATGTACAGATATATTCATAATAAAAATCTGCCATCTACCAGGATGATGAAGATGAAACCAGAGTGCACATTTCAGCAAGACCATGATCCCAAACACAAAGCCAAAGAAACTCTCAATTGGCTTCACAGAAAGGAAAAAAAAAAAGCTGCTAGAATGGCTGAGCAAATCACCTGACCTGAATACAATAAAAAATGTATGGGAGGAACTAAAGCTCAGCATTCATAGAAGGAGCCCATGTGATCTTAAAGGGAATCTGTCACCCTTTTTTTCAGCTTGCAGCTGCCAGCATAGACATCGGGGGCTTATCTACAGCATTCTGTAATGCTGTAGATAAGCCTCCGATGTAACCTGAAAGAAGAAAAACCCGTTATATTATACTCACCAGGGTGGGCGGTCCGGTTCGGTGGGCGTTGCGGTCCGGTCCGACGCCCCCCCTTCTTCATGCGATGACATCCTCTTCTCCCGTCCTGAAATGGCTGCAGCGCAAGCGCACTGCTCTGCCCTGTTGAGGGCAGAGCAGAATTCTGCAGTGCGCAGGCGCCAGACCACTCCCGGCACCTGCGCACTGCCGAAAAAAAGTGACAGATTCCCTTTAAGAGTGTTATGATTGTTTGCCTGGGACGAGTTTCTCCATACAGGAGGCATACTGAATAGAGATGGGCGGACCTCTGGATATTCGGTTCGGCCTAACAGTTACAAAAAAAGTTTGGGTACCGGGCCTCGCTTGAATGGGGGGCCGAACATCCAGTGTTTGCTACGCTGTCATGTCCTCGACAGGGCGGCAAACACTGCTTCTGATAGACAGTAAAATCATTGCCGCCGGTCAGACAGATGCTGTTCCCACGCTGTCAAATGACAGCGTGAACCCCCGCAGCTGTGATTGGATGTAAAAAGCTTATCTCCGGTCACTGGCGTCAGCTGATGGGACTACTGCTCCCATCAGCCAACATCTGCCACTAATAACAGTGAGAGCAGGCGGTGACTGAAAGGAGTATTCATCAGCCACCGCCTGTGCTCTAAATAAGTAATAAAATAAAAAAAACTGTGGGTTCCCCTGTATTTTTGATAACCAGCCAGGCAAAACTGACGGCTGCAACCCTCGTCTGTCAGCAAGGTTGGTTATCAATAATATAAGGGTCTTCACTCTCTTTTAATTATTTAAATATTTAAAAACAAACTTTGTGGGATCCCCCCCATTTTTGACAACCAGCCTTGCTAAAGCAGACAGCTGGGGGGCTGGTATTCTCAGACTGGTAAGGAACCATGGATATTGGCCCCCCCCAGCCTAAAAACACCGACCCAGAAAAGGCGCATCTATTAGAGATGTAGTCCCCAATTCCTATGGATAGTAATGCTTGTATAGAGTGGGAATTCCCATTTTATCCCTAATGCTGATTAATAAATATTACATTTGGTATCAGACAAGGCACCAGTTATTAGCCGAGTGCTGCCATGGAGCTTCATTCTGGCACCCCCAAGTAAACATCTGATTTTACCAGATGAATAACCGTCCAGATAATACAAAGACTGCGCCAGTCTGGCACAATAAGGCTAAGATCACTGGGTTTTTTTTTTGGTTTTTTTTTTTAAGTTCGTTTATTAACTAAGAAAAAAGAGAGACAACATGTACACATATGCATACACCAAAATAATACAAGAGCATTTTGTCAAAATAATTATGGGAAAGTAGCAATTTGCACATTATCTTGGAAAGTACATATCACAAAGGCACTACCAATTTAATTAAACTACAACTATAACATGCCTCCTAGTACATTACACAATATTAAAAGTTATATGATGCCATAAATATATCTCAATGTATTTCAACTATAACGGTCACGATGGTACCGAGCCTCCACTCCCTGATATAGTGAGATGAGAGGAATTCCATCTTTCCCAGATTTTGTCCAATTTCCCTATACAGCCCCTGTTTTGATAAAGTTCGCTCCTATGGAATGACAGTTTACCAGGTCAATCCAGGGTTTGAGAGAGGGGTTTGACCCTCCGATCCAATGTAGCGCCAACACCTTCCTAGCCAGAAAAGTGTCTCGCGTAGAAAAATCATAATATAGTGTCCCCAATTCTCCTCGTCTAACACCCCGAATAAACAAACTAATGGACTAAGAGGAACAGGAATTTGCACTAAGCATGTTAACAGTGATGTTACTTCAGACCAGTATGAAAGGACAATGGGGCATCCCCACACCATACGTACAAAGTTTTCCTCCATTATATAACACCTAAAACATTCCGAGGATTGTAAACAACCCATCTTGAAAAGTCGCAAAGGAGTTAGGTACAACTGGTGTAAAATATATAATTGAGTCATTCTATTATTAATAGATGGTGATACTTTAGTTGGAGATTCAAGAATCTCCTCCCAGTCCTCAGCCTGAGCATCAGGAATGAGATCCTCCAACTTCCCCCTAATCGTCGTTATAGCAGAGTCAGTTCCCGCAGACAACATGTACGTATAAAGAGTAGAGAGAAGGCCCTGAGGGCCTTGGGATTTAAGGATTCCCATTAAAGGGAGAGATGAGATAGCTTGGGTCGTACATGAATAATGTACATGCGAATGGACAGCTGATCTGAGTTGAAGATAACGGATGAATTGGGATCTAGGGACATTATATTTAAGTTGGATTTGTTCAAAAGACACAAGGATATTACCTTTGTATGTCTGTAATCAGAGACATTGTGAGATCGAAAAGCCAGCGGACGGGTGGTTCAGTTGCACCGGGAAATGGTTATTGTTCCATAGTGGCATTTCAGCTATGGTACCCTCAAAGTGGATCACTTTTTTGATCTGTCTCCAGACCGACCTCGCCAAACGAAGTAGAGGCAACAATCGGGGGTTCACTGGGTGTTTTTGCTGCGTCTTTTTCTGCAGCAAGACCCGAGTGCTTGGCGAAAGAAGCTGCGTATTTTGTAGCATTTTTGGTTCTTTTTTTTTTTCTTCATGCATTTATTTTTTTTTTCAATCCAATGGGTGAAAAACGCTGAAAGAAGTGACACGCTCTATGTCCAAAAAACAAGCAAAGCACATAATACTGAGGAGGAAAAAAGCAAGCTGTGTGCATGAGATCTCTGAAATCTCAGACATAGCTAGTACTGTTAAAACAAAGCTGAAAATTAGCACAAAAACGCATTAAAAAAACACCCAGTGTGAATGTAGCCTAAAGGGGGTTTTACACTAAGCAATATCGCTAGCAATATCGCTAAAACGTCACTGGTTTTGTGACGTTATAGCGATATTGCTAGCGATATCGCTATGTGTGATACTTACCAGCGACCGGCTCCCCCGCTGCTCATCGCTGATCGCGCGAGAATGTCCGGCTCCATTTCTCGTCGTCAGCTTCCTGCTGGGCTTCCTGCTGTGACGTCCAGCGACGCGTGGAGGCGGGCGGGAGGACGCAGGATCGCTGTGTGTGAATGGTAAGTATCGTGCGCTGCGTCGCTGCTGCATCGCTGTGAGATCTTTCTGTATGAAAGCTCACTAGCGATCATTTAGCGATGCACCAGCGATCCTGACCGGGTCGGATCGCTGGTTGGATCGCTGGTGCATCGCTAAATGTAAAAGGGCCTTAAGAGTTAGCTTTATAGAGCAGCTTTGTGAGTAGGATCCTGATTGTGTAATTCCTTATATGATGACCAAATGTCCTAATTGGACACATGGACCAGTGTCTCGTGTGACAACCCCTTTAACTGTTGTCTGTATTTCCATTGTATTCATAGCTTTGTGGCTCAGTGTGGGGTTGCTGTCCTAGTATAAATCCTTGAATGAGTTCTCAATCTTGCTAGAATGTCCTTTTCGATCCACCAGCGCCGTGTTCAGAACGGAGTTGCCTTTTAGTGAACCTGAGTGGTGACATCTGATAACAGCAGTTACGGTAATCCCCTGACATACTCCTGTTATCAAGATTGCTCATTTTATTAGTGGACTACAGTATTACTGCAGCCTGTCTGCGTCCTTCCTCTTTTATGATGTGTCTGAGAGGCTGGGCTGGGGTCTGCTTAGGCCTGTTTCAGACATCAGTTTTTTCTGTCAGTCTAAATCCGCCAAAATAGTGGAAAACGGATCCGCAGGCGGACTGACAGAAACGGGGGTCAGCGGATCGGCGGATGTACGGATCCGCCAATGGTAAAAATTTAAAGGAACCGCGCCTGGGAGAAATGCAAAAAAATAAAAAATTAATACCGCCGGATGTAGTGGTATCCGGAAGAGCATCTGCGGTGAGCGATCATCTCGTGGGATGTGGGTGAGCGCGCGATGAGAGACCATGAGGGAGGAGATCGCGCGATGAGAGACCATGAGGGAGGAGATCGCGCGATGAGAGACCATGAGGGAGGAGATCGCGCGATGAGAGACCATGAGGGAGGAGATCGCGCGATGAGAGACCATGAGGGAGGAGATCGCGCGATGAGAGACCATGAGGGAGGAGATCGCGCGATGAGAGACCATGAGGGAGGAGATCGCGCGATGAGAGACCATGAGGGAGGAGATCGCGCGATGAGAGACCATGAGGGAGGAGATCGCGCGATGAGAGACCATGAGGGAGGAGATCGCCCGATGAGAGACCATGAGGGAGGAGATCGCGCGATGAGAGACCATGAGGGAGGAGATCGCGCGATGAGAGACAGTGAGAGAGATGTGGCTGGAGATCGGGCGAGGAAAGGAGGAGGTGGTGGGTAAGGAGAGAGAGAATTTTCATCCAGCAGCGAGACGATTCAGGGTTAAAAGGGGAAAATGCGGATCTGGACAGCAAAAAAACGTTTGCATGGTCCGTTCGGTGATCTCAGCGGACGCCAAAATTTTGGCGAATCCGCACAAATAAGGACGCAACGGACGATCATCAGTCAAAATTCGCCGATAATGAAAGTGAATGGGGAAAAAAACGGATCCGCTAAGAAAAATGGCGGATCCATTTTTTTTCCCAAAACAGCGGATTTTGACTGATGGTGACAAACGATTGTGTGAAACAGGCCTTAAAGGGAGTTGCTTGACAAACACTGCCTTATAACCAGGGCTGTAGAGTCTGAGTTGGAGTCGGTATAAAATGGACCGACTCCGACTCCTAAAATATATAATAAATTGGGTACAGTAGTTCAATGCAGAATATGCTGAATATTTTTTCATAGGAATTTGGGAAAGTTATGAAATGTCCTATAAATGACTGTTCTATTCCTGATCTAAGGCTACATTCACACACAGCGTTTTTCCTGCATTTTTTGAGGATACGTTTTTCAGTTGCAAAAGCAGATCAGCTTTTTAAAAAACCGCTTCACCTGAAAGGTTTTTGAGCTCATAGATAATGTTTTCAATAGCAAAAGCAGATTAGAAATATCTGTCTATCCATATCATATCTGTACCGAAAGAATGAAAGCCGGGTAGCACACAGACTAACACTCCTTTTTTTTAGCACCAGTCAGGTACACCTCATAGCTGCCCAAAAGGATGCCCAGGACAGGCATTGCTCGTCTTCAGTAACACATCAACATCAACTGATAGTTGGAACAAATAGACTGCATTCATCACCACATCTTCTTAAGGTGCAGGCTTTATTTTCAAGTGTAGGGGTGTGAAATATGAGGTTCTGCAGCAGCTGAGGTGTGCAGTATGAGGTTCTGTGGAACAGTATGAGGTTCTGCCCCCCCCCCCCCCCCCCAAGGTTTGATCCTGGCTACGCCCATAGTGTGAATGTAGCCTGAGGATCTAGGCTTTACCTTAGCCGAGATAAGTCATAGTGTGTGTGTGTGTGTATATATATATATATATATATATATATATATATATATATATATATATATATATATACATGCATACAGTATGGACCAAAAGTTTGGGCACACCTAAACCAAAGTGTTTTCTTTATTTTCATGACTATGAAAATTGTAGATTCAATCTGAAGGCATCAAAACTTTGAATTAACACATGTGGAATTATATAATTAACAAAAAAGTGTGAAACAACTGAAAATACTGTATGTCTTATATTCTAGGTTCTTCAAAGTAGCCACCTTTTGCTTTGATTTCTGCTTTGCACACTCTTGGCATTCTCTTGATGAGCTTCAAGAGGTAGTCACCGGAAATGGTTTTCACTTCACAGGTGTGCCCTGTCAGGTTTATTAAGTGGGATTTCTTGCCTTATAAATGGGGTTGGTACCATCAGTTGTGTTGTGCAGAAGTTTGGTGGATACACAGGTGATAATCCTACTGAATAGACTGTTAGCTGGCTGAGTAAAGAAAAACGAGTGGCCATCATTACTTTAAGAAATGAAGGTCAGTCAGTCCGAAAAATTGGGAAAACTTTGAAAGTGTCCCCAAGTGCATTGGCAAAAACCATCAAGCGCTACAAAGAAACTGGCTCACATGAGGACCGCCCCAGGAAAGGAAGACCAAGAGTGACCTCTGCTGCGGAGGATAAGTTCATCCTAGTCACCAGCCTCAGAAATCGCAGGTTAACAGCTGCTCAGATTAGAGACCAGGTCAATGCCACACAGAGTTCTAGCAGCAGACACATCTCTACCACAACTGTTAAGAGGAGACTTTGTGCAGCAGGCCTTCATGGTAAAATAGCTGCTAGGAAACCACTGCTAAGGACAGGCAACAAGCAGAAGAGACTTGTTTGGGCTAAAGAACACAAGGAATGGACATTAGACCAGTGGAAATCTGTGCTTTGGTCTGATGAGTCCAAATTTGAGATCTTTGGTTCCAACCACCGTGTCTTTGTGCGACGCAGAAAAGGTGAACGGATGGACTCTACATGCCTGGTTCCTACCATGAAGCATGGAGGAGGAGGTGTGGGGGTGCTTTGCTGGTGACACTGTTGGGGATTTATTCAAAATTGAAGGCATACTGAACTGGCATGGCACCACAACATCTTGCAGCGGCATGCTATTCCATCCGGTTTGCGTTTAGTTGGATCATTTATTTTTCAACAGGACAATGGCCTCAAACACACCTCCAAGCTGTGTAAGGGCTATCTGACCAAGGAGGAGAGTGATGGGGGTGCTACGCCAGATGACCTGGCCTCCACAGTCACCAGACCTGAACCCAATCGAGATGGTTTGGGGTGAGCTGGATCGCAGAGTGAAGGCAAAAGGGCCAGCAAGTGCTAAGCATCTCTGGGAACTGCTTCAATGGTTGTTGGAAGACCATTTCCAGTGACTACCTCTTGAAGCTCATCAAGAGAATGCCAAGAGTGTGCAAAGCAGTAATCAAAGCAAAAGGTGGCAACTTTGAAGAACCTAAATTATAAGACATAGTTTCAGTTGTTTCACACTTTTTTGTTAATTATATAATTCCACATGTGTTAATTCATAGTTTTGATGCCTTCAGAGTGAATCTACAATTTTCATAGTCATGAAAATAAAGAAAACTCTTTGAATGAGAAGGTGTGTCCAAACTTTGGTCTGTACCGTATGTATGTAATCGATATTATACAGTGTATTACATATTTACAATTTATTAGTTTTTTGTGTTCTAAAGTTGTATTCCAATAAATAGATATTATGTTCTATCTAAATATCTTGATTATTGTATCATAAAAATGATTCAATGTCTGATGTTCACATTGTACTAGAATACATTTTTCACTTAAATATAAGCAATATATGTGGGAGTCGGAGTTGTGGAGTCGGAGTCGGTGTAAGGGAAATTGAGGAGTCGGAGTCGCAGGTTTGGCTTACCGACTCCACAGTCCTGCTTGTAACATGAGAGAATATCATAACATCCTGATTTCAGCTGCTTAAAGAAGCAAAAATGTTATCCTCTTAATATTTTGCAATTATCATATTATATAGCACTGTGTACTTACAATTGCTCATTTTGCCTTTATACCCAACTAATTCTTCTCTTTTCAATTAGGTCTTTGACATCATGTGTTTAAAAACTGACAAGCTTTTGATTGTAGGGTATCAAGAATGTGAATTACTGGACTGCGTTGAGCTAGATTGTTAGCTGTACTGAAATAATGTATGTTTGTTACCCTTAGGTTATTAAATTATGTTTGTATGTGGTTCTTTATGTGAAGGTTGCTAATGACGTTTGTAACAAAACTAAATGACAAAAAATTGTTCCAAAAAAGTGATTTGATTTAAAAAAAAATAAAACTGACTAGCTGAATCCTTCTAAGGCTGCTTTTATACTTGACTTGTTTTTGCGGGCCATTTTTGCAGCCCCAATAGATTTCTATGGGGCCACAAAAACGGCCCGCAAAAATACATCTGAGCGTCGTGTGCCGTATGGCCGCTAAAAAATATCGAGCTTACTCGATATTTTTTCTCTGCTCACGGACACGGCCTCCATTTAAAACAATGGTACCGCAAAAACAATGGTAACTTGTTTTTGTGGTACACCGTATTTGCAGATCGCCGTTTTCTTCCCTCAAATTTGTTACAACAGGGAAAAACGGCGATCTGAGAAGGTATTTTGCGGCCCGTTGAGCCGCAAAAAACCTGGCATGTGTAAAAGTAGCCTTAGGTCTATATAGAAACAGGAGGTCATTGTTTTCTCTATAAGTCATAAGTTACTTCAAAAGTTAATGGGGGAAGCAGCTGAGTCAGGGGGTGAAGAGAGGATTGACTTTGGCAGGGAAAGGAGACTTCCTGTTTCTACACTGAGCCGAGAAAAGAGAAGAATTAGTTGGGTAGAAAGACAAAATGAGCAATTGTAAGTACACAGTGCTATATAATATGATTGCAATATATTAAGAGGATAAATACTTAGATTGGATCATTTCTGTAAAGAAAAAATGTCACTTTTTTTTTTCATGAAAACTGACTACCTTCTGCAATTGCCACTGCTCCCCTGATTCTGGAACAGTTGTTTCTTTCTATGCCCCTCCGCTCCACAGTTAAGCATATAGTAATAAAGTAAATGTTCCCTTCAACCTACTGGGTGTAAACCACAGAACTTCAGTCCTAGAGGAGAAGAAGTAAAATGCCCCAAGAGAAGTAATGTGTTAGACATTCAGTCGACTGTAGGGAAATTGTCTTTCTTTATTCCCGGAGGATAGAACCAAAAAAAAAAAATTAAAAATTGTGCCCAAATCGGTGGAGAAGCATCAATGTGAGGAAGGACTCCGTTTTTATAAAATGGACTATATATACTGTTCGTGTTTTTGCTTATTTTTTCTGTTATTTTGTCTTGTTTCTTTATGTATTTGTTATACTTTTTATATTACTTGGCTGTTTTTTATCCAGCATATTTGCCAGCAGTGGTATCCATGTACCATATATATTTTACACAACATGCTGTCCAAATAAAAGGGACGATGTTACTCTGCAGCACCCGGTCTTTGCGCTCTTATTCCTATCTATTTGTCTGTAGGTTTCTGCATAGGTCCCCGGTAGTTCTCCAGCAATAGAAGTGTCCATGGTCAGCATGTCCTTGCCCTTTATATCTTTAGTTGCTGGCTCAGGAATTCTAAGTAATGATTTATTACACTATTCAAAGCTGCATTCTTGCATACCTATATTTTCATATTAGCGTGCTTACGTGTGTCCTCAAGCAGCTGGAGGTGACCAGACTCGTGGCTCCGTGCCCTTGTGTTATGGAGGGGCATTCATCCCTATACAGCCAGATGCAGGTTTCTCTCTTCTGCTTTCTCCAGTAGATTCCTAGTGGTGACATTCATCCTTCCACACTGCGGAGACTCTACACAAACTATGGTACATTAATTCCACACATCTGAACGCCGCTCTGCTTGGATTTCTGCAAACAGCATTCAGGTGAATGTGACATTAAAAAATACACAAAATAATTCTGTAACATTTATTTGAGACTTCTACCTTAATAAATGATGCAGGTTGTATTATATGTGAGCCCATCAAAAATTCCAGAACCTCATCTATGAAGCCCATAAGCCTGAAAAGGTCTTGTTGCGGTTTAAAGCTAAATCTGCACCATTTTTTCATATTGCAATTGAGTAATTTATTTGTTCTTTTATTCTAAGTAATTTCCTACAAAAGATATAAAAATAACAAAAAAAACTACAACTACTACTTCTTGTATGTTTTGTGATAAATACTTTTAATCATGTATAAAATAGAGTGAAAAAACTCATTGTAAGCGATCAGCTTAGGACATTAGGTTCTTCTTTCCACAGTAGTAAATCACTGACATAGCTGGTCCCATAGGAAAACATATGCTGCAAGGTTGCCGATCAGCCACTAGAGATGTTAAATGCATGACGGTGCTTGCATATGATTAGGAATGTGACATTTCATAGTATTAAAACCAAAAGGAGATCGGGAAAAAAAAAGTTTTATATTGGTCCGCCTTCACACTCTCACATTTCACGACTTGCTTAGTCCGTATACGGATTGGGATATCCAGACCCTTATGTTACTTTCTATACATTTTGTATCTACATTATAATTCCTTCCTCTATAAAGAGAGAATCCGCAAATCTCTACCCGTCCCAACACTATTCTCATCCTTACAGCCTTTGGATATGCCATAAATGTGCACGACATCTGGGACCTGCAACAGATGCGAGAACAGGTCACTGATGTCCTCTGCCGTCAGTGGTGAGTAGGTCCCCTTCCAATCAGATCAGAAATGCAACCACTTCTGCTATGAATGGGGTCCTGTTGTCGACTTACATCTACTACGTATTTATGACTTTACTCTGGAAAACCCCTATAGAAAAGGAGTAATATTTGTATCTCTAATACAAATGCTTTAGAAATGTTTGATATCTATAGGTGCAGTATAGGCAGTAACCACCCAGGATCTCGAATATTCAGTCATGTCCCTGGCTCCCTGCAGTGTGTAAAGTAAACTGTATGTAAAAGCATACACATATACAGTATGTGTGTGTGTGTGTATGTATATACATATATATATATATATATATATAGGCAGCACGGTGTCTCCGTGGTTAGCACTGCAGTCTTGCAGCGCTGGGGTCCTGGGTTCAAATCCCACCAATGACAACATATGCAAGGAGTTTGTATGTTCTCCCTGTGTCTGCATGGGTTTGTTCCGGGTTCTCCAGTTTCCTCCCAAACTCCAAATACACACTGATAGGGATTCTAGATTATGAGCCCCAATGCGGACAGTACCAATAATATCTGTAAAGCGCTGTGGAATTAATGGCGTTCTATAAATGAGTGCTTCTCCCAAAGTTAGAATATCATCAAAAAGTTAATTTAGTTCTTCAATACAAAAAGATAAACTCCTATATTATATAGAGTCATTACAAACAGAGTGATCTATTTCACGTGTTTATTTTTGTTAATGTTGATGATTATGACTTACAGCCAATGAAAACCCAAAAGTCATTATTTTCAGTAAATTAGAATACTTTATAACACCAGCTTGAAAAAATTATTTTAAAATCCGAAATGTTGCCCTATTGAAATGTATGTTCAGTAAATGCACTCAATACTTTGTCGGGGCTCCTTTGGCATCCATTACTGCATCAATGCAGAGTGGCATGGAGGCGATCAGCCTTTGGCACTGCTGAGGTGTTATGGAAGCCCAGGTTGCTTTGATATCAGCCTTCAGCTCGTCTGCATTGTTGGGTCTGGTGTCTCATCTTCCTCTTGACAATACCCTATAGGGCCTGTAGATTCTGTATGGGGTTAAGGTCAGGCGAGTTTGCTGGCCAGTCTAGCACAGTGATACTGTTGTTGTTAAACCAGGTATTGGTACTTTTGGCAGAGTGGACAGGTGCCAAGTCCTGCTGGAGAATGAAACTTCCATTTCCAAAAAGCTTGTCGGCAGAGGGAAGCATCAAGTGCTCTAAAATTTCCTGGTAGACAGCTGCGCTGACTTTCGTCTTGATAAAACACAGTGAACCTACACCATCAGATGACATGGCTCCCCAAACCATCACTGATTGTGGAAACCTCACACTAGACCTCAAGCAGCTTGGATTGTGGCCTCTCCACTCTTCCTCCAGACTCCGGGACCCTGATTTCCAAATGAAATGCAAAATTTACTTTCATCTGAAAACAATACCTTGAACCACTGAGCAACAGTCCAGTTCTTTTTCTACTTGGTCCAGGTAAGATGCTTCTGACCTTGTCTATTGGTCATGAGTAGAGTTGAGCGACTTTTGGTTTTTTAGGGTCGAGTTTCGTTTCGTGAAACCCGACTTTTCCAAAAGTCGGGTCGAGCAAGATCGTCCGATTATAGGGAAAAGTCGGGGTCGTCCCGAAACACGAAACCCAATGTTAGTCAATGGGGAATAAAAGTCGGCAGTGAGAGGAGGACATGAAACACACCTACAGTGCCCATTTGAATGCCAAAAGCATCAATTCTTCTTACTTAAGCTTGTCAACCTTAATTAACTTCATAATACAAGTTACGCACTGAAAAATGGGGGTTATTTGGCTAAAGTTGTGGGGGGGAGGGCTGGCTGCAGGTTTTCATGTGCCCTGGGCGAAAGAGCGCCCCTTTAACACATACCACAACTCATCATGCTCCGATACGGCAGAGAAATAGCGGTATAGTACAATGAAAAATACTTCACTTTTTACATCTCATGACGAGGCCCATCTATTTCTCCATACAGAATCATTGGTCCCATATAATGTTTGAAACAGTATATGATGAGCTCCACATAATGCTACAGTATATGTTGGTCCCCATGGATGAAGCTCCACTGTCTTATGGGCCCAAATAATGCTCCAAACATAATGGGCCCATTTCTAATGCTCTAGTGTATAATGGGCCCTGTAAATGCTGCTCCAGTGTCTGATGTCCACCTTTGGAATGTTCCAGTGTATGGTGGGCCCCATCTATCATTCTCCAGAGTATAGTGCTCCCCAAAAATTGCTGTCCCAACATTGAAAACAATCAAATAAGTCTCCTCGCTAGGGAATCCCTGTACTTGTCCCCATCTTCCATCTCACTGCACAGTATTTCAACTTTGCAAGTGCTGTGATCCTGAGCAAGCAGGGGGGGCCCACTCGTTGGCGACGGCACTGGCACAGGGCCCCTGATAGTACGGTGGTGTGTCTGATGGCGGGTGGGCCGAACCTGCACTTTCATCTCCAGCTTCCTCTTTGTCACTGTGTAAGATGGAACTGTATATGGGAAGGGTAACCTGAGTTTCATCAGGGTCAGATTCAGGTCGTGTAGCGTGCGAGGGGAATGTAGTGGTCTGGGTCAATGTACCAGCAGATTCATCGAGCAGTGGCTGGGCATCAGTGCACTTGTGTCGCCCCCAGGAGTACGGTCGCCACAGTGGCATTACCTTCCTCCTAGGGAGTGTGATGTCATGCTTGGGAGCAACGAACGATCTCTCTAGCAGGTTAACTGATTGGGCGGCGTTATTCCCACGAGTCATGACCCTCCAAACAGCGTTCATGAAGGCAAAGTGTTTGTTTTACGTGGGCAGTATGGTTGCAAAGCTGAGCCTTAAAGGAATGTCCAGAAGGGCACCACCAGGAATGGAGCCTACGGTTAAATTCGACTCCACCTGGGAAACCTCAACCATGCCAGCTACAGAACAGATGCACACATTGCAAGCTTAATTCCGTTAACGAACGAGACTCCGTCATGCCCCGCGGTCCGAGTCCGGCTTACTAGAGGGACACGTGAGGCTCTGGCACATGAGATTGGCCAATAACTGGTGTGTCATGCCCTTACATGTCCGTGGCTGCATGTGCGCTACACTGAAAAGGCCAGCGTTTGTCGCTTACAGGTGCAGATAACCCGCTGAACAACGTTAGTGATGGGGATCACTGATTACAATTATTACCCGCGAACGATGATTTCCCAGTAAGTGCAGGTCAACCGCAGTTCCGGAATTAGGCCTAACCGTCATTCCTGAAAAAATGAAAAACTTACGTGTGCAAACCACAGGTGCAGTAGCTTGCTTAACAGCTCGCCAGCCGTTCTCACGCCCAGTATGGATTACACGTGATTGCACAAAGGTGAGAAAGGGTACCGTATCCCCAGATAACATGTATGGATAGCGTACACATTCAAAATATATGTCTATACATCAGGAGGCAGGCTCAGACGGTGTTAGGCCCAGTATGGATTGCACGTGATTGCACAAAGGTTAGAAAGGGTACCGTATCCCCGGATAACATGTATGGATAGCGTACACATTCAAAATATATGTCTATACATCAGGAGGCAGGCTCAGACGGTGTTAGGCCCAGTATGGATTGCACGTGATTGCACAAAGGTTAGAAAGGGTACCGTATCCCCGGATAACATGTATGGATAGCGTACACATTCAAAATATATGTCTATACATCAGGAGGCAGGCTCAGACGGTGTTAGGCCCAGTATGGATTGCACGTGATTGCACAAAGGTTAGAAAGGGTACCGTATCCCCAGATAACATGTATGGATAGCGTACACATTCAAAATATGTCTATACATCAGGAGGCAGGCTCAGACGGTGTTAGGCCCAGTATGGATTGCACGTGATTGCACAAAGGTTAGAAAGGGTACCGTATCCCCGGATAACATGTATGGATAGCGCACACATTCAAAATATATGTCTATACATCAGGAGGCAGGCTCAGACGGTGTTAGGCCCAGTATGGATTGCACGTGATTGCACAAAGGTTAGAAAGGGTACCGTATCCCCGGATAACATGTATGGATAGCGTACACATTCAAAATATATGTCTATACATCAGGAGGCAGGCTCAGACGGTGTTAGGCCCAGTATGGATTGCACGTGATTGCACAAAGGTTAGAAAGGGTACCGTATCCCCAGATAACATGTATGGATAGCGTACACATTCAAAATATATGTCTATACATCAGGAGGCAGGCTCAGATGGTGTCAGGCACAGTATGGATTTGACGGCCCAGACTACACAGCGGAGGAGCAGGGAGAGGTAAAGATTGCAAATGCTGGGGCCCTGCCCAAGCAAGGGGGGCCCACTCGTGGGCGTCGGTACTGGCACTGGGCCCCTCATAGTACGGCGGTGTGTCTGACGGCGGGTGTGCACCACCACCGTCAGAGACACTTGATTGCACTATGAAGGACCCTGTGCCAGTGCCCGCGCCCAAGAGTCGGCCTACCCACCTGTCCAGGGCAACGGCACTCGCACGTTGTCGTGCGCTAGGTGGTGACCCCGGCCATGGGGGGGGGAGGCAGCACAGTTAGGGAGTTTTAGAAAGTGGCATATGTTGATGTTGGACATTCAGCTGATGCAAAAGGTGAAATAGGTCAAGTCCCAGGAAGAGGTGGACCAAAGCAAGCCATTTTTCTGTCACCCTATGTGTCATCAGGGGAAGGTGGGACAAAATCCTTGGAAACCCATGCGTGGTTCATTTTAATGAAGGTTAGATCATCCACATTTTTGGTTGACAGACGGGTCCTTTTTTCTGTCAGGATTGATGCAGCTGCACTGAAGACTCTTTCCGATAGCACACTTGCAGCTGGGCAAGCGAGCTCCTGTAAGGCATATTGTGCCAATTCAGGCCAGGTGTCCAGTTTAGCGGCCCAATAGTCAAAGGGGAATGACCTGTGTGGGAGAACATCGATATGGGAGGAAAAGTAGTTTGTAACCATAGTTGACAACTGCTGTCTCCTGTCACTTTCCATCGATGCAGTATTACCAGTTGTGTGAGCGGTACTTGAAAAATCAGTCCACAACATTGTCATGAAACCCCTGTCTCCAACGCCACTTCTGCTGTGTGCACCACGAACACCTCTGCCAAGCTGCCCCCGGCCCGTACGGCTCGTGTGAGAACCATCACCGCTGCTGTGTGCTGGGAATGCCTCAAGCAACCGATTTACCAGAGTTGCTTGTTTATTAGCCAATATTAGGTCAAGGTTCTCCTGTGGCATGATGTTTTGTAATTTGCCTTTATAGCGTGGATCCAGGATGCTGGCCAACCAGTAGTTGTCATCGTTCATCATTTTGGCAATGCGGGGGTCCCTTTTTAGGATCTGCAAGGCATAATCTGACATGTGGGCCAATGTTCCCGGTGTCAATGATGCACTGCGAGTGCTGGTTGGAGGAGCACTTTCTGGCAAATCCACATCCCTCCAGTCACGCACAAACCCTGTACCAGACCTTGCCACGCCAACATTTTCACTTGCCCCACGAGATGCATCCTCCTCCCCTAAGTAATCATCCCCATCATCCTCCTCCTCCTCCTCTTCTTCCTCCACCTCGTCCAGGAGAGGTCCCTGAGCAGACAATGGCTGAATGTCATCAAGGATTCCCTCCTCCTCTTCCTCCTCATCAACATTGGCTGCAGAAGCCTGCTCCTTAAGGTGCGTCAAAGTTTGCATGAGCAGACGCATAAGTGGGATACTCATGCTTAGGATGGCGTCGTCTGCACTTACCAGCCGTGTGCATTCCTCAAAACACTGAAGGACTTTACAGAGGTCTTTCAGCTTCGACCACTGCACACCGGTCAACTCCATGTCTGCTCTCAAAGTGCCTGGCCGTGTATCCTCCCACAAATGCATTATGGCCTGCCTCTGCTCGCACAGCCGCTCCACCATGTGCAGGGTGGAGTTCCACCTTGTTGCAATGTCGATAATGAGGCGGTGGTTGGGAAGGTGGAGCAATCGCTGCAGCTTCTGCATACGAACGGAGTGTACAGGCGACCGGCGGATGTGCGCGCACAGTCTTCGCACCTTCTGGAGCAGGGCTGTTAACTCCGGATAATTTTTGAGGAAGCACTGCACCACCAGGTTCAAGGTGTGAGCCAAGCAAGGTATGTGGCTGAGTTTTGAAAGGGCTATGGCTGCCACAAAATTACGCCCGTTATCACTAACTACCTTGCCTGCCTCAAGATGTACACTGCTCAGCCATGACTCAGTTTGTCGCTGAAAGTACTCGGCCAGCACCTCGGCGGTGTGTCTGTCGCCCAAACACATCATCTGCAACACTGCCTGCTGACGCTTTCCACTAGCTGCTCGATAGGGGGACACCTCATGTGCAACAGTGGCAGCTGCAGATGGAGTGCTCGTACGACTGCGCTCTGTGGACGAGCTTTCGCTTCTGGAGGAGGAGGAGGAGGGTCGAACGCCTACTGCCAACTGTTTCCTATACCGTGGGCTAGGCAGCACTGTCCCACCACCGCTGTCCCCTGTGGACCCTGCATCCACCACATTAACCCAGTGCGCAGTGATGGACACGTAACGGCCCTGGCCATGCCGACTGGACCATGCATCAGTTGTGAGGTGCACCTTTCCGCTCACTGACTGCTTGAGTGCATGGACAATGCGGTCTTTCACATGATGGTGGAGGGCTGGGATGGCTTTGCGAGAGAAGAAGTGGCGACTGGGTAGGTCATAGCGTGGTACTGCATAGGCCATGAGTTCGCGGAAAGCTGCGCTTTCCACCAACCGAAAGGGCATCATCTCAAACGAGATTAGTTTGGCAATGTGGGCGTTCAAACCCAGTGTACGCGGATGAGAGACTGAGTACTTTCTTGACCTACTCATAGTGTCTGGGAGGGTGAGCTGGACTTGAGAGCTGCATATGGTGGAAGTAGCGGTGGATAGGGCGGACTGAGAGAGGGTTGATGATGGTGATGGAGTTGGTGTTCTTTCTGATGGCCTAGAATCAGTCTTTCGTTGATATAACAGTGGGATTCCCTGACTGCTGTGGCCTTGCAACGACACCTCAACATTTGCTGCTGTGCTAACCGGTGGGCTTACAGTGGGGGAAACAATGTAGCGTTGCTGACTACCTTCGTTGTGATCAGTTGCACATGTGGCACTTGAGGTTTGGTGTTGTGTCCCCGCTTGCAAGTGCATGCTGGTTAAATGTCTAAGCATGCAACTGGTATTCAAATTTTTCAGATTTTTCCCTCGGCTAAAGGTCTTTGCGCACTTCTTACAGATAACCTTGGCCTGATCATGAGGATTTTGTTCAAAAAAGTGCCACACTGCACTCTTCCTACTTTGGCAGACATTTTGCGGCCTAGCACACTGTGATCTTTTGACCCTCTGGACAAGCTGTCCAGCAACTCTTTTGATATTTGGAACCTGTCTTTGGAGTGCTCCGGGCCTGCCAGATAACAGCTGTTGCGATGTCGATGTCTGCTGTGGATGCTCCTCATCTGAGCTATTGGAAGCAGCACCCTCTTCCCCCAATGGATGCCAATCTGGGTCAACAACTGGGTCATCCATCACCTCCTCTTCTATGTCATGTGCATCTTCCTCTGTGTCACCGTGTATGGTGGTATAGTGTGCGGGAAGGGGCACCTGAGTCTCATCAGGGTCAGAATCTGGCTCTGTACACTGCGAGGACAATGTAGTGCTCTGAGTGAATGTACCAGCAGAATCATCCATCAGCGGCTGTGCATCAGTGCACTCCATGTCAGATTCATCTTGGCCTGGGTAATTCACCATTTCACTTGATAATCCAGGCATGGTATGTGAAAACAGCTCCATGGAGTAATCAGTAGTATGGCCTGCGTCATCCTTCAATCTTGGTTGGGTTGAAGGAGACAAGGAAAGGTGTGTTTCATGAACATGAGCCTCCAATGACGACTCAGTGCTTTTACTTTTTACAACTGAAGAAGAGGAGGCGATAGAGCTGGAGGCTGAGTCAGCAATGTAAGACAAAACTTTTTCCTGATGCTCTGGCTTTAAAAGCGGTTTGCCAACTCCTAGAAAACTAAGCGTTCGAGGCCTTATGTAGCCAGACGATGACGCAGGCTCAACACCTCCTGCATTCTGTCCTATTTTGCTCTTGCCACTACCATCAGATCCACCACCAACACCATCATTACCAGCTGCCAACCCCCGCCCAATTCCACGGCCTCTTCCACCAGCCTTCCTCATTTTTGGTAGAAATGTAGACAAAATCCAACAAACTATATAGTAATGTAAAACAAGGTACAAGGTGTCTATAGGACAGGGGAGATTTTGAATTTCTGCAGACACTTGTGGACACTGGACACTTTTGGATTGTGTGAGGTCCACTGAATATCTGAGCGCTCTGTCACAGGCTCGATGGCACAGCTGTGACCAAAGTGACTAGAGGATAAGGCAGATTTTGAATTTCTGCACACACTTGTGGACACTGGACACTTTTGGATTGTGTGAGGCCCACTGAATATCTGAGCGCTCTGTCACAGGCTCGATGGCACAGCTGTGACCAAAGTGACTAGAGGATAAGGGAGATTTTGAATTTCTGCACAAACTTGTGGACACTGGACACTTTTGGATTGTGTGAGGCCCACTGATATCTGAGCGCTATGTCACAGGCTCGCTGGCACAGCTGTGACAAAAGTGACTAGAGGATAAGGGAGATTTTGAATTTCTGCAGACACTCGTGGACACTGGACACTTTTGGATTGTGTGAGGCCCACTGATATCTGAGCGCTATGTCACAGGCTCGATGGCACAGCTGTGACAAAACTGACTAGAGGATAAGGGAGATTTTGAATTTCTGCAGACACTTGTGGACACTGGACACTTTTCATTGTGTGAGGCCCAATGAATATCTGAGCGCTATGTGACAGGCTCGATGGCACAGCTGTGACAAAAGTGACTAGAGGATAAGGGAGATTTTGAATTTCTGCAGACACTTGTGGACACTGGACACTTTTGGATTGTGTGAGGCCCACTGATATCTGAGCGCTATGTCACAGGCTCGATGGCACAGCTGTGACAAAAGTGACTAGAGGATAAGGGAGATTTTGAATTTCAGCAGACACTTCTGGACACTGGACACTTTTGGATTGTGTGAGGCCCAATGAATATCTGAGCGCTATGTGACAGGCTCGATGGCACAGCTGTGACAAAAGTGACGAGAGGATAAGGGAGATTTTGAATTTCTGCAGACACTTGTGGACACTGGACACTTTTGGATTGTGTGAGGCCCACTGATATCTGAGCGCTATGTCACAGGCTCGATGGCACAGCTGTGACAAAAGTGACTAGAGGATAAGGGAGATTTTGAATTTCAGCAGACACTTGTGGACACTGGACACTTTTGGATTGTGTGAGGCCCAATGAATATCTGAGCGCTATGTGACAGGCTCGATGGCACAGCTGTGACAAAAGTGACGAGAGGATAAGGGAGATTTTGAATTTCTGCAGACACTTGTGGACACTGGACACTTTTGGATTGTGTGAGGCCCACTGATATCTGAGCGCTATGTCACAGGCTCGATGGCACAGCTGTGACAAAAGTGACTAGAGGATAAGGGAGATTTTGAATTTCAGCAGACACTTGTGGACACTGGACACTTTTGGATTGTGTGAGGCCCACTGATATCTGAGCGCTATGTCACAGGCTCGATGGCACAGCTGTGACAAAAGTGACTAGAGGATAAGGGAGATTTTGAATTTCAGCAGACACTTGTGGACACTGGACACTTTTGGATTGTGTGAGGCCCACTGAATATCTGAGCGCTCTGTCACAGGCTCGATGGCACAGCTGTGACCAAAGTGACTAGAGGATAAGGGAGATTTTGAATTTCTGCACACACTTGTGGACACTGGACACTTATGGATTGTGTGAGGCCCACTGAATATCACAGCGCTATGTCACAGGCAGAAATTGGCTAGTGTATCACAAACTACAAGGTGTATGTAGAATTGGGCAGAATAGGAATCTCCCTAGAGTGCAGGTCTGTAAGAACGGAACATGTCCTCGTTTTATTCTCACAGAGTGACACACTGATAGCTTCACTGTGGCTGTGATAACAGCCGTTACACGGTACTGTGTGAGGAGTGTACACCGCTGTATGGTGTGAAAAAATGCACGCTCAGTACCTCAGCAGGACAAAAAAAAAAAATTGGGATTGCTTTTAAAAAAGCAGTTTGCGGAGCAGTGGGTAAACGGCAATGCAGGAATTTCAGGAAGCCTTAGAAGGCAGCCCAACAACCAACACCACTGATACACCACTATATAGCCTCCCCTTGCACTGCACACACAGTGACTGATGTGTTGTACAGGCAAAATCGCTAGCAGCAGAAGCAGTTTTTTTTTCTTCTCAGCAGGACAAAAAAAAAAATTGGGATTGCTTTTAAAAAAGCAGTTTGCGGAGCAGTGGGTAAACAGCAATGCAGGAATGTCAGGAAGCTTTAGAAGGCAGCCCAACAACCAACACCACTGATACACCACTATATAGCCTCCCCTTGCACTGCACACTCAGTGACTGATGTGTTGTACAGGCAAAATCGCTAGCAGCAGAAGCAGTTTTTTTTTCTTCTCAGCAGGACAAAAAAAAAAATTGGGATTGCTTTTAAAAAAGCAGTTTGCGGAGCAGTGGGTAAACAGCAATGCAGGAATGTCAGGAAGCCTTAGAAGGCAGCCCAACGACCAACACCACTGATACACCACTATATAGCCTCCCCTTGCACTGCACACACAGTGACTGGTGTGTTGTACAGGCAAAATCGCTAGCAGCAGAAGCAGTTTTTGGTGTCTTCTTCCCTGCCTAACGCTCTCCCTACAAAATCAGCAGCAGCAGCAGCTCTCCCTATGCTAAGATCGGCAGAAGTAAGATGGCGGTCGGCGTGCACGCCCTTTTATACCCCCTGTGACGCCCCCCAAAGCAAGCCAATCACTTGCATGCCCTTCTGAAAGATGGTGGTGACCCGTGCCTATGTCATCACGTTGCCCACAGTGTCCGTTGATCCTGATTGGCTGAAAAAGAGCGCAAAACAAACTTTTGAAACGCGACTTTGGCGCGTAAGTCGCCGACCTCGTGGCCGACCTCATCCTAGGGTCGGGTTTCGTTTCATGAAACCCGACTTTGCCAAAAGTCGGCGACTTTTGAAATTTTTCGACCCGTTTCGCTCAACTCTAGTCATGAGTGGTTTGACACAAGGAATGTGACACTTGTAGCCCATGTCCTGGATACGTCTGTGTGTGGTGGCTCTTGAAGCAATGACTCCAGCAGCAGTCCACTCCTTGTGAATCTCCCCCCAAATTTTTGAATGGCCTTTTCTTATCAATCCTTTCAAGGCTGTGGTTATTCCGGTTGCTTGTGCATTAATATGCTTGGATACAGCACTCTGTGAACAGCCAGCTTCTTTAGCAATGACCTTTTGTGGCTTACCCTCCTTGTGGAGTGTGGCAATGACTGCCTTCTGGACATCTGTAAATTTATCAGTCTTCCCCATGATTGTGGAGCCTACTGAAAGAGACTAAGGGACCTTTTTAAACACTTAGGATGCCTTTGCAGGTGTTTTTTTGTTAATTATTCTAATTTACTGAGATAAAGACTTTTGGGTTTTCATTGGCTGTAAGCCACAATCATTAACATTAACGGAAATAAACACTTGAAATAGATCACTCTGTTTGTAATGAATCTATATCAGTGGTTCCCAAACTCCTGTCCTCGCGGACCCCAACAGGTCATGTTTTCAGGATTTCCTTAGTATTTCACAGGTGATAGAAGTATCATCAAGGCATCAGGAATTCTCTCACATGTGTAATACTATGGAAATCCTGAAAACACGACCTGCTTGGGTCCGGGAGGACTGGAGTTTTGGAACCACTGCTCTATATAATGAGTTTCACTTTGTTTTGAATAAGAGAAATGAACTTTTCGCTATTTTCTAATTTTCTGAGAGGCACCTGTGTGTATGTGTATATATGTGTGTGTGTGTGTGTGTATGTGTGTGTGTGTGTGTATATATATATATATATATATATAGCATGTATGTTTTTTTTTTTTTTTTTTTAATTATATACACTGTTCGCCTGGCTTGTCAGAAAAATGGGAAAATTTCGGCTCCTAAAATTCCAGTGTTTATTTAATTTTTTTTTTTTAAAAGCATGAATCCGCCATGCAAAGCAACGCGTTTCGAATGCACGCAGGCAAATGGCGTTGGTATTTTTCAATTTCTAATACCCTCTAGATTAAAAATTATTTTGGAAATCTCCTGTTTTGCCAAGTGATGGTAATATGGGCTGCAGTGAACGGTACGAGGGTATGAAGACTTTATCATCTTGCTTAGGGTTTTACTTGCTGACATAGTGAACTGCCAATTTACAGCTTGTTAAAAGCCCTCCTGGAGTGAAAGTGGCCCCCTGAATGTTCTCCCATCTCAGGCTGCTGCCTTAGTCATAGATCTATTTGTGGAGCCGGCCACAGTGTAATCCATACTAGTCCTGCAGAGAAGGCTCTTTACAGGAATCCAGCATACTGCGCTGTCCTCACACTGCACCTACCGTAGGAATGGGAAAGTGCAGTGACTTGTGGAGGTTCTGCAGGGGATGATGGATTCCTTGCATCTCGCAGTGCTGAGCAGGGAGTGCAGGCCAGGCCTAGCTCAGTGTGCAGGGGGGGAGCAGGGACAGCTGCTGGGGGCAGCAGGGGAGGGGGAATATGACAAATGTGGAGTCAGGTGTCCAATTCGTGGGGAATGCATTTAACCGCTCCATTTCCAGAACTCTACCAACGGAAGCTTTTCACTGCTGAAGGATGTTTCCTGCCAGTGATATCACAGTTACCAGAAATAATCATTAACCTTTCGTTACTAAAATGGAAAGATAACACAGGTCAACGAAAAAAATTTTTTTTTCTGGTGTCCAAAATATTTTAATGAATTTGGGGTATTTTTGGGGTGCTGATTCTGAATATGTCATCAGTTTTGCCAGATTGGCTCAAGTTTTTGAGATTTTTGGTATCTTATTTATAGCACTTGTTGGTAAATGCGACGCATCATCTCATTAATTTCTTTGGATTAGTACTTGAACTGAGCAGTTCTCAATATAGTTTTGTGTTAATTAGTGTTCTAAAAGTTTGTTCATAGCTTGATTTTTGCACTAACTTTATGTTGTTGTCTGTTTTCCAGTGAAAAGCATGAACTCATCATGAAGAAGTTGTCTTAACGATCCAGACTCATTCTGTTACATTTGTGGTGAATATACACTGCCAAAACATAGAAGAAACATAACACACTTCGTAAAAAAAGTGTATTTTGCCTATTTTGGGGTTATGCTTGGGGACCAAGACAAGTTTTGGGCACCACACATAGTGTGCAAAGCATGTATCGAATTATTACGAAAATGGAGCAAAGGACAAAGAAAAAGCTTCAAATTTGGTGTTCCAATGGTGTGGAGAGAGCCAAAAAATCATCATGATGACTGTTATTTCTGTGCAGTGCAAGTGCAAGGATTCAATAAGCATAAGAAACGAAAATGGGAGTAACATGGAATCTGCAAGAAGGCCTGTCCCTCATTGTGAAGATGTGCCTGTACCTGTGTTTACCATAAATAACAGTCATCATGATGATTTTTTGGCTCTCTCCACACCATTGGAACACCAAATTTGAAGCTTTTTCTTTGTCCTTTGCTCCATTTTCGTAATAATTCGATACATGCTTTGCACACTATGTGTGGTGCCCAAAACTTGTCTTGGTCCCCAAGCATAACCCCAAAATAGGCAAAATACACTTTTTTTACGAAGTCTGTTATGTTTCTTCTATGTTTTGGCAGTGTGTATTCACCACAAATGTAACAGAATGAGTCTGGATCGTTAAGACAACTTCTTCTTGATGAGTTCATGCTTTTCACTGGAAAACAGACAACAACATAAAGTTAGTGCAAAAATCAAGCTATGAACAAACTTTTAGAACACTAATTAACACAAAACTATATTGAGAACTGCTCAGTTCAAGTACTAATCCAAAGAAATTAATGAGATGATGCGTCGCATTTACCAACAAGTGCTATAAATAAGATACCAAAAATCTCAAAAACTTGAGCCAATCTGGCAAAACTGATGACATATTCAGAATCAGCACCCCAAAAATACCCTAAATTCGATGAAATATCTTTGGCACCAAAAATGCTGTTGACCAGTGTAATGAATTCCGGAATGATTTAGGGAGAAAACCCTTCCATGCAATGTATTACGTAGGATAATGCGATTAGGACAAGGTGCACTTGAGTGTGTTCTCGTAGGGTCTGGAGATCACTTACTGAACATCCCCCGGTACATGGACTTCAGTCCATCACGCAGAGATCCATGCATACTTCATTTAGGTGGAGACGACATTGATTAGATCGGCGCTTTCCAGGTTGTTCTTTGGGAAGGAGACTATACCGTATAATAGGAGATACCATGTAGGAGCGGATGCAGCTGAGGAAGCTTTAATGTCAAGAAGTAAAGAGACAGATATGACCGTAGCTGTAAGGCTAAGTGCCCACATTGCAGAATTGCGGTGGAAATGTCCGCAGCATTTCCGCAACTCCCTGCTGCGGGTAAAACGCATGCGGAATTTGCATGCGTTTTCCCGCAAAACACGAGCGTTTTGCAAGCATTTTTATCTTGCAGAATGCTTGCGCTTTCCAAGCTATTTGAAGCATCACTTGGAAAAGTGATTGACAGGTTGGTCACACTTGTCTAAGCATAGTGCTTGACAAGTGTGACCAACTTTTTACTATTGATGCTGCCTATGCATAGCCACATGCGTAAAGTGAGCATTTCGATGCAATCCTATGGCGGAGGAATAGCCGCGATTCCACAGTAATAATGGACATGCTGCGGATTTTACCGCTATGCATTTTAGCAGCGGAAAAATCCGCAGCATGGGGACAGCAACTGCGGAATCCCATAGGATTGCATGGGGATGCATTTTTGAACCGTTTTGGCGGCCGGAAAAACGCAGCGGAAATGCATAAAAAAACGCAAAGTGGGCACACAGCTTAAGATAGGTCATCAATTATTGAGTCCTGGACAATCCCTTTAAGAGTGCCCACAATAGTGTAAATATTTGCTTCCTTCCTTGAAGGGTAGTCCATATTTGATGACCTGTTCTTGAGATAGTCCCTTACACTGTTACGTTGCTGCTGAGGATCAGCCCCTATTGTCTTCAATAGGAGCTGATCTACAGCATTCAGCAGAGGCCACTAAACAGTATATGGATCTTTGGTGCTCTGCTCCATACAGTCATGGCCAAAAGTTTAGAGAATGACACAAATATTAATTTTTACAAAGTCTACTGCTTCATTTTTTCTAACGGCAATTTGCATATACTCCAGAATATAACTCACAGATGGTTGGAACAAAATCCCGTAGGGAAAGACAATAAAAATTATATGTATATAATTAAAAAAATTATTAATAAATAATTAAAATATAAACACAATATTCATTAATAAAATGCCTTTATTGCAATATTGGCATAACATATAGTGCATAAAATACACAATTACTATAGCGATTTAAATGTGGAAAAAAGGAAAAATCCTATCCATAATAAGGCTTAGTTAATAAACCAGGTAAAAAATCATAAAATAACATACAAAAAAACCCCATAAAAATTATTAATATATATATAGTGCTTAATATATCATAGTGAAATTGGTGCAAATATAAGACCACAAAATAACAAGTGCTGTGTAAAAAAATAATAAAAATAATAATAATATATATACCTGTAAGCCTAAATACGCTATGTAAAGAGTGCTAGAACGCGCCCTGACGCGCGTTTCGGAAATTGATCAACAGTGCAGTGCTTGCTCAGGAATGGCAGCAGGCAGGTGTGAGTGCATCTGCACGCACTGTGAGGCGGAGACTCTTGGAGCAAGGCCTGGTCTCAAGGAGGGCAGCAAAGAAGCCACTTCTCTCCAGAAAAAACATCATGGACAGACTGATATTCTGCAAGAGGTACAGGGAGTGGACTGCTGAGGACTGGGGTAAAGTAATTTTCTCTGATGAATCCCCTTTTCGATTGTTTGGGACATCTGGAAAACGGCTTATTCGGAGAAGACCAGGTGAGCGCTACCACCAGTCTTGTCTCATGCCAACTGTCAAGCATCCTGAAACCATTCATGTGTGGGGGTGCTTCTCAGCCAAGGGAATGGGCTCTCTCTCAGACTTGCCTAAAAACACAGCCATGAATAAAGAATGGTACCAGAATGCCCTCCAAGAGCAACTTCTCCCAACCGTCCAAGAGCAGTTTGACGATCAACAATGCCTTTTTCAACATGATGGAGCACCTTGCCATAAAGCAAAGGTGATAACTAAATGGCTCAGGGAACAAAACATAGAGATTTTGGGACCATGGCCTGGAAACTCCCCAGATCTTAATCCCATTGAGAACTTGTGGTCAATCATCAAGAGACGGGTGGACAAACAAAAACCTTCAAATTCAGACAAAATAAAAGCATTGATTTTGCAAGAATGGACTGCTATCAGTCAGGATTTGATCCAGAAGTTGATTGAGAGCATGCCAGGGAGAATTGCTGAGGTCCTGAAGAAGAAGGGTCAACACTGCAAATATTGACTTGCTGCATTAACTCATTCTAACTGTCAATATAACCTTTTGTTACTCATAATATGATTGCAATTATATTTCTGTATGTGATAAAAACATCTGACAAACGCACATAAAAACCAGAGGCCAGCAGATCATGTGAAAATATAATATTTGTGTCATTCTCAAAACTTTTGGCCATGACTCTACACCGTTTACATCTGGCTGCCATTATAGGTGATAGCAGCTGATTGTGGGTGGGACAGGTGTCGAGCCCTCACCAATCTTATGTCGATGACCTATCCTAAGAAAGGGTCATCAATATATAAGGAGTGAAAAAAACCTTTAAGTCACCAGATTTCACCATACAGAGTGCATACAGTATATTACTGAATAGATCTTGTAGATCTGATGAGACTGGTGTAATTACTTAAAATTGACAGATTGGCTGGTATAATCCTTTGGCGAAACATTCGCTTCACAATAGTAAAACAAATAAGTCCAGCTGCATATTAGTATGAGAATATACAGCTATTCCAACATGGATTCTCAAAGCAAGTCCTCCAACCTCATCTGCACTGATACCTTGTTAATGTTGCATGCAGGGTGTATTTTGATATCTAGGAACACGTCCACTTTAAACTGATGTGAAATGTCTGTAATCTGACTGCATTTTGGCGTCTGCAGCATGGCCATTGTTCACACCACCCCTAAAGTTTCAATGTACTAAACCTGGATTCATCTTGTATTCTTTCCTAATAAATGATCCTTTGCCATATGGAGCAGTCATTTTAAATGGGTTAGGCCCCCAAACCAGTGGGATGCCCACCAGTAACAAGGAGAGGGGGGGGTGGTATCAAGTCCTCTGGGTTACAGAAGAACTCCCAGGAAACTTCCTGGATTCTGTAAACTTGTCTAAATGTGTATGGAATGTCATTGACATAATATACCGTATTCCCCATCACTGCCTGCTCTGGTTTCCAGCTCCGCTTGGTCCTCTTCTCAATCACACTGGGATTTCTATGTATAATGTAAGTCTATGAAGGGTTGGAACAAGGTGCTATAGACTGCATTGGAAAAGAGACTTCGAGTTCAGACATAATGATCCCCAATGTGATTTTATTGAGTTTGGGGTCTGTGTTCTCATCATTGGTGGGGATATTAGTGATTACGGTTAGCCAAAGGATAGGAGATACATTTTGATTTAGTGCCAACCCCTTTAAGAAGGACCTGTCACCTCCTGGAAAACCTAATGTGGTTAAAGGAGACCAAAATATAAAACTTCTTTCAAATGTACCGTTTATAATAGACTGAAGTGTTGGACTCCCTGCTGTCTGACTGTTTAGCCAGCTTTTTCAGTCTTCTTGCTTATGAGCTGTGAGATACCTCTATGACTTATAGGAATATTCCCATCTCCAAGATCCTATCCCAATATTCAGTAGATGTAATAATAATGTTAGCAAATACGTCCAATTAAAAATGTAGTATAGTTTTTCTGATTAACTATATCTCTTTCATGATGTGCAGACATTGCAGTACTTTAGGTATCTATGGTTACGACCACTGATATAGTGACAGTTAGCTAGTTGCTAGTGGACGTAACCATGGATACCTAAGGTCACACAAGCTATAGCAAGACCACCAGTGAAGCGGCTTCACGCAAAAGACTGCTGATTTCTTAAAGTGGCTTCGTCAGCGTCATGTGCACATATCATTAAGGCTATGTGCCCACGCTAGCGTTTTTAAACGCTCAGGAAACTGATCCCCTTCCCAGAAAACGCGCGTCTTTTTTCTGCGCGTTTCTTGCGCGTTTTTTGCATAAAAGCTGCACGTTTTTGACACGTTTTTTGACACGCGTTTTCTGGGAACATTGGGGAAGGCTAAAAATGCTCAGCAATGCGGAAATTAATGAGCATGCTGCATTTTTAGCCGCTAAGCGATTCCTGAGCGGTTAAAAACTCATGCATTGGCACGAAAAGCCAAAAACGCATGCAAATTAATTTGAAGCATCTTTTAAGCGTTTCTGCAGCATCTGAGCCGGCACAAACACTGCGGAAACGCTTAAAAAAACGCAACGTGGGCACACAGCCTAAAGGGAACTTGTCAGCAGGATTGTGCACAGTAACCACACTGTCTGGTCGCGTCATTGTACTGATTACACTGATACCTGGTGATGAAATCCATCTTGTGGTTGTTGTGTAATCTTTATTTTCATTTGTGAGTTAATGATATGCTCGTGCTCCGGGGTGGCCTGTGTGTGGGGGGGTCTTTATGTGGTGCTCTGATTGGCTATTCATAATAAAGACTGCTGACAGGTCACTGATCCCTCACTGACCTGCCCACTAGTTTACATACTGCATATCTCATTGACAAAATAAGAAAAATTACATTCCTCATGCAGGCGGCTGTGATGTAGCATGATACGATGTAGAATATCCATATCTTCATTTGATTTCGTCATATAAATTTGTTGAGAGAAAAAAAAAAAGTTAATCAAAATGGCGATGGAGGCCGCATCTGCACAGTAGCATCTATGGCAATCCAATAAATGCTACTGCACAGGCGCTGCCGGCGCCATGTTGTTGTTTTTTTTTTTTTTTTAGCGAAATGGGGCTGGTGGCAGTGCCTGCACAGTAGCATTTCCAAATATTTTGATTAAGATTTTTGTATTCAAGAAATTTATATGACAAAATCAAATGAAAATATGGATATTATAGATCGGATCATGCTACAGGGCAGGTGCCTGCATGATAAATGTAATTTTTTTTTTTTAATCTTTCAAACAATAAGATATGCAGTATGTAAAATAGGGGGCAGGTCAGTGAAAGATCAGTGACTTTTCATACGCCATTAGGATACATATCTAATCAGAGCACCACCCACGGCCATATCATTAACTGAAAACAGCAAATAAAAATCAAACAACAACTACAAGACTGATTTCATCACCAGGTATCATTGTAATCAGGATACTGGCGCCGACCTGACACTGTCTGTAGGTTAGTGTGCACAATCTTGCTGCCAGGTTCCCTTTAAGCTTTTTTTTTTTTTTTTCCTCCACCCTCATAGGCCCCCAAAAAATTGATTTTTAATGTGTGCTCTGGTCCAATTCTAATCGTTTGTGTGGCATCCATTTTTCTCTTACGCAAAAAATAAATAATCTTTTGTGTAAATGGACAGAATGTTGCGCAACTCCGATGGCATCAATGTCTTACCGGTTTTTTTTTGTTTTTTTTTTCCCCCCCACTGACACATTCATTTGAATGGATGAGTTTTGGAGACATCCTACTTTTATCCAATATTCAAACCTTTTTTGATATAAGTCATTGTTTAGTTGAAAAACAACACATGTATATCATATTCTCCAATATATATTCTCCATACAATACATGAAGACCTGATGTGGGTTTGTAGCTGCAGTTTTTTGTATCTGCGGTGCTGTCTACTACGGCCGCTTGCTCTTATTTCTCTGTATTTCTTGAAGAAGGAAAGAGATGTTTACACGACAGAACACAAACCATTTAGACTTTGTTGTTTCCGTGTGATAGGACTCCACTTCTTTTGAACATGTTTGTATGATTTGTGACGAGGGGCCCGAGGCAACGGGTGCAGACCTTTGGTCAATGAAATGATTTCATCCTGTCCACATGAGCAGCAGAACTGCCGTAGTCCGATCTTTGCCTCCTCATTACTGCAGACCCACTGGGATCTATACACTGCAGCAATTACTAGATATCTGGAAACAACCATCATGGATTTACTAGGCTCATAAACGATCTTAGAAACATTTAACCCTTTAACGACCGCCGATACGCTTTTTAACGGCGGTAATTATGGGTACTAAAACCACAGCGCCGTTAATTCACGGAGTTGTGGAGAAAGTACATAGCGCCCCCCAGTGTCGGATTTTCTCCGGGGTCTTGGCTGCCAGGGGTAGCCGAGACCCCAGAGAACATGAATCGGTAGGTTTTTACCGACCCCGCTTTTGCGATCGCCGTTATTAACCCTATAACGGCGACCGCAAAAAAAAAAGAAGCCGCGATTATGCATTAAATTTCTCTTTCCTCTGATGTGATCACACATCGGAGGAAAGAGAAATAGGGTCCCCGATCCCCCCTGGTACCTCTCCGTGGTCCTCACTTCCCTCCCGGTGGTCCCGCCGGCATCCGATGGGCGCCGCCATCTTGAAAATGGGCACATGTGCAGTGCGCCCACAGAGAATCTGCCGGCTCCGGCTGGCAGATTCCATTCATTATTTTGATCACTATGATAAACGATCATAGTGATCAAAATAAAAAAAATAGTGCATAACCCCCCAGTTTATCACCCCCTTATACAGTCATATGTAAAAGTTTGGGCACCCCTAGTAATGTTAACCTTTTTTCTTAATAACAATTTTGGTTTTTGCAACAGCTATTTTAGTTTCATATATCTAATAACTGATGGACTCAGTTATATTTCTGGATTCAAATGAGGTTTATTGTACTAACAGAAAATGGGCAATCTGCATTTTAATAAAATTTGACCGGTGCAAAAGTATGGGCACCTCAACATAAAAGTGACAATAATATTTCGTAGATCCTCCTTTTGCAAAAATAACAGCCTCTAGTCGCTTCCTGCAGCTATTAATGAGTTCCTGGATCCTGGATGAAGGTATTTGTGACCATTCCTGTTTACAAAACAATTCCAGTTCAGTTAAGTTTGATGGTCGCCGAGCATGCACAGCCCGCTTCAAATCATACCACAGATGTTCAATGATATTCAGGTCTGGGGACTGGGATGGCCATTCCAGAACATTGTAATTGTTCCTCTGCATGAATGCCTGAGTAGATTTGGAGCGGTATTTTGGATCATTGTCTTGCTGAAATATCCATCCCCTGCGTAACTTCAACTTCGTCACTGATTCTTGCACATTATTGTCAAGAATCTGCTGATACTGAGTTGAATCCATGCGACCCTCAACTTTAACAAGATTCCCGGTGCCGGCATTGGCCACACAGCCCCAAAGCATGATGGAACCTCCACCAAATTTTATTGTGGGTAGCAAGTGTTTTTCTTGGAATGCTCTGTTTTTTAGCCTCCATGCATAACGCCTTTTTGTATGACCAAACAACTCAATCTTTGTTTCATCAGTCCACAGGACCTTCTTCCAAAATGTAACTGGCTTCTCCAAATGTGCTTTTGCATACCTCAGGCGACTCTGTTTGTGGCGTGCTTGCAGAAACGGCTTCTTTCACATCACTCTACCATACAGCTTCTTCTTGTGCAAAGTGCGCTGTATTGTTGACCGATGCACAGTGACACCATCTGCAGAAAGATGATGCTGCCGGTCTTTGGAGGTGGTCTGTGGATTGTCCTTGACTGTTCTCACCATTCTTCTTCTCTGCCTTTCTGATATTTTTCTTGGCCTGCCCCTTCTGGGCTTAACAAGAACTGTACCTGTGGTGTTCAATTTCCTTACTATGTTCCTCACAGTGGAAACTGACAGGTTAAATCTCTGAGATAACTTTTTGTATCCTTCCCCTGAAAAGCTATGTTGAATAATCTTTGTTTTCAGATCATTTGAGAGTTGTTTTGAGGAGCCCATGATGCCACTCTTCATAGGAGAATCAAATAGGAGAACTACTTGCAAGTGGCCACCTTAAATACCTTTTCTCATGATTTGATACACCTGGCTATGAAGTTCAAAGCTCAATGAGGTTACAAAACCAATTTAGTGCTTCAGGAAGTCAGTAAAAAGTAGTTAGGAGTGTTCAAATCAAGAAAATGATAAGGGTGCCCATACTTTTGCACCGGTCAAATTTTGTTTAAATGCAGATTGCACATTTTCTGTTAGTACAATAAACCTCATTTGAATCCAGAAATATAACTGAGTCCATCAGTTATTAGATATGTGAAACTGAAATAGCTGTTGCAAAAACCAAAATTGTTATAAAGAAAAAAGGTTAACATTAATAGGGGTACCCAAACTTTTACATATGACTGTATAGGCAAACATAATGAAATAAAGAAAATATTTTTTTTTTCAGTTTTCCATTAGGGTTAGGGCTAGGGTTAGGTTTGGGCTAGGGTTAGGTTTGGGCTAGGGCTAGGGTTCGGGTTAGGGCTAGAATTAGGGTTAGGGCGAACTAGGATTAGGGTTAGGATTAGGAATTAGGGTTGGGATTAGGGTTAGGGGTGTGTTGGGGTTAGGGTTGGAGCAAGAATTGAGGGGTTTCTACTATTTACCAACTTTGGGGGTCTAAAAATTGGGGTCTAAAAAAAAAATCACTTTTGTGGAAATAAGAGACTTTTTATTTTCACGGCTCTGCGTTTATAAACTTCTGTGAAGCGCTTGGGGGTTCAAAGTGCTCACCACACATCTAGATAAGTTCCTTAGGGGGTCTAATTTCCAAAATGGGGTCACTTGTGGGGGGTTTCCACTGTTTAGGCCCATCAGGGGCTCTGCAAACGCAACATGATGCCCACGGACCATTCCATCAAAGTCTGCATTCCAAAATGGCACTCCTTCCCTTCCAAGCTCTCCCATGCGCCCAAACAGTGGTTTCCCCCCCCACATATGGGGTATCAGCGTACTCAGGACAAATCGCACAATAACTGTGGGGGTATGATTTCTCCTGTTACCCTTGGAAAAATAAAAATTTTGGGGCGAAAAGATAATTTTTGTGGAAAAAAAATGGATTTCTTATTTTCACAGCTCTACTTGAAGGTTCAAAGTGCTCACCACACATCTAGGTAAGTTCCTTAACCCCTTCACTACCAAGGGTGGTTTGCACGTTAACTACCGGGCCAATTTTTACAATTCTGACCACTGTCCCTTTATGAGGTCATAACTCTGAAACGCTTCCGTGGATCCCGGTGATTCTGACATTGTTTTCTCATGACATATTGTACTTCATGTTAGTGGTAAAATTTCATTCATATAACTTGCGTTTATTTATGAGAAAAATGGAAATTTGGCGAAAATTCTGAAAATTCCGCAATTTTCCAACTTTGAATTTTTATGCCCTTAAATCACAGAAAAAAAAGTTAATAAGTAACATTTGCCACATGTTTACTTTACATCAGCACAATTTTGGAACCAAAATTTTTATTTGTTAGTAAGATATAAGGGTTAAAAGTTGACCAGCGATCTCTCATTTTTGCAACACCATTTTATTTTTACGGACCACATCACATTTGAAGCAACTTTGAGAAGTCTGTATGATAGAAAATACCCAAAAGTGACACCATTCTAAAAACTGCACCCCTTAAGGTGCTTAAAACCACATTCAAGGAGTTTATTAACCCTTCAGGTGCGTCACAGGAATTTTTTGAATATTTAAAAAAAATTAACATTTAACTTTTTTTCACAAAAAAAATTACTTCAGGTTCAATTTTTTTTATTTTACCAAGTGTAACAGGAGAAATTGGACTGCAAAAATTATTGTGCTATTTGTCCTGAGCACGCTGATACTTGATATGTGGGGGGAACCACTGTTTCGGTGCATGGCAGAGCTCAGAAGGGAAGGAGCGCCGTTTGACTTTTTCAATGCAAAATTGGCTGGAATTCTGATCGGACGCCATGTCGCGTTTGGAGAGCCCCTGATGTACCTAAACAGTGGAAACCCCCCACAAATGACCCCATTTTGGAAACTAGACCCCCCAAGGAACTTATCTAGTTGTGTGGTGAGAACTTTGAACCCCCAAGTGCTTCACAGAAGTTTATAACGCCCAGGCGTGAAAATAACAAAAAACATTTTTTCCACAAAAATGATATTTTTGCCCCAAAATTTTTATTTTCCTAAGGGCAACAGGAGAAATAGGACCCCAAAAGTTGTTTTGCAAATTGTCCTGAGTAGGCTGATACCCCATATGAGGGGGTAAAACACTGTTTGGGTGCATGGCAGAGCTTGGAAGGGAAGGAGCACCATTTGACTTTTTCAATGCAGAATTGGCTGGAATTGAGATCCGATGCCATGTTGCGTTTGGAGAGCACCTGATGTGTGCAAATAGTGGAAACCCCCAATTCTAACCCTAACCCTAACCCTAGCCCTAATGGGAAAATGGAAATAAATACATTTTTTTAATTTTATTATTTTTCCCTAACTAAGGGGGTGATAACGGGGGGTTTGATTTACTATTTATGGCGGTTTTTATGTTTGACAGCTGTCGCACGCTTAAAAGACGCTTTTTATTGTAAAAATAGTTTTTGCATCACCACATATTGAGAGCTATAATTTTTCCATATTTTGACCCACCGAGTCATGTGAGGTATTATTTTTTGCGGGACGAGTTGACGCCTTTATTGGTATCATGTTCGGGCATGTGACATTTTTTTTTTTTGATCGCTTTTTATTTCGTTTTTTGTGACGCAGAATTTACAAAAACCAGCGTTTCATGAATTTCTTTTGGGTGGTGCGTTTACGCCGTTCTGGGTGCGGTAAAATTTATAAGGCGGTTTTATTCTTCGGGTCAGTACGGTTACAGCGATACCTCATTTAGGTCTTTTTTTATGTTTTGGCGCTTTTATGCAATGAAAACAATTTTATATAAAAAATAATTATTTTTGCATCACTTTATTCTGCGAGCTATAACTTTTTTATTTTTTCGCTGATGATGCTGTGTGGTGGCTCGTTTTTTGCGGGACAAGATGACGTTTTCAGCGGTACCATGGATTTTTTATGCGTCTTTTTGATCGCGCGTTATTGCACTTTTTGTTCGGCGGTATGATAATAAATCATTATTTTTTGCTTCGTTTTTTTTTATTTTTTAAGGGGTTTGCTTAAGGGGTTAACTATCGGGACAGTTTTAAAGAGCGGGTCGTTACGGACGCGGCGATACCAAATATGTGTACTTCTATTGTTTTTTTGTTTTTTTTAATTTCCAAAAAATGAATTTATTGGGGAATATTTTTTTTTTTTTTTGTTAATTTATTTGGCGATTTTTTAAATTATTTTTACACTTTTTTTTTTTTTTTTTTTTTACTTTATTACAATGTCCCAGGGGGGACATCACTGTCCTGTGACAGATCGCTGATCTGTCACATCACAGATCACTGTGACAGATCAGCGATCTGTCACAGGCACTGCACAGGCTTCCTCATGCCTGCGCTTTGCAGGCACTGAGGAAGCCAGCTTCCTGCAGGCCCCCGGAGGTCCCCCTCGCCATATTGGATCCGTGGACCTGCAGGAAAGGAGTCCCCCGCAGCAGCGCTGCACATTGCGCTGCCGTGGGGGGCTCAGGGAAGCACGGAGGGAGCCCCCTCCCTGCCGATGCTTCCCTTTAACCCCCGGTACACCGCGATTGTGTTTGATCGCAGTGTGCAAGGGGTTAACGTGTCGGGGGCGGTCCGTGACCGCCCCTGACACATTGTGCCGGGTGTCAGCTATGATAATTAGCTGACACTCGGCCGCGATCAGCGGCGCTCACCACGTGGGCGCCGCTGATCGCAATGACGTAATATTCCGTCCATGGTAATTAGGTCCATGGTCACATGGACGGAATATTACGTCAATTGTAGGTAAGGGGTTAATGGGTCTAGTTTCCAAAATGGGGTCACTTGTTGGAGTTTTCCACTGTTTAAGCTCATTAAGGGCTCTCCGAACTCAACATGGCATCCGATCTCAATTCCAGCCAATTCTGCGTTGAAAAAGTCAAAAGGCGCTCCATCACTTGCGAGCTCTGCCGTGTGCTGAAAAATTGGTTTACCCCCACATATAGGGTATCGGCGTATTCAGGAGAAATTGTACAACAAATTTTGTGGTTGATTTTCTCTTTTAACTCTTGTGAAAATAAAAAAATTGGTTCTGAAGTAAATTTTTTGCAAAAAAAAAGTTGAATGTTAATTTTTTCCTTCCACATTGCTTTAGTTCCTGTGAAGCACTTAAAGGGTTAATAAACTTCTTGAATGTGGTTTTGAGCACCTTGAGGGGTCTAGTTTTTAGAATGGTGCCACTTTGGGGTATTTTCTGTCATGTACACCCCTCAAAATGACTTTAAATATGATGTGGTCCCTAAAAAAAAATGGTTTTGTAAATTTTGTTGTAAAAATGTGAAATCGCTGGTCAACTTTTAACCCTTATAACTTCCTAACAAAAAAAAAAAATTTTGCTTCCAAAATTGTGGTGATGTAAGTAGACATGTGGGAAATGTTATTTATTAAGAAATTTTTGTGACACATCTCTCTGATTTAAGGGCATAAAAATTTAAAGTTTTAAAATTGCAAAATTTTCAAAATTTTCGCCATGAAGTACAATATGTCACGAAAAAACATTCTCAGAATCAGCGGGATCCATTAAAGCGTTCCAGAGTTATAACCTTATAAAGGGACAGTGGTCAGAATTGTAAAAATTGGTCTGGTCATTAAGCTGCAAACTGGCTCTGTCGCTAAGGGGTTAAAAGACAAGAGTGAAGATCTTAAAAATGTAATCCTAAGTGGGAAGGGGGTGACTCAACTATTTGGTAACTTTTTTAATCACTGTGTCTAAAGTATGAGGCAATTACCATGAAACCTAGGAAATAATAGAACGAACTGCAATAAGAAGAAAATCAGACATATGGAGAGAGAGATGTGTGTCCCGGAACAAAAACTGCAGCAGTGGTTCTGCAAAAAAGTGACATGCTGCGGAGAATAAACTGCAGCAAATCTGCGCGGAATTCTCCGCAGCATGTGCAACAGCGGTTTTGGTTTTCCATAGGTTTACATGGTACTGTGAACCGCATGGAATCTGCTGCGGATCTGCAGGACCAAATCCCGCTGCGGAACGTGTGCACACACCCTAAAGAGTAACCGTCGAGGTGTGTGTATGTATGGGGGAATAAGTATTTGATACATTGCAGATTTATTTTAAGGGTAGGTTAATTTTAACATTGAGAGATAGCATATCAAAAATAAAATCCAGAAAATCACATTGTATAAATTATATAAATTTATTTGCATTTTGCAGTGAGAAATAACTTTTTGATCCCTCTGGCAAACAAGACTTAATACTTGGTGGCAAAACCCTTGTTGGTAAGCACAGCAGACATTTTTGTATTTGATGATGAGGTTTGTGCACATGTCAGGAGGAATTTTGGTCCACTCCTCTTTGCAGATCATCTCTAAATCATTAAGATTTTGAGGCTGTCGCTTGGCAACTCGGAGCTTCAACTCCCTCCATAAGTTTTCTATGGGATTAAGGTCTGAAGACTGGCTAGGCCACTCTATGGCCTTAATGTGCTTCTTTTTTGAGCCACTCCTTTGTTGCCTTGGCTGTATGTTTTGGATCATTGTCTTGCTGGAAGACCCAGCCACAACCCAATTTTAATGTCCTGGCAGAGGGAAGGAGGTTGTCACTCAGGATTTTATGGTACATAGCTCCCCATCCATTCTCCCATTGAGGCAGTGAAGTAGTCTTGTGCCTTGGCAGAGTAACTCCCCCAAAACGTAATGTTTCCACCTCCATGCTTGACTGTGGGGACGGTGTTCTTTGAGTCATAGGCAGCATTTCTCTTCCTCCAAACACGGCGAGTTGAGTTAATGCCAAAGAGCTTAATTTTTGTCTTATCTGACCACAGCACCTTCTCCCAACAACTCACAGAATCATCCATGTGTTCATTGGCAAACTTCAGACGGCCTGCACATGTAGTAGTAGTAGTAATAATAATAATAATCTTTATATAGCGCCAACATATTCCGCAGCGCTTTACAGTTCAACAGTTTCAAAACACAAATCATAAGTAACAACATTAACAATACAATCATTAAAGCAAAATAAGACAACCCTGCTCGTGAGAGCTTACAATCTACTGTCACGAAGTGACTGGCCCTGCGTGACGCGACCCGAAGATCGGTCGGTCATAAAACCAACAAAGACAAACAAGGGGACACCGGGGACACAATTACAACGGTGGGCCCTGCGTGACGCAACCCGAAGATCGGTCGGTCATAAAACCAACAAAGACAAACAAGGGGACACAATTACAACGGTGGGCCCTGCAATAGGGACCGGGGAAATGGACACCTCCTGCACTCTCCTAAGGAAGTGCCCTGAACTCTGACGTTCCCTATACAGGTTCTTTCAACCTGTCGCCGACCAGCAGGGGTGTAACTACCACGGTCACAGCGGTTGCCACTGCGACCGGGCCTGGGGGATGTCAGGGGCCCAGCCAGTCAGACCATGTTATCTCCCAATCGTGCTGATTCTCGCGGGACAGTCCCGTTTTGACCCCCCCACGTCCTGCACTGAGCCGCCACGCCCCCCCCATGCACCCTTTGTGCCTTCTTGAGCAGGGGGACCTTGCGGGCACTGAAGGATTAAAACCTTTATGGTGTAATGTGTTACCAATGGTTTTCTTGGTGTGGTCCCAGCTGCCTTGAGATCATGAGGTGGAATAAGATTCTGCAGGTGAACAACTGGCTACGTCGATGGTGCCGTCAGCAACGATTTGGATTTCTGGATCACGGAGTGAACTACTTATACGATGGACTACTTGCTAGAGATGGGGTGCACCTTACGAAGACTGGAAAGCAGGTATTTGGAAGTCGCCTTGCTACACTTGTAAGGAGAGCTTTAAACTAGAACAACATGGGAAGGGAAGCAAAAGACCAGAAAAAGCCATACACCTGACAAATGCTATTGAGAACTCTGCTATTAGAAGTGGAAAGGAAGAACAAAGACTAAAGAATCTAATTAATAAAAATATTGGAGAAAGAGAAACCAATCACAAACTAAAATGTTTCTATACTAATGCACAAAGCATGGGCAACAAACAAGGAGAATTGGAACTACTAACACAGGAAAAGAAATATGATGTCATTGGAATCACTGAAACTTGGTGGGACAATACACATGATTGGAATACAAGACTAGAAGGATACAACTTATTTGCAAGAAACAGACTTGATAAACGAGGAGGGGGTGTCGCATTGTATGTTAGAAACGCGTATATCTGCACAGAGATTGAAGCTTCAGAGACTGGGAGTTCTGTGGAAACTGTTTGGGTAAGAATACAAGGACAGAACAATGGAAAGGACACCATTGTAGGCATTTACTACAGGCCGCCTGTGCAAGCTGAAGCTATGGATGAACTCTTTATGCATCAAATGGCCAAGTTCTCCAAAAAATATGACATAGTTGTCATGGGAGATTTCAACTATCCAGACATTTGTTGGGAATCTCTCTCAGGCAAAACTAACAGGTCAAGGAAATTCTTATCCTCTCTTGCTGACAACTTTATCTTCCAAAAGGTAAGGGAGAAAACAAGGGGAACTGCTACCTTGGATCTAATCCTTATAAACAGGGAGGAAATGGTTGAGGAGGTAAAAGTGGCTGGGACCCTAGGAGGTAGCGACCATGCTATTTTAGAATTTTGGATAACTAGAGGCGGAAGACCTGTGAAGACTCAGACGTCAAGGTTAGATTTCAGAAAGGCAGATTTTAAGGGATTCAGAAAGAGAATTGGAGGGATCCAATGGCTGGATATCCTTAAAGACAAAAATGTCCAGGAAGGATGGGAAATCTTGAAAAATGAAATTCTCAAAGCACAGTTGTTAACAATTCCGAAAAGAGGGAAGAATAGGAAGCAGTTAAGGAAACCAGGATGGATGAACACAGAACTTAAGCACATGCTAAAAAGGAAGAAAAAAATGTTTATAAAATGGAAAGAGGGAGGCATATCTAAAGCAGAATATAATGCTGTCTGCAGAACCTGCAGGGCACAAATCAGATTAGCTAAAGCTGAAAATGAATTGAGGCTTGCAAGAGATGTCAAAAGCAATAATAAAGGATTTTGGGGATATGTCAAAAGTAAAAGAAAAGTCAAAGATGCTATAGGATTTTTACAGGATGAAAATGATGAAATGGTAAGACAGGATGTTGAGAAGGCTGAACTTTTAAATTCCTATTTTGCATCTGTTTTCTCTCAGAAAGGAAATGTAACATCAACTGTTATTCACTGTCCTATTAAGGGAATAGAAGAATCCAGGATATCCATAAACAGAAAGATAGTGAGGAAACACTTAGCTAGCCTAAATGAATTCAAGTCTCCAGGTCCAGATGAATTACACCCCAGAGTACTGAAGGAGATAGCAGAAGAAATTTTTGAACCCCTCTCTATAATCTTTGAAAATTCTTGGAGAACAGGAGAAGTGCCAGAAGACTGGAGAAGAGCAAATGTTGTTCCTATCTTCAAAAAGGGGAAGAAGGTGGACCCAGGTAACTATAGGCCGGTGAGTCTGACTTCTATACCAGGAAAGATCTTTGAACAAATTATTAAACAACATGTATGTCAATACCTGGATAAGAATGAAGTGATTAAACAGTCAGCATGGGTTTGTAACTAATAAGTCATGTCAGACTAACTTAATTTCCTTCTATGACGGTATCACTGATTGGGTGGATCAAGGAAATGCTGTAGATATAGTATATCTTGACTTCAGCAAAGCATTTGACAAAGTCTCTCATACAATCCTTATTGAAAAAATGATTAAGTATGGAATGGACAAGGCAACTGTTAGGTGGATTCATAACTGGCTTAGTGATCGGACCCAAAGAGTGGTCGTAAATGGCTGCACATCCAGTTGGAAGAATGTCTCAAGTGGGGTACCACAGGGCTCTGTCCTGGGCCCTGTATTGTTCAACATCTTTATCAACGATTTAGATGAAGGAATTGAGGGTAAACTGATTATATTTGCTGATGACACAAAGCTAGGAGGGATAGCTAATACTAGAGAAGAGAGAGAGAGGATTCAAAAAGATTTAAATAAACTGGAGAAGTGGGCAGCAACTAACAGAATTGTTTTTAACAGGGAGAAATGCAAAGTACTACATCTGGGCAATAAAAATGGAAAAAGCATATATAGAATGGGAGGAATAGGGCTAAGTGACAGCACATGTGAAAAAGACTTGGGTATACTAATAGATCACAGACTGAATATGAGTCAACAGTGTGATGCAGCAGCAAAAAAGGCAAATGCAATTCTAGGATGTATTAACAGAAGCATACAGTCTAGATCACGTGAAGTCATTATTTCCCTCTACTCCTCTTTGGTCAGACCTCATCTGGAATATTGTGTCCAGTTTTGGGCACCACATTTTAAAAAAGACATCAACAAACTGGAGCAAGTTCAGAAAAGAGCGACCAGAATGGTGACCGGTCTGCAAACCCTGTCTTATGAGGAAAGGTTGCAGGATTTGGGAATGTTTAGTTTGCAAAAGAGAAGACTGAGAGGAGACTTAATAGCTGTCTACAAATATCTAAAGGGCTGTCACATTGTAGAAGGATCAACTTTATTCTCATTTGCACAAGGAAAGACTAGAAGCAATGGGATGAAACTGAATGGGAGGAGACACAGATTAGATATTAGAAAAAACTTTTTGACAGAGTGATCAATGAGTGGAACAGGCTGCCACGAGAAGTGGTGAGTTCTCCTTCAATGGAAGTCTTCAAACAGAGGCTGGACAGACATCTGACTGGGATGATTTAGCGAATCCTGCTTTGAGCAGGGGGTTGGACCAGATGGCCCAGGAGGTCCCTTCCAACTCTACGATTCTATGATTCTATGATTCTATGATTAACAAGTTCCCCCCATGTAGTTTTAGGCTGATCTCTTACTTTCCTCATGATCAAGGATTCCCCACTAGGTGAAATATTGCATGGTGCCCCAGATCGATGTACTCATGAGTCTATATTGATCATGCATCTATATGTATTTTTTCATTGCTAATGTTCTGCATTATATTATATTATTGGTATTAGGTGCTTACTCTTTCATTTGTACCTAGGCCACCTCACATGTTGGTTACCACTTGTTATATCATGGCATACGGCTTTACTATTTTTAGCCCATTGGGTGATGGGGGTGTTATTGTCTTTTTAAATGTTTTTAACTATGTTTGTGCTTCTATGACAAAGTAGTTCATGTGTATTTTGCATTTCTGGTATGCACAATTCATATACATTGTCCTTGTTTTTCCTTTTCTTGCAACTCCCTCTTCCCATGCATTTTGTAGCACCCAGTCTTTTACCGTATTTGATATTCTAAGGTATTCAGCGGTGCACTCTGCTTTTGCCAGATCGTTGTCAATTGACAGTCATTTTGTATTTCTTCCATTTTCTTATTATTGCACCAACAGTTGTCTCCTTCTCACCCATTATCTTATGGTTTTGTAGCCCATTCCAGCTTTGTGCAGGTCTATGATCTTGTCCCTGACATCCTTATCAAATCTCTTTGGTCTTACCCATGTTGTAGAGGTCAGAGTCTGACTGATCAATTGAGTCTTTGGACAGGAGTCTTTTATAAAGGTCTCTAAGTCACAGAGGAAAGTGAATAGCGGCACCAGTGTTAAAACATGTAATCCTTTGTACGGAGGAGTTGAGCCAGATTATAGAGCCTTTATCAGCATAAATGTCCAATTTGGAGGTGCTCAGCATATATCAACATGTAGATGTAAATAATTCAGAAAAAAGTATGCAGCACTTAGGCTACTTTCACACATCAGGTTTTCGGCGTCAGGCGCGATCCGGCGTCATGCCGGAGCGCCGGATCTGGCAAATATTTCATAAAACCGGATGTGAGGGATCCGTTTTTCTGCCGGATCCGTCTTGTTCTTGACAGACAAAACCGGATCCGTCTCATCCGGTTAATCCGTTTTTCGACGGATTACGCCGGATCCGGTTTTTAAAAACACCCCTTGTGGCCTTCCGAACGGGATTGGCTACTGGAAAACTATATATAGCGTGTTCCTACAGCCCTTCTTTGACAGGTTGTAGAGGAGAAAGTGCAGGTTGGAGAGAAGAGCAAGTTACTGGCGAAGATGGATGTTGTCATTGGAAATATTTTGAAGAATTTGGCGGATTTTACAGCGGAGGCGAATCGTTTGAGGGTGATTGTTCTGGAGAAGGAGAGAGCGAGACAGCAGCGCATCAGGCATCGTAGACGACGTTTGTGGATCCACCCCATCACAGCCAAGAGAATGACGCGTGGGGTCTATTCTACACTCTGCATGGACCTTCGACGAAACCCGGATACATTTTTTGGATATGTTCGGATGAAAATGGAGAATTTTGATTACTTGGTGGAGCGCATTGCACACCTCATAAGAAAAGCGGACACCTATTGCCGCTTCTCTGTTTCACCCGCAGAGCATCTGATGGTGACTTTAAGGTAAGCCACATTTATTGGATATGCTCGCATCAGAGCACACTTTCACTGCAATCTTGTTGGTGGTAGTTTGTATCTCCAAATGTTATAGGTCAGTTTTGGTATGTAATGCTGTGATTTAAAACTAATTGATTGTTTTTTAATTCCCCACAGATTTCTTGCAACTGGAGAATCCCTTTCGTCACTGCATTTCCAGTAAAGACTCGGGATTTCCACCATATCTGGAATTGTGAAGTACACATGCCGTGCACTGTGGGACTCCTTAGCTGAAGAGTTTTTACCAGAGCCCACAACAGAGAGGTGGATTGAAATCTCAGAAAAGTTTCAACAGATATGTCAGTTTCCCAACTGCTTGGGCGCTGTGGACGGGAAACATATCCGCATTGTAAAGCCAGCCGGATCGGGATCGGAATATTTCAGTTACAAGAAATATTTTTCAATTGTCCTCATGGCCATCGCTGACGCGGAATACAAATTTATTGCTGTTGATATTGGGGCCTATGGCCGCTCCAATGACTCTCAAGTTTTCAAACTGTCTGCCATGGGGCGTAAACTGTATGGAAACACCTTCCAGTTCCCACCACCTAGACCGCTGCCGCAAACATCTGGTCCACCTATGCCATTTGTCTGTGTAGGGGATGAAGCCTTCCAGCTGTCAGAACACCTTTTGAAACCGTACGGTAGCAGAGGATTGTCAAGAACAAAACGCATTTTTAATTACCGCCTCACAAGAGCAAGAAGAATGGTTGAATGTACCTTTGGTATTCTGACAGCCAAATGGCGGGTCCTATTGACTGCGATCAACCTCAAGACAGAAACTGTGGACGAGGTGATCAAAGCTTGCGTGGTACTCCACAATTTTGTTATCTGCAAGGAACCCATTTCCATTGAGGACACCTCTGAAGAAACCACCTTGCAAGATTACCATGACATTACCACTAGAAGTTCTGTGACAGTTTCAGTAATGAGGGACAATTTTGCACTATACTTTGTCACCTCAAGGCAGAGTACACAGACAGGATGACAGAGTGTGAAAGATTTGTGCCCAACCAAACTTGTGTACCTTCTGGACCAACAGTATATACCTTTGCCAACCAAAGTTGGCTATCTTGTCATGGTCTCTATTTTTAGCTTTAGGCCACAGGTGTGTACCTGGTTGTGTTTTATGCAAAGTATTTCACCTTTTAACAAAAGTTGTGTACATTGTTAGGAAATCACCAACAATAAACACAACTTTTTAGGTGAAATACTTTGCTTCAAACACAACCAGGAACACAACTGTGGCAAAAAGCTAAAATTTACCCACAGTTATATACCTGGTTTTGAATACCATTTTACCTTTTAAATACCCTGTATTTAACCTTTTTGGCCGCAGAAAGAAATGACAGACAACCAGTGTAAAATAATTTAACTTTTATTGAAAAATGTTTTTTTTAGTAAACTGTTTTTAAATTTTAATAAACTTTTTTGATAAAGCTTTGAAACCATAAAACTGGTCATTTTTATTAAAATACACACATATTATAAATCTGTGTAGTGTGGGGTGGAAATACTGCTGGAGGGGCTGTGGGACACTTCGACACTGGGTGTGTGGAGAGAGGACTGGGATCGTGGTGGGGAAGGAACAGTTAGAGGTGAAGGTGTGGAAAAAGCTACAGAATGGGTGGACATGTGGGAGGCAGAAGAGGTGGTGGGCGGTGGAGTGGAGGGTTGGGCAGGGACTGTAGGAGCAGATGATGTTGATGGCAAGTTGTATGGGGAAGGAGTTTAGTATGGGGCAGGTTGCTGGAAGTGGGGAGATGTCTGGTACTGGGGAGGTTGCTGGTACTGGGGAGGTTGCTGGTACTGGGGAGGTGGATGGTATGTAATAGGAGGGGGAGGATGGAAAGTGGCTGGAGGGGGTGCAGGTGGAGGAACTACTGTGGTGGGAGGAGGAGGTTGGGAGGTAACCTGCTGTAGAGCACCGTGGCATGAATGCATTACATGCATCTGCTGGGTAGGAGATAGCGTTTCCATGCGCTCCACAACAGACCTGAAAAAGGTGTGGTTTGGCGAAGATCTTGCTTCTGAATGCATGGTTTGCAGAAGTGTCTTCACCTCCAGAACAGAATACTGGAGTTGATCTGCTGAAAGCCAGCGGAGATTTGCTCTGACAAGACTTTTAGACAGTTCTGGAAAGATGCATTCAGATGCAAGAACTCTGGCGCATAAGTCTTTTCCTGACCCCTCTGCCGCTGCCGCCCAGTACCCGCAGGTGTTCTACAGGTGGCAGGGGCAGAAGGGTGGGGTAAAGGGAAAGCGATCTCCTCACCAGCAGCTTCATGTAATGTAGGCGGCCACGATGCTCCTGTGCTGGTGGATGGGACAGAGGGGTCGAATGTGTGGGAAGGCTGTGAAGGTGCAGATGTACCGGGGCGGTCGAAGTGTCCCTCGGTGCCGGTCTCCTCAGGGATCGCCTCAGAAGGGTCCAACCGTGCAGGCTCCCGAGTGCTGCTCACCGTGCTGTGGAATAAAGAGAAAAAATAACAATTAAAAAAGTGACATGGCATGGCCCTGGCTGAAAAAAAATTGTTACATCTAAACATTTTTTTTTCACATCTGGTGTGTAATATTTACCTTCTGGTGACCATTGTATCCCGGAGGAACGACAGGGCTTGTGCGTACTTGTACTTGCTCCTGCGTCCTCCAGATCCACTCGGGGCCCGCATCTCTTTATTGAACTCCTTCTTGAAACGATCCCTCACAGACCGCCACCGCTTCACAATTCTGTCCCCTGAAACGAGAAAGGAGTGGTTAGTATACAACATCAGTGTTTCCCCAAACTCCAGTCCTCATGGTCCCCAGGGGTCATGTTTTCAGGATTTCCATAGTAAATAGAAATCCTGAACACATGATCCGTGGGGACCACGAGGACTGTTGTTCGGGAAACACTGGTTTACATCAAGCAACCGGTACTGTATATACTTACGCTCTTTAATCTGGGCCCGAGCATCGAGGTCCTCCCAGCGGTCCACAAGGAGCGAATAGATTTCCTCCCAGAGTCGTCGGGTAACGATCAGGTCAGCGTGGCGGCGGTCAGCCATATTCCAGAGCGGCTCCCTTTCTCTGATGAGATCGATGAGGTGGTCCACATCGAGTCCTCCATCCTCACCGTCAGAGTCGGGAGCATGCTGTGAAGGCTGTTAAAGAAAAAGACAAAAATAACATAATTAGCCTCCACAAAAGAAATGAAATAAAAAGTGCAAAAAAACAAAGCAAAAATATTTATACTTACACGCTGGTGACCGCCGCGTTGCTGTCGCCGACGACCCTGGGAGGCACTGCGAGGACCTCTTGGCCGAGCACCAGATTGGGAAGACTAGAGAAGAAAACAAAAAATGTTATGTCTTTGGATGTAGGCATTTGTTTGCTGTGTGTGGTCTGCAGAACATTGTTTTCTATGTGTTGTGTGTAGTGTGATGTTGTGTTTCTGCGTTTGATGCCAAAAACTTACCAATTGTGAGCCCACTCCAGGTGTCTGTCCACCCCTTCCTTCTTCTTCTGGGAGCTCCTCTTCATCTTGTGATTCCTGTTTTGAAATAAAAGGCAATGAATAGACATATATTACAGAGATGATGGATTTTGGAAATAAAAACTTACCGTCAAACGCTGACGATGCGAGGGAGGGCTCCCAGAAGAAGATGTGCTGTCCTGTTGATGGCCAGACTCCATGGCTGTGGGTATTGCTGCTGCTGTTGCTGCTGCCAGTGATGCCATTTCTGCTGCTGTTGCTGCTGCATCTCTTGGGCGGCTGTTGAATAAAGAGAAACAAAGGGCCAATGAATATCTTGATATTCCATGGCCCTAGTTTGGAGGAATGGGGGATTTGATAATTACCGTCTCTCATCTGCTGGCGGCGCATTGTAGCACTCATAGGCTTTCATTGTGTGAAAAAGCCGGACGCGCCGGATCCGGCGTGTCCGGCTTTTTCGCCAGAGACAAAAAACGTTACAGTAGCCGTTTTTTCCAGACGCCGGATTGAGACACATTGCCGGATCCGGCGAAAACCGGATGAAACGCATGGCCATCCGGCGCAATCCGGCGCAAATGCAAGTCAATGGGGGGGAAACCGGATCCGGCATTGCATTTCGCCGGATCCGGTTTTTGTCAAAAGCGCCGGATCGCGCCTGACGGCGAAAACCTGATGTGTGAAAGAGGCCTTACCTGGAATCGTTGAAGCATGGTAATGTGAAATGGCTGTTTTCCCCTCTGCACATTACCATCTAAGATAAAAGTCATGAAATTAAGGACTTTTCATTCAAGCTGCCATGGTGAGTGCCACACACTTTTTTTCTGAATTAGTTGAATCTTTTGTAAAGGTGACTATATAAGACAGCCATCTTTAATGCAGGTAACGAGTTGATTAGGAGCGTCTAACTGGTCTGTAGGAGCAAGAACTAGTTTCACACTAGCGTTCGGCCGAGCTGCGGAGGGCTGCGTAGTTCCTCCGTGAAGCTCCGCCCACTGCCGCAACTACTTCGGTCAGCTCCGCCTACGTCTGCCTGCATCCTGCGTACCTATCCTTGACATTGGGAACGCAGGCCTGCGGATGCGTCCACATGTGTAGTTTTGACGATGCGGTGACCCACGTCGAACGCAATTTGTTGCGGTCGCCGCATCATCAAAACAATGCATGCGGACGCATCCGCATACATCCGCACGGCTTGCGTACCCAATGTTAAAGATAGGTACGCAAGCCGCATGCAAACATAGGCGGAGCTGACCGGAGGAGGTGCGGCAGTGGACGGAGCTTCACTGAGGAACTACGCAGCCCTCTGCAGCTCTGCCATCCGCAAATGTGAAACTAGCCTTACTGGTTGGTAGGGGATCAAATACTTATTTCTCACTGAAAAATGCAAATAAATTTATATGATAGATTTCATTTTTTAATATTCTCTCAGGTAAAATTATATATTGCGCGCGCGCGCGTGTGTGTGTGTGTGTGTGTGTATATATATATATATATATATATATATATATATATATATATATATATATATATATATATATATATACACATACATATACACTAGCTCAAGAGCCCGGCGTTGCCTGGGCATAGTAACCAACTGTGGTTAGTTATAACAAATTATAATGATTATATTGCACATAAAAACTGTGCATCTAATCCTATCCTGTGTGATACTGACTGCTGAGCTGTGTATCTAATCCTATCCTGTGTGATAGTCTGCTCAGCTGTGTATCTAACCCTATCCTGTGTGATACTGACTGCTGAGCTGTGTATCTAATCCTATCCTGTGTGATACTGACTGCTGAGCTGTGTCTCTAATCCTATCTTGTGTGATACTGACTGCTGAGCCATGTATCTAATCCTATCCTGTGTGATACTGGGCTCCCCCTGCAGTCTGTGTCAGAGGGTGGTCTGTGTTGGCACGGTAATAAATTGTGTTATTTCCAACTTTACAGCAGGACGATAACACCATAGAAATAAGAATAATAGGCCTCAGTTACCACAACTGTCTTCAAAGAAAACTGTTGCTGATAGCAACCAATCACAGATCATTTTTCATCTTTTAAACAGCTCTGGGACAGCGTGGCGAGTTTTGAGTGGCAACTTTTGTGTTTCGACTTTTCTGTGGCGAGGTTGGTGTATGTGTGGTGAAATGTGTGCTGAGGGTGGTATATGTGGTGAAGCACGTGGTAGTGTGTGGTGCATTTTGTGTGTTCATATCCCCGTGTGTGGTGAGTATCCCATGTCAGGGCCCCACCTTAGCAACTGTACGGTATATACTGTTTGTCGCCATCACTCTCATTCTTTAAGTCCCCCTTGTTCACATCTGGCAGCTGTCAATTTGTCTCCAACACTTTTCCCCCATTATGTAGATAGGGGCAAAATTGTTTGGTGAATTGGAACACGTGGGGTTAAAATTTCACCTCACAACATAGCCTATGACGCTCTCGGGGTCCAGACATGTGACTGTGCAAAATTTTGTGGTTGTAGCTAGCTACGATGGTGCGGATGCCAATACATACACTTTTTCCCCATTATGTAGATAGGGGCAAAATTGTTTGGTGAATTGGAACGCGCGGGGTTAAAATTTCGCCTCACAACATAGCCTATGACACGCTCGGGGTCCAGACGTGTGACTGTGCCAAATTTTGTGGCTGTAGCTGCGACTGTGCGGATGCCAATCCCAATACATACATACACACCCACATTGAGCTTTATATATTAGATAATGTATGTGTATGTATATATATTTCTGTTAATATTGATGATTATGGCTTAATTATTCTAATTTACTGAGATAATGACTTTTGGGTTTTCATTGGCTGTAAGCCATAATCATCAACATTAACAGAAATGAACACGTGAAATAGATCACTCTGTAATGACTCTGTATAATATAGGAGTTTCACTTTTGTATTGAAGAACTTAAATAAATTAACTTGTTGATATTCTAATTTTGTGAGAAACACCTGTACATACTGACTGTAAAAAAAATATGTATTAAACAAAATATTACGGTATGTATTTTTTTTAATAAATTGATAGTACACATGAAAATAAGAAATCTGTATTCATTGAAGACGGAGTTTTACTGAGATGGGAGATGACAGTTGGTGCTGATAAAGTTCTATAGAACTTTTAGTAGAATGTCTGCAATATTCCTCTAGCTCCTTCCTCTCCATAGAATGTTAAAAGCACAAACTGTCACCTATCTCAATAATGAGAAAATCTATATTAACTGAAGACAGAGTTTACTCCTGAATTGAGAATGAATGATCAGTCCTGGAGGAGAAAGGAGCTGATTTCTAAAAGGTTTATTACAGAGTTGCTTATTTTCATCATTTTGATTTATGAATTAAAAATTAAAATGTTGGTTACTCTATCTACATTCCTCAAAAAAATAAAAACTCATGCTGAAATGTGAAGTCTTTTACTTTGCCAAGCTAAGCTGCTATAATCAGCTAATTATGTGTTAATAAGAGGAGGATTGTAAACCATGGCAAGTCTGTCACTGACCAGAGTAAAGTTTGTTCCCGGCTGAGTGTGGAATGTGACAGATCTCCTCCAGAGAAGAACTAATTATGTCCTTGTTATATGGCCAAGGGCTGTAGGGGATAATAGTGAACTCTCTTCCCCTTGTGGCTGAAGTAGTTTTCCTGCAAGTCCACGACATGTCAGCAGCATGATCCTTGTAAGTCACCGAATGGTGCATATCAGTCTAACTTACCCCATTGCGATTGCAGGAGCAGCAGGGAAGGAAGGATCATGCTTTCCATCATCTATAAAATAATATTCCTAGACTGACTATTAAGTGTAAAGCTCCTGTCCTGTTAGACGTGTCCGGTCTCTGTTCTGTTAGACGTGTCCTGGCTCTGTCCTGCTGGACGTGTCCGGTCTCTGTCCTGCTGGACGTGTCCGGCCTCTGTCCTGCTGGACGTGTCCGGCCTCTGTCCTGCATGACGTGTCCGGCCTCTGTCCTGCAGGACGTGTCCGGCCTCTGTCCTGCAGGACGTGTCCGGCCTCTGTCCTGCAGGACGTGTCCGACCTCTGTCCTGCAGGACGTGTCCGGCCTCTGTCCTGCAGGACGGGTCCGGCCTCTGTCCTGCAGGACGTGTCCGGCCTCTGTCCTGCAGGACGTGTCCGGCCTCTGTCCTGCAGGACGTGTCCGGCCTCTGTCCTGCAGGACGTGTCCGGCCTCTGTCCTGCAGGACGTGTCCGGCCTCTGTCCTGCAGGACGTGTCCGGCCTCTGTCCTGCAGGACGTGTCCGGCCTCTGTCCTGCAGGACGTGTCCGGCCTCTGTCCTGCAGGACGTGTCCGGCCTCTGTCCTGCAGGACGTGTCCGGCCTCTGTCCTGCAGGACGTGTCCGGCCTCTGTCCTGCAGGACGTGTCCGGCCTCTGTCCTGCAGGACGTGTCCGGCCTCTGTCCTGCAGGACGTGTCCGGCCTCTGTCCTGCTGGACGTGTCCGGCCTCTGTCCTGCTGGACGTGTCCGGCCTCTGTCCTGCTGGACGTGTCCGGCCTCTGTCCTGCTGGACGTGTCCGGCCTCTGTCCTGCTGGACGTGTCCGGCCTCTGTCCTGCTGGACGTGTCCGGCCTCTGTCCTGCTGGACGTGGACAGAGTTGGACGTGTCCGGTCTCTGTCCTGTTGGACGTGTCCGGTCTCTGTCCTGTTGGACGTGTCCGGTCTCTGTCCTGTTGGACGTGTCCGGTCTCTGTCCTGTTGGACGTGTCCGGTCTCTGTCCTGTTGGACGTGTCCGGTCTCTGTCCTGTTGGACGTGTCCGGTCTCTGTCCTGTTGGACGTGTCCGGTCTCTGTCCTGTTGGACGTGTCCGGCCTCTGTCCTGCTGGACGTGTCCGGCCTCTGTCCTGCTGGACGTGGACAGAGTTGGACGTGTTCGGCCTCTGTCCTGTCGGACGTGTTCGGCCTCTGTCCTGTCGGACGTGTTCGGCCTCTGTCCTGTCGGACGTGTTCGGCCTCTGTCCTGTCGGACGTGTTCGGCCTCTGTCCTGTCGGACGTGTTCGGCCTCTGTCCTGTCGGACGTGTCCGGCCTCTGTCCTGTCGGACGTGTCCGGCCTCTGTCCTGTCGGACGTGTCCGGCCTCTGTCCTGTCGGACGTGTCCGGCCTCTGTCCTGTCGGACGTGTCCGGCCTCTGTCCTGTCGGACGTGTCCGGCCTCTGTCCTGTCGGACGTGTCCGGCCTCTGTCCTGTCGGACGTGTCCGGCCTCTGTCCTGTCGGACGTGTCCGGCCTCTGTCCTGTCGGACGTGTCCGGCCTCTGTCCTGCCGGACGTGTCCGGCCTCTGTCCTGCCGGACGTGTCCGGCCTCTGTCCTGCCGGACGTGTCCGGCCTCTGTCCTGCTGGACGTGGACAGAGTTGGACGTGTCCGGCCTCTGTCCTGTCGGACGTGTCCGGCCTCTGTCCTGTCGGACGTGTCCGGCCTCTGTCCTGTCGGACGTGTCCGGCCTCTGTCCTGTCGGACGTGTCCGGCCTCTGTCCTGTCGGACGTGTCCGGCCTCTGTCCTGTCGGACGTGTCCGGCCTCTGTCCTGTCGGACGTGTCCGGCCTCTGTCCTGCCGGACGTGTCCGGCCTCTGTCCTGCCGGACGTGTCCGGCCTCTGTCCTGCCGGACGTGTCCGGCCTCTGTCCTGCCGGACGTGTCCGGCCTCTGTCCTGCCGGACGTGTCCGGCCTCTGTCCTGCCGGACGTGTCCGGCCTCTGTCCTGTCGGACGTGTCCGGCCTCTGTCCTGTCGGACGTGTCCGGCCTCTGTCCTGTCGGACGTGTCCGGCCTCTGTCCTGTCGGACGTGTCCGGCCTCTGTCCTGTCGGACGTGTCCGGCCTCTGTCCTGCCGGACGTGTCCGGCCTCTGTCCTGTCGGACGTGTCCGGCCTCTGTCCTGTCGGACGTGTCCGGCCTCTGTCCTGTCGGACGTGTCCGGCCTCTGTCCTGTCGGACGTGTCCGGCCTCTGTCCTGTTGGACGTGTCCGGCCTCTGTCCTGTTGGACGTGTCCGGCCTCTGTCCTGTTGGACGTGTCCGGCCTCTGTCCTGTTGGACGTGTCCGGCCTCTGCTGCTCTATGTCCTGCACAACATTAATTGGAAAGTATGAAAGAACAATAACACAGAGGTTTGTTTTTTTTTTTAACACAAGTTTAGAATTGAAATGATTTCCATTTTTTTTTCTACAGGCTGAAATAATCACAATAGATTCATCGGCATTACAGATACTGTGCTATTTTCAATTAAACAGAAGTATGTGCCCCCCCATCTGCAGTACAGATAAACTTATGGGACTGTGCATGTGATTGGCTCTTAAAGGGGAATCTGTCAGTGGGATCAATGCTCATATATAGCCAGAATCCTACTCCACACTGATGAGGGGTAACACCCCGAAACAGCTGTCTGTGGATGGATACCTGGCCTTGGTATTTCCCTTGTCATATCTGTAAACTCGTAAAGAGCTGGATATGCCACTTAATATGGTGGTAATGGTGGTTTCCGAAAGGAGCCACTCCTTGGCTGGGTCCTTCCCTGGAGGAAGATCTGGCTAGTCCCGTGTTTGTAGACTCTTAAATGAGGCTCCACAGACTTTATTTGCATATTCGTATTTCCCAGGGAGCAAGGCACCTAGGATTTCACTGATTGAGCGCCTTTGCTGGCTGCGCAGTGTTTTCTTTGACTGGTCTCCCTGAGGTCAGTGATTGTTTCGTGATGTTGTTCTGCTAGGCATTGCTCCCACCTAGCCAAAATCCTACTCCACACTGATGAGGGGCAACACCCCGAAACAGCTGTCTGTGGATGAATACCTGGCCTTGGTAATTCCCTTGTCATATCTGTAAACTCGTAAAGAGCTGGATATTGACTTAAAGGGCCACTTAATATGGTGGAAATGGTGGTTTCCGAAAGGAGCCACTCCTTGGCTGGGTCCTTCCCTGGAGGAAGATCTGGCTAGTCCCGTGTTTGTAGACTCTTAAATGAGGCTCCACGGACTTTATTTGCATATTCGTATTTCGTGGTGTTGGTCTGCTGGGCATTGCTCCCACCTAGCCAGGATCCTAATCCACACTGATGAGGGGTAACACCCCAAAACAGCTGTCTGTGGATGGATACCTGGCTTTGGTATTTTCCTTGTCATATCTGTAAACTCGTAAAGAGCTGGATATTGACTTAAAGGGCCACTTAATATGGTGGAAATGGTGGTTTCCGAAAGGAGCCACTCCTTGGCTGGGTCCTTCCCTGGAGGAAGATCTGGCTAGTCCCGTGTTTGTTGACTCTTAAATGAGGCTCCACGGACTTTATTTGCATATTCGTATTTTTCAGGGAGCAATGCACCTAGGATTTCACTGATTGAGCGACTTTGCTGGCTGCCGCAGTGTTTTCTTTGACTTGTCTCCCTGAGGTCAGTGATTGTTTCGTCATATATGGGTATGTCAAAGAATGGAAAAAAATACAGCTCTTGGTGACAAAAAAGAAATTGCTTTGTCCTCAAAGGATTGAAATACCAAAAATTTTGCATATTTTTTTAAATATGGTTACTTAACAGGATTTCTGTTCCCAGAAATACACATTGTATGCCTCTGCAATATATCTCAATCAATAAAAGACCGTGGGAGGCGATTCACATCTTATTCTAGAACTGGAAACCAATAAAAGTGCCCTGCAGTCATTAGACAGTACACGGTAATTAAGATACAAGGGAAACCGCCTAACTAATGGGCGTTCAGCAGTCTTCAGAAGCTCACTGGTGTGCAGCGAACCCATCTTATACTGTAAGTCTATGTGCCTGGGTGTAAAGGAGAGGAGCCCCCTCACATCACAAGTGATCGGTGGGTTTCCAGGAGCTAGAGCGCTTTCCACCAAACCTTAAAGGGAACCAGTGAGCTGATTCATGCTGCCTGAACTACCAGTAGTACGAATCCGACACCGGCTCTTTATTACAGCCATGTATGCTTCATTCTGAAAATCGGTGATGTTTCCTAGTGACACACAGACACAGATAGAGACTTCTCAGTACAGCGCGGTGGGGAGAACCTGCCATAGATCGGCCTCCGGGACCAGTCCTCCTATTTCCATCAGAATAAAGCTTCTATGGCTGCAATAATGGAGCCGGTCTCTGATTCTTGTTGCACCTGGCTCAGACACAACGTATCCGCTCTCAGGTATCACTGAACAGTTTTTACCTTGTGTCCTAGCAGAAGTATCTGGTTATTTAGATAGTGAGCTACCACAGTGCTATTTGGGGGGAGTCTGTAGCCATATGGTGGTCTACGTGTCATCATCCCACCAGCCGTAGCAGACTATATCCTGTATATAACGGTGGACAGATCAGACATTTGCAGTATTTAGCTGCACTGCAGAAGTCTCCGATACTAAATATAAAGCATAGGGGGTGAGGTTCACTCCAGGACACCATATATGCAGCCTCCGTGGTGTCTCCATAAAGATTGTCTCTGGGCAATCTGTCGTTAATAGGTTGAGGCTTAGAACAATAGAACCTGTAATTGTATGTGGTCTGTGCTAGGAAAAGACGGCCCAGTCTCTCCCTATGGGAAATTCCTCTCTTTACACCGAGGCCGTGCTCAGGAGCTGCGTGCAGAGAGATTTAGGATTTCGTGCCGACCATTGGGATTTTACGCTTCTACCTCAGTAATGGGAAAAAAAAGTGTTCTCATAGAGAAGTGTATTTACCAGACCAGTATAATAAGGTACATACACGGTGCCGACATTTACTGCTGGGAAAAGTAATTAGCAGATTTACTGACCTGTGCCAAAATTCTGGTGCCATTTGCACCGCACCACACTGGTGTGTTTTAGGCACTTTCTATGACTTGTCATACTTGACAAAGTATGGCTTGATTTCTGGCATAAGGTTTCCACTGTGAAACCCGCTTAAAAAAAAAAAGCACTAACCAAAAGCTCTAAAGAATATTTGTTGTTAATACCGTTCAGCTTTTGAGCAACTTTTAAAAACTTCAGTTTTCCAAAGACACCAAGTGGTTAAAATGATTAACTCGACTGTTCTCCAGGTATTTTCCAGTATGACCCTCTATACTTTACAAGTCCATGGGGAGGCTCCCAAGATGCATGGGCCTAATTTTGAGTTTTGCCATTGTTTTTGCTTCAAATCGAGTTAAAAAAATAAGCCAAAAACTTGCTGGGTTTGCCCCCTTTAAAAAACCTTCTTTGAAGGATCTTTATGATCTACTGCGTGGGTCAATGCCGTACTGGCATCTTTATCAGTTGTCCAAAATCATCAGATTTGTTTTTCAAACTTGATAAAGATGCCATTACAGCACTGACGCGCATAGTAGATCATGAAGAACCTTCAATGAATATCGCAATAAGCTACTTCTTCCCAGCCGCGCAGACAGTTTGTAAATGTGTTTTGATCGTGTTTTGGTAATTTCCATCTGGCGGACTTTCCTCCGGCCACCGAGCAGTGGCAGCTAGCTATTTACGCCTTCAGGCCTCGTTCACACAAGCGTATAGTACGGCCGCGTGCTATGTGTTTTATCGGCTAGCACCCGGCTCAATGTTCTACTATGGGGCAGTGCAGATCTGAGACTCTTTTTTCGCAGCATGCTGTGAGTGGCTCTACAGCTTGGATCACGCGTACCCATACAAGTCTGGGAAGGCCTGTGAAACATCAGACTGCACTCAGATGGCCTTAGAGTGCAGTCCAACATCTGCAGACTCAGACAATGGAGTCTCCTCTGTGCTCGATTCCTGTCATATGAGAGACTCTGACAGCGTTTGAGCCGAGTGTCATTAGCAGGATTGAGCTGATTTCTATTGTTTATACTGTCTCCTATATTTGGATTTTACCCTATTGTGTGCTTCTCCCTTCAGTCACCGCTTCCTTAATCGCTTTCTATGGATGTCTATGTACTCTCTGTAGGTTTTCCACTATCAGACGCTTGATCACAGCAGATTGGGTTTTTACTCCACTGATTGTGGAGAACAGCATTCATCCCGTTTCACATTGCTGAGCTTTTAGTCCGTGCATGAAAAATTCTGAGTCGGAGTGCCAAACTACTAGTCTCATTGTTGACACCTGGCCTGTAATTGCTGGTGATGTCAACCGTTCAGCCAGTCCTAACGGTGTTATGCTGGAAGTGGTGTCTTACAGAGGGTCCTTCACCCCTAGATCGCTATTTATACTAAACAAATTGGCATATGGGTATCAACCACTATATGGATACATCGGCAGTTACCAATACTAATGTGCTGCGGCATACAGCCCCCATGATAAAGGCGGGGGGCAGCACAGGTACTATATACACTCACTCTCCCGGCTGCCCCTCCATTAATGGTAGGAGTAATACAGTCTCTGTTTACACATCAGGATAGTTAATAGATGGCAAAATAAAGGAGCACACTCATTTTTGGAAGTGATTAAGACTTTAATGGAGCAACTCCATATACAATTTTAAGAGGTCACGTAAAAGAAAAATACATATAATGTCCTGTGGTGATCAGTAACGTATAATTTATTAGGAAAAGTAATTCTGGGCAATAGCCCTGATGTAAAAATAGGAAATCTGGCACTCCCAATTGCTGAGAAAAGAAATTTTCATTTTATTCACAGCTTTAATTTTCCACAAGACATGTAATCTTATATTGTGTAACGTTTCGGTCCTTAAAATGGACCTTCTTCAGACATGGGAATAAAACGAAAATTTCTTTTCTCTGCAATTGGGAGTGCCAGATTTCCTATTTTTATATTGTATTGGGATTGGTACCCTTTTTCTGTGCACCCCGTATCCATACTCGGAGTGACGTGCCTTGTATTAGGATAGCCCTGATGTAGGCCGGACAGAAGCGCTGCCGTCTCATTGCTTCTGTGCTGCTTATTGGAATTTGAGGTTGAGGAGTGAAATGATTTCTCATCTCAGCGAGTGACTGATTCGCTTCCTTAATAATGAAGGAGAACAGCATCTCATCCAGGTGAAAAACATATAGACGTTTATTTCGCCATGACAAAATGCGACGTTTCAACCATCACATGGTCTTTTTCATTGCTTGAAAAAGACCATGTGATGGTCGAAACGTCGCATTTTGTCATGGCGAAATAAACGTCTATATGTTTTTCACCTGGATGAGATGCTGTTCTCCATTATTTTGGATTTCGTGATGTCCAACTGGGTCTTTGGACTTTGAACGTGCCTCTCCTGGATCCAGAAGTTGCTGTCTGCCATTTTCTCTTTTATGCTTGTTGATTCGCTTCCTTGGCGCGGGAGTAAGAACTGCCGGTCTTGCACCAGGGGCACGGGGTGGAGCAGGAATTTGACCTTATTCACACAGATGCAGAAAACACAAGTGTGAATAAAGCCTACGTCTACGAGACAGGCTGTGGGAATAACTGCGTCATGGAAAAAGATCGCCGTTACTCATGTGGTCTACCATGAAAACCCAAAATGGTACAAGTGACAGAAGTCAGCAGAGGATCTTGGGGACAGTTCTACAGATTCTCCTTATTTTGTACAGATTATTACTTTTGGGTAATGCTGCAAAACCAGAAACTCATGGAGCTTGTGAAGCAGAAGTGTACAGTGCAGATTATGCGGCAGGTTTTCTGCACAGAGGATGCGTTTTCATAACATATTATGAACAGGGGTTTGTCCCACCCGATGTGCAGTTAATGTTGGCTGGTGTTTTCTAACCTGCGGCTATTCTGGTGTCTGGCACTTGCCTCTTGCGTTCCATATATTCCTTGTTCCTTATCAGCGCACATATCTGTCATGTACACATCTGTCTGAGCAGGTTACAGTCAGGATTTCGGAGGAGGCCAACTGAAACACAGGTGAAGCCGTGTACCCGCAGGAGTATTAACACATCGTAATTCTGATTCCTGTTCAGGATGCCCCTTTCCAAGCATGATGGCATCAACACAGCATTAAACCATCGGAGGTGTTTTACTGGTGGTCCTGTGTTTTTCTTTTTCCTCCCCGTCTCCTGCCAGAATTGCATCTGTTTTAGGTTTCTTGGTGCTACCTCAGAAAGAGTCGCCCACATTGTTTGTTGTATGAAGCCATGTTAACGACCCCCCCCCAGCTCGGCCGTGCCAAGATGTTAGCAATCACGGCAGAACCAGTAGTAATGGGCCTGTAATCAGTTGTATCAGATGCTTTTCCCCAGAAGCCGATTGTGATTTAAACCTGAACCATATTTGTGCCTGGACACGGAGGATCGGTCTGTGAATCGCATCCATCTGGACGGCCCCAGGAACATGAATTAGCATTCATTTATATATTTACCAGCTATAACAATGTTCTCCTTTGTTCTAGGTATCTAAACCATGTTCGGGCTGCTTCCCCACAGGATCTCGCCGGAGGCTACACTTCCTCCCTCGCCTGCCATCGGGCACTGCAGGATGCCTTCAGTGGGCTGTTCTGGCAGCCACGTTAGCACCCACCAAGCCAATCTGGTACAATTACTGCCGTCTGCACCATACCTGGGCTGCTGGGTACCTTAATAAAGACAGCTGTGTTTCAGGACTAATGTTTTTGAGTTTTTTTTCACTCTTACGGCAGAGCCCAGAGCAACTGAAACAACAAGTCCCGTCTGATGGAAGCAATGAATAATTCCATTTATATCGGGGATTTCGCTTAAGAAGTTGTAAATTTTCTGTTTATTTTTAAATAAAGCTGAGTTTTATTAGTTTTGTGGGTTTCCGTTTTCTACGAGGATTTTTACTTTTAAATAAATATTGCTGTGGAATTATTCACAGACTGTGGAGCTGTGTGTAAACATGAAGGGACACATGAATGAAAAGGGGTGCTAGCTGTCAGGTTTACAACTGTGTCCCTCATCCGAATGCAACAAGTTTGTAACCTGTGGTAGTAGAGATGGCGGACCCGGACAGAAATGTACTGGATGGTCACTGGTCGGGCTTGAGTGCCGAAAACTTGCTGCTGAAGTTCAGAGTAAGTCCGGGGAGAGCGAGAGAATTTATCTTCGTATTTTCTTAGCAGTTTGGGTTCTGGTACCAGAACCTGAACTACATCTGGACTGCCCATACCTAATGCTGGGCGTTGAAGTTGTGCAAGAGCTATTGAACCACAGGATAACCCCACTGCATTAAGTCCTGTATCACTGTGCACAGAGGGGAAGATTCATCTTATATTCTATGGATTCTAAAATTGGAGAAGGTGCAAATCAATTCACAGGACCCGTTACAGTAATCAGTAGTCGCAGGCTGGGGGAGCCCTACAGACCACCTCCTACCTGCCCGAGAAAGGCATCACAGATGCAGTTGCACCAGATGCCATTAGGTAAGAAGCGGTTTTCAGGGCGCTTGACCAGCGGGCACAGCACAGGGTCATACGTTTGTACCAACTCTAGTGAAAATACATAGGCAAACCTCATACAGATAGGACATTAACTGATAAAAAAATCACAGGTCACGATTGTGGAGCTTCAGATAAGATACTTGGAGACTAACCATTACCCCCTTTAATAATACCACTCTTCTGTCAGGCAATAACTTACATAATGGCCAGTAAAATTAATAAGCAAGGGTGTGTACCTATATGTGGACCACCTGTTGAAAGGAACAAAGAGGGCCACACAACTGTGGTGGAGCACGACTAGACCCTTACTTCCCAATAGATGCAAGGTCCACATCAGTCAGACATGTATGACCTGTGGATAGGCCACAAAACTGAAATCACTAACTTATTGTACCTAAAGGTCTTATATGATAATAATCTTTATATAGCGCCAACATATTCCGCAGCGCTTTACAGTTTAACAGTTTCAAAACACAAGTCATAAGTAACAACGTTAACAATACAATAATTAAAGCGAAATAAGAGGTGAGAGCTTACAATCTACCATGAGGTGAGGGAGATACAAAGTACAGGTGTGTATTTACAATGAAGTTCCAGCCATCTTGAGGGAGTGAAGGATGGAGATAGTGAATGGGCTATACACACACACACAGAATGACTTTGATTAGTGAACGTGATAAGCCGCTCTGAACAAATGTGTTTTGAGGCAGCGCCTAAAACTATGCAAATTGTGGTTATTCCTAATTTCTTGGGGTAGAGCATTCCAGAGGATAGGAGCAGCACGGGAGAAGTCTTGGAGTCGGGAGTGGGAGGAATGGATTAGTGCAGAGGTTAGTCGAAAGTCGTTTGCAGAGCGCAGCGATCGGCTAGGCCGATAGACAGAAATGAGGGAGGAGATGTAGGGGGGTGCCGCACCGTGGAGAGCTTTGTGGGTGAGAACAAGTACTTTGAATTGGATCCTATAATGAATGGGCAGCCAGTGTAATGACTGACGAAGAGCGGACACGTCCGAGTACCGATTAGCCAGATGGACGACCCTGGCTGCTGCATTAAGTATGGACTGGAGAGGGGATAGTCGAGTGACGGGGAGGCCAATTAATAGAGCGTTGCAGTAATCCAGGCGGGAGTGGATCAATGCTATAGTGAGGGTTTTGTTTGTTTCCATGGTGAGAAAAGGGCGGATTCTAGAGATGTTCTTTAGGTGTAAGCGGCAGGAGCGGGCAAGAGATTGTATATGGGATGTGAAGGAGAGATTGGTGTCAAACATAACACCCAGACAGCACGCCTGCTCCCAGGGAGTTATTGTGGTACCACCCACGGAGAGGGAAATGTCAGATTTAGGGAGGTTAGTAGATGGCGGGAGCAGAAAAAGTTCAGTTTAGGAGAGGTTGAGTTTCAGGTAGAGAGTGGACATGATATTGGAGACTGCGGACAGACAGTCACTGGCGTTCTGTAGTACAAAGGGGGTAAGGTCGGGGGGAAGACGTATATAGTTGTGTGTCATCAGCATAAAGATGGTGCCGAAAGCCAAATCTGCTGATGGTCTGTCCAATTGGGGCTGTGTAGAGAGAGAAGAGAAGGGGGCCAAGGACTGAGCCCTGAGGTACCCCGACAGCAAGAGGAGATGATGTGCAGCCAGAGAACAAAACACTGAAGGAGCGGTCAGAGAGATAGGAAGAGAACCAGGAGAGAGCAGTGTCCTTAATGCCTAGTGACTGGAGCCTAGAGAGAAGGAGATGGTGGTCAACAGTATCGAAAGCTGCAGATAGATCAAGAAGAGTGAGCAGAGAGTGGTCACCGTTACGTTTTGCTGTCAGAAGGTCATTGGTCACTTTGATGAGTGCAGTTTCAGTCGAATGTAGGGAGCTGAAGCCGGACTGTGAAGGGTCTAGAAGGGAGTGAGTGGAGAGGTAACGGGTATGGCAGGAGTAAACTAGGCGCTCCAAAAGTTTAGAGATGAAGGGGAGATTGGAGACTGGTCTGTAGTTGTTTGTGCAGGATGGGTCGAGAGCGGGTTTCTTTAGTAATGGAGTAACGATGGCGTGTTTGAAGGAGGATGGGAAAATGCCCAAGGAGAGGGAGAGATTAAAGATTGTAGTTAGGTGGGTTGTGACGACTGGAGAGAGAGACTGGAGATGTGAGGGAATGGGGTCGGTAGTGCATGTAGTCGGACGAGAAAAGGAGAGGAGTCTAGAAACAACTTCTGTGATGGGATCAAATGTGGAAAGTGAGCCAGGGGAGATGCAGGAAGGGATGGGAGTCACAGCACTTGGTGGTTGGGAGCAAATTTCCTGACGGATATTATCTATTTTTTCTGTAAAGTGGGAGGCCAGGTCAACAGCACAAATGTCTGTGATAGGGGCTTGTGCTTTTGGCCTGAGGAGGGAGTGAAGTGTCAAAAAGTTTCTTGGGGTTGTAGGCTAGTGAGGAGATCAGGGTGGTGAAGTAGGTCTGTTTGGCGAGGTGAAGGGCAGCGTTATAGGTTCTTAACATAAATTTGAAGTGGATGAAGTCTTCTGGTGTGCGGGTTTTTCTCCATAGGCGTTCACCACTCCTAGAGCATCACTGGAGAAGTTGAGTTTGCGATGTGAGCCAGGGCTGTTTTACTCTGTGCTTGGAGGTTCTGAGGGTGAGGGGAGCTACTTGGTCAAGGGTGCTTCTAAGAGTGTCATTGTAGTGATGAACAGCCAGATTAGGACAGGAAAAAGAGGAGATTGGGGACAGTGATGAGTGTAGGGAGTCTGAAAGTGTCTGAGGGTTAATGGCTTGTAGATTTCTGACTGTGTGGTAGGTAGGAGTGAGCTAGGGTGGGCGAGGATTTGTGACAGTGAAGGAGAGAATGTTGTGGTCAGAGAGTGGTAGCGGTGAGTTATTTAGGTGGGAGATTGAACAGAGCCGGCCGAAGACCAGATCAAGGGTTACCATCCTTGTGTGTCTCAGAGGTTGAAAGCTGTGAGAGGCCTAGAGAGGTGGTTAGTGATAGAAGTAGGGCTGTTGTCGGGGTCGTAAACGACAATGAATCCTCATTCACCAGTCATTCCAAATCATTGTGCGAGCGCAAAACATCTGGTACCGATTAAGAATGACTCAGACACGCAGCTGATTCAGTCTTAGCTAATGTCCTGCATCCACACCTGTCAGGAGCAGTACAACAACTGGCTTTATTTACAAATACACAATACTATATTGAGTGTTAGGGGAAGGCGTGCATTAGGCGGGGTTTATGCAGTATACATCTAGTGTCCAGTCTCTCTCTGATTCGTCAAAACGTCTCCCAATGGTTACTCCTTCTTCACATTCCTGAGTTATCTTTTTTAGGAGAAATGAAACTTAACTTAACTCTTTAGACACTGAATTTAAGTGAAAGTGAACACTGGCAGCCATCTTTAATACAGTTACATTTGCATTAGCAAGCAATTAGGAAAAACTTATTGTTTCACAGTATAAAAATATAAAAGTTATATAAGAAAATATATTTTCACCTTGACAATCCCCCCTAAACACTAAGTTTTTCCCTTAATGAAAGATCCTTCGAGACTGTCCATGTGATGGGAAAAGGGGAGGTGGATTTCTTCATCCAGACACCTCAGAAGCTCTCCCCTAGCGAGAGGCCTCCAGGCAGCTGAACCCTTCACTAACCTCACATGGAGTTCTCCCGCTGTCCCTAAACTAAGTCTCTTAACATCATCTGAGAATGGGGGGTTTTGTCTACTCTCTTGAGGGGAATATACTTAGGGATCTTCCCTAGATCAGTACCATCGTACTCTGGTGGGTCTACTTCTTGATTGAGGAAGGTGCCAGTCGGAGTTGCTTTGGCAATAACCTTTTTATACAAGGGAATAACACAACAAAGAGTTATTGATCCAATTACAAGGAGGGCAATCAGTACTATACAAGCTTGTTGAAGGAATCCCTTGAGTCCACCCAACCAGCCGGAAAAGAAAGATGTGTCTACTCCAGCATTAGTTTTCAATTCTGCTGCTAACCCAGTTATCTTTTTAAGGGCTATCATGGTTTTTCCATTCACTCCAGAGTTCTGAGGGATATAGGTACAACACTCCTCTCCCACCATCCCACAAACTCCTCCTTTCTCAGCTAATATCATATCAAGGGCTAGTCGATTTTGGAGTGTCATTCTAGTGTTAGGGCCCAATTCTTCAACTATACCTTGGAAGGCATCTTGGCTGAAATTGACAAACCTTTGTTCACTGTAATATATGTAATTGATCCATTCAACATTTTTATTAATCTGCACCTGTGGGATTATAGAAGCAAAGCCAGCATAGATCTGGTTCTGGGCTTTAAATTGGTCAGGCACCCCCCTTGGCACTCCAATAGCATCAATATATACTAGTGGATCTTCTTCATAACTCATATGGAGCTGATCGAGGCTTCTCCTTTTCCTGGTAGGTTCATCAGGTATCTTTGGATCCCAGGGTAGAATCTTGAACTGCATAGCTAGTTTAACAAGGGTGCATTGGCCTGTCCAGGCATTTGGCAACCTAGGACGGAGCTTACCATCTCCACATAACCAATAAATGTCATACATATATTGTGTATGTTTGATTAACAAGTCAGTATCTAGAGAACTATTCTCTTTGCAGAAACCTGTCTCGAAGATCCCTACTGGTGTACCTGTGGTGTCGTGGGAATTATAGCAGGTGTAATTGTCAGCTAATACAGTTACTTCTCCTGGGACCTTTAGTTTGGGTTCCTTATGAATTAGTGGAACGTAATCTGGGCAATCAGTGGGCTTCAAACCTTTCAACAAATTCATGACACAGGCAGTGGTGTTTAGGTATGCTCTGAGTATTCAACTGGTCATTCGGAATAACAAAGGTAGCTGGAGTCAAACGACCCAGAGTACAAGCACCTTTTACCCCTACTGGCAACCATTTATATGCATTGTCTCCACATACCCAGAACATGTCACTAGGTAGGTCCCATAGGGCTGAATGTTGTAATACCAGTCTATGAACTAAATCTATGAACGCAGATACATTCTGAAGCATACACCAATTTGGAAGTTGTCCTTAAGGGCTACAATACCCTACATCGGGATTTCTACAGGTGGGAGTTCCTTTCTCATATCCAGATGACTCGTTGCAAGGTATATTACTCTTATGCTTTGTTAACTCCTGTGGCTAGTTTGCAATGCGATGCGTGGATCCAGGTTGGTCGTCCTTCCAACTTAACAGCAGTAGGCGTTGTCAGGAGTACTTGGTAAGGTCCTTGATATCGGGGTTCAAGGGTCTTTCTGGAGTGTTTCTTGACATATACATAATCACCAGGTTGTAGACAGTGAGTTCCTTCCACACTATCTGGATCTCTGTCTGATTCAATTGTTTCAGGGACACCGAATCGTGGTACTAGTTCCATCACCAGTTTCTTTGCAGTAGCTCGAGCTGTAGCCGTTTTCACCGGGTAGGCCTCTGGCCATCCAGAGAAGAGATCTACACAAACTAGGATATTTGCATACACTCCTACCTTGGTAGCTGTATGTCGTCAATCTGCCGTCTCTGAAACGGGTAGAGAGGCCTAGGTGTCGCTTTCTTAGGGACTTTTACTGTTTTACCTGGGATGTGCTGTGCACAGATGAGGCATGATTGTACAAGTTTCGCGGCTGCGCAACTGAAGCCAGGAGCGATCCAGAAGGCATCTACCATGGCACACATGTGACTTTTTGAGGTGTGATTGGGGCCATGTGCTGCTTGCGCCATGATTGGGAACAGGGACTTTGGTGGGCACATTTTATCCTTATTCTCCCATACTCCATTTGAGTTCAGCTCAGCTCCCAGTCTCCCCCGGTGTACCTTCTCTGTTTGGGCAGCCTTTTGCTGGAGGGATTTCAGGACATCTAGACCCAATGTGGCTGGAATACGCTGACTCCCCGCCACCGTCCACTGCTCTCTCTAGGCCGCCTTGTGCTATTTTAGCAGCCTTGTTCGCCCTTCTATTGCCCTCTACCTCCACGGAGTCACCTTTGTGTGTGCTTTTACCTTGACAATGCCAACCTGGACTGGTAACATCAATGCCTCCATCAATTGTTTCACCAGCTCTGCATTTTTAATGGGCTTCGAATCTGTGAAAATATTAGCGACTTTACCTGCAGCGGCTCTACACGCCTCAGTGAGTGCCTTCAACTCTGCCTCCTGCGCCGACATGTGAGGAGAGAGTGGTTCCGCTCGGATTACCTCATGTGAGGATACTACTGCATATCCAGTGTAGAATCGTCCATCCTGGTGGTATCTGGGGCCATCTACAAAAAAAGAAACTCAAAGTCTGCATTAGGAACAGGTTTTTCATGAATGTGTGCAAACCCAACTGTCTCCTGACTCATCAGTCCTATGCAGACATGTTCATGCGTCATGTCAAAGTATCCTTCCTCACTTGCCAATACGGTCACCAATTCCCCCTTTTCTGAATCCACAGGCAGGAGGGTGGCTGGATTCAGAACGTTACATCTTTTGAGGAGTGACATACTCAGGAATTAGTAGAGCACACTCAAGTCGGAGCTGTCTGGCCATAGACAGATGTTTTGGTTGAACTTGTAGGAGTATGGCATGGATGTCATGTGGGGAATAGATTGTCAAAAGAAACGTCAGTGTCATCTCACATGCCTTTCCTACTACGTCTCCACTTTTTTCCTTGTGCTCCAGCATACATGACAGGTCGTTTTATTGTCCTTGTTTGCTCAATTTCTTTAGCTACCTTAAGGAGGTCTTTCGGATCTACATGTCTCCATTCAGGTCTGGCTGTCTGTACTGCGTCTCGTAAGTCTTTGTTCATACCGTCAATGAATGCATCCACCAGTATTCTAACATCAAGTGGATTTATGCAAATGTACCCCATGTCTGCCCATTTCAGCTGTAACCGTCCAAGGTATATCTCTACTCTCTCTCCTCTTTGCTGTGTCACATTAGTCAGGAGTACAGACTGCTCTGATTGTTCCACTGCAGCCCATTGTCTTAGTGACTCACAGTACGTCTCCCCAGATCGTGCAGATTTATCATCCATGCCCCAAGCCTGATTCTTTGTCACATCTGTGTGTCTTAATTATATGATCTAGTGCGTCACCTGCCTTTAAACTCACCAACCTCTCTAGGTCTGCCCAGGTACACTTATATGTCTGCTGTACTTCCTTTATGTGTCTGTAAAACGGGAATGGTTGGTCTTCAGGGGCAGGCAGCTGCTTCAGCAAAGCTAGCTGGTCAGAGGGGCTCCAGGGATAATACACCTGTATCTTTCTTATTCTAGTCACACTTCTAGGTCCTGATGGGGTTGGCCGTCTGATGTCTACTGTCAGCTTACTCCTCAAGGGCCAATGTCCCCACTACCCACTATCCACACTATTATGTCAGCTTCTTATGATCTTGTCTGGATAGGATTTAGTGCAATTCTCTTAGGTCAGTAGCACAGGTCACACAAGTAGCTATTCAGTCTGGATTTGTCTGAGTCTGACCACAGTGTTTACAAGTCCATCTGTTTTGTCTGTGTCTCTGATTACACTTTGTCAATCAAACATTCATAATACACCTTCCATACTGCTGCACATTCTCAAGCATCATTTATTCACTTGCTATTTTCTTCCCTTGTCTGTGCCTTTTTGTACATCCAAACATTCACACTCTGGTATTTTTGCCTTTTTCAATATTTGTCCCACTTGTTTTACTGCTTCCTTCCTTCTCTGTCTTTTGTAATTTGACACAATTTGCTATACAAATCAATCACACAACTAGAAGCAGGTTCAAACACATTAATGACCAAGCAATCACTTACAATTCCCTTCTAAATTAGGCACCATATCTTACTTTTAACTTCCAATCTTCAATTAAGTACTGTTGCTTTAAAATGCACAAATCTTTCAGCTTGTACCTTACGGATAGAATTACAGAGAATTTTGAGCACAGCTCACACTCAGCAGAGATAAGAGCGAAGGGAGAAGAAACTACGCAGCTCCATCCTTCACCCCTCCCGTCAGAATGCAGCGTCGTCCTTCACAGAATTCTGTAGTTCTTTAGACTTATCAAAATCAATTTCTACAAAGAAACTCAAAATCACGGGATTTCACTGTAAGGGCAGATAACTGTATAATGAGATTAACCATGCCTTGCCCTTTTTCTGGCCAAATGCATTCAGGAAACTTTACAATGTAATGCCACATATAACACGAACTATATCATTACTCAATTCATTCAGTCTCAGATGTAGATTTGAAATATCTATAACGCATCTGTCCGGGATTCCACCACAACTAGAAAGGTCACAAATCTCTTGACACAAAAACGATGTGTGATGATTCATTCATACGTGCTCATTCACTGATTTTTTTTTTTTTTTTTTACTCATCTCTCATCTTATTCAGAGGTTCTCATAGACATATATACAAGGATTCACACAGCCTGCCTATCTTGCACTTTGGATTTGATTAATACTTTTTCCAGGTTCTTTGCTGCACTACTTCCATATCTATCCTCAATTATATCACATAACCGGTCTCCTTCTTCAGGTATCTTTCCCTGACTGTTCCCCATCAATCTCTTTCCATCCTTCATTCTTCAAGCCTCGCGCAACTCGCAGATGAGCTTGTGCTTGTTCTAACAATCCTTTATCTTTCAACATGCCTCGTTTGTTCTCTATGAGATTATGCCACATAGCCGGCTGTAATCTCCCTGACGAGGGCAATCCTACATGCTTATACAATCTCTCAACATTCTTGACTGCCTTCTTGCCTTCCCGTGACGCTACTATTGCCTTGACCTCCACAGCATCCTCATCTAACTTGTGGGGCACAGACTTCTTCTGCTTTAAGATACGCAGCATGACTCTTACAGAATACTATGGTTCTCTGCAGAAAAACCACTGGTAGCGATATCAACACTGATGTTCCACAGTACGGAGCCTCACGTTCGACGTACTAGGAAAAGAGCCTCGCGCTCAATATTTCCTTTCCCTAACCTTGAACAGCAGTGATTAACAGATTATCCTGCCACGATATTCCAACAGTCGGGAGGCGGTCTCCTAGTGAGAGCCCTCCACAGAAATACAGGTGGTCCCTTCTCGGGACGTCTTAATTACCTAGCTGGTACAATATCACAGAGGCTGCGTCTCCTATCCCTTCCTCTAGGTTGCCCCACAATCTGCAACTAGCTCAATTTATCACTCCACTTCACTACTAGACAATAGTCACGGGTAGGGTGGTTGAATGGAGTACAATGACCGGTGGAGGAGGTGTGGTGTACACGAGGACGCGCAGAATGCGACGTCTCTCAGTTGCTGGTTCAGAGCGTGGCACAGGATCGCACTCAGTCTCACCACTCGACCGGTCACCCCTCAGACCCAAGGAGACCACAGACAAACCAATAACGGCTGAGACACTAGCAAGTGTGACACATACAGTGTATATGATCTCACTTACCGTGTTTTGGAGGGTGATCAGTCCTCGAGGTCAGCCACTACAGGTATCATCCACAGACATCCAAGCATGGGTCCAGAGGAGCCTCGGATCACTGTCCACGCCCCCCGTTGGGCTCCAAATTGTCGGGGTCGTAAACGACAATGAATCCTCATTCACCAGTCATTCCAAATCATTGTGCGAGCGCAAAACATCTGGTACCGATTAAGAATGACTCAGACACGCAGCTGATTCAGTCTTAGCTAATGTCCTGCATCCACACCTGTCAGGAGCAGTACAACAACTGGCTTTATTTACAAATACACAATACTATATTGAGTGTTAGGGGAAGGCGTGCATTAGGCGGGGTTTATGCAGTATACATCTAGTGTCCAGTCTCTCTCTGATTCGTCAAAACGTCTCCCGATGGTTACTCCTTCACATTCCTGAGTTATCTTTTTTAGGAGAAATGAAACTTAACTCTTTAGACACTGAATTTAAGTGAAAGTGAACACTGGCAGCCATCTTTAATACAGTTACATTTGCATTAGCAAGCAATTAGGAAAAACTTATTGTTTCACAGTATAAAAATATAAAAGTTATATAAGAAAATATATTTTCACCTTGACACTGTTAATGGGGATGTTGAAGTCTCCCAGGATAAGGGTTGGAAGTTCTGAGGACATGAAGTGCAGCAGCCAGGCTGAAAAGTGGTCAAGGAAGTGGGTGGGTGAGCCTGGGGGCCGGTATATGACCGCTACTCTGAGGGAGAGGGGACGGAAGAGCCTGATGGTGTGGACCTCAAAAGAAGGGAATAAGAGTGATGGAAGTGGGGGGGTGACCTGGAAAGTGCATTGTGGGGACAGGAGTATGCCGACTCCACCACCATGTCTGTTTGTGGGTCTTGGGGAGTGAGAGAATTGTAAGCCACCGTAGGAAATGGCAACAGGAGAGACAGTGTCAGAATCCTGAATCCAGGTTTCAGTGAGGGCCAACAGATTAAGAGTTGTTCAGAAAGTAGTTGTGTAGGAAGGGAAGCTTGTTACAAGCAGATCGTGGATTCCAGAGGGCACAATTAAAAGATGGAGATGAGGGAGTGCAACTAATATTTCTAAGATTATTATGGTTTCGATATGAGGTAGGGTAGGGGTTGAGGTTGGGGGATGGTGGACCAGGGTTGGGGAGATGTCCCCTGAAATCAGTAGGTGTAGGAAGATAAAGAGCAAATAGTTGTTGGAATTGTAAGTAGTTTTTTTCTGCGATGTGTTTGGGCAAGATGGGCTGAGGTTTCTCAGGAAGGTGAGGAGTGCATATGTGTATGAGTCGTGATGGAGGGGGGATAGGGTGGTGAATGTGGATGGCAAAGGAACACAGGAGGCTAGAAATAAAGCACATGGTTAAAGGGGAGAGCAAAGTGAGGGTTACCTGACTCCTGCCCTGACTAACTGCCATTTTCCTGATGCTTAGCTTCTGTGATGCTTGCGTGCTGCACCCCACACTGCGTGCTTCCCCTTAGGAACTACTACATATATAGGCCACACTACAGGGTCAGGAGAGAGGGATTGTGGGAGCTGGTAGGGTATAATTTGACAGCTGGGGCCAGCACACCAGGGGATGGTTAGATGATCAAAGGCACTAGACCAGGCTGAGTCAATATGCTATAGCACCTTCAACCTGATAAGATCTAGAGAGGCCCCAGTCACGGATCTAAAGCAGTAAGGGTACCGTTACACCTAGCGATGTACCAGCGATCAGGACCAGCGATATGACGCGGTCAGGATCGCTGGTGCATCGCTAGGTGGTCGCTAGTGAGCTGCCAAACAGGCAGATCTCACTAGCGACATCGCTGGAGACGGGGATCGCTACTTACCTGTCAGACGAGGCGATCCTGACGTCCTCCCGCCCGGCTCCACGCGTCGCTCGTCGTCGCCGCAGGAAGTGACCGACGAGAAATGATCCAGGAGCTTCTCGCGCGATCGGCGATAACCAGCGGGGGAGCGGGTCGGAGGTAAGTATCACATGCAGCGATATCGCTGCAACGTCACAAAATCGGTGACTTTACAGCGATATTGCTAGCGATATCGCAGTGTGTAACGGGGGCTTAAGTATTACGTACAGTGCAACAAATGAATTATACCAAAGCTTTAGCAAGCACATTAAAATATGCAGCAAAATGGTAAGGCAGCAGAAGTATGGAGTTGTACCATTTGGATATATTGCAGCAGAGGTGGGAAGTTGTACCATTCAGGCTGCTTGCTAACAGTCAATGGAGTAAATACATGCAGGGTGGCTCAATTGATTACCATTTGGATATACCATTTCGATATGACATTTACTAATGATGTAAATAGTATTTGGTTATTCATTATTTTATTAAAAAGCAACATCAACATTGAATAAAGTAACTTTGGCCCCTGGGCTTGGACTTATCTGAAAATAAAAAAACACAAAATCTTCCATGAGTAAAGAATTTATACTTCAGCCTCATTGTCCACAGCGCCGTCTTCCTCTGTCCGGGCGCGTTTTGGAACCGGTTCTCCTGAAAACAAAATAAAACAGCATTATGTTTAAAACATCTTTAAGCATTGCAGAATTATTACAAGAGTGCACGTCGCAGTGATGAGGGCTGACATCTGAGTATAACACAAAGACGGGCGCAGGCCTGAACACTGCAGCCTGTGGCAGTTTAGGGTTCATTACCATGGACTGGATACACAGCAGATTTTTTGAGATGAAAAACTAGCTGCTTATTACGGTAACAGCATTGTCACTAAGACTTAAAATCTAACATAAGAATCTGCAGTGGAAATTGATGTGCACGGCAGATCTGGGGCGGCTTGTGGGGGGGGTCTTCATGTTTACATAATGCATAATAATATGGTTTTGAAAAAAAAAAAAACCTACCGTATATACTCGCGTATAAGCCGAGATTTTCAGCCCATTTTTTTTGGCTGAAAGTCCCCCTCTTGGCCTATGCGTGAGTCATATACGGCAAGGTAGTCGGCGGGGGAGTGTCGGATCATACTTACCCCCCCCCCGGTCTCCCTTCCTTCAGCGGTCACATGGTACTGCTCATTAAAGTCATGAATATGCGCATATTCATGACTTTAGTGAGCGGTACCACTGAAGGAAGGGAGACCGTGGGAGAAGCGCGGGGGGTAAGTATATGCAGTATTCACCTGTCCCCGGTCCATCGTTGTCTGCCGCGTCCTCTGTCAGTGACGTTCAGGAAGCAGAGGGCGCGGTGACATGGTTAGTGCGTACCGCACCCTCTGCTGCCTGAACATGTGATAGAGCTATTCTCTCAGAACAAAGCATGATCTCACCAAAAATAAGCGTGCACATTCAACATGCGATCTGGAAGAACAGCGTTGCCCAAAATACTACTGGTACTACACAAGATTTTGCACAGAGCCAGGATACGGTCATGTGCACAGAGACGAAAACCAGTTCACACTTCTATATCTTATCAAATCTGCCGTAAAGTCTTACATCTTGGCATTTCACACAAGAATCACTGCCGCCTTGGGCTACACACTTACAACTCACCTTCATTATTCATTTGGCTTCCAAAAACAACCTCAGCGGGCAACTGAAAACTGATGCACATCATCTCCTTGTTGGGTGCAACCTTCCTTACAAGATGGATGGAACTACCCTCCAGGGTGGCTCCTAAGATCTCCTCCGCTCGGTCTTTTACTTCTTTCTCTGGGTTGTCATCTTTGGAGAAGCCGTAGCAGTGCACAGTCGGCAGAAGGATCTCGTTGTGAGGCTGCTCAGGGAGGAGATGTCTGAAGGTATCGAGGAATTCTAAAGCCAAAGCCGGCAAGTTCATCACAATGTGAAGCCTCTTTTTCCCATCGGGAGAGGACTTCATGTGCTTTGACAGCTCATTCTTAACTACCGTCCTGATGAACTCCCGGCCATCAGTGTTGAAGGCCTGAACCTTTCTATCCACTTTATTGAGTTTGCAGTTATGGACGAGCCATCTGTACGATTCTGGGTTTAAATCGTTGGCGTAAACGATACAACTTTTCTTAGCGGCTGGAATTGCGAATGGCCCCACTCCAGCAAACACATCAAATACCAAATCCCCGCTCTTCAGGATCCCAGTAATCCTATCATGTTCTGTAGAGAGTCGCGGGTTCCAGTAGACTTTGGAAAAATCAAACTCATAAGTGACGCTGTTCTCTTTCACCTGGAATAAGAAAGACAACAAACTAAGCAACTGGACACAAGACGGCCACTAAGTACATAATGTAGTTGGCAGTATTTGTCAGAGACCTGATACCATACCACCTCCTGCTATATAGCTGTGAGCAGTCAGCAGCACATAGGAGCATTGCCCGTCATTCACCAAGTACACAGAACCTACATATGTCCTATAAATAGTGATCAGCGAGAGTGCGCAGATAAGATGTTATCTGCGCATGCACAGGTGCTAACCGAGTGACTTTAGCGTGCTCAAATACTATGTTTGAGTCCCCGTGGCTGCATGTCTTGTGGCTCTTCGACAGCCGCAACACATACAGGGATTGCCTGTTTGTTAGGGAATCCCTGCATGTGTTGTGGCTGTTGAACAGTTGCGAGACATGCAGGTGCAGAGACTCAAACACGTTCCAGCATGTTCAGATAACACAGTATTCGAGCACACTCGCTCATCACTACCTCTAAACCATTGCAGGGTGATCAGCAATCAAGCCTTAGGCCGGGATAACACATGCGAGAAACACAGCCGAGTCTCGCATGTTTATACCCGGCACTGCCGCCGGCACTCAGGAGCAGAGCATGCGGCTGCACGCTCCGCTCCCGGGTGACGGCGGCAGTGCCAGGTATTAACATGCAAAACTCCGCCATGTTTCTCGCAAGTGTGATCCCGGCCTTATTCAGATATCCACTTTCTATTAGTATGAATTAAAAAAAAAAATAGATATAAATGCTTGATACCCTATTGTGAAGGTAGTCTTCTGTGAATCCATTGTCTCTATGGGAGGATATCACCATGATATAGTGCTATCATACGGAGTACAGGGGGCAGGAAAGAGATAACAGGCCTCCATTTACCCTGTGCATTACTGTATGTAACAAAAATTCACAGTAAGGGGACTTGGATGCCTTTTTTTCCTTCATTGTGCTTAAAATCATACAATGCACTAATTCACACCTTGAAGATGTGCAGTTTGGGGTGTGATGTGCAGTTTGGGGGAGTGGTATAACACTTGGCACCCATTACATCAACTTTGTAAAATAATAAGACGAATGTCACCTTTCTCCCATTAAAGCCAAGTGTGAACACTTGGGCTGCGACACACAGATGTAGGAATCAGACCTAAGTATGGATCACAATCCGGCAGCGGGTCTCCAATCCCAAACATGACAGCCTCATATATGCCTATCAGGAGACCCTCGGCCAGTCTGTGCATCACCGCCTGCAAAATGTGTGAAACTGGTCAAAATTAAGACTTCATTCATTGCAACAATAAATGGCAAAAATTAAATGAAATACTGTTAAAAGAAAAATTAGGAAATCCCCCCCCAAGCCTTTCTTGCTCTGCGGTGACCGCGCCGAGACTAGAAGTGACTTCACAATCGCTGGTCGCACACGTGACAAATACTGAGGTTCAGGTAACTGGAGGAGTGTGAGGATCACAGGAGGTCACGTACCTTTGTCATCATGTTTTCCTCTCCAGCCAACACTTCCATCTGGAAGTTCCTATATGTGGAGTCAATGGTGTTGGTTTTATTAACAACGGAGGTAATTCCCGGATTCTTATCCAATATCACCTGACCTGACAGAACAAGGAAAGAGACATTTTGGTCACAGAACGTTTGTGATTCTTGCTGCATGTAAAGCAAGTTACAGAAGTACAGACGGTCTCACACAAGCAGAGCCGAGGAAGGATTCAGATCAAGAAAGGTCACTAGTTTTACTGCCTTTTGAAGAAAAAATGATCACTATGTTCGCACGTACCAAAAAAGTAGATTAATCACCGTGCATTCCCTTGCAGAAAATCTGCTGCATTTTACAGTGCTAGTGAAGAGTATAAGATTTTAAGAAAAAAGCTGCAGCATTAATTGACCAGACTTTTATCAGGTATGTTCAGAATAGATGATAAATGTCTGATCACTCGGGCCTAACCCATCACTGGAACAGGGTTTCCACATCCTCCATAAGGACAGTCTGCAGTGACGAGCATGCACAGTACTACTCTGCTCAATGTCTAAGGAAATGGCAGAAACTGCCATGGACATGCTCGATACTCCATTCACAGATCTCCATACTGTGTTCGCAACATAAAAAGGAGCAGGGGTCTTGGACCTTGTTCTAGTGACTGATAACGATCCCAGTGATCACACATTTATCACTTATCCTATGGTTAGGTGACAGGGTCTTTCTGGGACAACCCCTTTAAAAGGACCCTGATGTCTGTTTTAGAAAATAATTTTCCCAATAAAAATAATTCTGAAGCATTTTTTTCATAGAACTCTGTGTTGTTCTGCTCCTCGAATATTCCTCCTGGAAACCTATGAATAACGTGACCAGAAGAATGATGAGACCAAGTTGTCAATACTAGAGATGATGCAAATGGATTTGCAGAATGCGGTCCATTGGATGTGTCAGTAATCTAAGGCAATCACACAGAAGCCCTGAGAACCGCCTATTACTTAGGGCATCCCTGGCTCCTCTTGATTAGCCGGTCTGATTTGATGCACATGTCCTGGGCCGGCTTATCAAAAGAAGAGCCGTGGATGCCAGGATAAAGGCGGTCCAGAGGCCAGATTCTAGTCAAGCGCCCACTGAATAGCACAGAGTTTTCAGAAAAGATGACGCTTAATTCTTATAATGTGGAGAAGTATTAGGTAAGGCAGACGTGGAGCAAACAAATCCTATTTAAATAAGTTACTGAGAAATGCATAAAAAGTAGTAAGCAAATCCAGGTCTCCAGGGCAGATTTGCATTTTTGGAGCATGGCAAATAGTTTTAGTTTATCCCTGATCTATATATAATGGTTCGCACGGCTCATTTTACTATTGTGGAGTGATAACAACGAACCATCATAAAGCCCTGTACATACCGATCAGGTTCTTGTAAGGTAGCTGGTGGTCTCGGAGATTCATATGAGCGATGTGTCCTACACGGCTGAAGCTAGTGGGGACATCTTGTCCTTTGGGTAAAACTGCTTCTAAGATCTCATCAGTCTTAAAATGCTCATACGTGAGCTGCAGATCTACCTGTAAGACCCGCGGGCTGATGTCCAGCTGCTTGAAAACCTCACGATCGCGGTCATCAAACGATTCCTCAGCTGTGACCATGAACGGGTCCAGTATCACCTGCTTATTGTCGCCATCGGTCGGGTCATCAATTACCCTCTTCAAATGCGGCCGGTGGAGGAGTTTGTGTTTTAGAGTTTTCATCGCTTTATTAATGATTTCTTTTCTTATGTGGAGAACAGGAAGTTGTATAGTTTTAGTGAAGGCGTTGCGGTCCAGATTCACCATCCCACGGACACTAGGACTCGGGGCGAATAATCCAACATCCTCATTATTCTCCTTTATCTCCATTACGGCTGAACGTCTTAGTCTCTGATACGTACTGAACGCGAGTCGTTCACAAAACCTCAGCTTCGATTGTTTAAGTTCTAACTTACTGAAGGTGACGATGCCGTAAGAGTTTACACAAGACGCCGAATGGTAAAGATGCCTATAAAGCCTGGAAAACAAACACACAAAAACAACATGACTCATAAGGAATAAAAAATACAACTAAAATACAAAAGACAAAGTTTGTATTTTTTTTTTAACCTCCATTACAGTGATGGTCAAACTTAGCACATTAATGGAACCACAAATGACATTTTCTGCACCTTCTATTTACAAGGATGACTTCCCCTCCATGATAAATCAGCAAGCTGAGCTCTTGATAGTTCCTCTAAATTACTAGAATTCAGATTAGTAATAAAGGAGGACCCCGACTCCGCTCATTTCTGCATCTGGAGGTGAGCAGGGTTGGTGACCTGCTGGGTCTAGTGGGTACAAGGTGGACAGTACCTGTCAATCACGAACGGTGTCCAGCAAGTATCAGTAGACGTGACATCTCTGGACCCCCTCACCTCCTGGTGCAAATGTGAGTGGAACTGGAGTACCCTTCTTGTGCGCTCCTTACTGCCCGGTCATATTGGTGTATGACCCTGCGGGATACATTGTATGTACATGGAGCTTGCTGCATGCAGCCCACCGTTGACAACCACTGTCTCGAGCTGTGTTCAAATGGCCAGTTTTTATTTCCATTTTTAGGATAAGTTTGGGAAGCATGAAAACGGAAATAAACAGATTAGATACAGGAACCATTCATATAACATTTTAAGGGATAATAATACCGTAATTGCATCAATGTGTAATAATTTGCCATAGATTATAATGTAACATCCGGCCACATTGCATTTGTGATCTAAACAAATAAAAATGCTCTTAAAAAAACACCAAGAAAAGTGCAGCAGAATTATGTGCGAGTCCAGCCCTTAGGACATAGCGGTCGGATGTGATGCTTCCCTTCTAGTCACCTGACCATTGCAGCCAATTACAGGCCTTAGTGACAGAAGAGCGGTGACACCATCTGCTCCAGGGCAGACCACCGGAGCAGACTCCTGGATCCACAGAGGTAACAGCAGGTGAATAAGTCAGATTTGTTATGTATCCATGTCGTGTTGTTATTTGGGCTGACTAACATCTTTTAAGGGAACCTGTCTGCGGATCCAAGCAGCCTGAACCGAAGGCAGCAGAAATCACAGCCAGGACACACGATTGCTGTTAATCATACTCTGACATATCAGTGAAACAGCTTAAAGATCCAGCTGTGGACTCGTCCTGCTCTGGTGGGCTGCTGCCGGGGATTGACAGATCTTGTCCTATGTACACACAGGAGAGACCACTCTATTACTCACTTGCCTCCTGTTTGTTTGCTGAGCTACTCTACCAGCTCCTGGTCGGCATCTATCTTGTGACTCTGCATATCTGCTGCCTTTGTTGCTTTGGACCTTCCTGCGTCCTCTCTGCACGTGGTCTCCAGTGTTCCAAGTTCTTGCTCCACACATGCCCTCCTGTCTGCTACACTAAAGCCCGGGATCGGTGTGCCCACCCGGACCTGAGGCTTAGTGGATCCACCTCACTATGTGAGCCTAACACTGTCAATTAGCTACAGCAGTGTGGGGTGAAGCCAGCCAAGGGCATCACCAGACTAGTCTCGTCTCTGGCGGATAAGCAGGGGGCATCACCGGACTAGTCTCGTCTCTGGCTGGATTAGCCGGGGGCATCACCGGACTGGTCTCGTCTCTGGCCGGAGCAGCTGGGGGCATCACCGGACTGGTCTCGTCTCTGGCCGGAGCAGCCGGGGGCATCACAGGACTGGTCTCGTCTTTGGCTGGAGCAGCCAGGGGCATCACAGGACTAGTCTCGTCTCTGGCCGGAGCAGTCGAGGGCATCACCGGACTAGTCTCGTCTCTGGCCGGATAAGCATGGGGCATCACCGGAATAGTCTCGTCTCTGGCTGGATCAGCCGGGGGCATCACCGGACTAGTCTCGTCTCTGGCCGGAGCAGCCGGGGGCATCACCGGACTGGTCTCGTCTCTGGCCGGAGCAGCCGGGGGCATTACCGGACTGGTCTCGTCTCTGGCCGGAGCAGCCGGGGGCATTACCGGACTGGTCTCGTCTCTGGCCGGAGCAGCCGGGGGCATTACCGGACTGGTCTCGTCTCTGGCCGGAGCAGCCGGGGGCATTACCGGACTGGTCTCGTCTCTGGCCGGAGCAGCCGGGGGCATTACCGGACTGGTCTCGTCTCTGGCCGGAGCAGCCGGGGGCATCACAGGACTAGTCTCGTCTCTGGCCGGAGCAGCCGGGGGCATCACAGGACTAGTCTCGTCTCTGGCCGGAGCAGCCGGGGGCATCACAGGACTAGTCTCGTCTCTGGCTGGAGCAGCCGGGGGCATCACAGGACTAGTCTCGTCTCTGGCCGGAGCAGCCGGGGGCATCGCTGGACTAGGAACTAGTCTAGTCTCTGGCTGGAGGCAACCTAAGAAACGGGCAACAGGCGCACTGCCCCCGACAGGTTACACATGGCAGTGAAGAAAAAGCCAAGTGCTCGGCCTTAGGGTATGTGCACCCATTGCGGATTTGGCTGAATCCGCAGGTAAAATGACCTGTGTTTTACCTGCGGATTTAGTGCAGATTAACTGCAGATTTTGTGCGGATTTCGCCTGCGTTTTTACACCTGCAGATTCCTATAATGGAAGAGGTGTAAAAACGTTGCGGATTCCACACAATTGACATGCTGCGGGAAATAAACCGCAGCAAATCTGCGCAGAATTTTCCGCAGCATGTGCACAGCGGATTTGGTTTTCCATAGGTTTACATGATACTGTACACCGCATGGAAAACTGCTGTGGATCCGCAGGGCCAAATCCGCAACGTGTGCACATACCCTAAGACGATGGGTCCGGACTGGAGCACAGCAGGGACCGGGGTCATATACAGCATGTAGCATCCTATGCACCTTATGGGGTGTGTCTGACAACGAGCTTGCTGACTGTTTCCATTAGTAGCCAGCAGAATTGTGTGCACTGTAACACAAGGACTATTACCAGGTAAACCCTGCAGTGCAATAAGCAATGGACATGTAATCATATAACACGTGTCATCTGTGGAGACTGTGTCACCGAAGTGGAACCACAACTCCCAGCATGCCCTCACGTCTGTGCCTGTGTGTCACCATGGTCTCCTGGGACCTGTAGTGTCACACCATGCTGCTGTGTGCAGCCCCTCACAGACTCACCTCATGCTGCAGCTGCTCCATACTGACGCTTACGTCATCACACGGCGACTGAGGGCACAGCCGGCATCCACGTGACTCATCACTGCGCGCCGCCGCAGTCACATGACAGGAATAAACAGGAAGCAGCGGGCGGTGATCAGCTGTAGTGGCCCCTGCCAGGGCGGGATGTGGGCGCGGAGGGAGCTGATGCCGATCTCCTCTGTATTAGGCTCCTGACTCTCCTATAAGGAGGGTGACAATGCTGCCTGCGGGACACAGCATCAATGCCAACTATGGGCACCACGTGTCTGCTCAGGAGGAGACCGTCCCACTGCTGGGAACCGTGAGTTCTGCACAATCTATGTGTACATGGCATTAAAGGGGTGGCCACTTTTTTCACGTAAACTCATATTTTTAAAGTCTAAATATAACTTTTGCAATTCGGTTTCCTGTACAGTGTTGCACCCTCTTTGCTGTTACAGGCTCTTTGTTTCCTGCACATTCTACATTTATGTGGTCGGTGGTTGTAAATCCGCTAAGACATATACGAGTTACAGTCTCCAATCAGACCCTCAGCATGAACTCACTGACTGATTCCCTGTGAGCTCATTCTGCAGCCTGCAATAGACAGTGCAACAAAATGGCTATAGGAAGCAAACGGGGCATCGTTTTTTATGAATCCTGACTACAGAAAATGATTTATAACCAAATATGCATGCACTGGAGAAAATAATGTCCCCAAAGGTGGACAGCCCATACTGGGAGTGGTAGTTCTGCATTCTGAGTCCTGGGGACCGGTATATGAGGTGGTGTGTCCGAGTCCTGGGGACCGGTATATGAGGTGGTGTGTCCGAGTCCTGGGGACCGGTATATGAGGTGGTGTGTCCGAGTCCTGGGGACCGGTATATGAGGTGGTGTGTCCGAGTCCTGGGGACCGGTATATGAGGTGGTGTGTCCGAGTCCTGGGGACCGGTATATGAGGTGGTGTGTCCGAGTCCTGGGGACCGGTATATGAGGTGGTGTGTCCGAGTCCTGGGGACCGGTATATGAGGTGGTGTGTCCGAGTCCTGGGGACCGGTATATGAGGTGGTGTGTCCGAGTCCTGGGGACCGGTATATGAGGTGGTGTGTCCGAGTCCTGGGGACCGGTATATGAGGTGGTGTGTCCGAGTCCTGGGGACCGGTATATGAGGTGGTGTGTCCGAGTCCTGGGGACCGGTATATGAGGTGGTGTGTCCGAGTCCTGGGGACCGGTATATGAGGTGGTGTGTCCGAGTCCTGGGGACCGGTATATGAGGTGGTGTGTCCGAGTCCTGGGGACTAGTGATGAGTGAGTATAGTCCGTTGCTCAGGTTTTCCTGAGCATGCTCTGGTGGTCTCCGAGTATTTTGGCGTACTCAGATTGTTTGTGTCATCTCAGCTGCATGATTTGCGGCTGCTGGACGGGCTGAATACATGTGGGGATTGCCTGTTTTTTAGAAAATCCCCACATGTATTCAGGATGTCCAGCAGCCGCAAATCATGCAGCTGAAGCTACAGAAACGAAGTCTCTGAGCACACCAAAATACTCGGAGATCACCCAAGCATGCTCGGGGAAACCTGAGCAACGAGTATACTCGCTCATCACTACTGGTGACCAATATGAGGTTGTGTACGAGTCCTGGTGACCAGTATATGAGTGTGTGTATGTACTGCTGATACTATGTTAGTGTAGTTGTTCCTCTATTGGTGATCCATTATTTCTCGTTGTGCAGTCCAGTCTCCTGGATTTCTGCACGTTCCAAGTTCAGCAGTTCTTGATCACAACAGAAATCATTTTCGGTATAAGCTGACTTTGATTATGAACATATACAGAATTACAAATAAAGGAGAGCAGCCGGATTCTTTTGATTTTTGACCACTTCCATACACTTGTAGGTGAGGACAACTGAACTAAGATTGAGGCAGAGAGCGTCTCACCTGTTGTGCCTGTGGGGTAGATGGTTCTGCGGGGCCCCTGCATTATCTGTCTATAATCTGGGTATAGACCAGTACTGGGTAGATCTGACCTGCGTCCTTCTACCTCCAGATTTTGATCACCTGCGGCTCCCCATGTGCAGTCATTCAGAGCCGCAGGCTGTTGGCACCTGCTGGAGAGCCACTTTACAGCTCTAGGTCACAGCTCTCTGCCGTACATTGGGTGTTTGTCTCCTGTACCGAGCTTCTGCCCCATTGTGACTTGGGTTTGAGAATTTACTGAGAATATAGATTGTACATACCGTACTTTACATGTCTAAGCACTGACAGCCTCGTAATGGGACGCTGAATACCTGCCCATATAACACCCTTATTAACATTCCTCCGTCCCTGTGCCACACACACCCACACACCAGCTCTACTTACTGGAGGCACATTGAGTGAAGAAGGACCCAAACTGGGAACCCCCTCCCTCCACTTAACCAGTACATTACATGGTAATTTTGGACCTTCTATGGGATCCTGCCTATTATAGGGGTGAGCAATTAGTTCCTTGACCCTCTTTTTCATCCTAATGTCGCTCCGCTGCTTATGGAAGTTTATAAGCTCCATGAGATGTGTGCGCTCTGCCTTATGTCAGCCATCAGGGTCTCTCGTTGGAACATCCCATTAATGGTTTATTGGTGGCCTTTCTGCATGTGACTGCATTACACACACTATGGTCCACGCATTTTACCTCCTGTGTCTGCAGACTACAGGCTGCTGCTGTCGCATGTCGGTGGCTCTAGAGACTGTATCATGCATTTGTGTCTTGCAGAGACCGCAGCGGAGGTCGTCTCCTGGAGCGTCTTTTGGATTTTCTGTGTTCAATTTAATGAACGCCATCATGGGAAGTGGCATTCTTGGCCTGTCATATGCCATGGCCAGCACCGGAATAATTGGGTTTAGGTGCGTTTCTTACCTGTTACTTTGATTGCTACAGAGCCAGCATGGTTGTGACGTACGTAGCTAATTGTCTTGTGTCTGATGTTGTTGGTGCCTCCTATAAGCACAATCCGCTTTTTCTTGTTGGATGGATCCATTACAAATGGGCGACAACAGATGCCACATTAACGGATCCGTTGACTCCAATGTTAAAATAACAAGTCCAGCAGAGGTCAGTTAGTGAATAATGGCCTAAAGTTGTGTCCGGTACACCTTCTTTCCTAACAGATTCCTGCTGGATCCGATGTAACTGCTCATTGCTGCACATGTGAATGTGGTCTAATATGCCATACGCCCCTTTAATAAGCATAGGACTGTATATAATTTGCTGCTCTGCAAGGTAATGAAAGAGGAAGCCGGTCAGCAGGCTGTTTGCTGTTGTGAGTCTTACTTTCCACCTGCTACTTGCAGAAATGTTGTGAAAATGTCCTTTGACCTGGAAATGGCGTATTAGTCACGAAATGTCCCAGTGTTCTGCAGATAGTAACTTGTACAAATCTGTCCTAGCAGACCCCCCACATGCTCCTATGCCCTGACTAACCCCTCTCCGTCTTGCAGTATCCTGCTGCTGTTGGTCGCACTCTTGGCCGCCTACTCCATTCATCTGCTGCTTTGCTTGTGCCTTCACACGGGTAAGTTAATGAGCTCTGTATTGTATGCCTCCATATAATCCCTAGGCGGACAGTCATACGCCAGAGGCCTGTAGGTAACTGTGTACATGATGGGGGCGGCTTAAAGGGTTTGCTCCTCTTATTGTTAGCGCACCACCGCCCTGCCTCCAAGCTTCATAGGGAGGGTGTCATTGTGCTTCTGATGATTGGGACCAGTGGCACCATAGCACAGCTGTGCCTGAAGAAAGCGCTCTCTGATGCTGCAAGAAGCAGTTTTTACCCTGCAGAATCCAGGAAGATAGTTGGATTCAAAGATCTGCCTAGCTTGAAAGCAGAGTTTACAAGAGAGCCCATAAGCGCGTCGCTCCGTGCTAGGAGGCCGGCCACCTCTGATAGACGGCAGTGGTGGCCTGTCACATTGATGTAAAAATCCCTCTGTTCTTTAGAATGAAGAGGATTTTTAAGAGAGGGTTACAAAGTCACTTGTTTTTACGCTTTTTAAGATAAGACAATCCCTTCAGTAAAAGGATCGTAAAATCAGTTGCTTGCTGTCAGCACTTGAAGATCATGTTCTGCAAATATACTTAGTAGTTTGTGCAAGCAAAGATCACTACTAATCAGAACTTTTTATCTTAAAGGGAGTCTCTCAGCATAGAATGACTGTTCAAACCAAGCACGTGATGCACCCTTGGGTGACCAAACAGTTCAGTGCACCATCCCCTCTCTATTTTGATTGACAGCTGTGAATTTATAGAGCCAGAGAAGAACTGAGGTAAATGGAGGTGGGAAGGTGCACTCTTGGTGTGACCAAATCACTGTGCTTGGTTTGAACAGTCACTCTTGGCTGACAGACTTCCTTTATAGGGAACCTGTCACCAAATTAACCTGCAGATGGGGTTAAGTGGAAATCTGCTTAGAATTTGTCTAGGCTTTCTGGTATCAGAAAGTCACAAATTATGTTGCCTGTTGCATGTGACTCTTTGCTGTTTTTCATTGCTTTCAACACATTTGAAAAGTAGGTTAGGATAGATTTATGATATGTGACCTTTTACACCAGGCCAGTTCTTCCTACTCTTGTATTCCCACTTTTTTTTCTTTTTTTTTTTTTTTTTTTTTAAATCTGCCATTCGCTTCCAAAGATATTGTTGTTTTTATTCAGTCCTAATATTTCTGGTCTTTACCCAAGGGGGCATGGCACACAGGGTAATAATGCAAAGCAGCCTAAGGACACGCCCCAGAGGATCTGGTGAGCCACAACACCTTGGGAAATACCATAGAAATCTGCATGTAATAAAAGGCTCCATATTTCTGGAACCATATGGTACATTTTAAGAAAAAAATAATTTGGGAGAGCAGCAGGAATAAAAACCAAGAGCAAAACCTGGCCACTCGTCACCTGGTGACACATCTTCTTTAAAAAAAAAAAAAAAAAAAAGCTGAAAATCTCTCGCTAGTAGTGGGGTGGCCTAAAATATGAAAAAAAAAAAAATAAATTAAACATTTTAGACAAAAGTGTAAGAATTATCAGCAGGTCGTAGTCCTATATTACAACCCTGCTACTATTAGCGCTTGGCAAATACAAGTCAGGTGGTTTTTTTTTTTTTTTTTTTTTGTTTTTTTTTATTTATTGCCCTCAAAAACTTGATCTTTGTACTCAGCTATTCTGTGCAGATTGCCCACAGTATAAACCGTCAGGCATTTCCTAAAGGTACTGTCACACTTAGCGATGTACCAGCGATATGACCCGGTCAGGATCGCTAGTACATCGCTAAGTGGTCGCTAGTGAGCTGCCACACAGGCAGATCTCACCAGCGACATCGCTGGGGACGGGGGTCGCTACTTACCTGTCACACCAGGCGATCCTGCGTCCTTCCGCCCGGCTCCACGCTTGTCTCTCCACAGGAAGCGCCGCAGGAAGCTGACGACGAGAAACAGTCCTGGAGGTTCTCGCGCAATCAGCGATAACCAGCGGGGGAGCGGTCGTAGGTAAGTATCAGACACAGCGATATCGCTAGCAATATCGCTATAACGTCACTAGTTATAGCGATATTGCTAGCGATATCTCTTAGTGTGACATGCCCTTTAGACATGCGGTTTTGCATCATTCTGTCCAAATGGGAACTACAGTACTATCTGCCTTAAAATAGTCTCTGGAGAACTTGGAAAATCTTTTGGCTGATGTAAATATTAGGCTGGGTTTTCACATGGTACTCACTAATACAGCTATTAAAGAAAAAATAAAAAAATGAATGTACATAAAAACTGCATGTGAATAAGCTCCATGGATTTTATCCCTGAATCTCAGCATTTTGCACTACGGTTTCTACAGGCAAAACATTGCAAAAATGTGCATCTACCACTCCTGCAACACTTGGACCCCCTATTGTACAAATGTAGAGCTCAGTAGATCAATGCAGGGTCTGAGTGTTGTAATTGAAGGCTTGGTGCAAGTTGCATATGTTTAGCAAATACACGCCAAAGCCTTTCATGGTGCATATCTTGTAAAAACGGCTCCATTCACCAGATTGGAAGTATTGAAAAGCATAGCCTCCCGACGCACACCGCTTTTACAGAGGAAACCTTAGTTTCCAGGACGTGCCTCCTGACCGCACCATGGAGGTTGTCCTTCCATCCTAACACACAAGAGGTTAAAAGGACCCCTCCCACACCCCAGTGTTTTTCCTGTCTCCGTAAAGACGGGCACGAGAGAGATGTGGAAGGTCAGAGGGGAACTCCGGCACTTCCAGGATTACCTTGCTGGCTCAGGGGATCGGGTGGCCAAGCTCTGCCTTCTCCCTGTCAAGTGGTCAGAGGCTGACCCTCCCACCCCCAAGGGGGGTTCCTCAGCTGTGTATCCTGTTGAGCTTCCCTCCCAGTGGGGGTTCTCGGCTTCCACCGCCGGCTGAAGACCGCCGTGTCACTTCTGGGCGCCGCAGACATCGATTTCCGGTTGCGTTCCAGGCTGGAAGGCAATAGGACCGGAGGTCAGAGGCAGCACTTCGGGTGACGTCGGATGGCAGGAGCCAGCATGCCGCCAAAGATTGAGGATTGGGCGGCTCAGGCAAGACAAGGTAGGATATATAATCTACCTTTCTCCTACGCCTCATTGGGGGACACCGAGACAGTGGGTATTATGCTGCTGCCACTAGGAGGACACTAAGCAATCAGAAAGAAAAAAGTTAACTCCTCCCCTGCAGTATACACCCCGCAGCTGGATGAAATATCTCCAGTTATTGCTTAGTGTCTGTAGGAGGCACTTGGGTCTGGTTTCAGACTCCACCGTTTATTTTAATTTTGAATTTTCCTGTAAATTTTTATTTTTTAATTAACGGAGTGAAGGGGGCGACGGATCCTTTCTACGGCCCGCTCTCCCCCAAACCAACAACAGGCAAGCACGTGGAGTAACCCTTCACGTACCTTTCCTGCAACGTTTTTGGGGCTGATTCCTCTACCTTTGGCGATGATGCTTGATGGAAGTTCCCGTCCGGGGCAGACGCACGTAACGTAGAAGAATGGGACAGCGCTTACATAGGCCCTGAATCAGCCCCATAGCTCTCCATCCCCCCTGTCATAGGGAGGGTCGATTGAGCGTGGCCCTTTTAAGAACTCCAGCTCTGCTTCATCCTGGAGGATGAGAGCCTGCATAGAGGACCGGACAGCGCTGAACGCTGGAGTGGAGGTATGTGATCGGGTCCTGTCCCCCGGGAGTAGTGCTGATTGTAGTCAGCAGCGGTGCACCCAGGAGTTCTCAGCGCCCATCGCGGCCCTCACTGTCGCACCCCCCCAGTCGGCGCTACCGTGGGTAGCGCGAAAAATTTAGTCCCTGGCCTGCTAGACCTCGGGTAGGCTCAAAATCCAGGCCCCGGCTTTTCCGGCCTACTAGGCCGCAATTTGAATAGCGCCGCCCGCGCTATTGGCGCCTCTCAGCCTGTACGAGATGCGCGCTCCTAATCTCGGGGGGCCATATCCTTTTTTTCCTCAGCTGGACACAAGCTGTGAGGCGAACAGCCGGATACCGGGTGTCACCGCAGGGCCACCGCCATTCCTCCCGGGGGGACACAAGATAGGACCGGGTAAGCTGCATCTACCCCAGATCAAAGCTTAACCCCTTCCCTGCACGTTCCCTGCAGCAGACTCTGCTGTTAACCCTTTCAGGAGCGCTATGTCTCAATCTAAGGAAGCGAAGCGGGTTGCTAAAAAGCACACTGCGTTTTTTACCGTGTGTACCTCTTGCAAGGCTGGCTTACCTAGTGCACAGACTAATCCATTCTGCACTGACTGCGACCTGGCCTGTGCCCGGACCTGCGCTCAATCGCCCCCTGCCGCCGCTGCCGACGGGTCTCCTGCGTCTAGTACCCCTGAGTGGGCTGCGTCCCTGTCACGATCGGTAGAGTCTCTGACCCAGGCTATATTCTCCCTTTGGGAGGGCTCTTTAAACCAGAGGGGGTCCTTACCCCCCGAGGAAAGCTCTGGCGTTGAAAGGGAACCATCCGCCAGCAGGGGCCGTTTTTGTTCAAGGAATGGTCGGGGCTCTAGAATGCGGACCCATGACGCTTCCTCTAGCCCTGTTCATGCTTCTGTATCTGCGGCTCCTATCTCTCCCTCTCCTGGAGTTCTCAGCGAGCACGACTCTGATTTTGATTCTGACACATCTCCCCCTCAGAATCCTCCATCTGATCAAGAGTCACTTGATTCTCTTATTGAATCAGTTAACAAGATCCTGAAGTTGGATGAGGATAATGTTCCCACTCCAACACATCCTATTTCTCTTAAGAAAACCAAGCGCGTGCGTAGGTTATTTACCTGCCATCCGGACTTTAAGAAAGTGGTTCAGCAACATAGAGATCGTCCGCATAAGCGATTCACAGGGCACAAGTCTAGTCGGGCTAAATACCCCTTTGACCCAGACCTAATGAAGGATTGGTTACAGTCTCCTCCGGTGGACCCGCCTGTATCGCACCTGGCTACAAAGACACTTCTGTCTGTGTCCGAGGGGTCCTCGATCAAAAACCCCTCCGATCGTCAGATTGACTACCTTGCCCGTTCAGTTTTTGAAGCTTCAGGAGCAGTGCTTTTTACATCTTTCACGGCAATTTGGGTCACAAAAGCAATGGCTGCTTGGGCAGAGATCTTGATTACCTCCTTCCAGGACACCAATCTTCCTCCAGAAGCAACCGCGGTCGCCAGGCAGATAATTCACGCAGCGGACTTCGTAGTGGACGCCTCTTTTGACGCCGCCAACTGCGCTGCTCAAACTGCCACTAATGCGGTCTCCTTTAGAAGAGCCCTATGGCTTCGCGACTGGCGGGCGGATGCCGCATCCAAAAGATCCTTGACTTCTCTCCTGTTTCAAACAGGTCGCCTTTTTGGAGAGAAACTAGATCAACTCATTTCTGATGCTACCGGGGGGGGGGGGAGAGTAAATTTCTGCCTCAACAAAAAGCTGCTCGGCCGTTTCGCAACCAACAGCCGGCGCGCTTTTGTTCCTTTCGCAACAACTCCGGTTGGTCCTCCTCTACCTTCTCTTCCGGATCATGTCCATGTTCGCGCAGGGACAGAGGCTCCCAGGTCTCGTACAGACCTAACCGTCCTTGGAAACCCAGACCTAGGGCTTCTGGTTCCAAAGGAGCCAGGTCTCAGGTCTACCCAATGACTTATTACGGTATCCGGCGGACGCCAACAAAGTAGGTGGCCGTCTACTTTCCTTCAGCCACACCTGGCTCGCGGTCGTCCACCACAAGTGGGTCAGGGAGATAGTTTTCCTCTCCCCCTCCAACTCATTTTTTCCTTTCCTCTCCGCCCAAGGGAAAGGCAAGAGCCTTCCTTCAGGCTGTTCAAGCTCTCTTAAGGGACGGCGTCATCATTCCGGTCCCTCATCACGAGAGGATTTTATTCAAACCTTTTTGTGGTTCCAAAGAAAGACGGCCCGATGCGTCCCATTCTGGATCTCAAACTGTTAAATCAGTTCATCACGGTTCGGCGATTCCGAATGGAATCTCTCCGGTCAGTGGTCGCTTCCATGGAAAAAGGAGAGTTCCTAGCATCCATCGACATCAAGGACGCTTACCTTCACATCCCGATCTGCCCGTCTCACCAGCAGTTCCTGCGCTTTGCCATTCACAAGGAACACTTCCAGTTCATGGCCTTGCCCTTCGGACTCGCCACTGCCCCCAGAGTCTTTACCAAGGTCATGGCGGCTGTCATGGCCATTCTCCACTCTCGGGGAGTAGTACTGTTACCGTATCTCGACGACCTGCTCATCAAGGGTCCGTCCCTTTCAGCCTGCGAAGAATCTGTGGAGATAGTAAATACACTTTCACGCCTGGGGTGGAAGATAAACTTCGAAAAGTCTTCCCCCGAAACTGGCTCAGCAAATCTCCTTTTTAGGAATGATCTTGTACACTTCCCACGGGTTGGTCATGCTCCCTCCAGAAAAGACGCAAGCTTTACAACAGGCAGTGCAAACTCTTTCTCGTCCAGCTTCTCACTCCATTCGTTTCAGCATGAGAGTTCTTGGAAAAATTGTAGCTGCCATGGAAGCAGTTCCGTTTGCACAGTTCCACTGCGTCCCTTACAACACCAGTTGCTGTCAGCTTGGGACAAGAACCCGTTCTCCCTGGACCGTCGGATCCTTCTGTCCCTGCGGGTCAGGCAAGCCCTCAAGTGGTGGACTCTGAAGTCCTCCCTGAATCAAGGAAGGTCTTTTCTCCCAGTAAGATGGTTGATAGTAACCACCGACGCAAGTCTTCTCGGCTGGGGTGCGGTCTTTCGTCACCACACGGCACAGGGTCGTTGGTCAATCCAAGAATCTCGTCTCCCCATCAACATCTTAGAGATTCGAGCAATCAGATTGGCTCTACGGAGTTTCCACCATCTCCTCGCAGGTCACCCCATCAGGATCCAATCAGACAACGCCACAGCTGTAGCGTATATCAACTGAAAGGGGGGTACCCGGAGCAAGATGGCTATGCACGAAGTGAGTCACATCCTCCATTGGGCCGAGACCAACCATTCCTCCATCTCAGCAATTCACATCCCCGGGCGTGGAAAATTGGGCGGCAAATTTTCTCAGTGCCAAGGCATTGCCTCAGGAGAGTGGTCTCTTCATCCAGAAGTCTTTCACCAGATCTGTCTTCGTTGGGGGACTTCGGATGTGCACCTCATGGCCTCCAGGCTTAACAACAAGGTGTTTCGGTTCATTGCCCGATCGCGCGATCCATGCGCCATCAGAGCGGACGCCCTGGTGCTGCCATGGTTCCGGCTTCCGTACATCTTTCCCCCTCTTCCCTTGCTTCCGAGGGTCGTCAAGAAGATCAGAGCAGAGGGAGTGCCTGTGATCCTAGTCGCGCCAGATTGGCAGCGCCGAGCATGGTATGCGCAACTAATACAGCTAGTCGCTGACGTTCCCTGGCGACTTCCAGATCGCTCGGATCTGCTTTCTCAGGGCCCGATTTACCACCAGAACTCCAGGGCCCTGTCTTTGATGGCATGGCTGTTGAATCCTGGATTTTAGCACAGACTGGATTCTCTCCTGACGTCATCTCCACCATGATTAGTGCTAGGAAGTCCGTATCCAGACGTATCTATCACCGCACCTGGAAAATACTCTTTTCATGGTGCAAGGATCATGGTCGTTCCCCTTTGGTATTCTCCATTCCGAGAATATTTGAGTTTCTTCAATCCGGACTAAGATCAGGTCTTGCGCTTAGCTCGCTCAAGGGCCAAATTTCGGCATTGTCAGTGCTTTTCCAACAAAGAATTGCCACCAAACCTCAGGTCAGGACGTTTATTCAAGGAGTCTCCCATGTAGCGCCTCCTTATAGGAATCCATTAGAACCATGGGACCTTAACCTGGTTCTTGGGGCCTTACAAGAAGATCCTTTTGAACCGCTGCAGGACGTGTCATTGACCATCCTCTCTTGGAAAGTGGTCTTTCTAGTAGCCATCACGTCAATCAGACGAGTTTCGGAATTGGCAGCTCTGTCCTGCCGTTCTCCGTTCCTGAATTTTCATCAGGACAAGGTGGTTCTCAGAACGTCCCCGTCCTTCATGCCCAAGGTCGTTTCCTCTTTCCATCTCAACGAGGAAATTGTTTTGCCTTCCTTTTGTCCGGCACCAGTCCATCGCATTGAGAAGGCCCTCCACACCCTGGATGTGATTAGGGCGCTGAGACGGTACATCTCGCGGACGGCTCCCTTCCGCAGGTCAGATGCCCTGTTCATACTTCCTCAGGGGCATAGGAAAGGCCTAGCTGCATCCAAAGCAACGCTAGCCAGGTGGATTCGCTCTGTGATTCAGGAATCCTACCGTGTCAGGAACGCGCCCATCCCTTTAGGGATTAAGGCGCACTCTACCCGGTCAGTGGGCGTCTCTTGGGCCATTCGGCACCAGGCCACGGTAGAACAGGTCTGCAAGGCTGCGACTTGGTCCAGTCTGCATACCTTTTCAAAACATTACCAAATTCATTCTCAGGCCTCTGCAGATGCAGCTCTCGGCAGACGCATCCTGCAAGCGTCAGTACCTCAGTCTTAGCTCAGAAGTACATGGGGTATTAGCAGATGTATGCTCCCCACCCAGGGACTGCTTTAGGACGTCCCACTGTCTGTGTCCCCCAATGAGGGTAGGAGAAATAGGGATTTTTGTGTACTCACCGTAAAATCCTTTTCTCCGAGCCATTCATCTGTTGACTGTTTAAGCTCCTACTGCTTTTTTGTATACTGGGTGTATACTGCAGGGGAGGAGTTAACTTTTTTCTTTCTGATTGCTTAGTGTCCTCCTAGTGGCAGCAGCATAACATCCACTGTCTCTGTGTCCCCCAATGAATGGCTCGGAGAAAAGGATTTTACGGTGAGTACACAAAAATCCCTATTTAACGATCGGGCTGAGATAGAGTATACCTCTTGAACAGCATGGAAGAGTCTGCAAGGACTGATATTCACCCTGAACCACCAATGATCGTAAGTGTGCTTAAGGGGCATGGTCTGTATGTAATAGTAAAGACAGGAGTTATTTTAACTTTCCTGTGCTTTACATTAGGAGGATACGGCACCAGTAGCTATGGCTCCGACCCCTATGCAAACCGGCATGTCCTCAGGGAAATCCAAGAAGTTCAGCACCTGCTCGGTTAGGCTGCCAGAGGCATGGGCTAAACAGCTATGCGAAGGATGCATCCTTAAAGTTATTAAAGGCAAACAGGCTTTCTTCTTGGCTGAGATGGGCGCCACGGTTAGAGAGGAGGTTCAGGCTTCCGTCTCAGTTCTCCTACCTGCCCAGTCACCCCAACAGGGACCCCTGTCCCAAGAGACCAAGGTGGGAGATGTAACAATCCTCGGATGAAGAGGTCCAGTCAATAAGTTTGGACCTTGAGGAAGAGGGAGAAATTACCTCGGAACCTCCAGAGGTGGGGAAGAGGTACCTTTTTTCCGTCAGAGAACACAGACGAGCTCCTGTGGGCTGTAAGGAATACAATGCAGATTGAGGAAACCCCAAAACTTCATTCAATCCAAGACGAGATGTTTGGGGGCTTGAGAGCACGGATACGTCAAGTTTTCCCGGTGAATGACCACATCCGTGCGATGATTCTGGAGGAGTGGGAAGACTCAGAAAAGCAGCTGGTCAACCCTCGAGATTTCAGGCTCCGTCTGGCATTTGAACCGGAGGATATTAAGTCTTAGGATTTTCGTCCAAAGATTGATGTTCCGGTGGCCAGGGTATTGAGGAAGACTTCAATTCCCTTTTGAAGATTCTTCTAGCCTCAGAGAGCCCATGGACAGGAAAGCTGATGGACTCCTTAACAGAGCTTGTGAGGCTTCAGTGGTAGTTATGAAAACGAATATAGCTGCCACATCTGTTGCTAGATCCATGCACTTGTGGATCGATCAACTGGAGGACCAGTTAAGTGGGGAAAACTCCTAGGAGTAATATCCTGGAAGGTCTTCCTCTTCCTCTTTTGAGGCTCGCATCGGGTTTTTAGCAGATGCTTCAGCAGAATCTGTGCGGTTTGCAGCCAGAAATAACTTTTTGTCCATTGCTGCTCGTAGAGCTATATGGATGAAGACCTGGTCTGGTGATTACCATTCAAAAAATAAACTCTGCCATACCTTTTTCAGGGTTAAAAGTGTTTGGACCAGTCCTATATAATCTAGAAAATGTCACTGATTAATAAGGGGTTTCCTGAGGAAAAGTCAGAAAGCTACTATCCCTTTCAGAGATCCCGCCCTTCCCATAGACAGGAATATCAGAGGAAAAGAGAAAGCGGGTCACTGGGAAAACTCTAAATGGGGGAAAAGTAGAGTCCTACTATCACGCTTCGGAGACTTCAAGGAGCAGGAGGCATTGACTCCATACCGGTAGGCGGTCGCCTCGGAGAATTCTCGGATTCTTGGAGACTCATCTCTCAGAATCAGTGGGTCTTGAACACCATATCTCAGGGTTATACCCTGGAGTTTGCCAGTTCTCCCCCTGCAAGGTTTATGGTCACAAATCTCCATTCCAAGACCTTCAACTCCCCTATATGGACAGATGTAAGGGATCTGTTAAGATTAAACGTGGTGGTCCCAGTTCCTCATCCAGAAGTGGGTCAGGGTCATTATTCAACTTTTTTCACAATAAAAATAAAACCATCGGGGGAGAGTCGCACCATTATAAACATGACACCTCTAAATCAGTGGATAAGTTACAAGAGGTTCAGAATAGAGTCTCTAAAGACCACCATTCCCATGATAGACCGAAATGCGGTAATGTGCACGATAGACCTAGAGAGCGCGTACTATCACGTTCCAATCCACCCTCGCTCTCAAAAATTTCTACGGTTTGCGCTAAAAATAAAAAATAAGTTCTACCATTTTCAGTTTTGTGCTCTTCCTTTCGGTCTTACATCAGCACCTCGGGTCTTTACGAAACTGGTCGCCAAGATCGTGGCCTACCAAAGACAAAGATGTAGTCATTGTCCCATACTTGGACGATTGTCTTCTAATAGCACGTTCAACTTCCGAATTAAAAGAACTCACCCTGGTGATTTCTACATTGGAAGATCTAGGTTGGATTCTAAACGGGGAAAAGTCGGACTTGCTACCAGGGACCAGAAAGAAGTTTCTAGGTGTTATTGTAGATTCCAGGCAAAGAATCTCTCTATTGCCAGAAGGAAAGAAAAAGGCAGTGAGAGATCAGATCTGCTCTCAGGTGCCAGTTCTGCATCCAAAGCCAGAAAATCTGCAATTATCAGCGTGGATACTGAAAGGGAGATCTTAAGAACTAAAGGTCTCTCCAACCAGGTAATCTCCCACGATCCAGGCCAGCCGTAAACCCGTTACGTGCGCAATCTACAATAAGGTTTGGAAGAGGTTCTGCTTGGAATGTGGTAGCTCTTCTATAGACTCGTCCCAGCCTAGCATCCCTAGAATTCTTGATTTCCTCCAGGCTGGATTTAAGAAAGGATTGAGTCCAAGCACGCTAAAAGTTCACATAGCGACCCTAAGTATCTTCAATTTCCCCTTGGCATCTCATCCGTGGATAGCACGATTCTCTAAAGCCATCCAGAGGTTAAGGCCCACAATAAGATTGGTTCCCCCATGGGATTTAAATCTGGTTCTCGGTGCTCTGTGCAAAGCCCCGTATGAACCAATAGCAGATATAGACATCGCAAAACTCACGCTGAAGACAGTCTTTTTAGTGGTCATCACCTCGGCTAAAAGGCTGGGTGAAATTCAGGCTCGGCTGATACAGAACCCCTATATTCAGATCTACGATGACCATATAAGTCTTAAGCCTAACCCTGGTTTTCTACCTAAAGTGGTTTCTCAAAATTTAGATCCGGAAATAATACTTTGCTCATTTTGCCAGCACCCAAAAAACGCGAAAGAGAAATTCTTCCAATCATTGGCTGTTGGACAGACGGTTATTCACTACTTGGCCACTTGTGAGTGGAGGCAGGTCACAAATTTATTTTTCCAATATGGGGGTAAAAATAAGGGAATAAAGGCATCCAAATATTCTTTAGCTAGATGGATAACCTCTACCATCTCCTTAGCATACAAGGCCAAAAAATTAACTGTACCCGAAGGTCTTAGCGCCCATTCCACCAGAGCGGTTGCAACCTCATGGGCCGAAAGGGCGGGTGCTTCGGTAGAGCAAGTCTGCTACTTGGTCTACGCTAAACACTTTCTGTAAGCACTACAAGATGGACACGTTGACAGGCAGCCAGATGGCCTTCGGCCTTAAGGTGCAGCAGCCCACCCTAATGAGATCTTACTTTGGTATTCTCCATGATGCTGTCAGGAGGGGCGTCCTGGAAAGCGAGAATTAGACCTACTGGTCATATTGTTTCCAGGAATCCATCCTGACAGCACAGGTAATTCCCTCCCTTAAATTTTGTATTTGTGATGATAATCTTGTACTGAATTTCAATAAATAAGATTGCATTCATCCTGGTGTGGTGCTTGGAAAAAAACACGTGGGGGTGGGAGAGGTCTTTTTAACCTCTTGTGTGTTTCCTGTACCTATAAGGATGAAAGGACCAACCTCCATGGTGCTCTCAGGATGGACTCCTGGAAACAATATTACCGGTAGGTATAATCCCCTTCTCTTTTTTTTTTTTTTTTTTTTTTTTTTTTTTTTTTTTTTTTTTTTACAACTGGACCCAACAGGGGACATCTTCCACGGTAGGTCAGTATGGTACCATACAGGGGGACTTCTTTCACTGTAGATCTGTACGGTGCCATATGGGGACATCATCTTCCTCTGTAGGTTTGTACGGTGCCATATTGGGGACATCATCTTCCACTGTAGGTCTCTATGGGGCCACACGGGGAGGGGGATAACTTCCATAGTAGACTAGGTTTGTACAATGCCATATAGGGGGGGAAATATTCCTCTGTAGGTCTGTACGGTGCCATACAGGGGGGACATCTTCCATTGTAGATCTGTACGGTGCCATACAGGGGGGACATCTTCCATTGTAGGTCTGTACGGTGCCATACAGGGGGGACTTTTCCACTGTAGGTCTGTACATTGCCATATGGGGGGGGGGCATCTTCCACTGTAGGTCTGTACATTGCCATATGGGGGGGGGGGCATCTTCCACTGTAGGTCTGTACATTGCCATTTGGGGAGGGGACATCTTCCTCTGTAGGTCTGTATGGTGTCATATGGGGGGTGGGATGGCATCTTCCTCTGTAGTTCTGTACGGGGCCACACGGGGGGTATTTTCCACTGTAGGTCTGTCCAGCGCCATATGGGGGGGACCTCTTCCACTGTAGGTCTCTACATTGCCATATGGGGGGGACATCTTCCTCTGTAGGTCTGTACGGTGCCATATGGGGGGAGGGCATCTTCCTCTATAGGTCTGTATGGTGCCATACATTGAAGGAAGGTATTTGTTTAGAGTGTACAACTCTAAAGAAAGACTTGAGTGAGTTAAGGGCTCGTTCAGACGATGATACAGATGTGTATTGTCAGAGTAGAAATCTGACACCTCCATGACCAATGCTATCCCATAGGGCTGTTAAGATGAGGGTTTTTTTTTTTTTTGTTTTTTGTTTTTTTAACATTGACCAAGTGTCAGTGTGAAGAAAATAAGAAAATCGCCACTAGTGTCTTTCCAGCATCGGATGAGAATAGCCTGTACAAGTGTATAGGTGAAAGAAAATCAAACCCCCAGACAGATCATCTGTGTGGCCTCTGATTTTTACAAATACATTGCAATGGTTAACCTAGGAAACTGCATTTGATCATGCACATGTATAAAACGGACACACTGATGGTGCACAGATGACAATCGCCTCAGTTGTCTGGTTGAAACTCTGACCCCGGCCTAATACGGACACTAACGCTGTAATGGTAGAAATGAAAGCCATTCAGACACGTGGCATACCCGGGCCAACTTTATTTTTTTGTGCATGGTTTAATGACCTGCTTTGGCTAGTTACCGTAAATCTACAACATGGATCAGAAACTGATGCTGCAGTGTATTGGGGCTTTTTTTTTTTTTTGGACACTTTGTCCAGAAAATAGATGGACTTGGGAATGTTTTCATTGTACTTGTTCTATTCATGAAAAACATGTATGCAAAACATCAGTCTGCTTTACTCATTTATATTGTTGCACAGAATAAAATTGCTGTTCTAAGGAAGCTGCACAATTTTTTTTTTTTGGGGAGTTCTTATGTTTCTCACATATAATTAAAATTGCAAAATCCAATGAACAGAGACAGACCATAGCTGGTGTCATAACTGAGATGCAGTGGCACGTGACTTAAAGGGGTAGATGACAGCGTGTTGATCGGTGGGGCTCTGACCACTGGGGTCTGCAACCATTGTCAGAATGGGGAAGTTTTATCTCCTTTACAAAATGGAGTGGCTGGTGAGATGCCTGACCCTGCTCCATTCATTCTCCATAGGGCTGCCGTGCGAAGCCATGCACATCGCTTCAGTCACAATCTTTGCGTTTGGGGTTGCAATTTGACGTTGTGATTTTTGATGCTTAACCAAAGTTACCCCGTAGTCCGGCCACATTCTGACTGTCTGACACTGCCGGGTTAGAAATGAACATGTATCGACTATCGGGGGACAGATATGTTGTGTGGACAGTGGGAAAAAAAACATAAAGGTGTGTCAAAACAACAACAAAAAAACAAAACACTGACCCATTTCCTTCTGTTTGCAGCTGTCACTTCGTATGAGGACCTCGGCCTTCTTGCATTTGGCTCACCAGGGAAGGTACAGTTTTCACTCTTAAGGTTTTTTTTTGTTTTTTTTTATTTATTCATATATCCAAACGCCCTGTGGTTTGATCCTCATGTCCCTGAACAGCAATTCTAAATATATTTCCAAAAACCATTTTGCACAAAAAAAAGTCTGCATTTCCCCCACCACATATTCTGATTTCTCCTGATAATTAGAATAAATTATAATGTTATTTCCCATAAGCTCCGCAGTAACCAGCTGTAATTTGTGTACTGAGAACGCAGGATCATCGGAGGGGAAATAACCACAGGATCATATTTGCAGTTACGGCCATCCGTCTTTCATTCCAGCCAGACGTAATTGCTTATTCCCCTTATTGGCCATTATTTCTTGTTTTCTGCTTAGATCCTAGTGGCGAGCACAATCCTGGTCCAGAACATTGGCGGTAAGAGCGGCCCATGGCGGCACATTTCTACAATGCAAATGCCCAGTAAACTAAAACACACACTAACACTTAGATTGCAATTTTGATACAAATCAAGCAATAAGTGGTAAAATTCCAGGGCTTAGCGGGGTTGTCCGATTTCATAAACTCGTTAGTAAACTCCATTGAGGATTCTTATGAGTTTTTAAAAGTGGTCGTGAAGGATAATCTGTAAGTGGTCGTGAAGGATAATCTGTTTCCTGAGGAACCGGCACTTCCATTATATTCATATAAACCTGTGTAATACTTAATTTCTCCTGTGGAGGCAGTGCAGGGAACTCTTGCTGCTGGTTGTTGCCACAGATGACAGCTGATCTATGGATGCTTAGCAGTGGGACATCCTGTAATCAAGTTATTAGGAAGGCTCTTCTAATAAAAAAATGGATTATGTGAAACCGAGAACCCTCTTCTGTTACTTTTCTCTCTTGCAGGGAAGTACAGGAATCATGTATTTTATGCACGTCTAGCATGTCTTCCTCTCTAAATAGCAGATTGTCCGCTGTTCCCTCTGGGATAGCTTACCTCAGGCCTGTAACAGACATGATGACGTCAGACGTCATTAATCTGAGCTTGTTCCTTGGAGCAGATGTTACATAATGGATCCTAGGTCATATGGTCACTTGTCCTAGCAGAAGCTCCCAACCATGTGGTCACACGCCATCAGCTGCAGCATGAGCCTTGGAGGGTGGTCCTGATGTTTTTTAGCCCTTGCAGTGGTGTTGGTTTGAGCTTTTCACCAATAAAGAAATTAATTATCCATGAGACTCCCACTTAGGACGCCCCCATTCTAGGTATATGTGAATATAGTAGATGTGACCACCACTGCATTCACTGTCCATGGTCACATGCACACTTCTAGTCCCAAATAAGTGAATGGATTAGTGGCCACGCATACACACTACCGCTTCGCATACATGGGGGCACAAGTTCCCGTTATCAGTGGAGGTCCCAGCAGGCAGACCCCTGTGAATCCACTGATACTCAGATTTACTAGCTTTTTTTTTTTGTTTTTACAAGTGTATGCAGATATTTTTTATTTTGGTGAGTTGTATGCATGGCCTCCCTCCACTATATACTTTGTGTGCGCTCCTCCACTTACATGTGGCTGTAAGTGCAGGTTCAGTAGACCATGTAATACCATTTAGGAACATTTGTAACAAAAAGGAAGCCAAACACCTTTACAGCTGGCATTAGTTCCTGGCTTATTTAGTTGGAGACAGGGAAAAGGCAAATCTCCCAGACCGTGCACGCTCCTATTAGTTCTGCTGTACAAGCACATGGGTTGAAAGTCCTTGTTTACAGCGTTTCTCAACACTACCCTTAAGAAACCTCCTTACACTTATGTAACGGTTATATCCGCCCAATGTTCCCCTATTTGTACACCCCCCACAAGAGGAATTGCCTGCATCTAGGAGATGCTTATCCCAGAAAATCTCAAGGCGGCAGGTTTGCTGCGTGTAGGCGACAGGTTTGCTGTGGATGCACAGCCCATCTGTTAGTAGCATGCATCCATTTTTGGATTAAACTTCTGTCCTATTAAAGTGCAACTCTGGGTGAAATTTGCAACAAATCTGCATGTAACACAAGTGCAGAAAAACATATAGCCCCTTCCTGCTACAATGTCCCCCATCCTGGGCCTCTTAAAGTAACAATGCTCCCAGTTTTGCCCCTATTCACTGACACATTTAAAATAAAAAGCTCTTCGCTGCTCCTACGGCGCGCGTTGTCCTCTTCTATAGCTGGCGCAGAGGCCCACAACTGTCTTTAGTGTGCCTGCTATGTGGGATGCGTGATGTCATGGCTATGTGTGGCCTCTAACTGGCATGCCGACATCAGCTGCAGCCATTGATTGGCCAGTGGCGTGTATTGCGGTGCAGGGACCTGGTGGGTCTTTGCACCGCAATACAATACAGCTGAAACAGGCCCTGGTGTCCTGCACTGACCCAGCTGCACCCTCTGCAACCACAATCGTTGTACCCCTGGTTTGACCGGTACTGTTTGGGGCAACTATTGCTCCTCAACATCCCACTTATCTTGAATTTTACACATTTACACTATTGTTACGTTGAATTGGATTTCGAAATCCGCCCGTTTCTTTCTGCGCTGCTTACGACATATGTCGTGAATGGAAAATGTGGATTTCGGCAAGCGAGGATTATATGTTCCCTCTCCGTGTGTTTTGATTGCTACTTCTTAATGACTGATATACTGCCTGCACGCTGTAAGCACCGGTGACGCCAAGGTTTAAAATAGCCTATCCTTCAGACCGCGGCTGTACCCTCGGTATCACAGCGGGAGCGTAAACTGCTGGGTTAGCGCAATTTGTCTGCCTTTGATTCGAAACCTCTTTATGGCCACTGTGCTGTTAACCCTATTGCAGCCCGGTTCCTATTAATCATTACTAAACACAAATCCTACACTTTTTTTTTTTTTTCTCCAGAAATTCTCTAAAGTCTAATTTCTGCATTTTTAAGATGCATCTGCTGCCCGAAGAATTGGGTTAATCATCTCTCCTCACAAAATCCCTGACACCTAATTAACACCTTACTTGCTAAATTTGTTAAAAAATGTTGCAGACCTTTCCTTACCCCCACAACCTTTTCTGTCAGAAACCAGATACTCTCCGCTTTCACCGTCTGGCTGAGCTGACCTCTGTAGCGCGGCTTTGGATGGATGTCAGCTTTTTAACAAGATTGGGTTGTGTTCTGTCATTATGCAATGTGAAACAAGAAATTTTGTGCTTGGTAAAATGTAAAAATAGGAATTACGATCGTAAAGTGATATATTTTTTTTTCATCAGTTGTAACTGCACTGTTGCCAGTAGGGGGCGTTTCACCAGCAGTATCTGATGAGGCTATAGGCCGGTAATCCACATCGAAAATCCACTAACAGCTTTGCGTCCATGGGTCTGTGTCATAAATCGGATGGCACACGGAGACCATCCATGTTACTTACAACCTAGTGAAGATTAGCATTCTGAATCTAATGGGTGAAGCTTCGAAAACCTCCATCTTTTTGCACGTGAGAAAAATGGGTGCCAAATGGGTGACGTTGTGAAAAAGGCTTCAGCAAATCTAGAGAGAAATGCACACCAAATTATGCATATTTGTCTTTTAAAAAAAAAAAAAAAAAAAAAAAAATGGACTGACTCCCCTCCCTGGTGCTTCCATGGTCTCTGGTGAACTTTGTACATCCAGTGTCCGCCTAGAATCGGATCGGGCCAAGGACACTTTATGCCGTAAGCACCTTTGCGGTCACACGGAACAGCAGGTGATATATGTATCGAACACGTCACCAATTTTCTATGGAAATATATTTCTAAAGGTGCTGTTGACATGAAATTCTCCCCAGATGTCAGTAACAACCGATCCAATCCACACAAACTAAGAAATCAAACCATAGATGTCCATAAGTTACTGTATGTGTAATAATCAGAGGTGACGCAGGGAAAAAGCAATGGAAAGTCCTGACACCATATGAAATCTATCAGTAATTAGAAAGGATTCTTGCCACTTAGTGTAAAATATCAACTGGTTAAATTCTAAAAAGGTGTCTTATTGCCAAAGTGCCACACAAGAAACTTCTCATGATTGATAAAACCAGTGAGTGGTCTCAAGACCTCTCCAACCTTATTGTTGCAAAACACATTGATGGCATTGGTTACAGAAGAATTTCTAAACTACTGAATCTTTCAGTAAGCTCTGTTGGGGCCATAATCCAGAAGTGGAAAGAACATTATTTCACCATAAACTGGCCATGACCAGGTTCTCCCCATGAGATTTCAGACAGAGGAGTGAAAAGAAGAAGATTAGAGTTGTCCAAGAGCCAAGGACCACCTGTGGAGAGCTACAGAAAAGGGCCTGTCACACTAAGCGATATCGCTAGCAATATCGCTATAACGTCACTAGTTTTTGTGACGTTATAGCGATATCGCTGTGTCTGATACTTACCTCCGACCGCTCCCCCGCTGGTTATCGCTGGTTATCGCTGGTCGCGCGAGAACGTCCTGGACCATTTCTCGGCGGGCGCTTCCTGCTGTGGAGACGAGCGACGCGGGCGGGAGGACGTCAGGATCGCCTCATCTGACAGGTAAGTAACAACCCCCGACCCCTGCTATGTCGCTGGTGAGATCTGCCTGTGTGGCAGCTCACTAGCGACCACTTAGCGATGTACCAGCGATCCTGACAGCGTCATATCGCTGGTCGGGATCGCTGGTGCATCGCTAAGTGTGGCAGCACCAACAGACCTGTAATCAGCAAGTACAATGTTTCAAAGAAAACCGTAAGTAATGCGCTCAACCTCTGTGGCCTGTATGCACGCTTGCCATGCAAGACTCCATGGCCTGTATGCACGCTCACCATGCAAGACTCCATGGCCTGTATGCACGCTCGCCATGCAAGACTCCATGGCCTGTATGCACCCTCGCCATGCTAGACTCCGTGGCCTGTATGCACCCTCGCCACGCAAGACTCCGTGGCCTGTATGCACGCTTGCCATGCCAAGACTCCGTGGCCTGTATGCACGCTTGCCATGCCAAGACTCCGTGGCCTGTATGCACGCTTGCCATGCCAAGACTCCGTGGCCTGTATGCACGCTTGCCATGCCAAGACTCCGTGGCCTGTATGCACGCTTGCCATGCCAAGACTCCGTGGCCTGTATGCACGCTTGCCATGCCAAGACTCCGTGGCCTGTATGCACGCTTGCCATGCCAAGACTCCGTGGCCTGTATGCACGCTTGCCATGCCAAGACTCCGTGGCCTGTATGCACGCTTGCCATGCCAAGACTCCGTGGCCTGTATGCACGCTTGCCATGCCAAGACTCCGTGGCCTGTATGCACGCTTGCCATGCCAAGACTCCGTGGCCTGTATGCACGCTTGCCATGCCAAGACTCCGTGGCCTGTATGCACGCTTGCCATGCCAAGACTCCGTGGCCTGTATGCACGCTTGCCATGCCAAGACTCCGTGGCCTGTATGCACGCTTGCCATGCCAAGACTCCGTGGCCTGTATGCACGCTTGCCATGCCAAGACTCCGTGGCCTGTATGCACGCTTGCCATGCCAAGACTCCGTGGCCTGTATGCACGCTTGCCATGCCAAGACTCCGTGGCCTGTATGCACGCTTGCCATGCCAAGACTCCGTGGCCTGTATGCACGCTTGCCATGCCAAGACTCCGTGGCCTGTATGCACGCTTGCCATGCCAAGACTCCGTGGCCTGTATGCACGCTTGCCATGCCAAGACTCCGTGGCCTGTATGCACGCTTGCCATGCCAAGACTCCGTGGCCTGTATGCACGCTTGACATGCCAAGACTCCGTGGCCTGTATGCACGCTTGACATGCCAAGACTCCGTGGCCTGTATGCACGCTTGACATGCCAAGACTCCGTGGCCTGTATGCACGCTTGACATGCCAAGACTCCGTGGCCTGTATGCACGCTTGACATGCCAAGACTCCGTGGCCTGTATGCACGCTTGACATGCCAAGACTCCGTGGCCTGTATGCACGCTTGACATGCCAAGACTCCGTGGCCTGTATGCACGCTTGCCAAGCCAAGACTCCGTGGCCTGTATGCACGCTTGCCATGCCAAGACTCCGTGGCCTGTATGCACGCTTGCCATGCCAAGACTCCGTGGCCTGTATGCACGCTTGCCATGCCAAGACTCCGTGGCCTGTATGCACGCTTGCCATGCCAAGACTCCGTGGCCTGTATGCACGCTTGCCATGCCAAGACTCCGTGGCCTGTATGCACGCTTGCCATGCCAAGACTCCGTGGCCTGTATGCACGCTTGCCATGCCAAGACTCCGTGGCCTGTATGCACGCTTGCCATGCCAAGACTCCGTGGCCTGTATGCACGCTTGCCATGCCAAGACTCCGTGGCCTGTATGCACGCTTGCCATGCCAAGACTCCGTGGCCTGTATGCACGCTTGCCATGCCAAGACTCCGTGGCCTGTAGGCACGCTCGCCATGCCAAGACTCCGTGGCCTGTAGGCACGCTCGCCATGCCAAGACTCCGTGGCCTGTAGGCACGCTCGCCATGCCAAGACTCCGTGGCCTGTAGGCACGCTTGCCATGCCAAGACTCCGTGGCCTGTATGCACGCTTGCCATGCCAAGACTCCGTGGCCTGTATGCACGCTTGCCATGCCAAGACTCCGTGGCCTGTAGGCACGCTTGCCATGCCAAGACTCCGTGGCCTGTAGGCACGCTCGCCATGCCAAGACTCCGTGGCCTGTAGGCACGCTCGCCATGCCAAGACTCCGTGGCCTGTAGGCACGCTCGCCATGCCAAGACTCCGTGGCCTGTAGGCACGCTCGCCATGCCAAGACTCCGTGGCCTGTAGGCACGCTCGCCATGCCAAGACTCCGTGGCCTGTAGGCACGCTCGCCATGCCAAGACTCCGTGGCCTGTAGGCACGCTCGCCATGCCAAGACTCCGTGGCCTGTAGGCACGCTCGCCATGCCAAGACTCTGTGGCCTGTAGGCACGCTCGCCATGCCAAGACTCTGTGGCCTGTATGCATGCTCTCCATGCCAAGACTCTGTGGCCTGTATGCATGCTCTCCATGCCAAGACTCTGTGGCCTGTATGCATGCTCTCCATGCCAAGACTCCGTGGCCTGTATGCACGCTTGCCATGCCAAGACTCCATTGCTGACCAAAAAGCCTGTGACATACTGGGAGAATATAATCTGGTCAGATGAGTCCAAAATTGAACTCTTTGACACCATAATACACAGCACATTTGGAGGCCTAAAGGCGCTGCATATTCCCCCCAAAACACTGTACCATATGGGATCTTTGCTTCGTTGAATTGTCATGGAAAAATCACTGTTACAAGGGTTGTCTACATTTATGGACATTTATTTTACTTGAATGCATGTATTGGAAGCTGAACAAAAAATGTTGTTTTTCTTAAGATATTGCACCATTTCCCTTCTATAACCTTTGTGTTGCACTGTCTTTTCCTGGCTGCAGAAGGAGGTAACTCAGAATGTCAGAAGTTTGTATCTCTTTTCTGAGCTCTTTTCAGCTGATTTATGACCACAGATCACACCATAGTTGAATATGCAGAGACACAAAGCGCCAGATAGTGCTAAATTTTAACTGAAACTAAATGGGGGAAAAATGATTTTTAGCCTAAAATGCATGATTTTAAGAAAAATAAAAGAATATCTTTCCCAAAAGAGGACAACCCCTTTAATGTAGGCCATATTAGTGTGCTCTTTATAGCAAGGACATTGCAGCGCTGCATCCAACCATGTGATCTAGTGTAATTGTGTAACACCCCAGTATTAATTTGACGTTCTGTAGGGTCGGACAAATATTGACATGGGATTGGTCGCTATGAGTTACTGCTATTGCGCACTTTTGAACTTCAGATAGTAAATCACTCCCTACTGTCACAGTTCTGGATAGCCGGAGTCAGGCTGAGGAAACTTGATGCTTTACGTTGAAAATGCACTTGATTGTGTGATGAAAGAGCAGAGAGGATGGAAAACATTGTCAGCCATCTAATTAGATCAGCGCCTGGCCGGGAGGTGTGGTGCCACACTGCCATCTGGTGGATGCAAATGTGCATACACCACCAGGCTACTAGTAGAGGAATGGGCTTCTGCATCCATTGAGCCAGAAACATTATAGGTCAAAGCTCAGCAGAAATATAGTGATAGTGGTGTTTTTTTTTTTTTTTTCATTTTTCCACAAAGCAGAAGATCATGTTCTAAAATGTATAGTGTATTAATAAAAAGTGAGACTGCACGTTGGTATTGTAATGGATGGCTGATAAGACCTCAAGGGTATCCTGTAACGTGGTCAGACCTCCACTGAACATTAACCCCATTTAATCTAAAGGTTTGCTTTTTTTATTTTTTGGGCTGGGGGGCGGCCCTCCTGGCTGTGGGGGGCGGCCCTCCTGGCTGTGGGGGGCGGCCCTCCTGGCTGTGGGGGGCGGCCCTCCTGGCTGTGGGGGGCGGCCCTCCTGGCTGTGGGGGGCGGCCCTCCTCTTATAATTTTATGACCTATTTTATATTATTATGGCAGCCGCCAATAATGAGACACAGAATGTGTAAATTGCAGTGGCTTTCAGCCCTTCACATGCAGATTGTGTTGAGGGTTTGCTATTGATTTTTCCTCCTGTGATGTGGTGGCACAGCGTGGGCCTATAGACTTCCATGGATGCCATATGCACGTGTCCTTGGATACCTCCCTAGTGATTCCACATTGCTGCCTCCTCTCGGCTACAGTGATCGGCACACTACGTACCATCTTGCTCCGTCTTTCACTCCCGCGACATATATTTCACATAGGAAGTACATTACTTTTGAGGAGATTCTGACACATTCTGTCCTCACCAGACTCTCCCTACAAATGTTTATTATAGAAATGAAAGAATCCCAAAGCTGCAGGATAAACAGGTGACTTCCTCCCATAGTGCATCTGTTTGTTTAGTGATGGCTAATTAATCCTTTAAGTAGCTGACAGCCTTCCCCCAAGTGCTGAAAGTCCGATTGTCTTCCTAATTCAGTGTAAACACTCCATATTGTCACTGGTACAGGCCAAAATGGGAACTCTACCCCGCGTGTAACCCCTTCCAAGACGAAAAGTGCATTGCTTGAGTGTAAAGTGATGCGAACTCTAAGGCCATGTGCACACTGTCCGTGTTTGCAGCAGATTTTCCTGAGTGTCGGCAGAGAAAACACTGCAAACTGTTTTGTTTTTGTATGTGAATTTTTTTTCCCACATTCTTTTTTTGCTGCAGAAACATGAAGATAATTAACATACAGGTTCAAATCGGTAGGAAAAAAAAAATACGTTCCATGTGCATGAGATTTCATAAATCTCATCCACTTTGCCGATACAGCAAAACAGCGTATTTTCCGTAGTGAAAATGCTTCTGAAACGCAACGTGTGAACAAGCCCTATGGTAACGCAAAGCAGAGATTTAATTCCTTATATATAAAGAATCTTGTGTATTTCCATTAGGAGGATCGCCGTGATAAATGGCCGGCATAAGGGTTTATAGCGGGTGACTGATATTACAGGGTCCTACACTAGAGCACCAGTTATGGGGGACTTGTTGGGTTACATCTAGGTTTCATAGCTGTCCCTGGGTTTTTAAGTGATATCTTAGATGATACATGAAGGACATGATGTTTCTGTGGGGCGCAAATCGGAAATTTTCTGCTATAAGAGAGAAAAACTAAAACGCGTAGAAGATGGCGACCAGATAGATTAGTCGCATAGAGTTTGCGCCCTGAATGGCATCCCATTCGTTAAAAAAATTGCAGAATCCAGAAATGTCACTGGATCGTTACAGAAGGCCTTCTCCCAGGCGTCATGGTTTTTCTATGTTCTGTTTTTTCTATTCTTCCTGTTGGGTAGTTATCAGGTCCCGGGAGGTGTGTAGCCTGGCCCTGAAGGGGTTAATCCAGCTCGTAATCGCCTGAAACACGATATTACTTACTCTAGCTGACCTGCTGTTCTGTTCCTCCGCCTGGAGAGGTGAGGACGCTGGCGGAGGCGCTGCGCCGGGCTGCAGGCGGCAGCTGTATTCCTGGGGCCACATATGGCAGTGGGATATTTCCAAGTGTGAGAGATTCTCCATAATTCAGGAATATCTCCTTTTTTTTGCGCTGACCCTGTTCCTGCTTTTACTTGACCTTCCAGTAGGTATCGGGCACTTAACATTCACATCGGTGACATTTCACATAAAACAACATTCTCGGGTTTCTTGTTCCCTTTTACTTCTAATGAATATTGCTTCTGTGAAAATATCATTAAAATGCTCTCACATTGGGATAAAGGATGGTATTGTGCGGCTTTGGGGGCAGCTGGTAAACTAGGACACCGTCAGTCCTATGGTTAAGGAGGTAAAACCATATATAGCCGATCATCGCAGAAATCGGGTAATACCGGTTTCAGTTTCCCTACAGCACCACCACAGGAGAAACTGAGTATTACACAGCGCCCATTCAAGTAAATGTTTTTTTTTTTCCTACTTGTCCGGGTCCATCAGAGTGAGAGATGCTCTCTGGAACCATTTCTTCAGGAACAGAGGACTTCTGCGCAATCAGTTCTTTAAAGGGGTGCAAGAAAATGAAATGGCTGAAAAAATATATAAAATTAAATTTCACCCTTTCCGACTTGGGGCGTAATCCTACGTCTGTTTCTTGTATAAAGCCGCGCCATGCCCAGTGGATGCCGGCTGTATCATACAGTTGGTATCTACCTGTAACTGCAGTAAGCAGCATTTTCTCTGGTTGCTGCTGTCAGTCACTAACAGAAGCATATGAATAGCAGGATTTCCGGTGGGCGTGCGCTAGTTCTCATTGCCTCTAGTGACGTGATTGGGGTATGCCAATTGTGATAACTAAAGACCCCCATGACTGTCTTTGACTTCAAAGGAAATTGTAATTTTTCTCTACATAATGCAATATGGTAGTACGTGGAACAAGCCCTCAAAAAACTGCAGGCACAAATCCTCTAAAATCACTAAAAAATAAAGTTAAAAACAAAAATTTAGAATGAAAGTTTTAAATCCCCCTTTTCCCGATTTGAAAATATAAAGAAATAATAAAAAAAATTAAAAAATAGGCATATTTGGTAAAGCAGTGTCTGTAAAAGTCTGAGCTATCAAAATAAGAAGTGGTACAGAAACTGTCAAAATTGCTGTTTTTTTTTTTTTTTTGGTCACCACACCTTCCTAAAATTTTAATATGGAACACAAATTCTTATCAATAGAAATAAAAGTTCGCCATGTGAAAAAAAAAGAGCTCTGAAACGCCATCGATGGAAAAATAAGTGGTGCAGTAAAACGAAAATGGGGAGTTGTTTTTGTTTTTGTTTTTTTTTCTTTTCAAAGAAAGTTTTCTAAAGTTTTTAGTTTTCTCCACCTAAATTAAAAAAAACAATATACTGATTTTCTCATTGGAATCCTACTTACATGGGAATCCATATTGGAAGTCATTGCATATTTTTTATCATTTCATCACAATTACAATTTTCTTTTCCTATTTCACCACATTGAATATCTTAATTCAAAACTACCAAAAACTACATTTTGTCTTGAAAATAAAAACCTGTTGAGGGAGAACTTAAACAAAAAAAAGCAAACCTTTGACGAGAGGGGGAAAAAAAAAGGGCAGAAAAAAAATATTGTCCGCTGCTGAAAAGGGTTAATATGTATAAACATCTGCACGGCTGTTTTGCCCCCACTTGAAATTTTCACACGTGATATGCATTGTGTAGGACTATAGAACTACAGGGAACTGATAGGTTTTACTTTACCTAATCTCTCTTTTTCTTCCTTTTTTTTTTTTTTTTTTTTTTTTTTTTTTTTTTTTTCTTTTTGCAGCAATGTCTTCCTATCTGTTCATTGTTAAATCTGAACTACCAGCCGCCATTGCTGGGTTCTTGGCTGACGACCACACTGGGTGAGTGTTACCAGTAATAGCATTACGGGGGAAGGAAATAAACTGGACGTCAGTTCAATTCCAAGATATAATATCTTGCCGTTTTTACACTTCATTTTAGAACACTGAACTGGATATTAAAGGGAATCTATCAGCAGGTTTTTACTATGTAATCTGAGCGCAGCATGGTGTAGGGGCAAAGACCCTGATTCCAGCAATGTGTCACTTACTGGACTGTGTGCTGCCTTTTCAATAAAATCAGTGTTTTATCAGAAGATTCACTACCAGGACTAGGTTTCTCGTGCTTCCTAGTCCAGCCATTCCCCCATCACTGATTGGTAGCTTTCTGTGTGCAATGTATATTGATAGAAAGCTGCCAATCAGTGGTGTGGGCGGGGTTATACAGGGCTCCGCATTCTGAGCTCTGCTAGAGAAAACTGTGATTGCCTCACAACAGCTGCTCCCAGTAAATTAAGTAACACCTCGCTGGAATCAGGATCTTTGCCCCTACATCATGCTGCTGACAGATTCCTTTGGAAGCATTTCTCTAGTGAAGTGTTATTGGAATTGCCTTTGTTACATGATGCCTTATGCACATGGCCATATTATGGCTACCTGTTGGTTTCAGTTTGTGCCATTTTATAGAGGCTATTTGGTTTGGATCAGGAAACTTGTGGCCACTCCGTGCTATAACGGATGTGTGAATGCGTCCCGCAGTCTCGCCCCACGAGCTACGAAGGAACCCCCGCAGCAGTAATTGACCGGCAAAACTTGCAATATGTCAATATCTGCAGTAGATATAATCGCTCCTTGCAATGCTGAAAGGTGAAATATGCGTCATATCTTCAATGCAGCCCTTTTTTTTTTTTTTTAATTTCCGCTGCAGAACTTTCTCAGTCCCTTTTCCTAAGACAGCAACAGAACTACAAGTCCCAGCAAACAACCTCTTACAGCTTTCAAACTGGTCCTGATCATTTCTCCTATTACCCATGTGTGTTTCAGGGTCTGGTACCTGGACGGTAGATGGCTGCTGATAATTACAGCAGTGTGCATTGTACTCCCGTTGGCTCTGCTCCCCAAAATAGGTAAGGGAAAAAGTAAAATTATGTATTATGGGATAAGTCTCCTTTTTAACGGGATGGCAAAAGGAAAGGGGCCCCGGTAAAAGGTAAAGAGACTTTTTTTTTTTTTGGGTGGGGGAATATTTTAATTTGTTGCAGCCAGGGGGCCTGGCTCATTTAGCCATTACTTAGGTTGCAGTAGTATGTTGTCTGTTACACAAAAAAAAAATAAAATCTTTACAGGAGAACATAAAAGGGCAGCTTTTACTTACGGCATTCCATTAGCGGTAAAGCTCGTCCTAATTCGGCCCTACAAAACGACATGAATGATCTGTGACAGGCACTGGGAAAAGGCTGTTATTCTGAGCCGTAAGCTCCAGATACCACGCACTGTAAAATAAAACATACCAGAAATGTAAAACCTTAGCTCTGCATTAAGATCGGGTTCCATATAAATTGCTTTTTATTTTACTGTTATTTTACAGGCTTTCTTGGCTACACAAGTAGTTTGTCATTTTTCTTTATGGTCTACTTTGCCATTGTGGTAAGTCCTTAAAATAACTCTTTCTGGGGGCTTAAGTGGCCGAAATGACTTGCTCCCTTCTACACTTCTTTAATGAGTCCAGGCTGAAAGGCTTTTTTTTTTTTTTTTTTATTCATTGTGTTTTTTTTTTTTTTATTTCCTGTAATGCATTTTTATCACCTACACCTCTTGGATTGAGTTGTAGGTCACGGTGGGTTTCAGGAGTCAAATATGCAGAAATAATAAATTTTAGATTTTTAAAGTTTTAGGAAGTCTTTAGAATTTAATCTACCTCTAGAGGACAAATATTATTTCATACCTTGTAGGAAGAGAAGGGGAAAAATTCTGACTTGGGCTGCACCCAACTGTGTCACCTTTTAAAAGGAGTCATGTAGCGCCCAGTTGATTGCCGGAATTCTGCAACATGAGGAGTGAAACTGTTTGTGAGGCGATACAAAGGTTTTTCTCATTCTGTACGAGTTGTGACTGTAAAAACAAAAAATAAAATAGATTTGTAAAATGTATTTCCATGTGTACTAAGTATACACACTGCTCAAAAAAGTAAAGGGAACACTCAAGTAACACATCCTAGATCTGAATGAATTATTCTCATTGAATACTTTGTTCTGTACAAAGTTGAATGTGCTGACGACGAAATCACACAAAAATCATCAATAGAAATCAAATTTATTAACCAATGGAGGCCTGGATTTGGAGTCATACACAAAATTAAAGTGGAATGTAATGTCCTTAAAACAAGTCAATGATGCTCAGTATTGCGTGTGGACTCCATGTGCCTGTATAACCTCCCTACTGTACAACGCCTGGGCATGCTCCTGATGAGGCGGCGGATAGTCTCCTGAGGGATCTCCTCCCAGACCTGGACTAAAGCATCCGCCAACTTCTGGACAGTCTGTGGTGCAATGTGACGTTGGTGGATGGAGCGAGACATGATGTCCCAGATGTGCTCAATCGAGATTCATGTTTGGGAACGGGCGGGCCAGTCCATAGCTTCAATGCCTTCATCTTGCAGGAACTGCTGACACACTCCAGCTACATGAGGTCTGGCATTTTCCTGCATTAGGAGGAACCCAGGGCCAACCGTGCCAGCATATGGTCTCACAAGGGGTCTGAGGATCTCATCTCTGTACCTAATGGCAGTCAGCCTACCTCTGGCGAGCACATGGAGGGCTGTGCGGCCCTCCAAAGAAATGCCACCCCACACCATTACTGACCCACTTGCAAACCGGTCATGCTGAAGGATGTTGCAGGCAGAAGATCGCTCTCCACGGTGTCTCCAGACTCTGTCAGGTCTGTCACATGTGCTCAGTGTTAACCTGCTTTCGTCTGTGAAGAGCACAGGGCGCCAGTGGCGAATTTGCCAATCCTAGTGTTCCATGGCAAATAACAAGCGTCCTGCAGTGTTGGGCTGTGAGCACATCCCCCATGTGTGGACGTCGGGCACTCAGACCATCCTCATGGAGTCTGTTTCTAACCGTTTGTGCAGACACATGCACTTTGTGGCCTGCTGGAGGTCATTTTGCAGGGCTCTGGCAGTGCTCCTCCTTGCACAAAGGCTGAGGTATCGGTCCTGCTGCTGGGTTCTTGCCCTTCTACGGCCCCCTCCATGTCTCCTGGTGTACTGGCCTGTCTCCTGGTAGCGCCTCTGGACACTACACTGACAGACACAGCAAACCTTCTTGCCACAGCTCGCATTGATGTGCCATCCTGGATGAGCTGCACTACCTGAGCCTCTTGTGTGGGTTGTGGAATTCGTCTCATGCTAGCACGAGTGTGAAAGTACAGCCAACATTCAAAAGTGACCAAAACATCAGCCAGAAAGAATTGGTACTGAGATGTGGTCTGTGGTCCCCACCTGCAGAACCACTCCTTTATTGAGGGTGTCTTGATAATTGCAAATAATTTCCATCTGTTGTCTATTCCATTTGCACAACAGCACGTGAAATTGATTGTCAATCAGTGTTGCTTCCTAAGTGGACAGATTTCACAGAAGTTTGATTTACTTGGAGTTATATTCTGTTGTTTAAGTGTTCCCTTTATTTTTTTGAGCAGTGTACTATTTACAGAGAGCGGGGCCCTCCTTCTGAAGCTGGTAGGGTGCTACTCTAAACAACAATGGATTGTTGTGTTTGGGTTATCTGATGAAGGCCTGGTTCAAATCGAAACGTTACATATTTTGCGGATACTGATAACACTAATGATTTGGCACGGCATGGGAATGCATGGCCCAGACATCTGTTGTTTGCCATACAGTGAGATCCATCAGGCTTAGGCTATAATGCCGCCTGTGAAGACACATTGGTCAGGAGGTGCTCTAGTCCGCTAGCCGAAACCACATGGACCAGGGCACATCCCACCGAATGCCTACTCTCTTTTCCCCATGGGAGTAATACAACTTAGACGACTCTGGGTGAGGGTCATACAGTGTGGCAATGCTTTTATTGAACCACAAAACAGGCAAATAACGCATTGGATAGTCCTAGCAAAATACCCAAGATGGTGCAAAATACCCAAGATGGTGCAAAATTAATAAGTCTCACACTGCCGCTCAGGATCGGTGTCAGAACCCAGGCAGGTGCCAGGGCCCACTAACCATCGGGGACACCGACGCACTATGGGAGCCCGGTGCCAGTGGCCGTGAGTGGACCACTTGCTCAGGGCCCCGGCACTTGCGATACTTGCCTCTCCCCGTTCCTGCGCTGCGGCGTCTTCTGACCCTGACGTTCAGGTCAGAGGGTGCACTGACATTACATCTCTGCGCCCTCTGCCTGAACAGTCAGTGCAGAGAACCGGAAGACTGCGTCGCTGAGGATTCTAGAGCAGAGGAGGGGCCAGTTAGGAGAGGTGAGTATTTCATTATTTTTTTTATATATGTTTGGAGCATCAAATGGGGCTCATTATATATGGAGCATCATATGGGGACCATTTTATATGGAGCCCATTATGTATGGAACAATATATGGGGTACATTATTTTGTATGGAGCATTATATCGGGTCCATTATATTGTATAGCTCATTATATGGGGCTCATTATTCTGTATGGAGCACTGTGTGATGGCCATAATACTGTATGGAGGACTATACTGTCCCGTTTCTGAGCTATTGATATCACTCATGTAATGTAAGAACTAAGTGGCGTGACATCTTTGGCATTGTAGTATACCTATATTTTTCTGCTGTATCAGTACATCATGAATCGTGGTATGTGTAAAAGGGACTGAAACTCTTTCACTCGGGGCCCACGACAACCTGGAGCCAGTCCTGCTTCCTCTGACTCGCCAGGATAAGAGCAGCTGTGATTTCAGAGCTTCTAGAGCTGACTACCCCACCTGTGGCACGCTCAGAGAGCAGTTAGGAAGCTGACAGTCCATTGAGGTACAAGGCCAGTTGACTGGAGGGACATAACCCTCCTTTTGTCACTCTTTAGCCCCAAAAGTCGCAAAAATGCTCCGAATTGAAAACTTGACCACAAACCTTTCTCCAGGCAGAAATCTGAGTGTGATGCACCAAAAGAATACAACATTTGGTAAAAGTCACATTTTATGAATCTGACTAAGCAAATATGTAGAGAGGAACGAAAACGTTATGAAAAACCTTTTAAAAAGTGTCGCAAAACTGATAGAGGATAAGGTCCAAGTAGTAAAGCCACTAAAAAGGAGGAAATTACTTGAGAAATGGAAAAAATAGCAATGATGTTTATAAAGGGGGAAAAAAATGTAGAATATCATGGCTAGATATAGTGTTCTTATTAGTGATTAGGGCAGAGGTCCCCAATGTCAGTCCTCGAGGGCTGAACCAGTGCAGGTTTTCAGGATTTCCTTACTATTGCACATGGATTGGAATCATTACCTAATGTGCAATACTAAGGAGATCCTGAAAACCTGCACTGGTTCAGCCCTCGAGGACTGACATTGGGGACCTCTGGATTAGGGAGTGTTACCTGCCCGTTACTTAGGCATTGTAGATGATTTGACACAGACCACGACCATTTTTATTCATTTTTTCCTCATGTGGGAAAGCCATATAGTAACAATTTATAACAACACTCCTTGTTCTGAACTCACAGTAATAGTGTGAAAAATATGTATTTGATACCCTAAAAATAAGTATTTTGATACAGACTTGTTCACTGTGTGCATTGCCCATGTGTTTATATTCAATTAGTTTCTTGTTTCTGCAAGATTAGGGAGGTCTCCACCCCTTCTTTGTGTGCCGTGCACATATAAGCCTTTTTCCACAGCGTGTCCACATCGAACATTACCTTTCTGAATCCTGCTCATATAGGTATTTATTATTATTATAGCGCCATTTATTCCATGGCACTTTACATGTGAGGAGGGGTATACATAATAAATACAAGTACAGTAACCTTAAACAATACAAGTCACGACTGGTACAGGATGAGAGAGGACCCTGCCTGCCAGAGCTCACAATCTACAAGGGATGGGTGAGGATACAGTAGGCGAGGGTAGAGCTGTTCGTGCAGTGGTTTGGTGGATCGGTGGTTACTGCAGGTTGTAGGCTTGTCGGAAGAGGTGAGTCTTCAGGTTCTTTTTGAAGGTTTCCATGGTAGGCGAGAGTCTGATATGTTGTGGTAGAGAGTTCCAGAGTGGGGGGGATGCGTGGGAGAAATCTTGTATGCGATTGTGGGAAGAGGAGATAAGAGAGGGGAGTAGAGAAGGAGATCTTGTGAGGATCGGAGGTTGCATGCAGGTAAGTACCGGGAGACGAGGTCACAGATGTATGGAGGACTCAGGTTGTGGATGGCTTTGTATGTCATGGTTAGGGTTTTGAACTGGAGTCTTTGGGTAATGGGGAGCCAGTGCAGGGATTGACAGAGGGGAGAGGCCGGGGAATAGCGGGGGGACAGGTGGATTAGTCGGGCAGCAGAGTTTAGAATAGATTGGAAGGTTGCGAGGGTGTTAGAGGGGAGGCCACAGAGCAGGAGGTTGCAGTAGTCAAGGCGGGAGATGATGAGGGCATGGACTATGGTTTTTGCAGATTCTTGGTTGAGGAATGTACTATACACATGATTAGGTTTTTAAATACATCAGTTAGGAATTGCACTGATATGGGTTATCTTGACGTTTTTCATAGTAACATAGTGATTAAGGTTGAAGGAAGACTTTAAGTCCATCTAGTTCAACCCATATCCTATCCTAACTTTCCCTAACATGTTGATCCAGAGGTAGGCAAAAAAAACCCATGTGGCAAACAGTAAGCTTCACATTGGGGAAAACAATTCCTTCCTGACTCCACATACGGAAATCGGACTAGCTCCGTGGATCAATGCAATATTAAGGAAACTAGTGTATATACCCTGTAATATTATACTTTTCAAGAAAGGCATCCAGTCCCTTCTTAGATTTTAGTAGGGAATCACTCATTACAACATCATATGGCAGAGAGTTCCATAGTCTCACTGCTCTTACAGTAAAGAATCCGCGTCTGTGAGGATGCTTAAACCTTCTTTCCTCCAGACGTAGAGGATGCCCCCTTGTCCCCGTCACAGGTCTTGGTATAAAAAGATCATTAGAAAGGTCTTTGTACTGTCCCTGCATATATTTATACATTGTAATAAGATCACCCCTAAGCCTTCGATTTTCCAAACTAAATAACCCCAAGTGTAATAACCTGTCTTGGTATTGCAGACCCCCCGGTTCCCTAATAACCTTGGTTTCTCTTCTCTGCACCCACTCCAGTTCAGCTATATCTTTCTTATACACTGGACACCAGAACTGTACACAGTATTCTAAGTGTGGTCGCACTAATTACTTGTATAGAGGTAAAATTATGTTCTCCTCATGAGCATCTATGCCTCTTTTAATGCATTCCATTATTTTTTGCCTTTGCAGCTGCCTGACGTTGTCCACCCATACACCCAGGTCTTTTTCAGTGACAGTTTTGCCCAGTGTTTTACAATTAAGCACATAATTATACATCTTGTTTGTTCTACCCAAGTGCATGACCTTACATTTATCCCCATTAAAGCTCATTTGCCATTTATCAGCCCAAGCTTCTAGTTTACATAAATCCTCCTGTAATATAAAATTGCCCTCCTCTGTATTGATTACCCTGCAGAGTTTAGTGTCATCTGCAAATATTGAAATTCTACTCTCTATGCCCCCTACAAGGTCATTAATAAATACAGTTAGGTCCATATATATTGGGACAGATACAACATTTTTCTAATTTTGGTTCTAGACATTACCACAATGAATTTTAAACAAAACAATTCAGATGCAGTTGAAGTTCAGACTTTCAGCTTTCATTTGAGGGTATCCACATTCAAATTGGATGAAGGGTTTAGGAGTTTCAGCTCCTTAACTTGTGCCACCCTGTTTTTAAAGGGACCAAAAGTAATTGGACAGATTAAATAATTGTAAATAAAATGTTCATTTCTAGTACTTGGTTGAAAACCCTTTGTTGGCAATGACTGCCTGAAGTCTTGAACTCAGGGACGTCACCAGATGCTGTGTTTCCTCCTTTTTGATGCTCTGCCAGGCCTTCACTGCGGTGGTTTTCAGTTGCTGTTTGTTTGTGGGCCTTTCTGTCTGAAGTTTAGTCTTTAACAAGTGAAATGCATGCTCAATTGGGTTTACATCAGGTGACTGACTTGGCCATTCCAGAATATTCCACTTCTGTGCTTTAATAAACTCCTGGATTGCTTTGGCTTTATGTTTTGGGTCATTGTCCATCTGTAGTATGAAACGACGACCAATCAGTTTGGCTGGATCGGAGCACACAGTATGGCTCTGAATACCTCAGAATTCATTCAGCTGCTTCTGTCATGTGTCACATCATCAATAAACACTAGTGACCCAGTGCCACTGGCAGCCATGCATGCCCAAGCCATCACACTGCCTCTGCCGTGTTTTACAGATGATGTGGTATGCCTTGGATCAGGAGCTGTACCACGCCTTCGCCATACTTTTCTCTTTCCATCATTCTGGTAGAGGTTGATCTTGGTTTCATCTGTCCAAAGAATGTTCTTCCAGAATTGTGCTGGGTTTTTTAGATGTTTTTTAGCAAAGTCCAGCATAGCCTTTTTAGTCTTGATGCTTATGAGTGGCTTGCACCGTGCAGTGAACCCTCTGTATTTACTTTCATGCAGTCTTCTCTTTATGGTAGATTTGGATATTGATATGCCTACCTCCTGGAGAGTGTTGTTCACTTGGTTGGCTGTTGTGAAGGGGTTTCTCGTCACCATGGTGATTATTCTGCGATCATCCACCACTGTTGTCTTCCGTGGGCGCCCAGGTCTTTTTGCATTGATGAGTTCACCAGTGCTTTCTTTTTATCTCAGAATGTACCAAACTGTAGATTTTGCCACTCCTAATGTTGTAGCAATTTCTCGGATGGTTTTTTTTTTTTGGTTTTTGCAGCTTAAGGATGGCTTTTTTCACCTGCATGGAGAGCTCCTTTGACCGCATGTTTCCTTCACAGCAAAACCTTCCAAATGCAAGCACCACACCTCAAATCAACTCCAGGCCTTTTATCTGCTTAATTGAGAATGACTTAACGAAGGGATTGCCCACACCTGTCCATGAAATAGACTTGGAGTCAATTGTCCAATTACTTTTGGTCCCTTTAAAAACATGTTAAGGAGCTGAAACTCCTAAACCCTTCTTCCAATTTTAATGTGGATACTCTCAAATGAAAGCTGAAAGTCTGAACTTCAACTGCATCTGAATTGTTTTGTTTAAAATTCATTGTGGTAATGTCTAGAACCAAGATTAGAAAAATGTTGTCTCTGTCCAAATATATATGGACCTAACTGTATGTTAAAAAGAAGCGGGCCCGAGCAGCGGGGAGTTTCGATACCTCGGTCTCAGGCATGCATTCCAGGCACAGAAACATATGACACATATGACGGTACAAAAAGATGTTGTGTTGGATTATGTGTGCGCGTCTGGGGGTACGAGGGGAGTTATTTCCACCATTTACCGGGACCTATTGTACTCCCACATGATTATGTTTCCCCTAAAGGCAAAAGCTAAATGGGAGAGGGAAGTGGGACAGATAGAAGATGAAATATGGGACACTATATTAGAATATATACCCAAACTTTCATTGAGTGAACCGGGTAGGATATCGCAGCTGTACATCATACATAGAACGTATAAAACCCTGGAACTTATGGAAAAAATGGGCCTGAGGGACAGTGCGGAATGTCCAAGATGTAGAGTTGAGCCCACGGGAATGTTACACATGCTCTGGTCCTGCCCAAGACTCTCTTCATATTGGGGGGAGGTTATTGAACAAATTGAGAAGATATACCAATGTGGAGTGGGAAGGGACCCCATAACGTGTGTGTTGGGGTATGTGGAGGAAGTGTCTGTGGGAAATGCATATAAGCCAATTATAGCAAAACTTTTATATGTTGCCCGTAAACTGATCGCACAAAAATGGATCGACGCCGAGCCCCCGACGGTTGGGGAATTTATTGTACGAGTGAACAATGTAGTTCGGTTAGAAGAAAGAGTTTATAGACGACGACACAAAGAGGTGCATTTTGAAAAACTTTGGTCTAAGTGGTTGCAGTAGAGTCAACCTTATTGAGAATGTCTTATGGCAATTAGGCTGGGGGGGCGAGGGAGGAGGGGGGGCTTTCTTATGAGGGGGGTAACTCGAATGTCGTATATATTTTTTTTTTTTTGTATATGTTCTGGATTTTGCATAGGCTTTTGCCTGCATGTAATGTAAACGGCATTTGAATATAATAAAAAATCTTTGGTTCAAAAAAAAAGAAGCAGGCCCAATACTTGACCCCCTGTGGTACCCCACTGCTAACCGTGACCCAATCCGAGTGTGCTCCATTAATAACCACCCTTTGTTTCCTATCCCTGAGCCAGCTCTTAACCCACTTACACATATTTCCCCCTATCCCCATTGTTCTCATTTTATGTATCAACCTTTTGTGTGGCACCGTATCAAAAGCTTTTGAAAAGTCCATGTACACCACGTCCACTGCATTCCCTTGGTCCAGTCCAGAACTTACCTCTTCATAAAAGCTTATCAGATTAGTCTGACTGGAACGGTCCCTTGTAAACCCATGTTGATATTGGGTCATGAGGTTATTCTTCTTCAGATATTCCAGTATAGTATCTCTTAGAAAACCCTCCAGGATTTTACCCACAGTTGAGGTTAAACTTACTGGCCTATAATTTCCAAGTTCAGTTTTTGTCCCCTTTTTGAATATTGGCACCACATTTGGTATATGCCAGTCCTGTGGTACAGACCCTGTTATTATGGAATCTTTAAAGATTAAAAATAATGGTCTATCTATGACTGTACTTAATTCCTGCAGTACTCGGGGGTGTATCCCATCCGGGCCCGGGGATTTGTCAATTTTTGTGATTTTTAGACACCATCATACTTCCTGCTGGGTTAAGCAGGTGACATTTAATGGAGAATTTTTATCCCTGATCATGTTATCCATCATGGGATTTTCTTGTGTAAATACTGTTGAAAAAAAAAGTCATTTAGCATATTGGCTTTTTCCTCATCCTCATCCACCATTTCACCCAGACTATTTTTAAGGGGGCCAACACTATCATTTTTTAGCTTCTTACTATTTATGTAGTTAAAGAATATTTTGGGATTATTTTTACTTTCTCTGGCAATGAGTCTCTCTGTCTCAATCTTTGCTATCTTGATTTGCTTTTTACAGAATTTGTTTAATTTTCTGTATTTATTTAATGCCTCCTCACTACCTACTTGCTTTAATTCTCTAAATGGTTTGTTTTTGTCACTTATTGCGCCCCTTACAGCTCTATTTAACCATAGTGGTTTCCTCCTATTTCTAACATGTTTATTCCCATACGGTATATATTGTGCACAGGTCCTGTTCAGGATGCTAATAAATGTCTCTCATTTTCTCTTTCCACCATGGCGGCACCACGGAGAGAGAGGGATCCGCCCTCAGGGACAGGAAACCTACAGATGAAAAAGGTGGTTCCTCTCTCCCACATCAGTTGGTTTCCTGTCCTGGACGGGGAACCTACAGCACGTACCTGCAGTCGACGCGGGATTTCGGGGACCGAACCAGTCCGGTAATAGGCAGCGGGGCTCCCTGCCTCGGCTGGGTCAAGGCCTTGGGCGGGCTTCCCCCGAAGCACCACCACCGGGGTCGGCGGGCCTTGAGGGTGATTGGGGAGAGGCAGTGAAGATCAGAGAAGTCTGCCGATCCCAGAAAGAGGGGAAAAAAAAAAGGGGGACTGCCTCCTGCAAGTATAGTGGTGGCGTTCACTACAGGAGCGCTGGGCGCGGACAGCCTGTGGAAGGTGGCGGCGTCCACCGGGAGCCGCAAGTCACAGAGCCTGCCGGACCTCGGAGTGGCCTGGGGGGGTGGCGGCGGCGGCCACCAGGAGCCACGAAACATGAAGGACTCTGCAGGGCCTCGGAGTGGGAGGGTGGCGGCGGCCATCGGGAGCCGCGAGCGATAGGGCCCACCGAGAGGAGGGCGAAGTATACCGGCATGGCGCACGCAGCTCCCTTGAGGGGAGGCGCAGTGCACTGCTGGGTAATCCGCAGTGCGCATGCGCGGGTGGGCGGCCACTTCCGGCGGGGTGCAGGGATCGCTGGGAAGAGGGCGGCGCCAAATTCAAAAGGGGAAAAAAAAATGAGATCATGTTTAAAACCCCACTAAAGGAGAAAGAAGCTGTCACCATGAGTGGGAAGCCACAGAAAGAGAAGGAGACACGGCGGCGGTCCCCGAAGCACGGACCACGGCAAACACAGGAACAGTGCCAGCATTTACAGCGCCAGCATGACTCTTCCGAGCAGCGCAGCGGCCATACAGGATTGCGGCGCAGCCAAAGCTCCACCATGGCGGTACAGCCAGAAGTGGATTCAGCAGTGGAGATAATCTCTACACCTGAGATGGTATCTCTTGTTCCACAAGGAGGGTGAGTGATCTCCGTGAATGCCCGCTCGCTAATGTGCGATTATTAATTTTTTCTTTTTCAGGGGCATAAATGCACAACCAAATCCAAACACATGGTATGTGCTATATGCACGGAGGAGTTACCCCCTATGTGGGGAAAAAAAGCTCAGTGCGGCGTGCATAGAGCAGACAATACAGGAGGAATCCCCGAGGTTTGCTTTAGACCTCAAAACACTAATAAGGACCCAAGTCGAGGACGCCCTTAAGGGCGTTAGAACCTCAAAGAAAAAGCGTAGGTCCAGGCATAGATCTCCAGAGTCCAGGGCTAGTGAGTCAGATAGTGAACTATCTGACTCAAGTAATTCCTCATCCTCCCAGTCCTCTTCATCATCCTCAGAAGGGGAACGCAGCTGCTTCCCCATTGAAGAAACAGACGCCCTGGTAAAAGCTGTGAGGACAACTATGGGGCTGGTAGATGAACGCCCTAAGAAAACAGCCCAAGATCTAATGTTCGGTGGGCTAGAGTAAAAAGAAATTGACCGGGAAAGCCCTCCATGAGAAAATCCACTCCCTAATTAAAAGGGAATGGAAAAAGCCAGTCAAAAAAGTCCTAACACCAAAGAGGAAATACCCCTTTGACGACCCGGCCTGCTCCCTATGGAGTAAAGCACCTAAATTAGACATGGCAGTTGCAAAAGCTTCTAAAAAATTTGCCCTGCCCTTCGAAGACATGGGCACCCTGAAGGACCCAATGGATAAAAAAAAAAAAGCAGAAACTTTTTAAAAAATGCTTGGGAGGCAGCAGAAGAGGGGCTAAAGCCAGCCATAGCAGCCACGTGCACGGCACGCACCCTAATGGTCTGGCTGGACCACTTAGATTCACAAATAAAGGAAAAAGTCCCAAGAGAAACAATACAAAGATCAGTTTCTGTAATGAAGGGAGCAGCAGCTTTCCTGGCGGATGCGTCATTAGACTCGACCAGGCTGGCAGCCAGGACAGCAGCCTTCTCGAATGCCGCAAGATGTGCCTTATGGCTGAAATGCTGGCCGGGAGACTTGCAGACAAAAAACAAATTGTGCGCAATCCCATGCGAGGGGGAATTCTTATTTGGCCCAACACTAGACGACATCTTGGACAAGGCAGGGGACAAGAAAAAATCCTTTCCCGGGTTCCCTAGTCAGTCATACAAACGGCCTTTTCGGAACAGAAGGTTGATGCAATGAAAGCCCCCAAAAGGGAACAAAGAAGGATGGGAGGATAGAAGGAACAAAAATAAAGGCTTTATGTTTAACAAATCCCCTGACAACAAGAAGCCATAATGAAGGTACTCCCCGGGTCGGGGGAAGATTATCCTACTTTCTCCAGGCCTGGAAAAAAATATCCGCGAGTTCATGGATACTGAGCATAATAAAGGAAGGTCTGAGGCTAAAATTCAATACCCTCCCAACAATTCTTTTGTGATAACGCCCCAAAGGACATCACACGAGCAGCTGGCTCTGCAACAAGAAATCGCGAATCTAAAGGGGGTTTTACACATAGCGATATCGCTATAACGTCACAGATTTTGTGACGTTATAGTGATATCGCTTTGTGTGATACTTACCTCCGACCGGCTCCCCCGCTGTCCATCTCTGATCGTGTGAGAATGTCCGGCTCCATTTCTCGTCGTCAGCTTCCTGCTGGGCTTCCTGCTGTGACGACGAGCGACGCGTGGAGGCGGGCGGGAGGACGTCAGGATCACTGTGTGTGAAAGGTGAGTATCGTGCGCTGCGTCGCTGCTGCATCGCTGTGAGGTCTGCCTGTGTGACAGCTCACTAGCGATCATTTAGCGATGCACCAGCGATCCTGACCGAGTCGGATCGCTGGTGCATCGTTAAATGTAAAAGGGCCTTAAGGGAGAAGAACGTATTACAAGAAGTCCCCTGCCAAGACAGAGGCAAAGGCTTCTACTCCCCTCTCTTCCTTCGCAGGAAGCCAGACGGATCGGATCGTACAGGGCGATCATAAATCTAAAAAGACTGAACAAGTTCCTGGAAATTCAGCACTTCAAAATGGAGACAATAAAATCTTGTGTAAAAATGCTTCTCCCATCTTGTTTCATGGCGGTATTAGACTTGAGAGATGCATGTTACCATGTACCTATTCACAAAGACCACAGGAAATACCTCAGGGTGGTGGTGACGATCCAAGGGGAGATAAAACATTATCAGTTCAGAGCCCTCCCCTTTGGGCTAGCTATTGCTCCAAGGGTATTTACAAAGATAATGTCAGACGTAATGGCCCACATAAGAGAGCAATACATCCTGATAGTGCCATACCTGGATAATCTCTTAATAATAGGCATCACCTTTCATCACTGCAAACAACAATTGGACATGGTCATGAGATCTCTACTGAGTCTAGGATGGATGCTGAATTTTCCCAAATCCAGACTTGTACCAAGTCAGGTGCAAGAGTACTTGGGGATAATACTGGACTCAACCGAACAAAAAATGCTATCTTCCGCAAACGAAGATTCAAAAGATGACACAGATGGTGTCACAGATGATAGCTTCCCCAGTCACTACCCTGATAAAAGCAATATTGGGGGGCAATGACAGCCTGCATACCAGCAGTACAGTGGGCACAAAGCCATACTCGAGACTTACAGTGGGAAATACTAGACGCAGACGTTTCCCTACATGGGAATTTAGACAGGCAATTGGACATCTCACCAAGCACAATACATTCCTTAACATGGTGGGTGGATCCAGTCAATCTAACCAAGGGGGTTCCTTGGGCGTTACCAGCGACAAAGATCCTGACTACGGACGCAAGCCCCTGGGGGTGGGGTGCACATCTAGGCGACCAGGTGGCGCAAGGGCCCTGGACTCAGGGAAGAGAGTCAGCTTCCTCAAATATGAAGGAGCTAAAGGCAGTAAAGCTAGCTCTCGTTCATTTTCTAGATTCACTTCGCTCCTAACATACAAGGGTCTTCTCAGATAACCAGGTAGTGGTAGCATATCTAAACCACCAGGGGGGCACCAGATTTCGAGCGCTGATGGAGGTGACAAAATCCATCTTTCACCTAGCAGAACACAATCTAGAATCCCTGACAGCCCTTCACATAAAAGGTTCGAAAAACCAAACAGCGGACTTCTTAAGCAAAACACGCCTAAAACAGGGCGAGTGGGAACTAAACCAGTCAGTCTTCAGCCAAATTGTGAAACTCTGGGGCCGGCCAGAAATACTTATTTGCGAACAGTCAGAACCGGAAGTTGAAAATGTTCTGCTCGATCGATCCCCGGAGAGGCCCAGTAGCTCTAGTCGCCTTCACGATCCCCTGGGATTACCATCTGGCTTACGCCTTCCCTCCATTATCTCTCATCCCTTTAGTACTGAGGAAAATAGGGGGGGACAAGGCGACAGTAGTGGTAATAGCGCCCTTCTGGCCACGGAGACTATGGTTCCCCTGGCTAAGAAGAATGTCCGTAACAGATCCCTCGGTTCTACCAGAAGCTCCAGACCTTCTATCCCAGGGACCAGTATATCGCCCCCATATAAAAAACTTACACATGACAGCTTGGCTTTTGAGAGGGAACTCCTAAGCAATTGGGGCTTCTCATCAAACTTGGTTGCTACGCTTCTACAAAGCCGAAAGCAAGTAGACACTAAGGCGTACAGCAAAGTATTGAAAAAATTCATGTCAGTGTCAGGCTCCGACCCAACGGGAGAAATCCCAATAGACAAAATTCTGGAATTCCAACAGAAGGGGTTGGAAAAGGGGTTAGCTACCAGCACCTTAAAAGTACAGGTGGCGGCCTTGGGAGCTTTGTATAACCATGACCTAGCCAAAAATAGATGGGTTATGAGATTTATTAGAGCCTCAAGTAGATCCAGGCCGATCCCCTTATGCACCCCCCCGGGATCTAAACCTAGTGTTAAACGCACTAACCAAATCTGCCTTCGAACCCCTAGCGGAGGTTCCCTTAAAAATATTGTCCCTTAAGACCTCCCTTCTCGTAGCCTTAACTTCTGCCCGCCACATTAGTGATATGCAATCTTTGTCTGCCCACTCACCCTTCACACAAGTACTGGATGATAGGGTAATTCTTAGAACCGACCCAGCATATCTCCCCAAGGTATCGTCACCGTTTCATAGGACCCAGGAAATCTCCCTACCCTCCTTCTGTCCCGATCCCAAGAACAAAACAGAAGAGGTATTACACACTTTAGATGTTAAAAGGTGCCTGGTCCAATACTTGTCAACCACAAGGGAGTTTAGTAAGGATAGGGCTCTCTTTGTCTGTTTTCAGGGTCCTCGGAAGGGTCAAAAAGCATCGAAGGCCACACTGGCGAGATGGATAAGAGAGGCCATCACCCTATCCTACTCCTCTTGCGGGGCGGCCAACCCGGAGGACGTAAGGGCCCATTCAACCAGGGCAGTGGCATCATCCTGTGCGGAGAAAGCTGGCGCTTCAATAGACCAGATATGTAGAGCTGCCACTTGGTCTTCCCCTCTACATTTTTCAAACATTACCGTCTAGACTTGACCTCCTCTTCAGATCTCACCTTTGGAAAAGGGTTCTGGAGGCGGTGGTCCCTCCCTAGATGTACAATCTTTGTAATTCTCTCCGTGGTGCCGTCATGGGGGAAAGAGAGAAAATCGTAGTTACTTACCGATAACGGTATTCCCCTGATCCCATGACGGCACCTGTACATCCCCCTCCCTTTCACACACACAGGTGTGCACATTAGAGTGAGTTAGTTAGCTTTAGTACTTAGTCACACAGTGCCTCTATTAAGCTTAATTTGATTAATTTTGGATTTTTTTATAACCATTTGAGTTGCCGCTGAAAGTTCTGTGTAATGCTCTGTAAACCAACTGATGTGGGAGAGAGGTGTACCGCCTTTTTAATCTGTAGGTTTCCTGTCCCTGAGGGCGGATCCCTCTCTCTACGTGGTGCCGTCATGGGATCAGAGAAATACTGTTATCGGTAAGTAACTACGATTTTCTTTGTGTATTTTTATGTCTCAGGATATCGTCCCAGTTAATTGCACCAAGATCATCTCTCATCCGTTGGAAATTTGCCTTCCTGAAGTTTAGTGTCTTTGTAACCCCTCTACTACACATCTTATTAAAGGACACCTGAAAACTTATTATTTTGTGATCACTATTACCCAAGTGACCCTCAACCCTTATATTTGATATGCGGTCTGGCCTGTTGGTTAATATTAGGTCTAGCAGTGCCCCCCCCTCTTGTTGGGTCCTGAACCAGTTGTGAAAGTTAAATGAATCTCATAGTTGTCAAAAACCTATTACCTTTGCTGGAACTGCAGGTTTCGGTTCCCCAATGTATTTCAGGGTAGTTGAAGTCCCCCATAATAATGACTTCTTGAGTCGCTGCTTCATCTATTTGCTTTATGAGGATATTCTCTGTTGCTTCCATTATTTTAGGAGGTTTATAACAAACCCCTATCAGTAATTTATTATTTTTTTTCTCCCTCCCCTTATCTCCACCCACAGGGACTCTACATTTTCATTAGATTCATATATATTATCATGCAGGATGGGTTTTAAGGATGATTTTACATATAAACACATGCCCCCCCCTCACTTATTTGTACGGTCATTTCTGAACAGACTATAGCCCTGTAAATTAACCACCCAGTCATGGCTCTCTTCCAGCCATGTCTCAGATATCCCCACCATGTCATAATTATGTTCCAACAACATTAACTCCAATTCCTCCATTTTGTTGGCGAGGCTTCTGGCATTAGTATACATGCACTTTATGTATCTCTCTGTACCTCTATTCTTTCTTAAATTATTAACTGTTCTAATCCCACCCCCCATGCCACCCCCACCCCCAATTTCATTATTTGTGCCCAGGTCTCTATCTGCACTGTCTTCCCTCTCCTATAAAAGGAATACCCTCTCCCCCCCCCCCCCCCCCGTCCCTATTTTAAACACTCCTCCAACCTTCTAGCCATTTTCTCCACCAGCATAGCTGCACCCTCCCCATTGAGGTGCAGCCCGTCCCTAGCGTAAAAACTGTAGCCAACTGAGAAGTCGGCCCAGTTCTCCAGGAACCCAAACCCCTCCTTCCTACATCAATTCCTGAGCCACTTATTAACCTCCCTAGTCTCCCGTTGCCTCTCTGGCATGGCACATGGTACAGGAAGTATTTCCAACAATACCACCTTGGAGGTCCTTGCTTTAAGCTTGCAGCCTAATTCCCTGAAATCATCTTTAAGGACCTTCCACCTACCTCTGACTTTGTCATTTGTGCCAATTTGCACCATGACCGCTAGATCCTCACAGCCCCTCCCAGTAATCTGTCAACCCGATCAGCGATGTGTCGGACTCGAGCGCCAGGTAGGCAGCACACCGTTCTACGATCCCTGTCTTTGTGACAGATTGCCCTATCTGTTCCCCTAATAATTGAGTCCCCCACTACCAGCACCTGTCTGGCCTGCCCTACTCTCCTATTTCCCCCCTTACTGGAGCAAACACTCCTCCGGGTTTCAGAGGACATGCCTTGCTGCAGCATGCTACTCCTGCACTGAGACTCTCCTCATCTGCCAACTTAGCAAACTTATTGGGGTGTGCCAGATCAGGACTAGCCTCTCTGGTGCTCTTCCCTCTACCCCGCCTTCTAACTGTCACCCAGCTGCTTTATTGTCCTACAGCTCCAACCTAGCATCCCCCCCTCATCTATCCCATTGAGCGTCTGCTCAGTGAGCAGAAGACTCCTTTCCATATTGTCTATGGATCTCAGTGTTGCCAGCTGCACATTTAGATCCAGTATCTGGGCTTCCAAATGCACAACGTGCTCACATCTCGCACAGCAGTATGCACCCTCGACCGGCTGTTCAAGGATTTCATACATGCGGCAAGACGTACACTATATGGCATTGGCAATAGTGGAGCACATCCTAATGGGGATTGCACCAGACAGAAAAGATAAGCAAAAATATATAAAAAGTATTAATAAAATATAACAGTAATTCAGTAATACCTCCCTTGGAAACTCCCTGAATCCAAAGTCACTGAATCACAAGTCACACACTTACCACAGTTCGCACTTACACTCAGGTCACATCCAGCTCGTTCACACTTGCTCAGGCAGAAGATTTAAAAGATCTTTTTTTCCCTTTTACCAGCCAATGACCCTGCTGCACTTCCAGGTAGAGCGTTTGGTAGAGCGGCTTTTTGCAAAAAACGTATCAACCAAATACCCTGTTTTGTTATCTTTTTACTAGCACTTGCTGTTTACTGTTACTTTTTTACAACAGAGTATTTTTATGTTTGTTATACTGTGTTTCAGTATTTGATACACTGCAGATTTTGAGTCTTCCCACCTACAAAGAATGAAGAGATCTGTAATTTGTATTGTACGTACACTTCACCTGTGAGAATCTAAAAAAAAATCCAGAAAATCAGATTGTATGATTTTTGCATTTTATTGCATGAAATAAGTATTTGATACAGTAGAAAAGCAGAACTTAATATTTGGAACAGAAACCTTTGTTTGCAATTACAGAGGTCAGATGTTTTCTCTTAGTTCTTGATCAAGTTTGCACACACTGCAGCAGGGATTTTGGCCCACTCCATACAGATCTTCTCTAGATCTTGCAGGTTTCGGGGCTGTCACTGGGCAACATTGTGTTTCAGCTCCCCCCCCCCCCCCAAAAAAAAAATATTCTATTGGGTTCAGATCCGGAGGCTGGCTAGGTCACTGTAGGACCTTGAAATGCTTCTTTTGGCGCCACTCCTTAGTTGCCCTGGTTGTGTGCTTTGGGTCATTGTCATGCTGGAAGACCCAACAACAACCCATCTTCAATGCTCTTATTGAGGGAAGGAGGTTGCTGTTCGAAATCTCACGATGCATAACCCCACCCGTCCTCCCTGCAATACGGTGCAGTCGTCCTGTCCCCTTTGCAGAAAAGCACCCCCAAAGTATGATGTTTACCCCAACATGCTTCACGGTTGGGACGGTGCTCTTGGGATTGTATTTATCCTTCTTTCTCCAAACACGGCAAGTGGAGTTGATGCCAAAAAGTTCTATTTTGGTCTCATCTGACCGCGTGACCTTCTCCCATGCCTCCTCTGGATCATACAGATAGTCATTGTGAACGTCAAACGGGCCTGGACATGTTCTGGTGTGAGCAGGGGGACCTTGTATGCCCTGCAGGATTTTAATCCATGACGGCGTAGTGCGTTACTAATGGTAATGTTTGACACTGTGCTCCCAGCTCTCTTCAGGTCTTTGACCAGGTCCTCTCATGTATTCATGGGTTGGTTCCTGACCTCTCTCAGAATCATCCTTACCCCACAAGGCGAGATCTTGCACGGAAAATTGACAGTCCTCTTGTGCTTCTTCATTTTTTTTAATAATTGTGCCAACAGTTGTTGCCTTCTCACCAAGCCGCTTGCCTAATGTCCTGTAGCCCATCCAAGTCTTGTGCAGGTCTACAGTTTTGTCCCTGATACAGGACCCGTTGAAGCTCTGGAGGCGCTAAATGGCCATTGCCATACATGTTCTCCACAAACTCTACCGCATCCAGGTTTTAATGTGAAACTATAAAGGAACTGATAATGGGATGTTGAGTGCCACCGTTTTCCTCTTCTCACGGACATTTATTGATTGATTTTGCATTTTATTGCATGAAAGAAGTATGTAAAAATCATACAATGTGATTTTCTGGATTTTCTTTTTAGATTCTGTCTCTGACAGTTGAAGTGTACCTACAATAAAAAAATTCTTACACTGCAGATTTTGCATCAAATACTTATTTTCCCCACTGTATATACAAATTAGTTCACCTACAGAATGCAAATTGTCTGTTCAGAGAGGAAGAGGACTAGAACTCTAGTGCCACATATAGGAAGTAGCAATCCTAAAAGTCAATATCGACCCTTTAACTAGCCTTGTCACATGACTTAGGATAAAAGCCAAAACCAGAATCTCAGTTTGCAGACAGTGTTTTTCCGGGTGCTTGCAAAGTGTAAGATCTGGTTTGACTCTGAGAGGCATCTGACCGGGATCCAAGGGGTAACGTTTCTCCTTGTGGAGAGTGACATGTTGAGGAGAGACTGGGATTCAAATCTAGAGATAAGCGAATATCTTTGGTTCCCCGCTTATTCGGCATGCTACAGCGCACATGCATGAAGAACCCAACACACAGGCTCTCTGTGCATGTGCTGTGATTGTGACACATGCAGCTGTGGTGTCAATCATCTGTTCAGCCGGTGCGATCCAGGAAGCCGGGTTCCCTCTGCAGCTTATTCGGCAAGCGCTATAACTTGCCAAATAAGAGGGAGCCCGAACATATTCGCTCAACTCTATTAAAATGAATACTTAAATAAACATGAGTGTCACGAACAAAGAGAGTCATACCGGCTCGGACGTCGCACGGATTAACAAAGTCCCGCATCAGATGTCGAGGAACCAGGACAGCCTGATGATAAATGGGCTACTGGAACAAACCGTACATGGACAAGGCAAGAGAACCTGGATCTTATGAAATGCTACTATAATAGCAGACCAAATGAGAGAGGATATAATAATAAATTTTATTTCTATAGCACCGACATATTCCGCAGCACTTTACATTTCAGAGGTGACTTGTACAGACTATAGACATTACAGCATAACAATAATCTCATAGATCATAACAGATACCAAGAGGAATGAGGGCCCTGCTCGCAAGCTTACAATCTATGAGGAAAGAGGTAGACACGAAAGGTGGGTGGTAACGATTGCCCTGATTGTATGGACCAGCCATAATGTTAAGTGTGTAACAGTACAGACACAGAGGACTAATAGATGCATAAAGCATGTGGGAACATGATGCGGGGAACCTGGTTATGGTAAAAACTTTTGACTGTGCCACACAGGGATAGTTAGGTTAATGCGTTGAGGCGATAGGCCATCTGAATATATGAAACTTATGAGGAAACTCTAGTTGTTTCTCAGGAAACGCAGTTCTTGTATCCATCCAGTCGCCCAATGTTTCAAAGAGAAAGCTATTATCACAACTTGAGATGGATCAACGGCACTGCAAATCCACCCCATATAAAGACCTGGAAGAACAACATGTGTAAACCCCTGAAAATCCTGATCCACTCCTGCAGCTTATCTGAAACAGAAGATCTTAGATAAACTAAACACCATCAATACCAGTGATCGACTGCCAAGGCTCAGCAAAAACCACCACCAGACAGTCTGCTAGAAGATGCCAATAAAGGACTTCCATCAATACCTACCACCAGCATAACTCAAACTAACAAACGATCTATGCTACTGCCTCCGCAGTCATGGAAATGCTTGGCTATACAACCAGCAAGAACAACAGAAGTATGTGACCCAGAGGAATAGCTAGGGTTCTGATCCAGGGGGGGCGAAACTCCTGAGTGGGCCCCTTACCAGAGAACCTCAACAGATGACCGCGCTGTTGCCAAAAATAATCAATATATAAAAAGACCAATATTGATATTACCGCCATATGGTCAGAGGTAAATAATACCAGTCCTACAGAACATATAATAGATTACAGCAGAGTTACAGATAATGTCTTACTGCTGATGTTTTTTCTGATGGAATCGATCACTTTTCACGTCTTTTCCATCTGGCCCAGACCGACATGACGACTCCTCCAGCCAGGACTCGGCTACAGAGAATACAGGAAAGACACATTTCACTTCTCAGATTTTCAGCACTGTCACCAATTGGACTTTTCTCAACCTGCACAAACCCCTCATCCTGCTGATACCCCAATACTGAGCCGCTGCTGCCGTATGTGTCCCTGTTACTGCACCTACTGTGTGGTTATGTGTGACCTCTAAATTTTAAAGCAAACCTCTAGAATATAGTGATGCCGGGTGCAAGTGCCTTAGAAAACAGTGCCCACATTTTGTCCCCTAGAAAGCAATAGTGCCCTGTGTGCCCCTTTGACAGTCACAGTAACCCAAGTTCTCCTATAATAAGTGCCCACTTTACATTTAGTAATGTCCCAAGTCTCCCCCCTGTACAGCTCCCCTATACACAGTATGACGCTCTCTTATACACAGTATAATGCACCCTCACTGTATGATGGCCCCGTCACTATAATCCCCACACTGTATGATGGCCCCCTAGATAGCATCCATATAGCACAGTGGTCTCCAACCTTTCTGACCTTGAGAGCCGCATTCAGCTTAGACAGAGGGTCGCGAGTCACATACAGCACTGAGAGAGGGGCGCGAGCCACATCCAGCTCCCATCTCCTTCAAAGTAGTGTCAACCAAAGCCCCCATTACAGATATAATCATAACCAAAGCTTTTCCACAGAAATCACTCCAAAGAAGTACACTGAGATCCAGGGGTTCACACAATACTCCCCTTTCAGTATTCTCCCATCAAGGACTCCCAACACACTGTCACATCAAGCTTTGAGCACCTCCTCTAACAGGTAGTATCATCCTTCAGTGTACCATACCTAAAACATCTCTAAACCCCAAGACAGTATATGTGCATCCATATCTGCTCTTCTGTGCAGGGCTACTCACGTAAATCACTATTTTGAGATGTACTCTTCATACTTGTTTGTTAGACCTGGACCTAATGCATCAAGCTGGCAGACAGTCCCGAGGCACAATTCATGGGACCGTGAGCCACATGTGGCTCCCAAGCTACAGGTTGGGGACCCCTGATCTAGTATAATTCACCAGATAGTCCTCAATATAGTATAATGCATTCCCCATAGGCAGAGTCTATGGTATAATGCACTCCCCATAGGCAGAGTCTATAGTATAATGTACCTCCATAGACAGCCACTATATTATAATGCACCCCATAGGCAGCCTCTATATTATAATGCACCCCCATAGGCATCCTCTGTATTATAATGCACCCCCATAGGCAGCCTCTGTATTATAATGTACCCCCCATAGTCAGCCTCTGTAGCCCCATAGGCAGCCTTTGTATTATAATGTACCCCATAGGCAGCCTCTATATTATAATGCACCCCCATAGCCTCTGTACCCCCATAGACAGCCTCTGTATTATAATGTACCCCCACAGGCAGCCTCTGTACCCCCACAGGCAGCCTCTGTATTATAATGTACCCCCATAGGCAGCCTCTGTACCCCCACAGGCAGCCTCTGTATTATAATGTACCCCCATAGGCAGCCTCTGTACCCCCATAGGCAGCCTCTGTATTATAACGTACCCGCATAGGCAGCCTATCTGTACCCCCATAGGCAGCCTCTGTATTATAACGTACCCCCATAGGCAGCCTCTGTACCCCCATAGGCAGCCGCTGTACCCCCATAGGCAGCCGCTCTGTACCCCCATAGGCAGCCTCTGTATTATTAGGTACCCCCATAGTCAACCTCTGTACCCCCATACTCAGCCTCTGTACCCCTATAGGCAGCCTATTATAATTCACCCCGTTACAAAAATAAATCTAATACTCACCTCTCTTCCTCCCAGCGCCTGTGCTGCTCCCTGCTCTCCCGCTCATCTCCTAACAGCGGGCGCCGGGCAGTGACGTCATCGCGCCCGCTGTCAGGGAGAGGGGGATGATGGGAGAAGGAGCGCTCGCTCGCTCTCTCAGCACTGCGTTCAGCTGTATGGGCTAGATGCCAATACAGCTGACCCTGCAATGAAGGGCGGGGGGCCCACTGCTGGCACCGGGCCCCCCACCGCCTGCTCGGGGCCTCTAGCAGCCGGGTGGCAGAGCAGGGAGATCGATTCTCCCTGCTCTGCTGCAGAATGCAATTGTATCGGCGCGCTGTGCACGCCGATAGTTACATAGCGTAGGTCCGGGTGGGCCCCTCAGAGTGTGGGGCCCGGGGCGACTGCCCCCCCGGTAGCTACGCTACTGATGTGACCCCCTTGGAAAAGAAGACTGGAGACAAAGATCAAGGTGACAAGAAGGGAAGTCTGCCAACTAACAACAGAAATACAGAAGGGTGTAAAGATCAAGAAGAAAGACCAAGCTGGACAAGTACAAAGGCCTGACCCCAACTGAAGCCCTAGACACTGCTAAACAAAGGCTCACAGCACTCGCTGCAAGACTAGGGAGCTACACTAGAGAAGCTGAGGCCAGGAAGATAAATGCCCTGTTCTCCAAAGAACCATCCAAGATGTACTCCCAACTACAGAGTAACAGCTCAAAGGCAGCAACTCCACCAATAGCAAAGACTGAACAATACAGGAGGAACATATGGGAGAAGGAAAAAACATACAACACCAGTGCAATGTGGCTGCAAGATCTGAGAATGAAACGCAGCATTCTCCTAGAGCAGACCTGGGCAAAGTGCAGCCACATCCGGCTCTGGCTGTCTCGGTCCGGCCAACGGACCAAGACAGCTGAGGGCCTGGAAAACTGCGGTCCATGGGCCGCACCGTGCCGGGCCGCACCGTGCCCACCTGCTCACTGTCTCCATAGGCGCCGCTGACTGCATTGGTGGATGAGGGGCTTCGGGCCACTTCCTCCACCAATCAGTGTGTGAAACAGCTGACGTGATGATGTAATTTCATCGCGTCAGCTGTGTGCTGCGGTGCGGAGAGACAGCGCACTAGGGAGACAAGCAGAGCACCAGGAAACAGGACCGAGGTGAGTATGTGGTGTTCATTTTTCTCATGTGTATGGGATGTTTGGGTGGACATGGGGATGCTATGGAGGTGTTAAGCTGCACAAGGGGAGGCTATGGGGGTGTCGAGCTGCACAAGGGGAGGCTATGGGGGTGTCGAGCTGCACAAGGGGAGGCTCTGGGGGTGTCGAGCTGCACAAGGGGAGGCTATGGGGGTGTTGAGCTGCACATGGGGAGGCCATGGGGGTGTTGAGCTGCACATGGGGAGGACATGGGGGTGTCGAGCTGCACAAGGGGAGGCTATGGGTGTATCGAGCTGCACTAGGGGAGGCTATGGGGGTGTCGAGCTGCACAAGGGGAGGCTATGGGGGTGTTGTTCTGTTCAAGGGGAGGCTATGGGGGTGTTCTGCTCAAGGGGAGGCTATGGGGGTGTTGTGCTGCACAAGGGGAGGCTATGGGGGCCTCGTGTGGCACATTGGGAGGCTGTGTGGGGCTCGTGCTGTATATGGGGAGGCTGTGTTGGGCTCGTGCTGTATATGGGGAGGCTGTGTGGGGCTCGTGCTGTATGTAGGGAGGCTGTGTAGGGCGCATGCAGTGTATTTGTGTGTGTATGTATATGTGTGTGTGTGTGTGTGTATGGATATATATAATATAATATTATGGCTGTGTGGTCATTATGCAGCATATATTATGGCTGTGTGGTGCTTATGCAGCATATATTGAGAGGCTGTGTGGGGCTCATGCAGCGTATATAGGGAGGCTGTGTGGGGCTCATGCAGCCTATATAGAGAGGCTGTGTGGGGCTCATGCAGCGTATATAGGTGTGGCTGTGTGGGGCTCATGCAGTGTATATAGATGGGGCTCATGCAGCGTATATAGGGAGGCTGTGTGGGGCTCATGCAGCGTATATAGGGAGGCTGTGTGGGGCTCATGCAGCTAATGTAGGGAGGCTGTGTGGGGCTCATGCAGCGTATATAGGGAGGCTGTGTGGAGGCTCTTACAGTACATAAGGGGGGTCATACGATATACAGAAGGGTCTGTACTTGGGTTCAAACGATATTTAGGAGGATGTCCGCATACTTAATTCTGCTCAATATTGATTCAATTAATAATCGAATCAATAATATAATAATATATTGCTAGTAATATTGAGTAGAATTAATTTCGGCATATTGGTTCGGCCCTCGACAACAGTCACGGTCTCTCATGTGGCCCTTCAGGAAAATTAATTGCCCACCCAATTGACCTAGAGCAAGAACCAGTCACCATTACAGAAGCAGACATCCAACTGCTGGTCAAGAGCATGAAGAGTTGGACAGCACCTGGCCCATACATGATCCACACCTACTGGCTAAAGAAATTAACAGCGGTACATGAACACTTGGCAAAGCAGATGAACCAACTGCTAGAAGCAGGCCACCACCCAGCCTGGCTAACACAAGGAAGAACAGTGCTGATCATGAAGGATCCTCACAAAGGAACAGTTCCATCCAACTACAGCCCAATAACCTGACTGCACAACATCGAAACTCTTGTCAGGCATCATAGCCACCAAGCTAAAGAACCATATGAACCAGTACATGAATCCAGCTCAGAAAGGCATTGGGACCAACACCAGAGGCTCTAAGCACCAGCTCCTAGTTGAAAGAGCAGTCACTTAAGATCCAGACAAACCAATCTCGGCACAGACTGGGTTGACAACAGGAAGGCCTATAACTCAACGCCACACACATGGATCTGTGAATGCTAGGCTCTCTACAATGTCAACAGGAAATTAAGAACCTTCCTCAGAAACTAAATGGGGCTATGGAGAACAACATTGGAAGTCAACACAAGACAACTAGCACAAGTGACCATCAAATGCGGCATATACCAAGGGGATGCACTGTCCCCATTGCTGTTCTGCATAGGCTTGATCCCCCTCAGTCAGATAATTACATAATCTGGTTATGGATACAAGTTCAAGAGTGGAAGCACCATCAGCCACCTCCTCTACATGGATAACATCAAGCTGTATGCGAAAAACGAACGAGACATCAATTCACTGATCCACCTGACAAGGATCTACAGCGGAGACATCGGGGTGGCCTTCGGACTGTAGAAGTGCGGCTGGTTGGTAATAAAGAGAGGCAAGGTAGTCAAAACTGATGGAGTGGGATTACCAGCAGGGCACATAGCAGATGTACATACATGCTACCAGTACCTCGGTATCCCACAGGGGTACGTTAACCATGATGAGGAGGCAAGGAAAGCAGCAAGATCCAAATAACATCAAAGGGTAAGACAGGTCGTGAAGAGCCAGCTCAATGGGAGGAATAAAATCTGTGCCATTAATACATATGCCCTGACAGTTATTAGATACCTTGCTGTCAGTGTGCTGGTCAAAAGAAGAGATGGAAGCTGGCGATGTGAAGACACAAAAGCTCCTCACAATTCATGTAGGTCTCCACGCTAAGTCTAGCACCCAAAGCTTGTATACCAACAGAAAGGAGGGTGTTCGGTGCTTGATAAGCATCCATGCCACCATCATGGATTTAACAAGGAGTATCTAGGAATAGATCAGAAAAATGGCACCAAAAGATGAGATGCTGAGAGAAGGCCTAAGGCAGCAACAACAGCAGATCTGGAAGGAAGAACAGGAACATGAAGCGCCATGGCAAGACAAGCCGCTGGACTCCGAGACAGCACAGAGGCACTAATCATAGGGGCACAAGAGCAAGCACTAAGTACCAGATCCGTAGAATCAGGAATCCATCACACAAGTTCAGACTCAAGGTGAAGACTGTGCAAAGAAACCTCAGAAACAGTCCAACACATAGTGGCAGGATGCAAAATGCAAGCAGGAACAGTGTATACCGCACGCCACAACCAAGTAGCGGGAATTGTATACAGGAACATCTGCACAGCATATGGGCTAAGTTCCCCTAAGTCCAGGTGGGAGACTCCAGAGAAAGTGGTGGATAATGAAAGGGCTAAAATCCTGTGAGACTTCAAGATCCAGATTGATAAGTAGGTGTTGGCTAACCAACCAGACATTGTGATAGACAAGGACCAGAAGACAGCAGATGTGGCAGTGCCAAGTGACCACAACATCAGAAAGCAGAAATATGAGAAGCTGGAGAAATACCAGGGCATCAAAGGAGAACTAGAGAAGATCTGGAAGGTGAAGGCAACAGTGATTCCAGTGGTGATAGGAGCACTTGGAGCCCCAGATTGGAAGAATGGCTACAACAGATCCCAGGAGCAATATCTGAACTCTGTCCAGAAAAGCGCAATGCTGAAAACAACTAAGATCCTGCGCAGAAACCTCAAACTCCCATGCCTCTGGTAGAGGACCGGAGCATGATAAAGAACAAAAAAAAAATCATCCTATAGAATTTATTATATATAATGTTGAGTACTAACTGCTACTGTGTAGATAGAAACCATGCTGTAACTAGAATGCAATGCGCACTATGTATGTGTTCTTGCTGCACAATCCAAGTAAGGACTGGTTGCGGGTCTCCTGACCCAAACATGACCACCTAATGGGCATATATGTGGCTGTCGAGGTGGGGTCAGGAGACCCACGGGCCAGTCCAAGCATTGTGAATCCAGCCACAGTCACATCATCCTATGCAGTAAAGCTCAATACCAAGAGAAATGGGGAAAAAAAAAACCCTGCAAATTTAGGGTTTTGACATTTTTAAAAAAACCACATGATCTTATTCTCTACTCCAGGTTTTTTTTTTATTACTTCTGTAATATAATTAGGCAGAAGTATAAGCAGTGGTCCAGTGTTTGCACTCGTAGAGAATTGTTTACATGTGGACGGAAATTTCTCGAGACCTTGAAGGAACCATGTCATCATTGCCAGGATGAAGTTTTCCTTGCGTTGTTCAGCACACACCTCTGGGAACACGACCAGAGCCAAATTTTTTAGAGTTTCAGTATTCACCAAGCAACCAGTCAGGAAACTGTTATGTCCTTTACTAAAAGAAAATTATTGAACGTGCCAAAAATCTGGTATATCTATGACCCCAGAGAAATAGGCTGGACCACCATGATTTGCAATAATTGTTGCAGCATTCATCTTGCTGTTTCTCCTGCCACTGGTGCGAGCACTCTGTTTTTGGTCCTTAATATTATCTTCGGAGTCCTAAAATTGAAGTAATTGTGTATTTTGTGGTTTGGGTGATAATTTACATTTGTACAAAGGCAGAATAGTTTTATAGTAATTGTTTCTTTATAGTGGTGGCGGGAGTACTAATTTTTTTTTTTTTTTTTTTTAGAGTTTCTAATGATGCGCTTCCTTTTACAGAGCTGAAGAATTAAAGGGACTTTTTTTTTTATCTAAACTGAGCCTCTCCCCCCCCCCCCCCCCCCCCTCCATTGCTGTAGCTCCACTGATACTGAAACAGTTTTTTTTTATTTTTTTATTTTCTTCTCTGCCCCTCCATTCCAAAGTTGTCTCCTGGTAATAAGAGGTGCAAACTTTCCCTACAATTAACTGGGCATGTACCACAGAACCTCTATGTTGCCACGCCCGTGTTTTCATTGGCTGGCATCAGAGAGGTGCAAAAATAAAAAGCTAACGCCCACAAAGTCCAGGTGGTTAACAGAAAAATTTGGTCCATTGTTACTCGGGGGCATAATTTAGGAACAGATGGGCACAGGAGAAAAAAGAACTGTACCAGAATATGTGAATATGCATTATATTTAAAGAGGTTGTCCACTACTTTTAGATTGATGACCTATTGTTAAGATAGGTCATCTATGTCTGATCGGCTGGGGTCCGACACCCAAGCCGATCAGGTGTTATTGGCGGCAGCTGCCACCAGCCGGAAGTACTTGCCGAGCTGCTCCATCTACTTGTGGTGGCTGCTGATGCTGATTGACGATAGGTCATCAATGTAAAAGTAGTGGACAACCTTTTTAAATAAGAAAAAAATCCAGTGAAATGTCCTTTTTAAATTATAAAATGTTGTTTGCCTCCTCTAGGAGGAGCTCTGGAGTGCATCGTAGATATTCAGTAATAGGTTTTCCCTGCTGTCAGATTTATATCATACAAAGGGATTGTCTCGTAAAGACAAACCTTCAGGATTACGGGTAAGTGGGTCTCCTGCTTTGAGACTCCCACTCAGAGTTCGAATGAAGGTCTGGTCTGAGTTGCGGCATCCGACGGGTGGACAACCATTCATTTTAATGGCTGCCATGTAATAGTATATTCTCCCTCCATCCTTTGCCAGGAGTGACTCTCTTTCAAAGCGTTTTCTCAGATAGGGAAACCCCTTTTATCTTTATGGTTGTGAAAAGGATTAGAAGATATGTAGTGAATAATTTATCTTTATAGGAAAAAAGTCCAGAACTTCTCCTTTAAAAGGTTCCTGCACCCTCAGACAACTACAACTTTTTGGTAGAAAAGATAATCTAAAAATCAATTTTTTTAAATCACGCCAAAATAGTATCCGTTAGATGCCTCCCTTTTATCTAACTTGCTACCCATTACGTACAGTTAGTATATCTAATACAAATGCCGAGACACATTACAGAATATGTAGTTGAGGCTTTATCATTCTGCTCATTCCAGTTTGACAGACGAGAGCAGAATGGAGGTTCAGTTTTGGGGCAGTCAAAACCTTGGCAGCTGCAATACATGCTGAGAATTAACAGGCAGTTCTGGCACCTATAATGCTAGCAGAATGCTAACAGATACCATATACTCTTTCAGTCGGCAGCAATTTAGAAAGCATGAGATTCGGGATAATTTCTGGGCATATTAGACTAGTATGTGAACAAAAAGCAGTTTATCTTTAATATGCTCTTGGTTCTGTTGTCATCGTCAAATTAAGTTTAGTAATTCAGCTCTTTTAGATTTTTCTGTGCTATTGGATGATCCGCATAGTGATGATCTGTGCCAGAAGCCCAGTTTTACCGTTCTGGTATTTTTTCTGTTTTTTTGGACACATGCCAAACGTAAATTATTTTTATTCTATGACACTTGATCAATTTTTGTGTTTTTTTTTTTTTTTTTTTTTTTTTAATAATAAGGCTTTAAGGTTAGCAAATACATGAGCAGTTCATCCCCGAGGACACGACTGTATGTCCTCCGTCTCCAGAGAACAGGAGCTCTGAGACGCTCATCTGGCATCTTTCCAATTAGTCATTTCTAAGTGATCTACAACATAACATTGCAAAGTTTCCAAGCAGCAAGAGCAGCAGCATGGCGGCGAGGCATGACTGTGCAGGTGTAATCCGCTCCTATCAGCACTGAATATCTCTGCTCCTGTATTAAACAGTAATCGCTCATACATTTCCTCTTCTGCATCTGAAGTTGGCCACAGGTTATCACTCTTAGCTGAACTAACGAGCTGAGAAATTGATCATAAGGTTGCTTTTTTTCCCTTAACCACAGTTCCCACATCCTAATATTTATCCATTTGCTTTTCCAGGTAGTGATTAAAAAATGGTCCATTCCTTGTCCTCTTCCTCAGAATCACACTTTAATGTACACAGAGGTAAGAATTTGCCTGTGGGTCATAGGTAATCCAATCTGTAATAAACATTGACATCTCTGCTGCTAGCTGCCTGCTTTCACCATATGTAACAAGGGTGGCCAGCTTACTCGCTTTTGGGGGCTTCAATAATGGCAGGCTGTCATTCAATGGCTTCATCCACAGCAAATATTTCACATCTGAAACGTACCCCTCCAAAAACAACCCCCATTGTAATTCAATATGATATTCTCTGAGTACCCCCAGACTTCACAATGCCAGTGACCCCAGTTTGTCGGCTTCTTTGCTTTTGGTAGAACTGCAAAGTGGCACCACCTTCCAGATATTACAGTGTAGGCAGAAGTTTGTATAGATACAATATCAACACAGAATCTAATATGTACTTGCCTTGTAATGTCTTCACATCCTGTTCCTTCCAGATGTGTCCGGATCCCAGAATTCCAAGCGGCGGAAGTTCACCGACCGCCATATTGGGACACCCAAGTGATGGGTGTCTCAATATGGAAACACCAAACACACACACACACACTGTATACGCCGTACACACACTCACACACTGTATACACTGTACCACACACATACACACTCTGTATATGCCGTATGCACCACACACTGTATACGCCGTACGCAGGCTCTTGCGCAGTACCACCAGCGGAACATTGTCGTGAACATGCCGCCGCCGGCATCAGCCGAATGATTCACTGACCGCCGCCATCTTAGTACAGGAGGAGCGCATGCACAGTTTTAATGTGACCGCCGCTATCTGTCTGCACAAAGATGGCGGCGGTCTGATTTACTGCGCCTGCGCGAATTAAGCTCAGGCGCAATGAATCATTCGGCTGATCCCGGTGGCAGATGTGCGACGTGTCTACAGGCAGAGGAAGCCGGTCACATTAAAGGGGTTTTCCCACAAACGAAAGTTCATTTTAAAAATTGTCTGTGTCTGACCGTGTATGGCGCATACCACATCTCTTGGGCAGGGGAGGAAGCAAAAGACAATACTGACATTACAGCAGGGGATCACAGAGGATTCATTTTGTGAGGTAAAATATTTCACTGACTGTTTTTAAACAATATTTTACCTCACAAAATGTATCCTCTGCGATCTCCTGCTGTAATGTCAGTATTGTCTTTTGCTTCCTCCCCTGCCAGCACATGGGGTACACAGGTCAAAGAAGAGATGACATGAGAGAAGAAGATAGCAGATGGGGACGAGAAAAAGCGCACAGGGGGAGACAGCTCAAACGGGACAGTACATGACGGGAGAACACAGCACAGGAAGGAGAGACACAGCAAACAAGGGGGATGGCACATGGGGTAGACAGGTCAAAGCAAGCACAGACAGGAGAAGTCAGCACATGGGGAAAGAGAGAGTGGATAGGTGAGTGAGCAAATGGGGGGATGGGGAGATTCTCAATGCTGCAAAGCCTGCCCCTATCATGACATTTCTGCTCTCCGGATGCGATAGCATCGGGCCTCCATCTGGTATCCTTATAATAGCCATTACCCAGAATTCTATATAACATTGGAAAATTCTTAAAATATTTTTGTAAACGTGCCCACAAACCTAGTTGCTACAAAAGCAATAATCATACAAATGTGGCAGGCTCATTGCCCTTACAATACTTATTTTTTTAATTTGGTCCATGTCACTGTTCTCAGTGCAGTGTGATTGTCCTTCTCTCTCTGGTTTACTAACCTAGCTCAGATTATTATTATACAGTCACTGAGTTGTACTTTGATCGCTTTCGGTATAACTGTACAGAAGCTGTGCAACCATCATCCGTATCTGTGATAGGAGTTTCTATTCACCCCTGTGGAGAACTTTAGCTGCACAGTCCATGCAATTACATCATACATGAAATTCTGTTAATGGAGATGTTGACCCCCTTCAAAGAAGAAAAAGCTACATAATTCCCAGGAGTTCATCATGGCCATACTGAAGTATACTATGAATTTTAATACAGAAAGGGAACAGCCAAATGAACTAAACACTGTTAGAATTCTATATATTAGTGATATGATAAGTTTAAAGGGAATCTGTAACTTCCCCCTGGGCTGTATATGACCTATTAATGTAAGCATATAGGTAATAGAAATGTTACACTAGTCCTATGCTTTGTATTAATGGTCTTATTGTGGAGAAATGTTATATTCTCTCTTTATGCTAATGATTTCTTCCAGGTTCTGGGGCGGGCGGTGCTGTCAGAAATCCCTGCCTCTTGTCTTCATTGTAATATTACCCCCCTCCTATCAGTGTCAGTTATGGTGGTGTCGGAATCTTGCCCCCTGCACTCTCTCAGGAATCCATACCTCATCCTCCCTTCTGTGGGCACTGTAATCGGAGATCTTCTGCACAGGCGACTTCCACTCCAGTAACCTACAGTGTGCTCACTGATAAGGTGATCTCCCCAATTCCTCCCTGCATGGTCATCAAGTGGGGAGAGCATCTTATCGGCGTGCACACTGGAGGTCACAGAGATTCTCGAGCGCCTGCGCAGAAGATCCCTGAATGCAGCGCCCACAGAAGGTAGGATGAGGTATGTATTCCTGAGGGAGTGCATGCGCAGGATTCCGGGGCCATAACTGACGCTGATGGAAGAGGTGTAATATTACAATGACGACAGGAGGCAGGGAATTCTTCAATGCACTGCACGCTCCGGAGCCTGGAAGAAATCATTAACATAAAGACCGAATATAACATTTCTCAACAACGCGACCGTTAATATGAGGCAGACAGGTAGGACTAGTGTAACGCATGTGAACCATTGCCTAATTCACACCAATGACTTTAGAACATTTGTTTTAGTGACCAATTAAAGGTCCCTACAGTCAGACCCCCAGCAATCATGTTTATCACCTATCTTGTAGATAGGTTAAAAATGTATATAGCGAGACAAGCAAAGAGAAAAGAAAACAACAAAGTGTCAAATGTCTTGCCCCATGCTTGACCCTTTCTAGAGTCCCAGACCACAACTCATTAAACCAAATGTCCCTGGCACTGATGTCCTTCCCCTACTGGTCACCACTTCTGTTCCTGGCTCTGAAATCCCATATCCGTAACCGTACAGACTACTGAAGTCTCCATTCACCTCTTATTTTGGAGAGATGCTATTGTGAGCCAATCCAGATTGTGTCTATGGATTATTATACCAATCTGTAATGTTTTTTGTCGTTTTTTTTATATAGATTTCAAACAGTTCTGAATGTAAACCAAAACTTTTTGAGTTTTCCAGAGAGGTGAGTTCTATGTGAGCGTAGATGAGAATTTTATGTTTAGATATTGGTCTGTCTTCATGATAAATGGTTATTAATATCTGATATATAATAGGATGCTGCTTAGCTAAAAAGTGGTTTGTTCCTACAGTACAACACCAATTTACTCATGTCGGAGTCCTGGTAAATGTAGAAACTTAAGCACTGTATTTCCCTCTAATAGATCATTTTAAGAGGCCCTTGGCATAACAATAATGACAGACTGATATGGAGTCACAAGGATCAGAGACCCTCTAATCTTCTGAACTTCAAAAGCTGGCACCATTCAAGGGGCTAATGGGCCCCAAGGGAGAGTTGGGTTACACCAGGGATGACCGATGGTGGGATCTAAAATGTTGGGGACATTTAGAAACCTAAACCAAGGATGCTTGTTCTTGTCAGGCTTGATTTAACCATCGGCTTTTATAGCAGTATTAGGTTACAGACACAACAAAAGTTAAGTGTCCATGCTTGGTTATTATCTGGGATATGGCTACCTGTGCGTGGTAACTACAGAGATTGTGTCAATCGAGAGAGGCCAAGTGTGAAATGGTTTGTTTTTCTTTCGTATTGGTATTTTATGTGTCGTTTTCCCTTTTTATAGTGTTAAAGGTGAGGAATTTACCTTATTTTATTTATGGTAACTATTGATTTTTCTGCATTAAAGCCTTAAATATATTGTCCTAACACATGCAACCAACTAGTGAAACAGACCTGATGTCTGTGACACTGACGTAGCTGTTGAGTTTTAGAAACAGAACACACTTCAGGGAAACCACCGCAGTAATTTTTCCTGAAGTGTTTTCTTGTGTCTTTGCGGTGACTTTTTTTTTTTTAATTGTGCATTTAAACTGCTGAGTGCTTCCAATGCCTGAAGAATGGGACCGGTCACTTATTTTAGCCACTTTACGACTTGCCTGAAGCAGTTCAAAGAAGCTTAAAAAGATAAAAAGACATCTGCACAGCAAATAGTTTTGACACTGCAGCGCATATTTTAAAGGGGTTGTCCACTACTCTGAAAACCACTTCTGAATCCCTATGTTTCCTCATAGTAAAGTAATAATACTTATACTCCCCTCCGATGCTGGCATTGTTGTAGTGGTGTCAGCACTGGCTCTTCTGGGGCTCACATTACATAATGTCACGCAATCCCTGTGACCAATCAGCACTGATTTTACGCTTTTCTCTTTTGGACGTAACTGACATCTAGAGGAAATGAGTGCTGTGACTGCTCTCACTTCCTTAGATGTCTTGATATGTCCAAAGAAGAGAAAAGTGAAGCCAGCGCTGATTGCCCACAGGGATTGCATGACATAATATCATGCGAGTCCCAGAAGAGCCAGTGCTGACACCACTAGAACAATGCCAGCACCAGAGGGTAGTATAGTTGTTGTAATTTTACTGGGGGGTGAAACAGGGATTCAGAAGAAGTTGTCTGAGTAGTGGACAACCCCTTTAATTCTTTTTGACTTTTTAGTGCTTTTTCAGGTGGGTTCTTTAGCGGAGTCTGCATGAAGATGCTTGTTTACACATATTCTTAGGGTTTATTCACACTGGTTGGCCGAGCGTTGTGGATGATATTTCATGAATGCGGATCAGCACAGAAGATTAGACAATTTAGTATGGAAGTTCTGCTGCAGATACAGTACAGACCAAAAGTTTGGACACACCTTCTCATTCAAAGAGTTTTCTTTATTTTCATGACTATGAAAATTGTAGATTCACTCTGACATCAAAACTATGCCTTCAAGAGGTAGTCACCGGAAATGGTCTTCCAACAGTCTTGAAGGAGTTCCCAGAGATGCTTAGCACTTGTTGGTCCTTTTGCCTTCACTCTGCGGTCCAGCTCACCCCAAACCGTCTTGATTGGGTTCAGGTTTGGTGACTGTGGAGGCCAGGTCATATGGCGTAGCACCCCATCACTCTCCTTCTTAGTCAATTAGACCTTACACAGCCTGGAGGTGTGTTTGGGGTCATTGTCCTGTTGAAAAATAAATGATGGTCCAACTAAACACAAACCGAATGAAATAGTATGCCGCCGCAAGATGCTGTGGTAGCCATGTTGGTTCAGTATGCCTTCAATTTTGAATAAATCCCCAACAGTGTCACCAGCAAAGCACCCCCACACCATCACACCTCCTCCTCCATGCTTCACGGTAGGAACCAGGTATGTAGAGTCCATCCGTTCACCTTTTCTGCGTCGCACAAAGACACGGTGGTTGGAACCAAAGATCTCAAATTTGGACTCCTCAGACCAAAGCACAGATTTCCACTGGTCTAATGTCCATTCCTTGTGTTCTTTAGCCCAAACAAGTCTCTTCTGCTTGTTGCCTGTCCTTAGCAGTGGTTTCCTAGCAGCTATTTTACCATGAAGGCCTGCTGCACAAAGTCTCCTCTTGTTGTCGAGATGTGTCTGCTGCTAGAACTCTGTGTGGCATTGACCTGGTCTCTAATCTGAGCAGCTGTTAACCTGCGATTTCTGAGGCTGGTGACTCGGATGAACTTATTCTCCGCAGCAGAGGTGACTCTTGGTCTTCCTTCCCTGGGGCAGTCCTCATGTGAGCCAGTTTCTTTGTAGCGCTTGATGGTTTTTGCCACTGGACTTGGGGACACTTTCAAAGTTTTCCCAATTTTTCAGACGGACTGACTGACCTTCATTTCTTAAAGTAATGATGGTCACTCGTTTTTCTTTACTTAGAATTTGTATTATGGCAAGAGAAAAGCAGCTAACAGTCTATTCAGTAGGACTATCAGCTGTGTATCCACCAGACTTCTGCACAACACAACTGATGGTCCCAACCCCATTTATAAGGCAAGAAATCCCACTTATTAAGCCTGACGGGGCACACCTGTGAAGTGAAAACCATTTCCGCTGACTACCTCTTGAAGCTCCTCAAGAGAATGCCAAGAGTGTGCAAAGCAGTAATCAAAGCAAAAGGTGGCTACTTTGAAGAACCTAGAATATAAGACATATTTTCAGTTGTTTCACACTTTTTTGTTAATTATATAATTCCACATGTGTTAATTCATAGTTTTGATGCCTTCAGAGTGAATCTGCAATTTTCATAGTCCTGAAGATAAAACCCTTTGAATGAGAAGGTGTGTCCAAACTTTTGGTCTGTACTGTACATTCATTGAAAGATATCCTTACACATTACATAGATGTAGGTTGATGGTAGAGCCACTGAATGAATGATCATGATGACAACAGACAGTAGAAATACACATTTTGGTGCATGCGGCCTCCTATCCAATGTGGAGCTACATTATATTAACTAGAAATTACCCAATTTTTGGATACCCAAGTAGACTGCATTCATGCCATAAACTATCCTTTCCTCTCTGCACCATCACATAATGTTATTTCTTTCATGTAATATAAACCATTTTCCTTTTTGTTGGAAACACTTTATTTTTGTCTTGCATCTTAGAGCGCATTTGCACTACCTACCATGGCTTTCTCATTTCTGTGCCATACGTCCGTTTTGCCCATTTACTGTGAGCTTAGGAGGTGAGTAAGTCTGTGATATACTCCTAGGTTAAATGCATTGATATCACTCTAAAAAGTGTGGTATTTTCTACCTCTTCATGCTATTTTTTGTTATGCTTCTGGGAGAAGAATGAAATGGCTGAATGAAGTGTGTTATGAAAATATGCTTTACAACTTCTTTTTTTCTGTATTTACCAATTCTGACATCATCTTATCTTCCCACCAAACAAAAGGATCTTCTGATTAAATTCCATCTGATAAATCCTTCTTTCCCCTTGACATTGTCGGGGGGGAAAAGTAAGTAGGTCCCCATACTCCATATTGCCAGGTTCGGCCAACTATTCTGCATGCTCCATGGGCTGTGTCTTATTTCTCAACCTTATGAACTCTGTAATATCATCTTATTGGAAACCTTCTGGTGATCATTTCAAATAATGTTTTGTCCTTTTTTTTTTTTTTTTCCAGTCCATCCAAGAGCCGGATGCAGAATGTGGCTAACCTCGGAATATCCCTAAGCTTCCTCATCTATTTTATTTCGGCATTGTTTGGTTACCTTACTTTTTATGGTACGTTCTCTGTCTCTACTGTGCAGACCAGACTTCTCAATTTTTTTTGTATATTAGGCCGGGGTCACACTTGTGAGTGTGATGCGAGAAACTTATGCGATTCTCTCGCATCAATACCCGGCACTACCTCCGGCGCTCGGGACCGGAGTGTGCGGCTGCATGTATTTCTATGCAGCCGGTGGCAGTGCTGGGTATTGATGCGAGAGAATCTCATAAGTTTCTCGCATCACACTTGCAAGTGTGAACCAGGCCTTAGCGTTTTGTCACCCGCGTTCAGTGATTAAGTGCATCTCAAATTATAGAAAATCCAGAGAATATTCACGGCAGCATGGTCAGAGCTGAACTACATTTACCTACGTTGGTGGATGTGGTGGCAGCATAGGGTCATCTTTGGCCACCATCAAAATCACCGTGTGGTCCCAGCCAGAAATGTAATTGTGCAATGGTGATTTTATCATAATTGTAGCATGTAACAGAGAACACCATTCCGGTCTGTTCACATCTGCATCATAACAGAAGCCATAGTATTGTAACAAATCCTAATGGCTCCTTCAGGAGCCAATTGCTAACACACAAATTCCATAGCAGCGGGCATATCCCGAGAGGTGCAAACCATGGCACTATCATTTCATCATAGACTGCTAGACCTTTGATTAAGTATTGCAGCATCGAATGTGGACGTGAGTAGTGTAGTTTAAAAGGGAAGACAGGCAGCGAGCAATTCATTTAAAGAGATTTTCCTACTACAATGACATTGATGACCTATCCCACATATTACTCATCAATCAGATCGGTGGGATTTTGATACCCAACATCCCTACCGATCAGCTGTTATCAGCTCGGGCAGCGGCCGGATGATATAAACTGTGTACGGAGCAGAACGACGCTCCATAAACCATTTAGTGGCGGCCCCCGGTACTGCAGCTCGGCTCTTATTCATTGGTGACTATATCGCATTGATTGGAACTGAGTACAGCCAATGTTGGGTAGTGTCGGATTGTCTACTGAAATAGTTGTGTGTTAGCGCTAATACTGTTTCATTGTGTCTCCATTGTGTATATTGGGTTTCCATTGTGTATATTGTGTCACCGTTGCAGACAAGGTGGAGTCTGAGCTGCTTCAAGGTTACAGCAGATTTCTGCCTCGGGACGTTATGATCATAACTGTCCGGCTCTTCATTCTTCTGGCTGTTCTCCTGACGGTGCCACTTATTCATTTTCCGGTAAGTAGCTAATTTTACTTTATAGAAATTTTACATTTTTTAATTACATTTTATTTTATTTATTTTTTTTTATAGGCAAGAAAGGCTTTAATGATGATGTTCTTCGCTAACCAACAATTTTCCTACCTCCGTCATATAGTAGTGACCCTGGCCCTGAATATAGTTATCGTACTTCTTGCCATCTTTGTTCCAGACATAAGGAATGTATTTGGTGTGGTTGGTAAGTTAACAGAAATCAAGACCTATCTCCCTCTTTTTTCTTTATTAATATGAGGCCTGGTCATCCCTTCTGTCCTAGTAATCGCTTGTAATCCTCCTTGTATAACAATTCTGAACTTCTTCTTAGAGCTTTGCATTGTACACTGGCAGTGTATGAATAAAAGTGACAACTGGGCATCTCTTATCAATAGGATGTAGCCCAGAAAGAAAGTTAACACACAAACATTTGACCTGGGACTACTGGGGGCATAAAGTGTAAACAAACTAGAAAAAAATGCTAAAATTTTAATTAGCTAAAATTAAAACCACACCTGTGATTAATTCACAATTATATCGGCTAAAGACGACCAAAATAGCAACAAATATGAAGAATAGAATATCCAGACACCGCAAATTGCATAAATATCACGATGGCCGAGCGACTAAATGCATAATAGGATCCCCTAATATCTGTCCCTATTTAGCCGCAGAGGTCCGCACCCTAAGAAGTACAACAATTGTGCCCCCGCTCAATGAAAACTGTGCCCTAAACAGTCCCTAGCATGATTTCAATAGATACCAAAGGATATATAATGCAATTCATAGGTCTCAAAAGGAACTAAATAGTAACACCCCAATAAGGATTTGGCCTCATTCAGACATCCATTTTTTTCTGTACGTGTTCTAACCATTTTTTTCCCTTGACCATGACAGCACACCTGAGAGAGGGATCTACCCACGAAGGACAGGAAACCTACTGAAATAAAAGGGCGGCACCTGTCCCCCACATCAGTTGGAGCCCTTTTCCCACGTTCGGAAGCACAGGCACATGCCTGTGGCGCCGTCCTTCAGGTCCCTGAAAGCTCCATCCGCAGGTCCACTGTGGCACATATGAAGTGACTGCACGCTCCGCTGACGTCATGGCCGCAAGGCACATTGGGATTGGGCATGCCCGAGTGATGTCAGAGGGGGCATGCCGGGAAAGATGGCGGTGTGCTATGCCTGCATCGCTGACAGTGAGGCACTGGGGAATGGCACGTCCCAATAGGTTCTCACAGGAATGGCCGTGACCGGATAGAAACCGAAGGAGGTACTGTGGGTCCCACATAAATTGGGGACAGACTACAGAGTGCTCACGCTCCAGCTTTCCTTCCTGAAGTGTCATGGAGGATTATCAACAGCTTGGACACAGTAAAGGGGACAGCCGTTGAAGTGGCAGGAGAGGCAGCCATCCCAGTCAGAGGAGCAGAGTGTGTCGAGACTAATTGGGGTCCAAAAAGGATATTTCATGTATCCCAGAACAGCCTCCGAATCTGGTACTCTTAAAAGTGACAGCAGGTGGTGAGTGATCTTTGTGAATGTCACCATTTTAATAGGCCCACTTGTTTTTTGTTTAATACCTAGGAAAGGCTTAAAAAAACTAGTACCAAGAGGGACAACAGGGAATGTGCATTTTGTAAAATCCCACTAACAGGTGACTGTCAGAAAAGTCTCTGTTCAGTCTGTATTCAGAAGACAATTAATGAGGAGACCCTGGAATTCGCCTCAAACCGTGGTTCTGTCATTGGACTGGAGGTGGAAGGCTCACTGAAATTGAAAAAGGGAACAGGAAATCTAGGGTAGTTTTCTCTGAATCTGACATTTCCCCTTCTCCTGATATTCCCCTTCCCCCTCAGGAGGGGAATATCAGAGTGAATCTTCTTTCTCGGGCAGTGACATAGGGAGCAGACCATATTTCCAGGTGGAAGATGTGGACAGGCTAGTCAAAGCAGTCAGGTTAGTGATGGGCTTAAAAGAAGAGAAGATGTCTAAAACCCTAGAAGACGATGTTCAAGGGATAGAGTAGAGGAAGAAACGCACCTTCCACGTTAATAGTAAGTTCGCGGCACTCATGAACAGGGAGTATAAAAGACCTGAGAAAACCTGTGCATTAGGGTCCCGTCACATTTAGCGATGCACCAGCGATCCCGACCACGATACGACCCGGTCAGGATCGCTGGTGCATCGCTAAATGGTTGCTAGTGAGTTGCCAAACAGGCAGATCTCACCAGCGCGACGTAGCAGCGGTCGGCAGTCGTTACTTACCTGTCAGACGCGGCGATGAAGATGTCCTCCCGCCTGCGTCCACGCGTTGCTCGTCGGCACCAGCAGGAAGCGGCCGACAAGAAACTGTCCAGGACGTTCTCGCGCGATCAGCACATAGCAATATCACTGCTGCGTTACAAAATTGGTGACGCTTTAGCGATATTGCTAACGATATCGCTATGTGTGAAGCCCCCTTTACCTTCATTTTCCAAAAGGAGTATCAAAATCCTCAAAAAGGTCTGCCCTACCCCTTGAAGATTTTAGTGTGCTAAAGGTACTGTCACACTTAGCGATGTACCAGCGATCCCGACCAGTGATATGACGCGGTCAGGATTGCTAGTACATCGCTAAGTGGTCGCAAGTGAGCTGCCACACAGGCAGATCTCACCAGCGACATCGTTGGGGACGGGGGCCGCTACTTACCTGTCACAATAGGCGATCCTGCGTCCTCCCGCCCGGCTCCACGCTCGTCTCTCCACAGGAAGCACTGCAGGAAGCTGACGACGAGAAACAGTCCTGGACGTTCTCGCACGATCAGCGATAACCAGCGGGGGGAGCCGGTCGCTGGTAAGTATCAGACACAGCGATGTTGCTAGCAATATCGCTATAACGTCACAAGTTATAGCGATATTGCTAGCGATATCGCTTAGTGTGACCGTACTTTAAGGGACACTCTGGATAAAAAAGCAGATGGGTATCTGAGACACAGTGGGAAGCAGCAGCAGGGGTTTGAAACAAGGGAGTGCTGGAACCTGTACTGCCTGTTCCCTACTGATTTGGTACAACAAGTGGAGTTACAGCCAAAAACTAAAACCCCAAGGGATAAGATTCTGGTTAACCTGCCAATATTACAAGGAGCAGCAGCGTTTCTATCAGATACAGCTGCAGATTTTATAAGGCTAGCTGCTATTTCTGCTGGCTTGTCATATGCAGCTAGATGGGCCTTGTGGCTTAAAGGCTGTCCAGGAGACCTTCAGTCTTAAAACTGATGCTCTATCCCGTGTGATGGCCAGTTGTTGTTTGGGCAGAAATTGGATGAAATTTTAGAAAAAGATGGTGATAAAAAGAACGTTTCCCATTTTTTTCACAGCAAATACGAGAAAGAATTCCTTTTATAAAAGAGGACGTCTTCCGGGATAGAGAAGACAGTGGGAGTCCATAAGTAGGAAAGAGTCCGGATTTAAGTTCGGAGGTCCATCTTCAGGAGCCAACAAATTTTCTCAATGACCCCAGGCTAAAAGTAGGAGAAAGGCTTTCCCTCTTCATCCATGCATGGGAGAACATCTCTTTCAGCAGCTAGATTCTTGACATAAAAATATATTTTTAGACCTATTCTTCTTATCAGCTGCCTTGTCAGACCTTCATAGTGACACCCCCAGGTTGTCATATGTAGAACAATATTGCCCTAGACAATGAGGTCTCGTGTTTAATCGGGAAACCAGTTTTGTGTGAGATTTTGGAAGGAGAAAAGGTTTGGGGATTTTATTTTGCCCTTATTTTTATTAAAAAAAAAACACTTTATTCAGAACCATCATCAATCTGAAGAACCTAAACTGATGGATAAAATATTAGACATTCAAAATGGAATCAATAAGCACGGCCATAAAGCTACTATTTCACAATTGTTTCATGGTGGTCGTAGACTTATTGCTTATTATCACATCCCTATTCATCTAGCCCAACAAAAATACTTGAGAGTTTTCTCATACACACTGAGAGAATTGATACATTACCAATTCAGAGCTCTTCCGTCCGGTTTATCTGTGGGTCCAAGAATCTTCACCAAGGTAATAGCCGAAATTATTGCCTACTTTCGCACCCGGAACGCCATTATTGTTCCTTACACCCACAAGTCAAAACTAAAGCCAGTGAAAATACAGTCATTCCTGGGCCTCAGTTTAAACTCCGAGCTTCAAACTTGTACAGGAGAAGAAAATGGACAAGGTAGTAGCTTTTGCCTCGGCAGCAATATAAGTTCCAAAGAGGACCCCAAGGAAGGCAATGTCCCTGTTGGGAACTGTAACATCCTGCATCCCAGCGGTGAAGTGGGCCCAGCTCCACACGAGGCAGCTTCTGTGAGAAATTTTGTCTGCAGAGAGGTTGCTAAGAGGGCATTTACAAGGAAAGATATAACTTTCTTTGGGAACCAGAAATTTTCTCTTGTGGTGGACAGACAGAGCAAACCTAGCATTGGGGGCTCAATGGATGAAGCCAGTGAGCGACATGATCACAACAGATGCGAGTAATTCAGGTTGGAGGCACACCTAAGATAAGAAATTTAAGGGTTCTTGGTTACTTTGAGAGGAGTTATTCGTCAAACCTGACTTAATTGTGGGCAGTAGCAAGAGCTCTAAAGGGCTTTCTTCCTTCCATCCTGGGTCACCACATCCGTGTCATGTCAGACAACCAAGCTATATATTGGCATATATCAACCACTGGGGGGGACATGGTCCCACTCCCTAATGGAAGCAGCAAACGGGCTTTTCCAGCTTGCAGAGCAACACCTTCTTTTCCTAACAGCGCTGCACATAAAGGGGACACCAAGAACACAAAGGCAGACTTCCTAAGCCGCAACAGACTTAAACAAGGAGAATAGTCCCTAAACTCACAGGTGTTTCAGCGGATGGTTCTCTTGTGGAATTGCCAGAAATAGACTTGTTTGCCAACAAGCAGAACAGGAGAGAGGAAAAACTCTGTTTACTAAACCCAAGTGAAAACCCTTATGCTGTAGATGCCCTTCAGATCCCTTGGAACTACATGACTGCGTATTCCTTTCCTCCAATTGTTATGATCCCAGTAGTCTTGAAGAAGATCAGGGAGGATCAGGCAAAGGGAATTTTAATTGTTCCATTCTGGCCAAAAAGACAGTGGTTTTCTTTATTAAGAACAATGTCAGTGTCCGATCAATGGATCCTGCTGGAGATCCCGGACCTTTTCACTCAAGGTCCAGTATGCCACTCTCAAGTGAAGGGCTTCCATCTAACAGAATGGAATTTGAGAGGGTATTGTTGAATTGGATAGGTTTTTCTCCAGGGCAAAGGTACTGTCACACTTTAGCGATGCACCAGCGATCACGACCAGCGATAGGACGCGGTCAGGATCGCTGGTACATCGCTAAGTGGTCGCTAGTGAGCTGCCACACAGGCAGATCTCACTAGCGACATCGCTGGGGACGGGGGTCGCTACTTACCTGTCACACCAGGCGATCCTGCGTCTTCCCGCCCGGCTCCACGCGTCGCTTGTCGTCACAGCAGGAAGCGCCGCAGGAAGCTGACGACGAGAAACGGTCCAGCCTGTTCTCGCGCGATCAGCGATAAGCAGCGGGGGAGCGGGTCGTAGGTAAGTATCAGACATAGCGATCTCGCTAGCAATATCGCTATAACGTCACAAGTTATAGCGATATTGCTAGCGATATCGCTTAGTGTGACCGTACTTTAAGGGACACTCTGGATAAAAAAGCAGATGGGTATCTGAGACACAAGTTATAGCGATATCGCTTAGTGTGACAGGCCCTTTAGTTTCCACTTTTATTGAAGAAAACCTGTAACAAAAATTTACAGTAGGATGTGGAAAAAAAAATTTAGGCGTTTTCAGGGAAAGCTTTTGGGGAAAAAAGGCTCCAATTGGTTCCATCCTAGAGTTTCTCCAGAGGAGGTTTGAGCTACGGTTAGCTACAATCACTCTCAAGGTACAGGTTTCAGTCTTAGGCGCATTATACATTATACAATTCTAATCTTGCAGCTAATAAATGGATATTGAGGTTTATAAAATCTTGTGATAGATCCAGAGCCGTTTGAATTCCAGGGGTTCCCTCATGGGATCTAAATTTAGTAGTGGAGGCATTGACCAAATATCCATTCGATCCATTACAGGATTTGTCGATTAAAAATCTAAAAACTGTTATATTGAAGCTTTGACTTTGGCCCACAGGGTGAGCGATAATCCAGGCCCTTTCAATAAACCTTCCTTAAATGCAGGTATATGAGAATAGGATTATATTATGAGGACCTGATCCGACCTACCTTCCCAAGGTAGCCTTAAGAATTCATAGGAGTCAAGAGATTGTCCTGCCCTCCCTCTGTAATAACCCTAGGAATTCAGGAGAAGAAAAAGTTCATAGTCTTGACGTTAAAAGAACACTGTTATAATATATGTCTATAACTAGTCAGTGGAGGAAAACCCAGTCCTTGTTTGTAGCCTTTCAGGGTAGCAGAAATGCATAAAAGGTATCAGAGTACCCTTGCAAGGTGGATCAGGGAGGCCATTAGTTTAGCCTACTCTGCTGCAGTACTCTGGTTCCTGATGACATCAAGGCTCACTTCACTAGAGCCGTGGCAGCCTCCTGGCCATAGAAAGCGGAGTTATTTATTTATCTATAGATTTGTAAGGCCACAACCTGGTTCTCATCCTTTACTTTCTTTAAGCACTATAGTCTAGATCTACAGTTGTGGCCATAAGTATTGACACCCCAGCTATTCTGTTAGATAATACTCAGTTTCTTCCTCAAAATGATTGCAAACACAAATTCTTTGGTATTATTATCTTCATTTAATTTGTCTTAAATGAAAAAACACAAAAAGAATTGTCCTAAAGCCAAATTGGATATAATTCCACACCAAACATAAAAAAGAGGGTGGACAAAAGTATTGGCACTGTTTGAAAAATCATGTGATGCTTCTCTAATTTGTGTAATTAACAGCACCTGTAACTTACCTGTGGCACCTAACAGGTGTTGGCAATAACTAAATCACACTTGCAGCCAGTTGACATGGATTAAAGTTGACTCAACCTCTGTCCTGTGTCCTTGTGTGTACCACATTGAGCATGGAGAAAAGAAAGAAGACCAAAGAACTGTCTGAGGACTTGAGAAACCAAATTGTATTAGTCAATGCCTGATGAGACCTGAGTAGTCTCGAAAGCTTGCAATGTGTTACCATCTTTTCAGTTAGCCATTAAAAGGTATCAACCACTGAGGACTCTCAATTCTGAATATTTTTCTATCTACTGGCTAACACGGTGCAAAGATATACACTTTAAACTGAGCATTTCCCCTTTTAGATAAAAAAAATGCTTTCTGATTTGGGTATTACACATATTATGAGTTTATTTTATCGTGGGAAAATCAGATTTCTGAGTGTATTTTCCTCGCCTGTTTAGGATCCACCACTTCTACGTGTCTGCTCTTTGTCTTCCCTGGGATCTTTTACTTGAAGCTTAGTTTTGAGGACTTCTTATCCCGCCAGAAGTTTGGGGTATGTGGATTTTTTTTTCCTGTTGGCATCTGTATTCTGTATAAACCGCTGTATTGTATCGAATTACTGTAACTTGTGGGCATATTCCCAAGCTGCATGTTTATGTAACATCCTACAGAGCGTCCCCAGCTCGGTGAGAACCGTGCCACTTATATAGGCGCAAGGCTTCTTCTCTCTAATTTTCTTTGCATTGTTGGTAAGACCGACCTCTTCATCAGCCTCTGTAGAAAAGCAAAGTATTCCTTAGCCCAGCCAAGACGCCTTTAGCTTAAATTTTTTTTTTTCCCTGCGGGAGTGCCCGTCATGGTGGACACATACCGTTGTGACAAAATCTGAAGAACACTTTTTTTTTTTTTTTTTTTTTTTTTTTTTTTATACAGCAGTCCGCGTGAGCGCCCTTTGTCGTCAACCTGTTTTCCCAAACCAGCAATGGGGAAATGAGCTGAACTGAAGCCTGAATGATGGGCTGTTCTCACACAGTGAAAATTGATTCCTTCCACAAGTACTAATTTGTGTTTGTTTTCCTTTGTGTTCCCAGGCCTGTGGGTTGGTCGTTCTTGGTATTTGTATTGGTGCCTGCAGTTTAACGCTAATTACCATGAACTGGGCTTACAATGAATGAGAGCATCGCACCAGAGTTTTACATCTGAACAGAATGTGCAACGATTTACAGCCAAAGGATATCCAGTTTCAGGGGGAAATTGGTTGAGAAACAGTTTATGTTGAAAGCACGACACTCATGCACCCGACAGGTCTTCTGGGAAAGTAAACTTGTCATTGCCTAAAATGTGGAGGAGTGGTTATTCTGTTCTTTAAGGGGAAGGGGGGTAGTTTTGGATTAATGTTACATGACCAAAGCTTCAGGTCATCCCAAGGAAACTGTGAGGACTGGCTCCATTAAACAAAATTAAGATGTTTGTAACGTGTTGGTTTGTAACCTGGGACTTTCCAGATGCTGTGAATGTGCAGCGCTTTAAATGCCATTTTATTTCCTGGGAGTTGTAGTTTCAGAACAGCTGAAGGTTACAAACCAGAATATTCATGTTCTGATAATGAAGTGACTCCGTTTACTTTAATTTTTTAGAATATAGCTTCATTATGCCGTTAATCCTTTTTTTTTTTTTTTTTTATGTCTGTTCTATGTTTACAAACTTGTTATAAAGGATGGGAGGGTAGAGAGTGTCCCCCTCTGTTAAAAGGGATTTTGGCAAATTTTTACTATCAATAGAAAAGGGGATGACTTACTGATTACTGGGACAACCAGTAAGCCGGCAGCTCTGTCCTCCGATATCTCCGGCAATCCCATAGAAAATGAATGGGGCAGAGGTGTGCATTCTCGATCTCTGCTCCATTCAGGCCAGGCTTCACAGAGACCCGTTCTTGCAATCACTGGGGGCTCCAGTGATCAGAGCTTCAACAATTAGCAAGTTGTTCCCTGACCCATCAATAGGGAATAACTTAGTTTATTTCTTAGAAATATGGTAAAACCCAGTTATTATTCTATTGTAGTAGTTGCTGTTATTTGACTACAGATACATTGATGTTGGCATTTTCAGAAAGTTGGTCACTACAGTTGCTTTTTATAATGGTCATCAAAAGAGTTTTCCGAATATACTGGAGGGGTGAGAATTTCTGGGAGTCTGATCGTTTAGCATTGTTCCCCTATGCAGCTAACACTCATCTGCCATTATGGGCTGATCTGTAATAGTAGGTATAGTTGGATTGATCGATCAGTCTCATTCACCTACGGGTTACACGAGGCAGACGAGATTTTCACAACTTCTCTCCTTTATTACAAAACTGCTCTATAGACTCCTCAAATATATTGGATAAACTATCTATATTTTTGATGGTGCTGGTAAATTTTAATAACAGGCACAAATTGAATAGAGGTAACTCTGCAAATACTTTTTCTAATGCTAGGTTCAGATTTGCGGAGGGCTGCTTAGTTCCTCTGTGAAGCTCCGCCCACTGCCACACCTCCTCTGGTCAGCTCCGCCTACGTCTGCATGCGGCCTGCATACCTATCTTTAATATTGCTGATGAATTTGTATGCGTAGCTTTGACGCTGCAGCGACCTGCCTCAAACACAACATATTGCATTTTGTTACGGTCGCCGCAGCGTCAAGACGATGCATGCGGAGGCATGCTGACGTAGGCGGAGCTGAACGGAGGAGGTGCAGCAGTGGGTGGAGCTTCACGGAGGCACTCCGCAGCTCTGACATCTGCAAATCTATATTTTTGTCAATGGCAAAAAGTCTTGACATTGTGCACATTTTTGCACTTTAAAAAAAACAAAAACTTTGTGGTGTTCTTGGTGCAGAAGACCTTCACCGATTTCTGAAATAAAAGGGCAGAAACGCTCACCTGAGTGCTGTACACCTTGGAGACTGATGGAGCCTTGTGACCCCATTTTTAGTCTCGGAGGAGAGCAGCTGATTGCTTCTGCCCCTTCGCTTTAGCAATCCGTTGGCCATATTACCACCCAGATCCCCAACTCTTTCTATGTCAAAACTTTCATAAAGTGCAGTTACACTTTGCTTTACTTTTAATAAGTATGGAGGGTGGTTTATGGCTTTGTGTACATGGCTGATGTACAGCTCCTTGCTGGAGACTAATTTGAGGTGAGCGCTATTCCTCCAGCTTCACTGTAACCTGTCGATGTATATACACCAGTATTTGCCTTATTTTCCTTACATAGGTGGATCTGCCTCCCAACTGTGCCATCCGGCTTCTGGCACTCAGTACAGGCGGAAGAGATCTTACCGTTGGGTACTTCTGAACACTCAGCTGATCTTGTAATCTTCATTTTAAGCCTAACTGTAAATACTCGCTTGGTTTTTGTTTTTCAGATCCGGCCGCACCATTAACAAACAGTTTATGATCTTAGTTTAGCGTTAACATTTGTCGTTTATCTTGGAGGAAAAGCTTCTAATCGCCTTATTCTGGGAGAGGAGGTTTATGGTCACTGCGTTGTTTGTACTTGGCTGAAGTGTCGAAAAGGGGAATTAACACTAAATAAAGGGAATAATCTTCCCAACTGCAGAGATAATGCACAATTTTTATGTTCTCGTTACATTGCCCTTATGTATAGAAATCTAATATCAGCAGATCCTACAGATAGTCAGATGTGTATGGGGGCATCCCGAGTGAAAATGCTGATTTCAGCATGCCTGATCCTATGTTTGGAGGGGAGAAACTGCTGCCAAGGTTGTCTGACATCAGATCGTACCTCTGCTGCTGAATCACTGCACATTTGGCATAAGGGAAGGATAAGATACCTGTTCTGCTGGCAAATATCTTATGTGTACGACTAGCCTTAATCATCTGATCACTGTCGAAAAGAAAGTAGTCCCCCAAAATAAAAATTTCCATTATAATTTTGTTAATGGTATCTAAAGGGAGTGGCAAGTATTGAGATTTTTAGATAGCAAGGTACCGTAATTTGGATACTGACTTATCTATTACTAAAGATGGCTGTTGGGTGTGCGATGGTTTGGACTACTCGCTAATACACAGGAGCGCTCGTGTGGCCGAGCACGCCTGTGTTCTCTATGAGAAAGCGGTCACCAGATGTCTCTGCCGGCTGCTTACCTCCGGGAGAAGAAATCTGTAGGCAGTCTCCGTGTCGAGTGACAGCCGGCCCTAATGATGAGCTGCTGTCAGTCAGTGCCTGGGGGTGCGGTGACTGAACCAGGCGCCAGCTCCACCCTCGTGACCTAAACCCCAACACTGCAACGAGGAATAAAGTTAATTTCCTCCCGGCAACGGGGCTCTAACATTAACCCCATATCTGCCGCTTAATAGCATTATTTCACATAACCGGTTCCCTTTATGGATTTTTTTTTTTTTTTTTTTTTTTATAAAGCTGTTTGGTATAATTTCTTTTAAAGCCAAGTTGGATTGTCCATACAGGTGATCTAATATACAATTGTTCTGCTGGATTCTTATCCTTATTGTATGGCTGGTTTTGATCTAGTAGACATGAGCAAATTAGATCTCTTTCCTACTGAAACCAGTGTGATGATCTCATGGTTCTGTTTTAAAAAAAAAAAAAAAAAAAACACCAGCCCTTCTGCCCGCCCTACATTTTCCAGACAAGGCCGTTCTTCATGTCCATTACAGTATTATTGTAGTTGTGTAGTAAAGACCACAACCAACAGTGTCATAATTTCTATTTTCAATCACCAATTCAAAAAGACAAGTTTTATTTCTCAATTTCAGCATAAGGAAAGAGCCGTAACATATTTCTTTTCACTATTCAAGTAACTTACTAAAATGGGATCTAGAGGTTTCTTGATTTTTTTTATATATATATATATATATATATATATATATATATATATATATATATATATATATATATATATATATATATAAATATAATATATGGCCTTGTGTATGTTGGTGCATTATAGCTCTGTATTGAGCCATAGTTGGGCACCATTGAAGTCTATGGTGCCCTGACCGTACCTCATTATGTTCAGGACCGCCGATGCACTCAGTTGCCTTACATAAGTATGATATATTGTTAATTTCCTAATTTCCTCATAATATTAAAAAATTATATATTAATATTGTTAATTTCCACTCATAGACATATTTCATCTACAACCAAAAACAGATCATTGCTGCTAAGATTTTTTTATTTGTGCCGATTGTTTTATCTTATTGTAAACTGTATAAATAAAAACCTTCCAATTTAGACATCAGTGTGTCGTTAGATTTCTTTATAAATATTTTATGTGGAAAATCACTGTTTGGTTTTCTCACATTTGTTCCTTTTTTTTTTAGTTTGGCATTGCACACTAATCCCTAATCCAGAGGAAAGTTTTTGTAGGTATTGTAGTTTGACCATAAAACTCGGACCCCCTGGTTCTACAGAATGAAGCTAACCGGTTCATACAGAGTAATAAAGCCTAAGAAAAGGGATGAGAAGCCGAGTGATGGTGCAGATTCTAGCCAGCGCATCCCAGAGCTGGATTCACAACCACATAGCTCAGTAATGTTGTAGATTATCCACTGTATTATTAAAGGAATTAAGAGCATGATTCCCGTTTTCTGAGTTTGTAGAGTGGGAGACATTATAGCAGCTGGTTCACTCCCACTAGCTAAGAGCGAATTGCAAATTAGAATTAGAGCCTGAAAGTGGGAAATTCAGGAAACAAGTACAGCTTATTCTTAATAGTTACTTGAAACTCTAGATCCCCTTTAAAACTTGGTGCAACCCCATTTAAAGGGATTCTATCTTTAGGAACAACCTTCCTAAGCCATCTATATGAGCATACAGGTCATAGGAATAAAATGATACCTTGATATCTTATACCAGTGAAATCCACATGTTTCTTATATGTAAATGAGCTGTTAAGATCTATGGACTGGACATGGATCTCACTGAGACTCCACTGCCAGAGCTTTTTTTTTTTACTTGAAAGGTGGCATTACCAGTGTGAGATGTAACAAAACATAACAGTAGAACTGAACTTTCTCATTACAAACACGTTAGCAGCTGCAGCTCTCACAGCTCTGCTGTATTGCAATAATATTACAACACTTGCTGCCTGTGAGTTGATGCTGGAGCACTTAGGAACCTGCAGATGTGAGATCAAACTAAATGTCTCACACTGGTAATGCCCTTTTTATTTCAAATTAGCTCTGGAGTCGTATTCTCAGGAAGATCTATGTCCCTGCCCCATTTTTTTAAGGGTCAAAATTTTTTTTTCTGTGTAAATAGCCATATGAAGGCTTTTTTTTGTAAAAACAAGTTGTAGTGTTTCTACATGATGTACAGAAAGAAAAAACGGGAAAAAAAAATTTAAAGTGGGATAAAAAGTTGGAGAAGAAAAAAAAAAAACCTCTGCAATGTCTGTCTTTCTTTTTTTTTTTTTTTTTTTTTTTTTTTTTTTTTTTTTTGCTGTTACAATAAAAGTGATCTGATTTTGCCAGTCATAGGTAATGGCGATACCAAATCTGCACAGTTTTTTTTTTTTTCTTGCATAAAGTTGGCCAACTAAAAGGTGGAATAAACTTAAGAGGGTTTTACACATAGCGATATCGCTAAAACGTCACTGATTTTGTGACATTTATAGCGATACTGCTAGCGATATCTCTATATGTGATACTTGCCTCCGACCGGCTTCCCCGCTGTCCATCGCTCATCGCGCGAGATTGACCTGCTCCATTTCTCGTCGTCAGCATCCTGCTATGACGACAAGCGACGCTGGACGCGGGCGGGAGGACGTCTTCATCGCTGTGTGTGAAAGGTGAGTATCGTGCGCTGCGTCGCTGCTGCATCGCTGTGAGATCTTCCTGTGTGGAAGCTCACTAGCAATCATTTAGCGATGCACCAGCGATCCTGACCGGGTCAGATCGCTGGTGCATCGCTAAATGTAAAAGGGCCTTTACACTAGGCAGCCTAAACCTACCACAGATGCAAGATGTGAAACGTGCGTCAAGGGGCATATGGTGACACATGATTGACGGTATGATTTCATTGGCTAATTAATTTGCACAGGTCTTATAATTGCGGTTTGCATAATAGATTATCATTCTCGCCAGCACATTGTTCTATGTAAAGAGGACTGACGTTGCCGAGAACCACGGCAGCCTATATGCACTGAACTTCGACAGATCATTCAGTGCATATATGAAGCGCTGTCTGCCTGTTTAAACTTGCTATTTATCAATGTTTGGATCGTCCGGGCCAGGATAACCTATGCTGTTATATTTTACTAAATAGACTGTATTTTTAAATTAAATGTATCTGCCCCCTTGAGACTTGAAATCATTTTCGAAACTTCCATAGATAAGACAGACCACAGCTGGATCTTTTGTATAAAAAAGAAAAAAATGGATTTGTTCTCGTGGGGAACCACATTTGCTCCATAAAACCACAATAGCTTTAAGACTGAACTTTGTTTATTTGTCTCCGAGTGACTAATCCCGATGCAAAGGATGAGTGACCTTGTGGTCGGCACAATGGCCAGTGAAACAATTTTTCCAGGAGGGAAACTAAAAGATTCCAAAACTCAGAATAAAACGCTACAGAGCACTTTGTCTTTGTATCAGTACAAATGTATACTAAAATAAAAATATCTAATACTTTGCAGTGGAAATAAAAGGAGTTATATATAATATAGTGTGAGGCAGTAATTTTAAAATTTTTCATTACTGAAAACAATTGTGTATTTTTTTTTTTTTTTTTATTAGGACGTCTCAAAACTGATGCCTCTGCTAGTTCAAATCAATAATTATTTTGATTGAGGATCTGGCTGCTCGCCTATTAAAGATAATACTTGTATTCCCAATAAATGCAATTCTGGTGCATTGTTCATTTTGATGTTCCTCCGAAAAATTACAACTTTGGTAAAACTATTACCCTTTGCAGAATGGTGTATCCCTAGACCATTTTATACCATCTGCACTGACTGAATAATGTCCAATGAACACACCTAGTGATGGACAAACCCGAACAGTAAAGTTCGGGGTCTGTACTGAACACCTACAGTTCGGGCACAGACCCCGAACACAGCCTTCTCCAGGAAGTCCATGTTACTGTTCGGGTTTGGCACCCTGAACGTCGGGTGTTTCCCACACAGTCATCTGCATGACAGTGCGAGAAACACCCGTGGCCATGATTAGTGGTAAGATTACCACTGGTCACAGAGCTGCGGTCCTCATGCTGTCAGATGACAGCGTGAGCCAGCAGCTGTGACCTGTCTGAAGGGACATCTTCACTTCGGACAGGTGAGCGATATGGTTGTTAATTATTTTTCTTTTCTCATAGGGGATATGAGCATCGATAGATTTTTGTTATGTTCTGATTATTTTATTTTTTTACAGGGGACAAGGGCTTCAAGGGAATGGGTGTTTTTTAATTTGTAAAACTTTGGATTTTTATTTAAAATAGAATAAATTACTGTTTTTTGTTTTTTTTTTATTTATATTTATTGTGACTATGGGGTTAGTAATGGATAGTCGTCATATAGACGCTTCTCTGTTACTAAACTGTGGGCTTGATGTCCCCAACAATACAAGGATGACATCAACCCCACCAAATCTGAACCCAATTGGCCACCGCCACAGGGAAAATGGGAAGAGCGGGGCAAAGCGCCAGTATTTGCACATCTAATAGATGCGCCTTTTCTGGGGTGGGTGCAAACTGCTATTTTTGGGCTAGGGGGACCAATATCCATTGCCCTTTACCAGCCTGAGAATACCAGCCCCCACTGTCTGCTTTAGCTTGGCTGATTGTCAAAAATGGGAGGGGGAACCCCATGCCATTTTTTTTTTTTAAATTATTTAAAAAAGAAAAAAAGTGAGACCCCTCTACTCTTGATAACCAGCCATGATAAACTGACAGCTGAGAGTTGCAGCCTGCAGCTGTCCATTTTGCCATGCTGGTTATCACAAGTAGAACAGATCCCACGTTTTTTTTTTTTTCATTTTTATTTATAGCGCAGGTGCCAGCTGAATACTCCTTTTCATTGGGGAAAAAAAAATTGCTTCTCCCCCTCAAAACTGCATCACACTAGGGCTATGTTAATATTGAAAGAAAGCACATTTATTTGAATGGGGCAGAACTACAACACCAGACACAGGCTTTGATTCTGCTCTGGCGGAGAGATAGAAGAGGGCCCCTGTGGAAGAACAATATATGGGCCCTTTGCCATCCAATAACTCATCATAATGCACAACTCCACCTGGTTTGGAGGTGAAGGTGGCCCCATTACCTCTTGAGCCCCTGTATGGCTACATAGGTTCAGGGCCGGTTTTAGGCAAAGTGGGGCCCTAGGCAAAGTTTAAAATGGGGCCCCAAATGCTAACATGTTGCACATCACACAGAAGCATTTCGGTTGTATTTACATGTGCTGAGTTCAGGACGCTAAATGAGTGTGATCAACAATATTGAAATCGTTCGACACTTGTTTCCCGGCCTCTTTCCACCTTCTGAGAAAGAATGATGGGGACAGTATGATCACTAATAGATTAATCTGTCATCATACAGTATCATGTTAGCAGCACATCTACAGTTTACACCGGCGATGTGCTACTGAGAACAATGATTTTTGTTCCGGCATAAACAATCCAATCACTCGAATATGCAGCATTTTTCTTGTTTAATATAATACACCCCATAGTCCTCCATATATTATAATGTGCACCACATTCCTCCATATTGTAAAATGCACACCCCATAGTCCTCCATATAGTATAATACACTCCTCAGTCCTCCATATAGTATTATACACTTTCCCATAGTCCTCCATATATTATAATGTGCACCACAGTCCTCCATATTGTAAAATGCACACCCCATAGTCCTCCATATACTATAATATGACCCATAGTCCTCCATATAGTATAATACACTCCTCACAGTCCTCCGTATATTAAAATACACTGCTCAGTCCTCCACATAGTATAATACACTCCTCATAGTGCTCCATATAGTATAATGCACCGCCATAGTCATCCATTTAGTATAATTCACTTCCCATAGTATAATGAACCTCATCGTCCTCGATACAGCATAATGCAGCCACCCCACAGAGCATAATGTAACCCCCCATATAGTATAATGTAGCCCCCTCATATAGTATGATGCAATTCCCCCCCAAGAAAGGCTCCACAGTTCACTGTTATAGTAAAAAAAAAAAACATTCCTCACCTCTCCTTGTGCCCGAGCTGTGGTTTGTTTTTCTGTTTTATTTATTTCATCATTTCTTGTGTTTCTGTCTATTTTTACTTTTGGATTGTTTGAACTAAAAGCTTTGAGACTCTGCTATCGTCTGTGGAGTTTTCGCCTGGTTCTGCTAAGGCTCTTGACGTTCAATACGTTTTGCAGTATTTGTATAGTGTTTTTTTTTCTTCTGTTATCTCTTGCACTGACCATTTTGGAATCTGACTTTATTTGTAGTTACAGACCTAATATTCTGCCTTGATGAAGACAAATTAAAGCATTTTGTTAGAATTACATGATGGCTGCTAGATTAATCAGGCTGCTAAATTAATTCTGGACATGGAATAACAATCATATTTTCCATAGCTTAATTCTCTTTCATTTTTCCACCAGGAGTTTTAAACAGTCTTAAAGATATATTCCTTGCGTGTACCAACATATTTCATTAAAAGGAATGTAACCAGGTCTTTGCTCCCCTGAGAGCAGCATGACAGAGACAGAGACCCTGATTCCAACGATGTGTCACTCACTGGGCTCCTTGCTGTCCTCTTGATACAATCACAGCTTTCTCTGCTGCAGATCTAGCAGTTTTCTGAATACTGAACTCTGTATAACCCCACCCCCACCACTGATTGGTCCCTTTCAATGTACACTCTGCATAGGCAGAAAGCTGCAAAATTGGTGGTGGTGTCTCTACTTTATGTTGCTCTCAAATTACATGGGAACATGCTGCTGACAGATTCCCTCTAAAGCAGATTATAGCATTCAGGTGGATGTCACCAGAGTAGTCTAGCACAGTGATTAGTAACCTGCAGCAATCCATCTGTTCTGAAACTGCAACTCTCAACATGCCATGGCAGCTGTGGAAATGTTAGGAGTTTGTAACTTTACAACAGCTGGAGTTCAGAAAGTTTCTGAATCCTTCTTTTAGCAATTCCACAGTATAGTAATTTTGTCTTAAAGTAGGTAGCCTGAGATTAGAAGAAATGTGCCGATTTGGTTCATAGACTGTTTCTGATATAGCAGAGATAAGTGAAGGAACTCCGCTGCAATGCCAGACACAGCCCATGGACAGGAATGGCTCAGTTTGTGGGGAAAAAAAATATTACAATCTCATGCAATCCAAATACCACATATGAATAATTGCAGAATAGAAAGTTCTCATTTATAGGTTATGACACACCCAAACAGCTACTTACTGACCTGATGCAGTGGAGCTTAAAAGAACTATGGGGTAAATTACAGCAATCAAGTTATTTATATGCAGCTGTTTTGCTTAATATGACTACAAGAAAGGAAAAAGGTTAAAAATAAGACTACTTTTAATGTTTTTTTTTCCCCATGCATTACTGATTTAAGTGGGTAAGTTCCTATATAGCCTATAAAGTATTGAATGCGCTCTGACCGCTCCTTTACTATATCAAACGCCGGCTTCTCCACCTCTAATCTTCCCCGTACTATCAAGGTTCCTCAGGGTTCAGCCCTGGTTTCCTTCCTCTTCTCTCTATTCAACACCCCTGTTGGGCAAACCATCAGCAGATTTTGTTTCCAGCACCATTTCTATGTTGCTGACACCCAATTATACACCTCTTCTCCTGACCAGCCCTATATTATTACAAAATTCCAGGGATTGTCTGTCTGCTGTCTCTATCATCATGGCCTCCCTCTATCTGAAACTACGGTAAATCCCTCCAAAACTGAACTTCTTGTATTCCCCCCCCCCCTCTACTAACCCATCTATACCTGATATTGCAATCATTTTGGGTGGTCCAACCATAATTTCCAAGCGGCACGCTCGCTGTCTTTTGGTCATATTTGACACACAACTTCCCTTTATTCCCAATATCCAATCACTCACGCATGTCACCTGCAGCTTAAAAACCTCTCCAAATCCCGACTTTTTCTCTGTTGAAATGGCAAAAACTCTTACTGTAGCTCTTACTCATTCTCGTCTGGATTACTGCAGCTCTCTACTGATCAGGCTCCCTCTAACTTTTTCCTCTCCCATCTGTCCTGAATGCAGCAGCCACGGGTAGTATTTCTGTCCAGTCGCTTCACCGATGCCTCCACCTTGTGCCAGTCATTGAACTGGTTGCCCATTTGCTACAGAATACAATGCAAAGTTCTCTCTCTCACCAACAAAGCTCTCCACTGTTCTGCACAACCCTACATCTTCTCTCTCATCACTGTCTCTCTATCACTTTACCCATGCTCTCCTTTCTGCAACTGATCTAAGACTAATACCCTCCACAATCCAAAATCTTCCACCTCTGTCTCCAACACTTCTCTTGTGCTGCACCAGTTTTCTGGAATGCACTACCCCAGACAAACCGGCTAATACCTAGTCCCCACATTTTTAACATTTTAGACAAGCAGATCACCTAGCTTGACCAATCTTACACTTCCCTCGTTATAAATTATCCCCAGAATCTGGTTCCTCTTATTCATCTGATACCACATCCTCAATCCACCCAATTGCACACGGTAGCTGCACTTAGACAGATACTGGCTGATGACCGGATCAGGTACCATTATTTGAAATGCCCTATTTATTATAATAATGGCTGCACCGTCCATGACGAGCAATTTTGTTTCACCCCATTTCCTTATAGATTGTAAGCTTGCGAGCAGCAGGACCCTCACTCCTCCTGTAACTGGTGAACTGTGCGCTACTTTGTATCATATTGCCTGTACATGTCCTTGCGTCATGGTAAAGTGCTATGGAATATATTGGCGCTATAGAAATAAAATTATACTATTATTAAGATAATTAATGCGTTTAGTAGCAATTCTTCAAAACAAAAATTCTCTCTGGAAATTGACATCAGATTACGATGAATAATACCAAGAAAAGTTTGTATGCCCCGCTATAGTTGAGGCATACAGTAGCTCTGAGAGCCCTATCACAGATTCACACTAATCTGAACCTAAATTCGTCTTTTTAAAGGCTTCTCCTCCTCCTCGTCATTAGCGGATCAGAACTGCAGTATGTGACAGGGACAACACACATTCCGCTAGTCTCTAAAAGAATTATTTCCAGTGCAATGGTCCCTGTGAATGGGTTACAGCGCACCTAGACGTGTCGGATTTCAGCTTTATACCGCACTGCTGGCATTCGTATAATGGTCTCCTCAGGTATTTCTCTCTATGGAGAGTAATCTCACCTGTAAAATAACCCTGGCATTCTCCCCATCCAGCGGACACCAGATGAGGCAGCAGTAATGTTTAAAACATTTATGTGTTTTGGCAATCTAAATAGCTTTGACAGGTTCTTGGCTTTCTACATCCATAGATTCACCTCGCCTTCGGATCCCTCCTCCCCCCTGCATTCAGGCCATGAAGTAATATATTCCAGACAAGACTTTGTTTTGGGACTTTTATCCAGACAAAAAAATTAGTGGTTTGTACATTCTGAAGATATGAAGAAATACAAGTTTCCAGAAGGATTAATGACAACATTCTCTCATCCAGAATTATTTTCTGAGTGTATCAGGGTTTCACTTAAAATCCAATACAAATATTATTCTTATTTTTTATCTATGGGTCTTGGGTCACTTTTCTGAATGGAATATGTGAGACTGATTCGTTTTACCCATCTAACAATACAGTGAAGTTCTCTTAATAAATGACATGGGGTCTAAAGATATGAGTCCTCCAGCAGCTTCTGAACATGTGCTACACAGAATCAGGAGGGCAGGAATCCCTCTTGTGTGTGCTGTGTATGGCAGACAAAGAAAATCCTACAACAGCTTTCTATGGGGTTAATCGAAATCATTGTAAAAGATGATAGCTGTATATTGACTGCTGTTCACCAGGAGTTTAAGGCTACTTTCACACATCAGGTTTTCGGCGTCAGGCGCGATCCGGCATCGTGCCGGAATGCCGGATCCGGTAAATGTTTTGTAAAACCTGATGTGCCGGATCCGGTTTTCTGCCGGATCCGTCTTGTTCTTGACAGACAAAACCGGATCCGTCTCATCCGGTTCATCCGTTTTTCTATCCGTTTTTCGACGGATTACGCCGGATCTGGTTTTTAAAATTGACCCTTGTGGCCTTCCGAACGGGATTGGCTACTGGAAAACTATATATAGCATGTTCCTACAGCCCTTCTTTGACAGGTTGTAGAGGAGAAAGTGCAGGTTGGAGAGAAGAGCAAGTTACTGGCGAAGATGGATGTTGTCATTGGAAATATTACCACTAGAAGTTCTGTGACGGTTTCAGTAATGAGGGACAATTTTGCACTATACTTTATGTCACCTCAAGGCAGAGTACACTGGCAGGATGACAGAGTGTGAAAGATTTGTGCCCTAACCAAACTTGTGTACCTTCTGTACCAACAGTATATACCTTTGCCAACCAAAGTTGGCTATCTTGTCATGGTCTTACTATTTTTAGCTTTAGGCCACAGGTGTGTACCTGGTTGTGTTTTATGCAAAGTATTTCACCTTTTAACAAAAGTTGTGTACATTGTTAGGAAATCACCAACAATAAACACAACTTTTCAGGTGAAATACTTTGCTTCAAACACAACCAGGAACACAACTGTGGCAAAAAGCTAAAATTTACCCACAGTTATATACCTGGTTTTGAATACCTTTTTACCTTTTTAAATACCCTGTATTTAACCTTTTTTTTAAACATATTTCGCCGCAGAAAGAAATGACAGACAACCAGTGTAAACAATAATTTAACTTTTATTTAAAATATTTTTTTTTCTGTAAACTGTTTTTAAAGTTAAAAAAACTTTTTTAATAAAGGTTTGAAACCAACCAAATGGGCATTTTTATTACAAAAAAAACATTATAACTCGGTGTAGTGTGGGGTGGAAATACTGCTGGAGGGGCTGCGGGACACTTCGACAATGGGAGTGTGGAGAGAGGACTGGGATCGTGGTGGGGAAGGAACAGTTAGAGGTGATGGTGTGGAAAAAGCTACAGAATGGGTGGACATGTGGGAGGCAGAAGAGGTGGTGGGCGGTGGAGTGGAGGGTTGGGCAGGGACTGTAGGAGCAGATGATGTTGATGGAAAGTTGTATGGGGAAGGAGTTTGGTACGGGGAAGGAGTTTGGTACGGGGAAGGAGTTTGGTACGGGGCAGGTTGCTGGAAGTGGGGAGATGTCTGGTACTGGGGAGGTTGCTGGTACTGGGAAGGTTTCTGGTACTGGTGAGGTTGCTGGTATGTAATAGGAGGGGGAGGATGGAAAGTGGCTGGAGGGGGTGCAGATGTAATAGGAGGGGGAGGATGGAAAGTGGCTGGAGGGGGTGCAGATGTAATAGGAGGGGGAGGATGGAAAGTGGCTGGAGGGGGTGCAGGTGGAGGAACTACAGTGGTGGGAGGTGGAGGTTGGGAGGTAACCTGCTGTAGAGCACCGTGGCACGAATGCATTACATGCATCTGCTGGGTAGGAGATAGTGTTGCCATGCGCTCCACAACAGACCTGAAAAAGGTGTGGTTTGGCGAAGATCTTGCTTCTGAATGCATGGTTTGCAGAAGTGTCTTCACCTCCAGAATGCTGGAGTTGATCTGCTGAAAGCCTGCGGAGATTTGCTCTGACAAGACTTTTAGACAGTTCTGGAAAGATGCATTCAGATGCAAGAACTCTGGCGCATAACTCTTTTCCTGACCCCTCTGCCGCTGCCGCCCAGTACCCGCAGGTGTACTAGAGGTGGCAGGGGCAGAAGGGTGGGGTAAAAGGAAAGCGATCTCCTCACCAGCAGCTTCATGTAATGTAGGCGGCCACGATGCTCCTGTGCTGGTGGATGGGACAGATGGGTCGAATGTGTGGGAAGGTGCAGATGTACCGGGGCGGTCGAAGTGTCCCTCGGTGCCGGTCTCCTCAGGGATCGCCTCAGAAGGGTCCAATCGTGCAGGCTCCCGAGTGCTGCTCACCGTGCTGTGGAATAAAGAGAAAAAAAAACAATTAAAATACTGACATGGTATGGCCCTGGCTGAAAAAAAAAAGTTACATCTAACATTTTTTTTCACATGTGGTGTGTAATATTTACCTTCTAGTGACCATTGTTTCCCGGAGGAACGACAGGGCTTGTGCGTACTTGTACTTGCTCCTGCGTCCTCCAGATCCACTCGGGGCCCGCATCTCTTTATTGAACTCCTTCTTGAAACGATCCCTCACAGACCGCCACCGATTCACAATTCTGTTCCCTGAAACGAGAAAGGAGTGGTTAGTATACAACATCAGTGTTTCACAAACTCCAGTCCTCATGGTCCCCAGGGGTCATGTTTTCAGGATTTCCATAGTAAATAGAAATCCTGAACACATGATCCGTGGGGACCACGAGGACTGGAGTTCGGGAAACACTGGTTTACATCAAGCAACCGGTACTGTATATACTTACGCTCTTTAATCTGGGCCCGAACATCGAGGTCCTCCCAGCGGCCCACAAGGAGCGAACAGATTTCCTCCCAGAGTCGTCTGGTAACGATAAGGTCAGCGTGGCGGCGGTCAGCCATATTCCAGAGCGGCTCCCTTTCTCTGACGAGATCGATGAGGTGGTCCACATCGAGTCCTCCATCCTCACCGTCAGAGTCGGGAGCACGCTGTGAAGGCTGTTAAAGAAAAAGACAAAAATAACATAATTAGCCTCCACAAAAGAAATGAAATAAAAAGTGCAAAAAAACAAAGCAAAAATATTTATACTTACACGCTGGTGACCGCCGCGTTGCTGTCGCCGACGACCCTGGGAGGCACTGCGAGGACCTCTTGGCCGAGCACCAGATTGGGAAGACTAGAGAAGAAAACAAAAAATGTTATGTCTTTGGATGTAGGCATTTGTTTGCTGTGTGTGGTCTGCAGAACATTGTTTTCTATGTGTTGTGTGTAGTGTGATGTTGTGTTTCTGCGTTTGATGCAAAAAACTTACCAATTGTGAGCCCACTCCAGGTGTCTGTCCACCCCTTCCTTCTTCTTCTGGGAGCTCCTCTTCATCTTGTGAATCCTGTTTTGTAATAAAAGGCAATGAATAGACATATATTACAGAGATGATGGATTTTGGAAATAAAAACTTACCGTCAAACGCTGACGATGCGAGGGAGGGCTCCCAGAAGATGATGTGCTGTCTTCCTAGTGGCCACACTCCATGCCTGTGGGTGGTGTTCCAGCTGCTGCCATTGCTGCTGCTGCTGCTGCATCTATTGGGCGGCTGTTGAATAAAGAGAAACAAAGGGCCAATGAATATCTTGATATTCAATAGCCCTAGTTTGGAGGAATGGGGGATTTGATAATTACCGTCTCTCATCTGCTGCTGGCCTCCCCTCCTCAGCATGTTCCATTTGCTGCTCCATTTGGGGTGGTGGTGGTGCTGATGGTGCTGTAGTGGTCTCCTGCCTTCTCCTGCTGCGCTTGGTTGCTTTCTTGGGTGGCATGTTGGGTGTGGCTGTGGGTCCCACTGTCTTGTCTTGTGGGCAGAGCTACTGAGCATGCTCAGACCAAAAAAACCAGATCCGGCTTTCGCCGGATCAGGTGCATTGCGGCGCTCATAGGCTTTCATTGTGTGAAAAAGACGGACGCGCCGGATCCGGCGTGTCCGGCTTTTTCGCCGGAGACAAAAAACGTTACAGTAGCCGTTTTTTCCAGACGCCGGATCGCGACACATTGCCGGATCCGGCGAAAACCGGATGAAACGCATGGCCATCCGGCGCGATCCGGCGCAAATGCAAGTCAATGGGGGGGAAACCGGATCCGGCATTGCATTTCGCCGGATCCGGTTTCTGTCAAAAGCGCCGGATCGCGCCTGACGGCGAAAACCTGATGTGTGAAAGAGGCCTAATTGTGACTGGCTAATTCTGAACACCATCAAATCCTCACACTTATGCAACCACATTATTTTAGTTGTGTTCCCCCCCCCCCCTCAAAATGTCTTCAGTTTGGTTCTCAATGGATTTGTACAGATTAGAAGTGACATTAAAAGATCTGAAATAATTCTTATTGATATGATTGTTTTTACATGTCAAAACCTGGCATTTTAGCAGGGAATATGCAGACTTTTTACTTTCCCTGTATAGACAGTCATGGCCCGAGAAGGGTCGGCACCCTTGAAATTGTTCCACAAAACTATTACAATTACACATTTTGTTATACACGTTTATTTCCTCTGTGTGTATTGGAACAACACAAAAAAGCAGGGAAAAGGGCAAATTGGACATAATTACACACAACCCCCCCCCAAATGGGCGGGACAAAATTTGTTGACACGTTTCCAAAAGTGTGGGCAAACAACTTTGTTTCAAGCGTTTGATGCTTGTTCAAACTCACCAGTGGCAAGTAACAGGCGTGGGCACTATGAAAATCGCACCTGAAACCAGATGAAAAGTGTAAACAGTAGAATGATGTATTTTTATCAAAAAGCTCCATCTTGGTGTCATCTCTCCACAAGACCCTTTGCCACAAGGATTTTGGCTTACATATATTTTGGCAAATTTTTTACTATCCCTGTGTTAACAGTGGGGTCATCCTGGGCATTTCATTCAAATATCGACAGATAGTTTGCGCTGACACTGATGCACCCTGAACAGCTGCAGAATAGCTTGAATTTGTTTGGAACTTGATTGTGGCTGCTTATCCACCATTTGGACTATCCTATGTTGCAAACTTTCATCGATTTATTTTTTTTTCTGCTGTCCACATCCAGGAAGATGCCATAGGTTGTAAACTTCTTGATAATGTTGTGCATCATAGACAAAGTAACATGAAGAGCTCTGGAGATTGTTGACATTTTTCAGCAATTTTGGTTCTCAAGTCCTCAGACAGTTCTCTTCTCCTTTTTCTGTTCTCCATGCTTAGTGTGGCACACACAGACCCACAATGCAAAGATTGAGTCAACTTCTTCCCTTTTTAGCTGGTTTCAGCTGTGATTTTCATATTGCTCACATCTGTTACTTGCCACAGGTGAGTTTGAATGAGCATCACATGCTTGAAATAAAAATTGTTTACCTATAATTTTGGAAAGGTGCCAAAAATTTTGCCTGGTTTATTTTTGGGGTATTGTGTGAAATTATGTCCAATTTGCTTTTTTTTCCCCCTCTGTCTTTTTGTGTTGTTCCAATACACACCACGGAAATAAATGTATAACAAAATGTGTAACTGCAATAAGTGCCTGGGATAAATACTTAATTTTCTGGAACAATTTCAAAGTGTGCCAACACTTTTGTCCTTGACTATAATTTTATACGAGTATATATATATTTACACTAAGAATTACACCCAGCATACAGGACAGAAGTAGTTCTGTATGGTGTAGATATTTGGAATAATACAGATACTGACAATGAAGTCTCCTCCAGACTGGGACATCTGGGGAAAATGATTATCCCAGGAAGAAAAGATGAGCACGACCGTAAGTCCTGCATCATGCCAACAGTAAAGCATTCAGAGACCATGCATGTGTAGGGGCTTTTCATCCGTGGAGTGGACTCCCACAATTTTTCCTAAGAGCACTGCTAATAATAAAATATGAAATATGGAATCTTAACATCCTATAAGAGCAACTCCTCCCAACGATCCAGGAACAATTTTTTTTGATGAACAATGTATTTTGCAGCATGATGAAGCACCATGTTACAAGATAAAAATTCTAATTACATACTCGTGCATAAGCTGAGTTTTTTGGCACATTCATTGTTACAGAAGACAGCAGGGGAGGGGGAGTGGGGGGGGTCACAGGAGGTAGGAGTCGGCGGCTGCAACTGTGCCCACTGCTAAAGACAAATGAATATTCACTGCATTGGCAATGAATATTTATCTTCTAGCACGCACAGTTAAGGGCCTGTCACACTAAGCGATATCGTTAGCAATATCGCTATAACGTGACTGGTTTTTGTGACGTAGCAGCGATATTGCTAGCGATATCGCAATGTCTGATACTTACCTCCGACCGGCTCCCCCGCTGATTATCGCTGATCGCGCGAGAACGTCCTGAGCCGTTTCTCGTCATCAGCTTCCTGCTGTGGAGACGAGCGACGCGTGGAGCCGGGCGGGAGGACGCAGGATTGCCTCGTCTGACAGGTAAGTAGCGACCCCCGACCCCTGCTATGTCGCTGGTGAGATCTGCCTGTGTGGCAGCTCACTAGCGACCACTTAACGATGTACCAACAATCCTGACCGTGTCATATCGCTGGTCGGGATCGCTGGTACATCGCTAAGTGTGACAGTACCTTTACAGCTGCCGGCTTCCAGCAGATGCCAGATATCATGGGTGTCTGCTCGTTAAGGTAATGAATATTCAACTCTCTCCACTCCCATAGGTGTGGAGAGAGGTAAATATTCATTCCCTTAATGAGCGGGGACATGTTATCGCCCGGCCGCAGAAGCTGCTTACAACGGAACAAGATGCTGTCAGGGTGCGCAGGGAAGGTAAGTCGGATTTTTTTTTATGCTTTTCTCATGGGGACCACGCATACAAGGATAGGAATGAGGAAACATGCATACCAGGACAGGGATGAGAAGCCATACAGACAAGGATGGGAATGAGGAGCCATGCAGATAAGGATGGGGATGAGGAACCTTGCAGACAAGGATAGGGACGAGGAGCCATGCAGACTAGGATATGGATGAGGGGACAATGCATACCAAGTTTATACTTGTGTCAATAAGTTTTCCCAGTTTTTTGTGGCAAAATTAGGTGCCTCGGCTTATACTCTGGTCGGCTTATATACGGTATATGGCTCAAAGGAAATAAAAATATTGAAATCTTGGGTCCATGGCAAAGAAACTCCTCACATATCAATCCAATTGATAACCTGGAGTTAATTCTCAAAAAGCAAGTTAACAATCTAAAACAAAGAAATTGTGAGAAACTCCAAACACTGATCAGGCAAGAATCGGCCACTATCAATCAGGATTTGGCCCAGAAACTGATATCCAGCTGCCAGATTGAATTGCAGAACGATTGAAAAATAAGTGTCAACATTGTACATATTAAGCCTTTGCATAAACAATGTATTTCTCAAAAAAGTTTAAGAACTTATGAAGTGTTTTAAATTGGATGTCAGTAACCATAGAAATAGCAGACTAAAAGATAGAAAAACAATGAGAAAAAATGGTGTCAATCAACACATGGTACACTGAGACTGCTGTATAAATCACAAAAGATACGTTGAGAATCCTGTATGTATCACATAGGATACACTGAGACTTCTGTATAGATATACAATACAGTATGTGATGTATCCTACACAAGATACAATGAAAATGTGTGGTATATATCAAATAGAATATACAGAGACTGTGCTGTATATATACTGTTTTATAGAAATCACAAAGGATACACTGAGAATGCTGTATATGTCACAAAGGATCCGCTAAGACAGCCCACTATACATGTAAGAAATACTGAGACTGCTGTATATACACTCACTGGCCACTTTATTAGGTACACCTGTCCAACTGTGTGTTAAGACTTAATTTCTAATCTGCCAATCACATGGCGGCAACTCAGTGCATTTAGGCATGTAGACATGGTCAAGACAATCTCCTGCAGTTCAAACCGAGCATCAGTATGGGGAAGAAAGGTGATTTGAGTGCCTTTGAACGTGGCATGATTGTTGGTGCCAGAAGGGCTGGTCTGAGTATTTCAGAAACTGCTGATCTACTGGGATTTTCACGCACAACCATCTCTAGGGTTTACAGAGAATGGTCCGAAAAAGAAAAAAAATCCAGTGAGCGGCAGTTCTGTGGGCGGAAATGCCTTGTTGATGCCAGAGGTCAGAGGAGAATGGGCATACTGGTTCGAGCTGATAGAAAGGCAACAGTGACTCAAATTGCCACCCGTTACAACCAAGGTAGGCAGAAGAGCATCTCTGAACGCACAGTGCGTCGAACTTTGAGGCAGATGGGTTACAGCAGCAGAAGACCACACTGGGTACCACTCCTCTCAGCTAAGAACAGGAAACTGAGGCTACAATTTGCACAAGCTCATCGAAATTGGACAGTAGAAGATTGGAAAAACGTTGCCTGGTCTGATGAGTCTCGATTTCTGCTGCGACATTCGGATGGTAGGGTCAGAATTTGGCGTAAACAACATGAAAGCATGGATCCATCCAGCCTTGTATCAACGGTTCAGGCTGGTGGTGGTGGTGTCATGGTGTGGGGAATTTTTTCTTGGCACTCTTTGGGCCCCTTGGTACCAATTGAGCATCGTTGCAACGCCACAGCCTACCTGAGTATTGTTGCTGACCATGTCCATCCCTTTATGACCACAATGTACCCAACATCTGATGGCTACTTTCAGCAGGATAATGCGCCATGTCATAAAGCTCGAATCATCTCAGATTGGTTTCTTGACCATGACAATGAGTTCACTGTACTCAAATGGCCTCCTCAGTCACCAGATCTCAATCCAATAGAGCATCTTTGGGATGTGGTGGAACGGGAGATTCGCATCAGGGATGTGCAGCCGACAAATCTGCGCCAACTGTGTGATGCCATCATGTCAATATGGTCCAAAATCTCTGAGGAATGCTTCCAGCACCTTGTTGAATCTCTGCCACGAAGAATTGAGGCAGTTCTGAAGGCAAAAGGGGGTCCAACCCGTTACTAGCATGGTGTACCTAATAAAGTGGCCAGTGAGTGTATATATCACATAAAAAATACAGTGACTGTTGTATATACATCTCATAGAATACACTCAGAATGCATTTTATATATATAATGTACTAGATGGAGGCAGGCGGTAATGTCACGATGGGGGCAGGCTTTGCAGCGTTGAAAATCTCTCCCCCCAATTGCTCACCCACCTATCCTCTCTCTCTTTCCCCATGTGCTGACTTATCCAGTCTGGCTCTCTTCTTTGACATGTCTACCCCATGTGCTATCCCCCTTGTCTGCTGTCTCTCTCCTTCCTGTGCTGTTTTCCCCTCATGTGCTGTCCCTTTGAGCTGTCTCCCCCCTGTGCTCTGTCTCTCTCACCCCTGTGTGCTTTCTCTCTCCCCATCTGCTGTCTTTTCTCATGTCATCTCTTCTTTGACCTGTGTACTCCATGCGCTCTCCCCCTTGTCTGCTCTCTCTCTGCACCACTGTGCTGTCTTCTTCCCTGATGTGTTCTGTCGTTTGAGCTGTCTTCTCCCTGTGTCCTCTTTCCTATATGCGAGTGTGTGTGTGTCTGTGATGCGTACGGCATATACAGTGTGTGTTTGTGTGTGTGTGGTGCATACGGCTTATACAGTGTGTGTGTGGTGCGACGGTGTTCCGATGGTGGTATCGCGCAAGAGGCTGGTACCACCAGCAGTTTCCATATTGAGACACCCAGCACTTGGGTGTCCCAATATAGCGGTCGCTGAACTTCCGCCGCTTGGAATTCTGGGATCCGGACCCATCTGGTTGGAACAAGATGTGAAGACATTACAAGGTAAGTATATATTAGATATATTTACACACACACAGATACAGTTGTGTGAGAAAACACAAAATGCAGTTTTTAAATGATGTTCTTTATTATTAAAGGGAAAAAGAAATCCATACCTACAGGGTCCTGTGTGAAAAAGTGATTGTCCCCAACCTTGAAACATAAATAAACTGATCACATCTTTGGGAAGCCGAGTTCAAATTCCCTAGCCACAACCAGGCCCGATTACTGCCACAATTGTTCTCAATCAAGAAATCACTTAAATAGGACCTGCCTGACAAATTGAAGTAGACCAAAAGACCCTCATAAGCTAGACATTATGCCTTGATCCCAAGAAATTCTGTAACAAATTAGAAACAAAGTAATTGAGATCTATCAGTCTAGAAAAAAGGTTATAAAGCAATTTCTGAAGCTTTGGGACTCCACAATGAGAGCCATTATCCACAAATGTCAAAAACATGGAACAGTGGGGAGCCATCCAAGAGCTCACAAAAGACCTCACAACAACATCCAAAGAACTGTAAGACTCATTTGTCTCAGTTAAGATCAGTGTTTATGACTCCACCATAAGAAAGAGACTGGGTAAAAATGGCCTGCATGACAGAGTTCCAAGACATAAACCAATGCTGAGCAATAAGAATGTAAAGGCTCATCTCAGTTTTGCCAGAAAAGATCTTGATGATCCCCAAGACTTTTGGGAGAATAGTCTTTGGATTGACAAGACAAAAGTTGAACTTTTTTGGAAGTTGTATGTCCCATTACATCTGGAGTAGAAGTAAACGCATTTCAGAAAAGGAACATCATACCAATAGTAAAATATAGTGGTGGTAGTTTGATGGTCTGGGGCGGTTTTGCTGTTTCAGGACCAGGAAGCCTTTCTGTGGTAAATGGAACCATGAATTCTGCTGTCTACCAAAAAATCCTGAAGGAGAATGTCCGGCCATCTGTTTGTGACCTCAGACTGAAGCGCAATTGGATAAAAAGCAAAACGTGCATTTAAATAACACAAAGTTTTTAGTAATCCTTTTTTTTATCATAACTAGCATAAAAGCCATCTCACCACGACAAGGTAGCTCTGATCGGGACAGTTCTAAATTGTCTAATATTACAAAACTTACCATGTGTCAATGTTGACCTCAGTGTGTGAATAAGGGTAGACAAAAGGACTGGACCCAACCAGTGGAACACCAGTCTGGGGAAGCCTTATGTACAATTTCCAGCTCAAGAGAGGGGGGCCACACCCTGGCTTGCACAGAATGCAATAATACAAAGAAAAAACAAAAATTGAGCTTAACTTGAGTTGGTATACATGCAGAAATAAAAGCATGCTCACATTGGCCAAAAAACATATAAAACCTGCTAGAGAAAAAATGAACACAAACCCTGCTGTAAGTAAATAAAAAGCAAAAAGTGCATTTAAATAACACAAAGGTTTTAGTAATACTTTTTTGATCAAAAATCGCATAAAAGCCCAGTGAAAAACAAAATTAAGACTTTGGAGTGGCCTAGTCAAAGTCCAGACCTTAATCTGATTCAGATGCTGTGGCGTGACCTTAAAAAGACAGTTAAGGTTCGGACTCCCTCCAATGTGGCTGAATTACAAAAATTTTGCAAAGCTGATTGGGCCAAAATTCCTCCAGCGCGTTTTAAAAGACTCATTACCAGTCATTGCAAATGCTTGATTACAGTTGTTGCTGCCAAGGGTGGCCCAACCAGTTTAGGGGACAATCACTTTTTCACACAGGGTCCTGTAGGCTTTGATTTCTTTTTTCCTTAATAATAATAAAGCCCTTCATTTAATTATTGCATTTTGTAATTACTTGTGTTATATTTGTATAATATTTACATTTGTGTGGTGATCTGAAACATTTAAGTGTGAGAAACATGCAGAAGATTAGGAAATCAGGAAGGGGGCAAACACTTTTTCAGACAACTGTATATACTAGCTATTGAACCCAGGGTGGCAAGGATTTTTATTGGTACATTTTTGTACTAGGTTAAAGGGAACCTGGCGCCAGAAATATTGCTGTTAACCGGCAGATATGCAGTTAAGCCCCCGTCACACACAGCGATCTCGCAAGCGAGATCGCTGCTGAGTTACAAGTTTTGTGACGCAACAGTGATCTCACCAGCGAGATCGCTGTGTGTGACAGCTATCAGTGACTGGCCCCCCTGCCGGGTATCGCTGATCGTGCTTGAATGCCCTGGACTTTTTTTTGATCGTTGATCTCCCGCTGGCCAGCACGCATCACTGCGTGTGGCAGGAGGGAGAGCAGTGATCAGCGAGTTCCCAGCTCGTATCCAAGGTAAACAGCGGGTTTCTAAGCGCCGCGCGGTGCTTAGAAACCCTCTGTATACCTTGGATACAGCACGCTGGTGCAGGGAGCTGGTAACCAAGGTAAACAGAGGGTTTCTAAGTGCCGCGTGCCGCTTAGAAACCCGATGTTTACCTTGGCTACCAGCTCCCTGCACCAGCGCGCTGGTATCTAAGGTACACAGCGACGCGCCCGCTCGTCGCTGGTGAAGCTGCCTGTTTGGCAGCTCACCAGCGATCCTGACAAGTTCATATTGTTGGGATCGCTGGTGAGTCGCTATGTGTAACGGGGCCCTAAATCTGCATGTTAACAGCATTGTTATGCTCCCCGGCGCTTGCACGCAGATGAATGCCGCGGGGAGAAAATGAACTTTATTGCCGCCAGAATTCGGTTTCAGTCATGGTAGCAGGGGGGGTGCTGGTTCAGTAACTATTTCTGAGTATACGGAGCAGCGGCTGTAACCGCGTCCTATGCCCTGACAGACAGCCTCAATGTAGAACCAGTGTCAGTCAGGGCTGGGGAGCAGTTACAGCGGCCCGTCTGTATACTAAGAGCGGTGACTGAACCAGTGCCACCCCTGTGCCTAAAACTAAATGCTGGCGGGGAGAATAATGTTCATTCAACAGTGCAATTTACTTGACAGCTGGTTAAAAGGTTAAAATGGCGCCTCAGTCAGCGCATGCTGTGACTATGCCAGTGCATGCGCAATGCTGACTGTTGAACAGTTCACAAAATTGGAAGAGTCTCTCTAGCTTTCTGTCTCCTCCCCACATTTCCTCCCACACCCGCCAGGGAAGTAGCTTCAACAGACGCCCTGGCATGCGCCGGAGGCTTTGGACAGAAGGACACATCTCCAGTTATATTATAGATATATATCACATAGGATACGGTGATACTGTCTTATATAAATCACATAGAATACACTTAGACTGCAGTACATACAATACATCATGTAGGATAAACTAAGACTGATGATTAAATATCACATAGGATACACTGACACTGCTCTATGTACATCTCATATGATATCCTGAGACTGCTGTATACAGTACATCACATAGGATACACAAGATTGCTGTATATACAAAATGTAGGATATACTGAGGCTAATGAATAAACATCATAAAGGATACATTGAGACTACTGTATATACATCACCTAGAATATTCTGTTACTGCCGTATATACATCATATAGGATACGCAGACTGCTGTTTATACATCATATAGGATGCATTAAAAATTCTGTATTTACATCACATATGATACACTGAGATTGCTGTATATTCATTACAGGATACGCTCAGAATGTTGTACACTTAAAGAATACATTGAGACTGGTGAATGCATCACATAGGATTCACTAAGACAAAGTATATACATCATCTAAGATACAATGAGACTGCTGTATATACATCACATAGGATGCAATGAGACTGCTGTGGAAACATCACATAGGATACACAGACTGTTGTGTACATCATATAGGATTCATTGACTTGTATATTCACCACCAAGGACACAGAGACTGCTCTATACATCACAGAGGACAGACTAATTTACACAAAAATTAGGAGATTCTGAGTCTGCTGCATGTACATCACGTAGCATGCACAGACTGCAGTGTATACATCACATAGGATACACAGACACTGCTGTTTATAGTGTATATATCACATAGAATACACTGGCTACACTACCACTGCTAAATATAAATGATATAGGATCCACTAATACAACTGTATGTACATTATCTAGGATACATTGAGACTGCTGTATATACATCAGACAGGATACACTGAGACTGCTGATATACATCATATAGGATATACTGAGACAGGGCAAGCGTCACCGCCAGACACACCTGAGCAAGTGCTGGGGTCATGGACAAACAGGGCGGCCCACTTGCTGTCGAGGACACCGGCATGCTATGGGGCCCATAGTGTGCCGATGGATGCCAATACAGTTGAAAATAATGATAGGAAATGGAGCCGTTATCTGAGGCTCCCTCTCCCATCATTCCTCCTCTGCATTTCTGCTCTGTGACGTCTCAGTTCAGAGAGTGAGATGACGTCACTACAGTGCGTCGTCTGTGCTGAGCAGTGCAGAGGGTCAGAAGACACTGTGGAGACTGGAACAGTGGGGAGTATTTGATTATTTATTTTTTATGTATGGGGCACTAGATGAGGCCCATTATACTGTATGGAGCAATATATGGGGCCCATTATACTGTATGGAGCAGTATATGGGGCCCATTATACTGTTTGGAGCAATATATGGGGCAATTATACTGTATGGAGCAATATATGGGGACATTATACTCTATGGAGCACTAAATGGGGCCAATTATGATGAATTCAGGACTAAATGGGGCCCGTTACACTGTATGGAGCACTAAATAGGGCCTATTACATGGTATGGAGCACTAAATGGGGCCCATTATACTGTATGGAGCGCTAAATGGGGCCCATTATACTGTATGGAGCACTAAATGGAGACCATTATACTGTATGGGGTACTATATGGTGCACATTATACTCTATGGAGGACTATGTGGTGCTTATAATACTGTATGGAGGACTATGTGATACCCTATATTACTGTATAGAGGGCTATATACAATAGGAAAATTACTTTTGTAAAAGGTACACTGCTGATGACAGTTTCTACCGGTAGGGTACATTTATCTATATCCTGTTTACCTGTAATACTACAGGTACTGAAACCTGTGGACCCTAGATCACCTGAATGTCCTTTGCTGTATGGTATTTTAGAATTTACAATAGATATCACTCATGTACTGAGGCGGCTGTAAATACATCTCATATCACTGAGAGTTCTGTATCTACATTACATAGGATACAGGGAGTCGTGCATATATCATGTAGGATACACAGACTGATGTATATACGTCACATAGCATACACAGATTTTGCCATTTATACATCATATAGGATGCAATGAAAATGCAGTAGGTTTATCACATAAGATACACTAAGACTCCTGTATATACATTAAATAGGATACACAGACTGCCCAGGGGCGTAACTAAAACTGATTGGGCCCCATAGCAAACTTTTAAATGGGGCCCCCTCAAAGACACACCCCCTTCAAGACACACACCCTTCAAGACACACCCCCTTCAAGACGCACCTTCTTACCGATAATGCATACTAGAGTCACATTAGGATCGCGGCGGAGCAGCTTACCTGACCTCTGCCGTGAACCCTGGCCTGAATTCCGCTGTGTACAGAGTGGCAGGGCCCTTGAGAGGACTATAATAAAAGAGGACACTGTAAATAACAAGAATACACTATGTAAGAGACAGCACTATACATAACAGCAGAGGAAGCTATATAATAAGGGACGGCACCATATATAACTAGAGAGGTTGGTATGTAATAAGGGATGGTGTTATACATAATAAAAGAGGAAACTATGCAACTAAGGATGGTGTTATACAGAATTAGTGAGTACACTATATACTAAGGGACTGTGTTAGACATAGAAAGCGTTAAGAATGTCTTCCTCCGCCTCCCCCTGTTCCTAAGGCCATTATAAGTCCCCCTTACTCAATCCCAATCCTCCACACCCCTCATTGTCCTCCTCCCCTCGCATCCCATTATTGTCCTCTCCCCCACCCCATCATTGCCCTCTTCACCACCTCCATCATTTCCTCCTCCTCCTCCACCACCATTGCATTCTCCCCCACCACCCCATCATCATTTCTTTTTCACCCACCACCCCATCATTGCCCTCTCCATCACCCCCATCATTGCCTTCTCCCCATCACTCCCATCATTGCCTGCTCCATAACCCTATCACTATCATCATTGCCTGCTCCATCACCCCAACACTCCCATCATTGCCTTCTCCTTCACCCCATCACTGCCTTCTCCCCATCACTCCCATCACTCTCATCATTGCCTGCTCCATCACCCCAACACTCCCATCATTGCCTTCTCCATCACCCCATCACTGCCTTCTCCCCATCACTCCCATCATTGCCTGCTCCATCACCCCATCACTCCCATCATTGCCTTCTCCCCATCACTCCCATCATTGCCTGCTCCATCACCCTATCACTCCCATCATTGCCTTCTCCATCACCCCATCACTGCCTTCTACCCATCACTCCCATCATGGCCTTCTCCCATTACCCCCTCATGGCCTTCTCCCATTACCCCCTCATGGCCTTCTCCCATTACCCCCTCATGGCCTTCTCCAATTACCCCCTCATGGCCTTCTCCCATTACCCCAGGCATCATCATGGCCTTCTCTCCCCATCGCGGTCATCTCATGTCCCCATCTCCTCCAGGGCCAGGCTAACCTACACACACAGACACACACACAGACACACACACAGACAGACATACACACATATATACATACACACATACACCACCTCTCTCCTCTCACCAGTCCACAGCATCGCCCGCGCTTCCTCGCTTACAAAGCAGCGGCCGCTGAATGATGACGTCATTCAGCGGCGCTCCTGTGTCAGACAGGAAGCGGGGCCTCTGGGCAGGAAGCAGGACGGACCCTTGCAGCTCCGCTCCTGGCTTCTGCTATTCCCTCTTGGATCGCGGCACCGGTTGAACAAGCCGCAGCGGTATGTCCGCCCATTTGCACTACCGGGTAGCGCCGATCGGCCGGGGACCCGGGCCCCTGAATGGGCCGGGCCGCAAAGCAACCGCTTCGGCTGCTACCCCGGTAGTTACGCCCCTGAGACTGCCGTATATACATCACGAGATACACTAAGACTGCTGTGTATGCATCAAATAAGAGACACTGAGACTGATGTATATACATATCATAGGATATACTGAGAGAAAACTGCTGATAATACATTGCATAAGATACACTATGACTGATATATCTATCTATCTATCTATATAGATATATATATACCAGAAAGTCTACTTCGGTCAATGCATTACTGCATGCTGAATCCGCCCATAACCCATCAACTATCAGGGCTGTCCTGGTCGGACAGTTTCTAAGGATGAGGCGAATTTGTTCTACTGATGTGAACTTTTACTCTCAAGCGGCTGACCTGAGGTCTCAATTTGAGCACCAAGGGTACAGCCACAGATGCATCAAACGTGGCTTCGACAGAGCCAAAAGGACGCCTCGAAATGACCTCCTGTATCCTCAACAGGTAGGAATTGATAAAACTAGGGAGGGGAATAAGGTCAGATTTATTACCACATTTAATCATGAGTGGGTGGGTGTGTGGAAGATTTTACAGAGACATTGGTCTGTTTTGGCCACTGAACCATCCCTGAGATCTGTTATTGGAGACTCACCAGCTATGACAGCTAAGAGATCTCCGAATCTGGCTAATTTATTGGTCAGAAGCCACTATGTACCCCCGATTGTGAATCCTTTCACAACCAGGGGTCCGGTAGTGGGCTGCTTTCCTTGTGGACATTGCGTCGCATGTAACAATGTCCTTAGATGTTCCTCCTTCTCCTCCTCAGACGGAGCTAAGCAGTTTGATATCAGGCAGCACATCACATGTGGCACGAGTAATGTCACATACAACGTCAGATGTGACTGTTCCCTGATATATATTTGGCTCACATCTAGGGAACTTCGTACCAGAGTACGTGAGCATGTGAGGGATACACGTGCTGCTGTAAAGGAACCTGACCTCTCATGTTTGAAGACATTACCACGTCATTTCAAACTGAAGCATAACTGTGACGTGGCCTCTTTTCGGGTTAGAGGAATTGAGAGGGTTCAACTTGGCCTGAGAGGGGGCGAATATAAAAAATCTCTAGCCCAATGAGAGGCGGGCTGGATTGTACGCCTCAATACGATGACACCTTTTGGGCTCAATGAGTCCCTTAGCTTCTCCTCCTTTTTGTAATATTGTCTCCTTTGCTCGAATTTCACCATTGTTTTTTCTTGGCCATTTATGGTGTTTGGCCTTCTCTATCATCTATATTGGATCTGGTTTTATTTAGGCATTTGATTTTTAACCCTTTTTTTGTTCTTGTATTTTTTAGCTATTCCATGTATGTCTATATTTCCTTCATATTCCAACTATCCAACTTGGGATGAAAGACCGGGCACCCCCAGGATGTCCTCTGAATGACACGTTCATCTCTCCTGCCTAATCATATAAAATTATATACTTCTAATATATGGTCATTATTACTGTCTTTGTACTGTTTTTCTGTCTGATTCTATGCAGGGATTAAAATGACATGTTATATATGTTGGACTACCTGAAGGGTACGCCCCCTTTCCCCTCCCCTTAGTGACACACAGACTGTGTGTCTGTTACAGCAGCGGTGCGCATGTGGGTGAGTTAGACGCTGATTCCCCCGCATCTGAGCAGCGTCTGCAACCTCCACTCGCACGCGCCCATGGTCCGGGATTCACACCCCACCCCGCTGGTGACATGCGTTGAGGAGGTGAAGCCAGGATGTATGCAGGACCTGCCGTCTCCTCAGCGCATGCACCGATTTTATGAACTGCTATTGGTTAAACGGAAGCACGTAACTCGGTCACATGATTACAAGCACCAATGATATATGAAGGTCCTATGTGGCGTTTTTACTACATCCCCTTGAGAAAGCTATCTGACGCTGGGCGAAACACGTATCAGGGGTCCTCTACAGATCCACATTAGGTGTCCCATCTGGCGTTTCCTGGTAAGCGCTGTCCTGGTCTATTGTTTTTTGATCCCACATGGGTAGCATGTAACTTTTTCTGGGCGGCTCACTGCTGAGACTGTTTTTCACTTACTACAGTATCAGTATGGCTCACTGCAGTGATGGGGATTTTTCTTTATGGTTTTCATCCTGGGCGCAGTATTGACATTTTTATAAAGGCTATTCTGGCCCCCAATTTTGAGACTGTACACACACTCTGTTTGTTTTAGGGCAACTAGCATACTATTTATATATATTGTACGGGGTCCATATATGCCTGTATATTCACTATATCTTCATGTATACTGTGACCAACATCCATTTTTCCTCCTCCCCTTTGTGTATCTTATATTGTGTCAATATGTTTTCACCATTTATATATGCTGTAATGATGTTAATAAATTTTTGCCATTTCATATGCTCCTTTGTCCTCCTACTTTTCAATCGTTCATGGAGGTTGAGCTTTTCTTTCTTCTAAATAATTCTTCTGTGCCACTGTGCACTTTGTGCCTCTGATAATATCATGCTACCTGGTATTGTTCTTATATATATATATATATATATATATATATATATATATTAGATGGTGGCCCGATTCTAACGCAACGGATATTCTAGAATATGTATGTAGTTTATTTATGAAGATTTAATAATAATGCAATAATGCACCCCCCCAATCTTGATATGCATGGTACCCCTCACCCCCCTATCCTGGTATGCATGGTCCCCTCACCCCCCAATCCTGGTATGTATGGTCCTCTCACCCCCCAATCCTGGTATGCATGGTCCCCTCACCCCCCTTTCCTGGTATGCATGGTCTTCGCACCCTCCAATCCTGGTATGCATGGTCTTCATAGAATCATAGAATCGTAGAGTTGGAAGGGACCTCCTGGGCCATCTGGTCCAACCCCCTGCTCAAAGCAGGATTCGCTAAATCATCCCAGTCAGATGTCTGTCCAGCCTCTGTTTGAAGACTTCCATTGAAGGAGAACTCACCACTTCTTGTGGCAGCTTGTTCCACTCATTGATCACTCTAACTGTCAAAAAGTTTTTTCTAATATCTAATCTGTGTCTCCTCCCATTCAGTTTCATCCCATTGCTTCTAGTCTTTCCTTGTGCAAGTGAGAATAAAGTTGATCCTTCTACAATGTGACAGCCCTTTAGATATTTGTAGACAGCTATTAAGTCTCCTCTCAGTCTTCTCTTTTGCAAACTAAACATTCCCAAATCCTGCAACCTTTCCTCATAAGACAGGGTTTGCAGACCGGTCACCATTCTGGTCGCTCTTTTCTGAACTTGCTCCAGTTTGTTGATGTCTTTTTTAAAATGTGGTGCCCAAAACTGGACACAATATTCCAGATGAGGTCTGACCAAAGAGGAGTAGAAGGAAATAATGACTTCACGTGATCTAGACTGTATGCTTCTGTTAATACATCCTAGAATTGCATTTGCCTTTTTTGCTGCTGCATCACACTGTTGACTCATATTCAGTCTGTGATCTATTAGTATGCCCAAGTCTTTTTCACATGTGCTGTTGCTTAGCCCTATTCCTCCCATTCTGTATATGCTTTTTTCATTTTTATTGCCCAGATGTAGTACTTTGCATTTTTCCCTGTTAAAAACCATTCTGTTTGTTGCTGCCCACTTCTCCAGTTTATTTATATCTTTTTGAATCCTCTCTTTCTCTTCTCTAGTATTAGCTATCCCTCCTAGCTTTGTGTCATCAGCAAATTTAATCAGTTTACCCTCAATTCCTTCATCTAAATCATTGATAAAGATGTTGAACAATACAGGGCCCAGGACAGAGCCCTGTGGTACCCCACTTGAGACATTCTTCCAACTGGATGTGCAGCCATTTACGACCACTATTTGGGTCCGATCACTAAGCCAGTTATGAATCCACCTAACAGTTGCCTTGTCCATTCCATACTTAGACATTTTTTCAATAAGGATTGTATGAGATACTTTGTCAAATGCTGTGCTGAAGTCAAGATATACTATATCTACAGCATTTCCTTGATCCACCCAATCAGTGATTCCATCATAGAAGGAAATTAAGTTAGTCTGACATGACTTATTAGTTACAAACCCATGCTGACTCTGTTTAATCACTCCATTCTTATCCAGGTACTGACATACATGTTGTTTAATAATTTGTTCAAAGATCTTTCCTGGTATAGAAGTCAGACTCACCGGCCTATAGTTGCCTGGGTCCACCTTCTTCCCCTTTTTGAAGATAGGAACAACATTTGCTCTTCTCCAGTCTTCTGGGACTTCTCCTGTTCTCCAAGAATTTTCAAAGATTATGGAGAGGGGTTCAGAAATTTCTTCTGCTATCTCCTTCAGTACTCTGGGGTGTAATTCATCTGGACCTGGTGACTTGAATTCATTTAGGTTAGCTAAGTGTTTCCTCACTATCTTTCTGTTTATAGATATCCTGGATTCTTCTATTCCCTTAATAGGACAGTGAAGAACAGTTGATGTTACATTTCCTTTCTGAGAGAAAACAGATGCAAAATAGGAATTTAAAAGTTCGGCCTTCTCAACATCCTGTCTTACCATTTCATCATTTTCATCCTGTAAAAATCCTATAGCATCTTTGACTTTTCTTTTACTTTTGACATATCCCCAAAATCCTTTATTATTGCTTTTGACATCTCTTGCAAGCCTCAATTAATTGTCAGCTTTAGCTAATCTGATTTGTTCCCTGCAGTTTCTACAGACAGCATTATATTCTTCTTTAGATATGCCTCCCTCTTTCCATTTTATAAACATTTTTTTCTTCCTTTTTAGCATGTGCTTAAGTTCTGTGTTCATCCATCTTGGCTTCCTTAAATGCTTCCTATTCTTCCCTCTTTTTGGAATTGTTAACAATTGTGCTTTAAGAATTTCATTTTTCAAGATTTCCCATCCTTCCTGGACATTTTTGTCTTTAAGGATATCCAGCCATTGGATCCCTCCAATTCTCTTTCTGAATCCCTTAAAATCTGCCTTTCTGAAATCTAACCTTGACGTCTGAGTCTTCACATGTCTTCCTCCTCTAGTTATCCAAAATTCTAAAATAGCATGGTCGCTACCTCCTAGGGTCCCAGCCACTTTTACCACCTCAACCATTTCCTCCCTGTTTGTAAGGATTAGATCCAAGGTAGCAGTTCCCCTTGTTTTCTCCCCTACCTTTTGGAAGATAAAGTTGTCAGCAAGAGAGGATAAGAATTTCCTTGACCTGTTAGTTTTGCCTGAGAGAGATTACCAACAAATGTCTGGATAGTTGAAATCTCCCATGACAACTATGTCATATTTTTTGGAGAACTTGGCCATTTGATGCATAAAGAGTTCATCCATATCTTCAGCTTGCACAGGCGGCCTGTAGTAAATGCCTACAATGGTGTCCTTTCCATTGTTCTGTCCTTGTATTCTTACCCAAACAGTTTCCACAGTACTCCCAGTCTCTGAAGCTTCAATCTCTGTGCAGATATACGCGTTTCTAACATACAATGCGACACCTCCTCCTCGTTTATCAAGTCTGTTTCTTGAAAATAAGTTGTATCCTTCTAGTCTTGTATTCCAATCATGTGTATTGTCCCACCAAGTTTCAGTGATTCCAATGACATCATATTTCTTTTCCTGTGTTAGTAGTTCCAATTCTCCTTGTTTGTTGCCCATGCTTTGTGCATTAGTATAGAAACATTTTAGTTTGTGATTGGTTTCTCTTTCTCCAATATTTTTATTATTTAGATTCTTTTGTCTTTGTTCTTCCTTTCCTCTTCTAATAGCAGAGTTCTCAATAGCATTTGTCAGATGTATGGCTTTTTCTGGTCTTTTGCTTCCCTTCCCATGTTGTTCTAGTTTAAAGCTCTCCTTACAAGTGTAGCAAGGCGACTTCCAAATACATGTTTTCCAGTCTTCGTAAGGTGCACCCCATCTCTAGCAAGTAGTCCATCGTAAAAGTAATTCACTCCGTGATCCATAAATCCAAATCGTTGCTGACGGCACCATCGACGTAGCCAGTTGTTCACCTGCAGAATCTTATTCCACCTCCTTGTTCCATGGCCATCCACTGGGAGGATGGAAGAGAAGACCACTTGCGCTCCCAGTTCTTTCACTTTCTTGCCTAAGTCTTCAAAGTCTCTGCAGATGGTTTCCAAGTCGTTTCTTGCTGTGTCATTTGTCCCCACATGTAGTAGCAGGAATGGGTAGTCATCTGTAGGTCTGAAGAGTCCTGATATCCTGTCAGTCACATCTTTAATTTTTGCACCTGGAAGACAGCACATTTCTCTTGAAGTTATATCCGGTCTGCAGATAGCGGCCTCTGTTCCTCTCAACAGGGAATCCCCCATGACCACCACTCTCCGTTTCTTCTTCACAACATTTTTCTTTCTCCATCCAGGAGGACTCTGAAGGCGTACAAGGTTGCTGTTTGTGGGCAAAGTCTTATCCTGATGTATTTCTTCATCGCTCTCCTGTGTAAGAGCCTGGTACTGGTTACTGAGAAGTATGGGTTCTGACTGCCTCCTGATCCTCCTGCTTCTCTGGGTCACATGTCTCCATTCCTCTGTTTCTTCAGGTGTACTTCGAATTTCTTCTCTTCCTGTAACATGAAGAGATAATTCTGCTCTGTCTAAGAACTCTTCACCTTCCTTAATGGTCTTCAACGTAGCTAACCTCTCTTCGAGATTTTGCAACTTTTCCTCCAACAGGGACACAAGCTTGCATTTGTGGCATGTGAAGTTTGGCTTCTCCACTGGTAAGTCTGTGAACATGTAGCAAGAAATGCAGCTCACCACATGGCTCCTGGCCTCTTCCATATTGAGATTTCTTAAAAACGGGGAAAGATGAGCCAAAATTTGCGCGCCGGCAGGTGCGCGGTTTTCCGATGTCCTCTTTTCAGCTGCAACGGCCAAAACCCAGTGATCATGCATACCAGGAAAGGGGGGTGAGGGTGACCATACATACCAGCAAAGGGGGGTGACGAGACCATGCATACCAGGAAAGGGAGGTGAGGGTGACCATACATACCAGCAAAGGGGGGTGATGGGACACCATGCATACTAGGATTGGGGGGGTGAGGGGACCATGCATTCCAGGATTGGAGGGTGAGGGGACCATGCATACCAGGATTGGGGGGTGAGAGGACCATGCATTCCAGGATTGGAGGGTGAGGGGGACCATACATACTGGGAAAGGGGGGTGAGGGGGACCATGCATACCAGCAAAGGGGGGGAGGGAGACCATGCGTACCAGGAAAGGGGGTGAGGGGACCATGCATACCAGGAAAGGGGGGTGAGGGGGACCATGCATACCAGGAAAGGGGGGTGAGGGGGACCATGCAATAAAATAAAAAATAGCTATATACTTACCGACGGCCCCCGATCTCCAGTCCACGTGCCCTTGGCATCTTCCGGTCCCAGTAATGCTTTGCGCGAAATACCGCTTATGATGCCGCGCTCTCGCGAGAGTGACGTCATCTCCGGCCCTTCGCGCAAAGCATTACTGGGACCAAAAGATGCCGAGCGCGTAGAGCGTGGAGTGGAGATCGGGGGCCGTCGGAAGGTGAGTATAACTATTTTTTATTTTAATTCTATTTTTTACAGCTTTATGCTACCCATGGCCTGTAGGAGAGTCTCCTCTCCTCCGGACCCTGGATACCATCTGCACATTGAGCGCTGCGCCTGTCGCTGATTGGTCGCGCGACCAATCAGCGACGCGGGATTTCGGTTACAGACAGTCAGAGAGAATAAGACGATTATATAGTAGATATCACATCACATGGGATAAAATGACACTGCTGAATACACATCACATAGGATACACAGCCTACTGTACACATTACAAAAGGATGCACTGCTGTATAACTCCTAAGATACCCAGACTGTTGACTATACGGTACATCACATAGGATACACTGAGACTGCTTTATATACATCATATAGCAGATTAAGACAGGAAACATCACAGAATACATAGACTGCTGTAGACATCACACAGGATACACTGAGACTGCTGTATATACAGTGGGGGAAATAAGTATTTTGTCTTCAAATATCTCAAGGGCTGTCACAGTGTAGAGGAATCATTATTACTCTCATTTGCACAAGGAAAGACTAGAAGCAATGGGATGAAACTGAATGGGAGGAGACACAGATTAGACATCAGAAAAACTTTTTTACAGTGAGAGTGATCAATGAGTGGAACAGGCTGCCACGAGAGGTGGTGAGTTCTCCTTCAATAGAAGTCTTCAAACAGAGGCTGGACAGATGTGGCGCCCCTGAGGCTCAGTCGCCACAGAGGTACTGCACCTTCTCCTAAGGTGTGGTCCCCCACCATCCAGGTAAGGTGGGAACTCCTTTCCACACTCCAACACTCGCACCCCATACAACAGGGTAGTTCTGCACAACCACATTGCGGCTCAGTGCTTAGAGAGTAGCAGAGCACCTCTGGTGGTTCCCTGCATGGAACACTGGATGTGCTGTGAGGTGGGTGGAGTTGAGATATATAAAAGAGTGGGAAAGTGTAGGATTAGAGGTTCAGTCTGGCAGAAGGTCAGGCGGGTAAGAAGTCACTCAGAAAGGAGTGAGGATCCCTGGAAGAAGGGATGGAGAAAGGAGTGCTGCAGCTGCCTCAGTAATCTGAGCCAGCTGGCACGGGAAAGGGAAAGAAGGAGAAAGACGTAGAACTGCAACCTAAGCTTCCATAAGAAAGAGAAATGTCAGTACGGAACGAAGGAGTAAGGAGAACAGAGAGGACGTGGGTTGGAAGAGGAACCCTGCCTATAGGTTCTCAGCGCAAGGCCGGGGCCTGATCCCCGAGGTTGTATGGACACTTATGGTTCTGCAGCAGACATCGGTGGAGTAGTTGGCTGTAAATGCACTACTCCCATCTAAGACTTGGGGCACAACAGCAACACGGATAGAGAGCTGGACTCAGGAGTAGAGACTCCCCGAAGCAGGCTACTGCTGTCTGCCATACGAGTAGAGTTCTTGGGAACATCTGACAAGAGGAACTCCAGAGTACCACGGTACTGGAGATCTTCACACCTTAAGGCGCAATAGAGGAGTCGTTCAGGAAAGGTACATGTTGGCGGAGTGTTGGAGAGGAGCTTCCCATCTGGCCTGGAGGTTGGCTGAGTCTCTGACCCGGAGGACACGGCCCGGAGGCAGGAACCCTTGTGTACAGCAGACTGTGAGTAAAACTTTGGAACTGCAAGCCTCGGTGTCCTCCATTCATAATTGCGCCAACCTGCTCAGCACCGCTACATCTGGGTACCATCCTTTACACTGCCTGCGCCTTTCCACAACCATTACAACTACACTGCCCTGGGACATCAGCCCTGCCTGTGGAGGGCTATACCATCACTGCTGCATCCAACCATCTGTGTGCAGCGTCGGCTTAACACCTCCCTTGCCGAGCACCACAGGTGGCGTCACGAACTATTCCATTCCATTACCTACATTTCCCCACCATTACTTGGGCGCCCAGGGCCACGGACCGGGTCACCGCTGCTGTGACACACTCCCCTGACACTGGCCTGGTACCGAGTACCCCACAGCCCTGGGAGGGCGACCCACAGACATCTGTCTGGGATGATTTAGCGAATCCTGCTTTGAGCAGGGGGTTGGACTAGATGGCCCAGGAGGTCCCTTCCATCTCTACCATTCTATGATTCTATGAATCTATGATTAATTCAGTCTGTGGACAGGAGTCTTTTATAAAGGTGACTAATGTATGTAAGACAGCTGACTTTAATGCAGGTAATGAGTTGATTAGGAGTGTCTAACTGGTCTGTAGGAGCCAGAACTCTTAATGGTTGGTAGGGGATCAAATATTTCTCACTACAAAATGCAAATAAAATTATATAATTTATACAATGTGATTTTCTGGATTTTATTTTTTATATTCTATTTTTCAATGTTAAAATGAACCTGCCCTTAAAATTATAGACTGTTCATGTCTTTGTCAGTGGGCAAACTTACAAAATCAGCAAGGGATCAAATACTTATATCCCCACTGTACATCTCATAGTATACAATGAGACTGCTGTAATTACATCATATAGGATACATTAAGAATGCTATATATGACTCACCTATGATAAACAGACTGCTGTCCACAGAGGATACATTGAGACTGCTGTATATATCACACTGGTGTAACAGGCCAGATTAAACCCCTGCCCAGAATATACTCGGGGTTAAAGTGGCCTAGGCCAGATTATACCCCGGGTATATTCTGGCCTAGGCCAAACTATACCCCGGGGTATACAGTAAATTGGCCTAGGCCAGATTATACCCCTCCGGGTCAGAATATACCCCAGCTGCTGTAGATCAGATTTTGAGAACCATCAAAAATGGGGCCACAGGCAGCACACGGGGCCCCAGGTAGAACACAGGGCAAAGACAGCGAATGGGTTCCCAGGCAGCACACGGGGGTCCCAGGCAGCACACATGGGCAGAGACAGCGCACAGGGCCCCAGGCAGCACACAGGGGCAGAGACAGTGAACAGGTTCCCAGGCAGCACAAGGGGGCCCCAGGCAGTGCACAGGGCCCCAGGCAGCACACGGGGGGCAGAGACAGCGAACGGGGTCCCAGGCAACACATGGGGCCCCAGGCAGCACACAGGGGCCTCAGGCAATGCACATGGGCAGAGACAGCGCACAGGACCCCAGGCAGCACACGGGGCCTCAGGCAGTGCACAGGGGCCCAAGGCAGCACACGGGGGCCCCAGGCAGCACACAGGGGCAGAGACAGCGAATGGGTTCCCAGGCAGCACAAGGGGGCCTCAGTTAGCGCCCAGCCCCTGTGTGCTGCCTGGGGCTCCGTTTGCTGCCTGGGGCCCTGTGCGCTGCCTGGGAACCCGTTTGCTGTCTCTGCCCCTGTGTGTGCTGCCTGGGGCCCTGTTTTTGATGGTTCTCAAAAGCGTGAAAAATCTGATCTACAGCAGCTGGGGCATATTCTGACCCAAAGGGTTATAATTTGGCCTGGACCAATTAAACTCCGGTTATATTCTTGGCGGAGGGTTAATCTGGGCCTGTTACACTGTCTCCTCTAAGACGACTATATTCGTGATCTAGGATACACAGACTGCTGAATATACATTATAAAGGATACACAGACTCCTGTTCACATTACATTACATAAGAGATACTGAGACTGCTACAAGTACATCTCATAGTATACACTGACTTATGTATATACATCACCTAGGATATACTGAAACTGCTGTTTAATCGCAAAGGACATACTAAGGCTGTGTGCACACGTTGCGGATTGTGCTGCGGATTTTTCCGCGCGGATTTCACTAAATCCGCAGGTAAATCCGCAGGTCAAAAGACCTGCGTTTTATCTGCGGATTAGCCTGCGGTTTGACACCTCTACAATGGAGCAGGTGTGAAACCGCTGCGGAATCCGCACAAAGAAGTGACATGCTGAGGATTGAAAACCGCAGCAAATCCGCGCGGAAAAATCCACAGCATGTGCACAGCGTTTTTCATTTTCCATTGAAAACAATGGTACTGTACAACGCAGCAGAAATTGCTGTGGATCCGCAGGGCCAGAAACGCTGCGGATCCGCAGCAGAATCCGCTCCGTGTGCACATACCCTAAGGGTGTGTGCACACGTTGCAGTTTTTGCTGCGGATCCGCAGCGGTTTTGGTCCTGCGGATCCGCAGCAGTTTTCCATGCGGCTTATAGTACCATGTAAACCTATGGAAAACCAAATCCGCCGTGCACATGCTGTGGAAATTTCCACGCAGATTCGCTGCGGTTTTCAATCCTCAGCATGTCACTTCTTTTCTGCGGAACCGCAGCTGCAGTTTTCATTCTGGGAAGAACGAACATACAAAAAAAAAATATCTCTCTCTCTCTCCACAGTCCGCACACTCTCTCTCTCCACAATCCGCTCACTCTCTCTCTCTCCACAATCCGGACACTCTCTCTCTCTCTCTCTCCACAATCAGCACACTCTCTCTCTCTCTCTCCACAATCCGCACACTCTCTCTCTCTCTCTCTCCACAATCCGCACACTCTCTCTCTCTCCACAATCCGCACACTCTCTCTCTCTCTCCGCAATCCGCACACTCTCTCTCTCCACAATCTGCAAACTCTCTCTCCACAATCCGCACACACTCTCTCTCTCCACAATCTGCACACTCTCCGCAATCCGCACTCTCTCTCTCTCCACAATCCGCACACTCTCTCTCTCTCCGCAATCCAGACACTCTCTCTCTCTCCACAATCCCCACACACTCTCTCTCCGCAATCCACACACTCTCTCTCTCTCCACAATCTGCACACTCTCTCTCTCTCCACAATCTGCACACTCTCTCTCCACAATCCGCACACTCTCTCTCTCTCCACAATCCGCACACTCTCTCTCTCTCCATAATCCGCACACTCTCTCCACAATCCGGACACTCTCTCTCTCTCTCTCCACAATCCGCACACTCTCTCTCTCTCCACAATCCGGACACTCTCTCTCTCCACAATCCGCACACTCTCTCTCTCTCCACAATCCGCACACTCTCTCTCCGCAATCCGCACACTCTCTCTCTCCACAATCTGCACACTCTCTCTCCACAATCCGCACACACTCTCTCTCTCTCCACAATCTGCACACTCTCTCTCCGCAATCCGCACTCTCTCTCTCCACAATCCGCACACTCTCTCTCTCCGCAATCCAGACACTCTCTCTCTCTCTCCACAATCCCCACACTCTCTCTCTCTCCGCAATCCACACACTCTCTCTCTCTCCACAATCTGCACACTCTCTCTCTCCACAATCTGCACACTCTCTCTCCACAATCCGCACACTCTCTCTCTCTCCACAATCCGCACACTCTCTCTCTCTCCATAATCCGCACACTCTCTCTCCACAATCCACACTCTCTCTCTCTCCACAATCCGCACACTCTCTCACTCTCTCTCTCTCCACAATCCGCACACTCTTTCTCTCTTCACAATCCGCACACTCTCTCTCTCCACAATCCGCACACTCTCTCCACAATCCGCACACTCTCTCTCTCCAAAATCTGCACAGCCCAAACCGAAATAGAATCTGCATCAATTCCGCTGGACAAAGTAAAGGAATCCGCAGTGAAAACTGCATGCGTTTTACACTGCGGTTTCTGCCAAGCAATGCGGATTTTTCTGCAGAAAAAATCTGCAGCGTGTGCACACACCCTCAGACTGCTGTATGTCAGATAGGAATCACAGACTGTGCTGTATATACATCTCATAGGATACACTGACACTTTGCTGAATACATCTCATAGGATACACTGACACTTTGCTGAATACATCTCATAGGATACACTGACACTTTGCTGAATACATCTCATAGGATACACTGACACTTTGCTGAATACATCTCATAGGATACACTGACACTTTGCTGAATACATCTCATAGGATACAATGCAATGGGTTTTTTTTAAGAAGACATAAAAAATAAAGTTTAGATTTTAATCCTGAGTTCTGAACTGTTATCTCATTAGAATTAATATAACCTTGGACTGCCTTCATCGTGTACTAGATGAAATACATCAGAAAATTGCTGCATCTTCAAGGACGGTACACACTCGCTTTGTCCAAAAGCTATCTTAAAAGATAGGTAACCCTGAGCACCAATGCAAAATATGAAACTAGATTCCCCACTTATTATGTGGCAGGTTTGGACTCAGGCATTAGATCCCATGGACGACTCCTACCTCTTTATAAAGGGACTGTGAAGGACAGTAATCTTATGCTGGCCGCTTTCACAGTCATCACCTAAATAACTTGGGCACAGGAGCCACGAATGGTGAGGGAAGTAGGAAAATATTTTTGTTATATAATATCAATATGGTAGTATGTGAGCGCATAATACATTTTTTTTTTACTTTTTATATTACTTATATGCTGTTCTTTTGCTGTGCTCATAAAACGTAAGCCCATTTATGCTCCATTAAGTTCATCATTTTGTCTAAATTACAGGTCAGGCATAAATTTTGCCTCTCTGTGCCAAACTTCTATTATCGGAGGAACTAGTAGAAAATTCTGTATTTCATATTAATTTAGCATGTCGACTGTGCAACTTACAATTCAAAATATATCACTATTCACTGTTATTGTAGTATGGGAGCATTAAACATTAAGTATCGGAGTTTAGTTTTGTGCAATCTAAATGTATGCTTTGACATAAGGTAGCTAGGTCAGGATATATGACTAGCAGTCAGTGGAGGCTCCAGGACAGACAAGTGGTGCACCCGCTTTTTCAGAAAAGTAAACTTAGGTAAAATTAAAAAATTGCAAACAGCAACACAATCACAACAAAACAGTACAGTACCATGCAGAATCCAATGTAGAAAATGATACCACTACAATGTCAAATAATAGCTCTACAGTGGCTCATTTTTTTCAAAGAGACAATGCTAGACCGCTCTGACTGTGACTTATCACCCTGCAAAATTCAAGGATCACGCAATAAAATTCAATAGGCTACCATACACATCAGAAGGTCGTCTGGTTCTGCTGAAACCTTTCAAGTGCACAGTACGAACACCACTCAGTGCTGCCTAAAACTGGCCATACACATTAGATGGCCACTAGTGATGAGCGAGTATACTTGTGGCGCCCCAGAGGGTTCAGTCGCCACACAGGTACTGCACCTCCTCCTGAGGTGTGGTACCCCACCATCCTGGTAAGGTGGAGATACCTGACCACACTCCAACACCTGCATCCCACACAACATAGTAGTGTAGCAAAGCACCCTTTGGTGGCTCCCTGCTTGGAACACGAAGCGTGCTGGGAGGTGGGTGGAGTTTAGCTTTGCATCAAAAGAGCGGGAAGAAGTGAGGATTTAGTTAGTCACAGGAGTCTGACGAGGTCAGTCTGTGAAAGGAGATCCCCGAAGTGGGATGGAGAAAGAAAGTGCTGCAGCCGACCTCAGTGACCTGGGTCCGCTGGCACAGGAAAGGAACATCGATAGAAAGTCTGACTCTCTATAAGAAGGAAAGGATTAGTACGGAACGTGAGGAGAAGAAGAGAACTCAGGATCAGGGTTAGAGGAGAACCCTTCCCAAGTTCTAAGCGCAAGGCCGGGGTCCGGTCCCCGAGGTTGTATGGATACTAATGGTCCTGCAGCAGACACCGGAGGAATAGAAGTTGTCACCACTTTATTCCCACACAAGACTTGGGGGCACAACAGCAACGATAGTGAGCCGGGACTAGGTAGTAAGGAGTCCCCGAAGCAGGCTACAGCTGTCTGCTGTACAAGTAGAGTTCATAGGACCATCTGACAGGAGGAACTCCAGAGTAACTAAGTACTGTGAGTACATCACTAAAGGCGCTAAGAGGGAGACGTTCAGAAAAGGCACATATGTTGGCGGAGTGTTGGAAAGGAGTACTTCATCTTGCCTGGAAGTTGGCTGAGCTCCTGACCCGGAGGACACGGCGCGGATGTGGGCTCTTGTGCCACAACAGACTGTGAGTAAAGCTTTGGAACTACATGCCCTGGTGTCCTCCATTTATTCCTGCGTCAACCTGCCCAGCACTGCTACATCCCCTGCTCCTGACACTACACCATCTAAGTGTCACTGCACCTCCTCTGCCCTGGGACTACAGCCCTGCCTGTGGAGGGCTATAACATCATTGCTGCACCACACCATCTGTCCCAGAGAATCTGTCCGCAGCGTCGGCTCAACATCATTCATTGCCGAACACCACAGGTGGCGCCACGAATCATCCACTCATAAACTCTAATCATCATAAGCACACTGAACATTCCCCTTTTACAATGGGCGCCCAGGGCCACGGGCCGGGTCCCAGCTGCCGTGACATCTCCCATTGAAGCTCATCGGGCCCGGTACAGAGTACCCCACCACCCTGGGAGGGCGACCGAACTTGGCGTCACGAACAGGATGACGAAGCCCGGTGTCACCGGGTTCTGTGTGCCTAAGATTTATTGTACTTAAAGATTGCTGACAATGTGCGGAATAACCAAATTGATAGACTGTAAAATGGACTCTAAAAATCACCGCCGGCGCGGAGAAGAAGGGCGTGACAATATGGGTGGTCCTAAGAAAAGAACGCGGACTGTCCTGGGCCTCCCCTGCCTGAATTTCTATGCAACTGCAACATGGCCCACCCCCCGAGCGGTTCGTATACTGGCCTGGTATGGAGGAGTAGGAAGAAGACGCCGCCCTCAGAAGGAGGATTGAGAGCTGGTGGTGGGAAAAGAGTCAAGACAGGAAGAAGAAGGAAGAGAGAACGCCATGATGGAAGAAGGAGGGAGGCCCGACGAGCGCAAGGAGGTTGAGCTGAACCTCCCCGGCACATTGGCTGAAGGCTCCGATCCGACTTCCAAGATGGACCGCCAGCAACTGGAGGCTGAGATCACCCAGCTAACAAAGCATCTACGGCTGAGGCAGTAGGCGCTCTGGATGTTGAACTGGCAGCACGCCTGGGAGGGGCCTACGCCATCGGCACCTCCAATCCCGGTACCCTTCACATTGGTACCCGCTGCTGCTATACCAGCACCTACACCTGCGGTACCTGCCGCCGCCGCACGGGTGGAACCGACGGCTGCTGCAATGTCACCGGCAGCACCTGTATCCACCTACACGCAACAATTACCGTTGGTCGCGGCCTGCCAGAAGGAGTTACCGGAGGGCCCGGGAGCTGAGGAGGAAGAAGCTGTGCTCCCGCCTGGACCTAGCGCGGCTGCGCAGATCCCACCGGAGACCCCTGCGGACCCGAAGCCGCCATCTGCTCCACCGCCGCTGACATCTAAATGGATTATCCCTGAGGATGTTCCTGCTGCCGCCTGCTGTCTCAAGTCTGCACAGGAGCCGGGACACCACCAGGAGGCCCCAGGTACGTCTACTGCCCCTGCCCCTGGGAAGGCCTCCGGGTGTGTAGCTGCTGCAGCGTCCGGACAGGTCGTGCTGGACCTTGTCTGGGCCGGGACTCTGAGCCCTGGGGGGAAACACCTGAACCCCTAGCGGTAGTACCCTTGTCCGCAGTGGGTAAAAGCAGGTCCCGGGAGAAGGAGCCAGATGCCAACAGACTATCTGCCAGCTGGCAGCCGAGCATAGAGAACGGGAACAGAGGAGGCTGGCTGTGCTGGGCCCTGATCTGGACTGGAAGGAAAAGGTCCGTGCCGGTCACTACGGTCCCCGGGACTCAGCTGGATGGGGACAGGTCCTCAACGTGAATCATGAGCGGGGGTTTGGATTCATCGCTGACCCCAACTGGATCTTTGACCTTTTCTTTAGCCAGAGTGACGTGGAGTCACACCTGAGGAAGGGACACCCTGCAAGAGACTTGCAACCGGGGGAATACATTACTTTTACCCGGCATGAGGGGTTGCGTGGCTGGTACGCCATGAACATACGCCGAATCCCTGAAGACTTCATTGCGGCCTATAAGAAAGAGAAGGCCTATGTCCCACCGGCAGGAATACCACCCACTGTAGTGATCGCACCTACCCACGCCAGGCAGGCTACATCTACCCCTGTCAGCCACTCTATGGTACAGGTAGTTGCACCAGCTGTACCACAGGCAGCAATCCACCCAGCTGCTACCACCTCATCCTATGTGAAATCACAAGTAGGAAGAGGATGTCCAGAAGTTCTTCCCTGGAAGCAGCCCAAGTCAACAGCTTCCAGCACCCCAGGAGGGGACCACCAACACTAAAGATAACTAACTAACTCTGTTACTCAGGAGGGTATTTGCACCATTGTGCTTGTTTTTTCTATTTTTCTATTTTTGTTATCAGTTTTGCTGCCCAGTTTTATTGGCAGCGTTTTTCTTACTGAACTGTGGAGATCATGGACACTGAATGATCCAGAACTGTAATGTAAATAGTTGCACCTCTTTAGGTGCCCTTTCTTGGTTTTACATAAGTCTTTTAAGAATAAGGACTACCTCATTGAGAATAAGGACATTTCAAGACATCTTGGCTGGATCAATGTCTATATTGCACTTATTAATAATGTCTAGTATTTTTGATAGAAAAAGAGAATAGTGAATGCTTTAGAGAGTTTAGATTAATGCCTTAATATTTGAATAAAGATGTAAAATTGACAGGTGGCGAACCAGGCATCAGCGGTTGTCACTTAAGATTAACAATAGGAAGTAGAAAATGTGAAAGAAGAGATGATGAAGAAATGTGTTGATGAAGATTACTTGAAGTGGTAGTGACACTTGGTGAATGTTTTTCCCAGCAATATGTGCTCCTGAAGGATGATGATGGAACTTGATATTTAGATTCAAGGATGATTTTTATTTTTAATTCAAAATAGAATACAACCGGTTTCGACTGCTAAGACTCTTCCTCAGGTATAATGTCAAGAATATAAACGGATCTGTCTGAACACATTTTATAGCAGATCTCCCTGCATATGGTTTTGGGTGGGGGCTGAAAGGTCTGTGTTTCAGACACACCCAGATACTCAGATATGCAGGATTTTGCACTCTGAGGAATCGAACAAAACTCATATACCAAATTGGTTTATAGCAGGGAGATCTGCTATAAAATGTGTTCAGACAGATCCGTTTATATTCTTGACATTATACCAGAGGAAGACTCTTAGCAGTCGAAACCGGTTGTATTCTATTTTGAATTAAAAATAAAAATCATCCTTGCATCTAAATATCAAGTTCCATCATCATCCTTCAGGAGCGCATATTGCTGGGAAAAACATTCACCAAGCGTTATAACCTATGAAAGCACTGTCCAGTGCTCTCACTAGTTCCCAGATCTTTGCAGCAAACTGCATGGAAAGAGGAATGGAGTGATCCAGGGATTGGATCTACATGCAGTATCTCAAGACACCAAATAGGTGAGTGTATTCACACTGAGTATATACCTTTGATAATTAACTACTACACTTAGACGCTTGCGCTTCCCATTTTTCTCCCTATAATCCCCTCTTGTTTCATGAAGTGGTAGTGAGTTACTGCCAATAGCACTTTTGAATTAGGTACTGTATTAGAACATAGATAGTTAGTTAAAATTGTTTGCAACGTTCAAGAATGAGTGCCTCCCACATTGGGAAGTTTAGATAAGAACTGTTTAATTAGCATTCCAAAAATTTTGCATGTTCCTGTAATTGTCCATCTTTGCTTATTTTTCAGCCCGCGGACGTGCTGTGTTTAACAGGGAGGGTATGTGGCGCCCCTGAGCGTTCAGTCGCCACAGAGGTACTGCACCTCCTCCTGAGGTGTGGTACCCCACCATCCAGGTAAGGTGGAGACACCTGACCACACTCCAACACCTGCATCCCACACAACATAGTAGTGTAGCAAAGCACCCTTTTGTGGCTCCCTGCTTGGAACACGAAGCGTGCTGGGAGGCGGGTGGAGTTTAGTTTTGCATCAAAAGAGCGGGAAGAAGTGAGGATTTAGTTAGTTAGTCACAGGAGTCTGACGAGGTCAGTCTGTGAAAGGAGATCCCCGGAGTGGGATGGAGAAAGAAAGTGCTGCAGCCGACCTCAGTGACTTGGGTCCGCTGGCACAGGAAAGGAACATCGATAGAAAGCCTGACTCTCCATAAGAGGGAAAGGATTAGTACAGAACGTGAGGAAAAGAAGAGAACTCAGGATCAGGGTTAGAGGAGAACCCTTCCCAAGTTCTAAGTGCAAGGCCGGGGTCCGGTCCCCGAGGTTGTATGGATACTAATGGTCCTGCAGCAGACACCGGAGGAATAGAAGTTGTCACCACTTTATTCCCACACAAGACTTGGGGGCACAATAGCAACGATAGTGAGCCGGGACTAGGTAGTAAGGAGTCCCCGAAGCAGGCTACAGCTGTCTGCCGTACAAGTAGAGTTCATAGGAACATCTGACAGGAGAAACTCCAGTGTAACTCAGTACTGTGAGTACTTCACTAAAGGCGCAAAAGGGAGACGTTCAGAAAAGGCACATATGTTGGCGGAGTGTTGGAAAGGAGTAGTGACCCGGAGGACACGGTGCGGATGCGGGATCTTGTGCCACAACAGACTGTGAGTAAAGCTTTAGAACTACATGCCCTGGTGTCCTCCATTTATTCCTGCGTCAACCTGCCTGGCACTGCTACATCCCCTGCGCCTGACACTACACCATCTAAGTGTCACTGCACCTCCTCTGCCCTGGGACTACAGCCCTGCCTGTGGAGGGCTATAACATCATTGCTGCACCACACCATCTGTCCCAGAGGATCTGTCCGCAGCGTCGGCTCAACATCATTCATTGCCGAACACCACAGGTGGCGTCACGAATCATCCACTCATAAACTCTAATCATCATAAGCACACTGAACATTCCCCTTTTACAATGGGCGCCCAGGGCCACGGGCCGGGTCCCAGCTGCCGTGACATCTCCCATTGAAGCTCATCGGGCCCGGTACCTCCCTGGGAGGGCGACCCATACTCGTTGCTCGGGTTTTCCCAAACATGCTTGGGTGATCTCCAAGTATTTGGATGTGATCGGAGATTTAGTTTTCGTCACCTCAGCTGCATGATTTGCGGCTGCTAGCCAGCCTGAATACATGTGAGGATTGCCTGTTTGGTAGGGAATCTCCACATGTATTCAGGCTGTCCAGCAGCCGCAAATCATGCAGCTGAGGCCACAAAAACAATCTTCGAGCACGCCAAAATACTCGGAGGACACCCGAGCAACGAGTATACTCGCTCATCACTAATGGCCACTAGATAGTGGTCGGCCATAAGATCGTTCAGCTGCCAGCCATCTCTGCCGACTCCTCTGAACACTGGAGCGCACTCGTTCGGTCGAACGCTTTATGAGAAAGTCTCCAACTGACACTTCGACCAGCGGCTTATTTTAGGGAGAACAATGCGATCAACAGTCTTAAATCAGACATGCCTAATTGAAAATTTCCCGACCATCAGTTGGTTGGCACCCCCACACACATTAGACTGTTAGCCGAACATGTCGATATTGGCAGGTTCGACTAACACAAGTCTAATGGGTAAGGCCAGCCTTAGGCCAATTTCACGCTTGGGTATCACATTAGCGGTCTTCATCAGTAGTTCTGGTGAAAATATATAGAGGGAAAGTATGAATGTGAAAATTTGCATTTATTTCATAATTTGGATCCAGTCCTGGTTGTAACAAATAATGACCAAAATACACAAGTGTCTTTAAATAGGAGCAATGTGCATGTTACTGTCTTTCGCCCTTTGGAGATGCAGCCATATTTTTTGCTTTTGCTTTTTCCTCCGCATCTTTGAAGAGCCACAACCTTTTTTTTTATTTTTCCATGTACAAACATCTGAGAGCTTATTTTCCTTGAGGACAAGTTGTACTTTTGAATGACACCGTTCATTTTACCATATAATGTACTAAAAAAAAGTTAATTGAAAAAAAATACAGAAATTTCACAATTCTTGAGGTTTGGCTTTTACTGTGTTGTAAAAATGATTTGGTAAATTTGATAGATCGGTTAGTACGGTTTTGGTGAAACAAAATTTTATTAGAAAGAAAGTAGAAAAAAAAAACCTAAGAATATTTAGCTTCAGTCACCAAATTCTGGGAGCGATAACTTTTTTCCTTTTTACCCGTTTCAGTGTCTATAAAATGTTATTTTTATTTTTTTGATTTCACTATTTGCATTACAAGGAAAAGGAAGGGGAGGTTGACAAACTTTTAGATATATTTAGGTGTTCTTTTAATATTTTTTTGCATATTTTTAGTTGTCTTATGGGATTCAAGTCAGCAATCTCTTAATCCTCTATACAATACACGGCAATACAGAAATATTGCTGTCTGTTGTACAGTTACTGGTCTTCCATAGCGTCACAGATGTACTGACATGGCTGACATAGGGCACCCTGCAATTGCATTGCGATAGCCAGCTTTTATTGAAACAAATACTTTTTTGTTAAAGGGAATCTGTCAGCAGGTGTTTGTTATGTTATCTGACAGCAGCTCAGCTTGATGTATAGACAGAGACCGTGATTCCTGTGATGTGTCACTTAGTTTACTGGGTGAAGCAGTTATGATAGAATCACAACTTTTTCTGATGCAGATCCCTGTATAACCCTGCCAACAACACTGATTTCTGTGTACATTGTATAGAGAGAGATACTGTAACTGCTAATTAGTGCTGGGAGCAAATCTGGACCAGGAGGCACGAGACCATTTGTCCTCTAGTGATAATCTGCTGCTGTTGAAACATTGCTGTGTTTTGCTGTTTCAATACAATCAAAGTAAGTGGCATGTTGCTGGAATCAGGGTCTCTTCCACTACATCAAGGTATTTTCAGATTCCATAGCAAAAACCTGCTGACAGATTCATTTCATGTGCACACAGCTGCAGTAAATGTATGGCAGATGTCACTAAGGAGTGAACAACAAAGCAACAATTTAGCTGACAGCACTTCAGACATAAGGGTGCACGTTCCGGTTCCACTTGACCCAAATGGAAAAGTACACACCACAAAGGAGAGAAGAACAGCATCCAAGCCGGGTGAAAGTAGAAAGAAATCCTCTAATTTGGCAAAATAAAGGGGATTTTTTTTTCTACTTTCACCCGGATTGGATGCTGTTCTTCTCTCCTTTGTGGTCACTAAGGAGTGAAGGCTGAGCATCAGAGACTTGAAGTGTGACCATGTCTTAAATCATCCTGATGAGGATGACAAGGGGCCTTGGAGAGTTGACGATCAGCCATTTGCCACTCTTTCCCTTCTTCCTCATAATACTATGCAGAGTATTAAACATCTGTGGAATAATTCCATTCCTCACAGTACTCATAATAGAAATAGAAATTCCTTTATGAACTTTCCAAAGTGCAGAATCTTTTCCTTTTCCGTCCTATTTTTTAGGAATTATTCTACTGTGAAAAAGTATGTATACAGCGCTGGAAAAAATTAAGAGACCACAGCAAAATTTTCAGTTTGTCTGATTTTTCTCTTTATAGTTATATTTTTGAGTAAAATGTAAATTGGTCTTTTATTCTATAAACTACTGACAACATGTCTTTGAATTTCCAAGAACTAAATTTTGTACTTATTTTCAGAAAATGAGAAATTGTCAAAATAACAAAAAAAAATGCAGTGCTGGCAGACCTCAAATAATGCTAAGAAAACAAGTTCATAATCATTTAGAAACAACAATACTAATGTTTTACCTCAGGAAGAGTTCAGAAATCAATATTTTGTGGAATAACCAAATTTTTAATCACAGCTTTCATGCGTCTTGGCATGCTTGCCACCAGTCTTTCACACTGCTTTTTGGGTGACCTTATGCCACTCCTGCTACAAAAATTTAAGCAGTTCTTTTTTGTTTGACGGCTTGTGACTATCCATCTTCCTCTTGATTATAATTCCAGAGGTTTTCAATGGGGTTCAGGTCTGGAGATTGGGCTGGCCATGACAGGGATTTGATGTGGTCATCCTTCATCCACCCATTGATTGACCTAGCTGTGTGGCATGGTGCATTGGCACTTCACCCCAGCTGCCATTTGCCATTCCTTTTGTAGGTCACTTGATGTCATCCTGCAGTTGCTGAGTGACATTCGATTAAGATGTTGTCCCTAATGTCTGCTGCATGACCTTGTTGTAATGGACTGCCATCTTAGAATTTTTAAGGATAGAGGCAACATGATGCTCACTGTATCCCTCTGCTAGCAAAGCCAGAATTGAGCCCTTCTTTTCCTCACTCAAGACTTTTCTTTTCAACTCCTTTGGCATGGTTAAAAGATATTTTTTCATTCCTATTACTTTTGGGATATTACTAACACTTGTTTTTCCATCCAGCTTGTCCTATTGCAAGAGGATTGTGAACACCACAGCAGGGTTTTTTATACTTTCCTTCATTAAATAAGATTTGGTTCAGGTGATCACCTAATCAAAATCACATTAAGTAGAATGAGGTGTACTCTGGCTGGAATTCAACTGACACTGGAATGGAATGGCTGTCAGACATGTAGAGAAGCTGATATTCATAAAATTGTGCAGTGGTTCCTTAATTTGTGCCAGAGCTGTATATATATATATATATATATATATATATATATATATTACACACACCGTACATACTCGTGCATAAGCCGAGATTTTTGGCACTTTTTTTGTGCTGAAAATGCCCCTCTTGGCTTATACACGAGTCATTGCCGGCAGGGGAGGGGGGATGGGGGAGCAGAAGAAATCATACGCCCCGGACTGAGATGTAGTAGTGCCAGGAGGGTGAGTAGGACTGGAGGAAGGTGAGCCATGTGATATTCACCTGTCCTCATTCCACCGCCACGCTGTGCTGTCTTCCGCGTCTTCTAGCTGTGATTTTCAGGTCAGAGGGCACGATGGCGTGTTTAGTGCGCGCCCTCTGCCTGAACAGTCATTGCAGAGAGCTGGAAGACACAGCGGTGTGCGGCGGTGGAACAGGGACAGATGAATATCGCAAGTGCCAGGGGCCTGACCCAGTGGCAACACCGGCACCTGGCCCCCATAGTGCGCTGGTGTCCCCGCCTGCTCAGGACACCGGCACCTGGCCCCCAGCAATGAGAGGTGAGTATGTAATTTTTTTTTAATCGCAGTAGCAGCAGCATATGGGGCATATTTTAATATGGAGCATCTTATGGGGCCATCAACCTTTATGAAGCACTATATGGGGCATATTTTAATATGGAGCATTTTATGGGGTCATCACCCTTTATGTAGTATTATATGGGGCGTATTTTAATATGAGGTATCTTATGGGGCCATCAACCTTTATGGAGCATTATGTGGGGCATATTTTAATATGGAGCATCTTATGGGGCCATCAACCTTTATGGAGCATTATATGGGGCGTATTTTAATATGGAGCATCTTTTGGGGCCATCAACCTTTATGGAGCATTATATGGGGCATATTTTAATATGAAGCATCTTATGGGGCATCAACCTTTATGGAGCATTATATGGGGCATATTTTAACATGGAACATCTTATGGGGCCATCATTAACCTTTGTGCAGCATTATATGGGACATATTTTTGCATGAAGCATCTTATGGGCCCCATTATGAACTTTATGGAGCATCTTATGGGGCCCATCATGAACTTTATGTAGCATTATATGGGGTGGATTTTGTATGGAGCAACTTATGGGGCCCATCATGAATTGTATGGAGCATTATAAGGGACTCCTGATTCAATATGGATAGTGAAAAACATTTAACCTACTGATGTCTCAATTAATTTTACTTTTATCAGCATCTATTTTTATTTTTGAAATTTACCAGTAGCTGCTGCATTTCTCACCCTAGGCTTATACTCGAGTCAATGATTTTCCCAGTTTTTTGTGGCAAAATTAGGGGCCTCGGCTTATACACGGGTCAGCTTATACTCGAGTATATACGATATATATACAGTACAGACCAAAAGTTTGGACACACCTTCAAATTCAAAGAGTTTTCTTTTTTTTCATGACTATGAAAATTGTAGATTCACTCTGAAGGCATCAAAACTATGAATTAACACATGTGGAATTGTATAATTAACAAAAAAGTGTGAAACAACTGAAAATACTGTATGTCTTATATTCTAGGTTCTTCAAAGTAGCCACCTTTTGCTTTGATTACTGCTTTGCACACTCTTGGCATTCTCTTGATGAGCTTCCCTGTGGTTTATTATGCAGCATAAACCGTGACCAATAACATACAGCTCATATCATCAGCATAGCGTCCATTACAGAGCTGTCCTATGTTAAGCCTATGGTCACACAGGGTCTCAATGTCCAGTACTCAGGCTCTTCAGCCTCACAGATTCCTCACCCCTCTCAGGGTTTACCTCATGGCAGTTACAGCTCACTGCAGACGTTCCTTTCCTTCCTCTGGGAACTCCCAAACGCTGGCAGCCATTCCACACAGCCACTTCTCTTGCTGTGTGCCAGGAGACAACTCTCCTAACGGGACCTTCCGCTCTGGACCAACCAGGTCCCTGCATACACCATATGTGACCTACCCTGGCCACCTTATATGGTTCGTAGCCACGCCCACCGGGTCACATGGCTATGACCTCAACACAGGTCCTTCAAGCACTCACACATTTTTACTACAGGCGTTTCCCGACACATCCTTTGGGTGGGTTTGTAGGTAACCAAGCCCACCCAACTTTCTAGTTACCTGGAGACTTCTCCCTAACACGTAGAAACGACACTTCAGCAGTATCACTGCTGGTCAATAAATGCATCATCTCAAGGCCACCCACCTTGAGATACATAACGGTCCTTCATGGTTCTGCCATTCATACTTTCTCCTAGGACATCCACACAGCTCCCCCTAGTGGACACAGCGGTCATTACACCACTATATATATATTATACATATATATATATATATATATAAAAAAAGAGAGGAGCCAGCGCCGCTTAAGGATAGAACGCATAGCATAGAGTGCATATGCACATAATATCTGACTGTATTCAAAATGAGATATTTGGCAAAAAAATTGATCAATTCAATTGAGCCACCCCGCCGCGCCAAGGCAATCTCATGTGGGGGGTCTACGTTTTTAATAAACACTGTGTCATACGGCCTCCTAAACACATTAAAAGCAAGACCACATTAAGTGCAATCCATACCCGAGCATATCTAGATCGCTCCCATGAAGCCAGATAAGGCAAGTGCAGATGAAGGCCAACCAGGTCTGAATGTAGACATGTCAGGTTTAGCCTCCACACATTGCCCAACCAGGAAATATAGATGAAGGGCGATGCAGGTTCAAACACAGGTGCACAATTAAATAAAGCTTGGGGCAGGGTGGGGCTGCTGTGTGTGTGCACAGCAGCCTAGATCCATCACAGTGAACACAGAAAAAATGGCGAGCATAACCCAGCGCGCACGGCAAAAGTGGTGGTCAGCTTGGCTGAAACAATGATGTCCTAGGCTGGGATCGAGTACCGATGTACTCGATCCTAGAGCTGGTGCCTGGCAACGCCAGGCATCAGCAAAAAGCACCCGGATTGGCGCGATCGCCGATCTGATCAATCGCGCCAATCGCAGTGCACAGCGGCGCTATATCGCCGCTGTGCCCTGCCAGTACCGGCCAGGATCGGTGCTATATTAGCACCGATCCTAGGCCGGAGCCTGATGCAGGCCCAGCAGGGCCTGCAGGAGTTGGCTGGCGCGATCGATTAGATCGGCGATCGCGCCAACCACAGGGCACAGCTGCGGTCACCATGTTCTGTGCCCTGCTGGTGACCTGGGCATGACCTGCCTAGTAATCGGAGCTGTGAGCTCCGATTCTAGGCAGTTGCCATGGTCACCAGGCAGATCAGGGATTGGTGGGATCGATGTAATCATTCGATCCCACCAATGACAGGTCACAGCAGCGATGTGACCACTCTGTAACCTGCCCCCTGACCTGCCTCTGACCTGTCTGACCTGTCTGCAGGGGTCCTCACTCTAGCTGAGGATTCCTGCAGAGAGGTCGGACGCAGCAAGAGCTCCTGTGCTGGGGATTGTGGTGCCACAGCTTGTAGCATCACAATCCCTGCAGAAGAAAGAAGAAGAAGAAAGAAAACTACAATTGTAAGTGTTAATTGATCCCTGATCCCCTGCCCAATCTATCTTCACCCCCCCAATCTATCTTCATCCCCCCATCCCCCCTCCACCCCCCTCTTCCCCCCTTCACCCCCCTTTTACCCCCCTCCACCCCACTTTTGCGCCACCTCCGTGCGCAGCCGGCGAGCGTTGATCGGTGACGCAGTTCACCGATCAACACTCGAGCTCGCTTTTTTTTCCTTAGCCCCCTTTGCGCCCCCGTACACACAGCCCGCAGCCGCAAAAGTTGGATAAGTGACACACGTCACTTATCCAAGCTTGTGCCTGCCGTTTTTCATTTTTTTCACCCCCCTTTGTGCCACCTAACTACAACCCTAACTGTTGATCCCTGCCCAATCTCTCTTCATCCACCCCAATCCCCCCATCCCCCTTCCCCCTATTTTTACCCCCCTCCACCCCTCTTTTGCGCCACCTCCGTGCGCAGCTGCCGAGCGTTGATTGGTGACGCAGTTCACCGATCAACACTCGAGCTCGCTTTTTTCCTTAGCCCCCTTTGCGCCACTTCCGTACACACATCCCGCAGCCGCAAAAGTTGGATAAGTGACACACGTCACTTATCCAAGCTTCTGCCTGCCGTTTTTCATTTTTTTCACCCCCCTTTGTGCCACCTAACTACAACACTAACTGTTGATCCCTGCCCAATCTCTCTTCATCCACCCCAATCCCCCCATCCCCCTTCCCCCTATTTTTACCCCCCTCCACCCCACTTTTGCGCCACCTCGGTGCGCAGCCGCCGAGCGTTGATTGGTGACGCAGTTCACCGATCAACACTCGAGCTCGCTTTTTTTTCCTTAGCCCCTCCGTACACACATCCCACAGCTGCGAAACTTGGATAAGTGACACAGTTCACTTATCAGAATTTGTGCCTGCCGTTTTCCTTTTTTTTTTTCCACCCCCCCCCTTGCGCCATCCCGTGCGCACATCCAGCAGCCTAGTTTTGATAAGTGACACTTATCAGCTAGGGCCTGCTGTTTTAGACTTTTTTCCACAGCTTTTTCTTTACAGAAAGTTTACACCAATCACTCCCCCCCCTCACGTACACATACAGTTTTCAATAAAGTGTACACCCAAGCACCATATTTACACAAAAATGTCATCAAATTCATCCCAACAGCGCTATACAATGGAGGAGGCATATGCTATACTTGCCTCCGACACTGATAGCGATTTGGATGACGATCCGACTTTTCTTTATTTTTCGGATTCTTCATCCTCTTCTTCTTCTTCTTCCCCCTCCTCATCTTCCTCCTCGGGTCCTGCGGAACCGCCACGCAGACGCTCCAGGACAGAAGATGAGGCAGCGCCCACCATGCCCACAGCTGACCCAGTGCTCCCCGTATGGACTTCGCCCCCTGAAAATTACAAGCCACTGATTCCTGATTTTGTGGCAGAATCAGGAATCAAGTTTGACACCACCGGCCTCACAGAAATTGACTTTTTCAAAGTCTTTTTCTCAGAGGATTTTGTTAACCTCATGGTGGAGCAAACTAATTTGTACGCTCGTCAATTTTTGGAGCAAAACCCGCGTTCAACATTTTCAAACTGGTCTCCTGTAGACGCAGTTGAAATGACGCAGTTTTGGGGCCTGGTCCTCCATATGGGGATACTGAAGAAGCCAGAAATTCGGCAATATTGGAGTGTTGATATTTTATACAACACTCCAGTGTTCCGAATGGTCATGGCCCGGACGCGTTTTGAGGCCATCCACAAGTTTCTGCATTATACTGATAATGCAGAGTGTCCCGCACGAGATGACCCCAACTTTGACCGTCTGTTCAAAGTTCGGCCGGTCATCGAACACTTCAACAAAAAGTTTGCTGAAGTGTACGTGCCCCAAAGGGACATCTGCGTGGATGAGTCCTTGGTTCACTTCAAAGGAAGGCTGCGATTCCGTCAATACCTGCCCAGTAAGAGGGCCAGGTACGGAATCAAACTCTATAAGTTGTGTGAGAGTACCTCAGGGTACACCCACAAGTTTAGAGTTTACGAAGGGAAGGACACCCGGATTGAACCCCCTGAGTGTCCTCCTTTCCTGGGAGTGAGTGGGAAAATTGTGTGGGATTTGGTGCACCCACTGCTGGATAAAGGTTATCACCTCTACACTGATAACTTTTATACCAGCATCCCACTCTACAAATCCCTCTCTGAGCGACGTTCCGCAGCCTGCGGTACTGTCCGCAAAAATCAGAGAGGCCTCCCGAAGACGCTACTTGGGCAGATGCTCCGAAAAGGTGAGAGCAGAGCCCAATGTAGCGACCACCTGCTGGTGGTCAAGTACAAGGACAAGAGAGATGTCCATCTCTTGACCACCATACACGGTGATGGCAGTACCCTCTGCACTGTACGGGGTACCTCTACACAGGTCCTCAAACCGACATGTGTAGTGGGGTACAACAAAAACATGGGGGGGTTGATCTCTCCGATCAACTCCTCCAACCGTACAATGCATTGAGGAAGGCCGAGGTGTGGTACAAAAATCTGGCCGTGCACATCGTCCAAATGGCAATGCTCAACGCATTCCTGCTGTCACAATGTGCATGCCCCAGCGATACGTCGTACCTTCATTTCCAGGAGGTAGTGGTTAAGGCCATGATGTTTGGCGCTCAGGAAGGAGCGGGCCCCAGTACTTCAGGAACTGAAGGTGCTCGTATTGTCCCAGGTCAGCATTTTCCGGGGGTGGTCCCGCCAACCACAAGAAAAGGTAAGCCGCAAAAAGGTGTCGAGTGTGTTACAAAAAAGGAATACGCAGGGACACACTTATCAATGCGACACCTGCCCCGAAAAACCTGGCCTGTGCATGAAGGATTGCTTCAAATTGTACCACACCTCCATGCACTACTAATTTACATTAGATTAGTTGGGGCCACATCTAGATTTGTTCTTTGGGGGTCTAGTATCCAAAATGATGTCATATGTGGGTTTTTTTCCTGTTTAGGCACATCAGGGACTCTGCAAATGGAACATGACGCCAGCAGACCATCAAAGTCTGCATTCCAAAACAACACTACTTCCCTTTCGAGCCCCGACGTGTGCCTAAACAGTTTTTTCCCACATGTGGGGTACCAGAGTACCCAGGACAAATTGGACAACGACTTTTGGGGTCCAATTTCTCCTGTTACTCTTGGGAAAATTAAAAATTGGGGACTAAATGATCATTTATGTGGGAACAAAACAGGATTTTATATTTTCACGCCTGGGCATTATAATCTTTAGTGAAACACTTGGGGGTTGAAAGTGCTCACCACAAATCTAGATAAGTTCGTTAGGGGGTCTAGTTTCCAAAATGGGGTCACTTGTGGGGGGTTTCCACTGTTTAGGCACATCAGACGCTCGTCAAACGCGACATGGCGTCCGATCTCAATTCCAGCCAATTTTAGGTTGAAAAAGTCAAACAGGGCTCCTTCCCTTCTGAGCCCTGACATGTGCCCAAACAGTGGTTCCCCCCCACATATTGGGTATCAGCGTACTCAGGACAAATTTGACAACAACCTTTGGGGTCCAATTTCTCCTGTTACCCTTGGGAAAACAAAATATTGGGGACTAAATTATCATGTTTGTGGAAAAAATATGATTTTTTATTTTCACGCCCGGGTGTTATAAACTTCTGTGAAGCCCTTGGGGGTTCAAAGTGGTCACCACACATCTAGATAAGTTCCTTAGGGGGTCTAGTTTCCAAAATGGGGTCACTTGTGGGGGGTTTCCACTGTTTAGGCACATCAGACACTCGTCAAACGCGACATGGCGTACGATCTCAATTCCAGCCAATTTTAGGTTGAAAAAGTCAAACGGGGTTCCTTCCCTTCTGAGCCCTGCCATGTGCCTAAACAGTGGTTCCCCCCCACATATTGGGTATCAGCGTACTCAGGACAAATTTGACAACAACCTTTGGAGTCCAATTTCTCCTGTTACCCTTGGAAAAACAAAATATTGGGGACTAAATGATCATGTTTGTGGAAAAAATATGATTTTTTATTTTCACGCCCGGGTGTTATAAACTTCTGTGAAGCCCTTGGGGGTTCAAAGTGGTCACCACACATCTAGATAAGTTCCTTAGGGGGTCTAGTTTCCAAAATGGGGTCACTTGTGGGGGGTTTCCACTGTTTAGGCACATCAGACACTCGTCAAACGTGACATGGCGTCCGATCTCAATTCCAGCCAATTTTAGGTTGAAAAAGTCAAACGGGGCTCCTTCCCTTCTGAGCCCTGCCATGTGCCTAAACAGTGGTTCCCCCCCACATATTGGGTATCAGCGTACTCAGGACAAATTTGACAACAACCTTTGGAGTCCAATTTCTCCTGTTACCCTTGGGAAAACAAAATATTGGGGACTAAATGATCATGTTTGTGGAAAAAATATGATTTTTTATTTTCATGCCCGGGTGTTATAAACTTCTGTGAAGCCCTTGGGGGTTCAAAGTGGTCACCACACATCGAGATAAGTTCCTTAGGGGGTCTAGTTTCCAAAATGGGGTCACTTGTGGGGGGTTTCCACTGTTTAGGCACATCAGACAATGGTCAAACGCGACATGGCATCCGATCTCAATTCCAGCCAATTTTAGGTTGAAAAAGTCAAACGGGGATCCTTCCCTTCTGAGCCCTGCCATGTGCCTAAACAGTGGTTCCCCCCCACATATTGGGTATCAGCATACTCAGGACAAATTTGACAACAACCTTTGGAGTCCAATTTCTCCTGTTACCCTTGGGAAAACAAAATATTGGGGACTAAATGATCATGTTTGTGGAAAAAATATAATTTTTTATTTTCACGCCCGGGTGTTATAAACTTCTGTGAAGCCCTTGGGGGTTCAAACTGGTCACCACACATCTAGATAAGTTCCTTAGGGGGTCTAGTTTCCAAAATGGGGTCACTTGTGGGGGGTTTCCACTGTTTAGGCACATCAGACACTCGTCAAACGCGACATGGCGTCCGATCTCAATTCCAGCCAATTTTAGGTTGAAAAAGTCAAACGGGGCTCCTTCCCTTCTGAGCCCTGCCATGTGCCCAAACAGTGGTTCCCCCCATATATTGGGTATCAGCGTACTCAGGACAAATTTGACAACAACTTTTGGGGTCCAATTTCTCCTGTTACCTTTGGGAAAATAAAAAAATTGTTGCTAAAATATTATTTTTGTGACTAAAAAGTTAAATGTTCATTTTTTCCTTCCACATTGCTTCTGCTCCTGTGAAGCACCTGAAGGGTTAATAATCTTCTTGCATGTAGTTTTGAGTAGCTTCAGGGGTGCAGTTTTTAGAATGGTGTCACTTTTGGGTATTTTCTGCCATATAGACCCCTCAAAGTGACTTCAAATGTGAGGTGGTCCCTAAAAAAATGGTTTTGTAAGTTTTGTTGTAAAAATGAGAAATCGCTGGTCAAATTTTAACCCTTATAACTTCCTAACAAAAAAAAGTTGCTTCCCAAATTGTGCTGATGTAAAGTAGACATGTGGGAAATGTTATTTAGTAACTATTTTGTGTCACATCTTTCTCTGTTTTAAGGGCATACAAATTCAAAGTTTGAAAATTGCAAAATTTTCAAAATTTTTGCCATATTTCTGTTTTTTTCATAAATAAACGCAAGTTATAGCGAAAAATTTTTACCACTAAAGTGAAGTACAATATGTCACGAGAAAACAATCTCAGAATCGCCTAGATCCGTTGAAGCGTTCCAGAGTTATAACCTCATAAAGGGACAGTGGTCAGAATTGTAAAAATTGGCTCGGTCATGAACGTGCAAACCACCCTTGGGGGTGAAGGGGTTAAAGTGGTCTTGCTTTTAATGTATCTAGGAGGCCGTTATGGCACAGTGTTTATTAAAAACGTAGAGTAGGACCCCCCACATGAGATTGCCTTGGCGCGGCGGGGTGGCTCAATTGAATTGATCAATTTTTTTGCCAAATATCTCATTTTGAATACAGTTAGATATTATGTGCATATGCACTATGTTATGCGTTCTAACCTTAAGCAGCGCTGGCTTCTTTTCTTTTTTATATATATATATATATATATATATATATATATACCCTCACACAATTATATATAGGTTTTTTTTTCACAGTAGAACCAATATATATGTACACACACGTCTGAATGCTATAAGTTTATCTACCTAGTATTTTTAGTCCTGGATTATATGGTGGACTCTTGGGTATCTTGCATTGTCAGTGAGATATAAATGTTAAATCAGAATTAAAATATATTTGCAGGATTGGAATATATCATTGACTTGTAGACTTCAATAAAAAATACTTAAGTGAAAGCTCCATTTTTAAGAAAAAAAGAACATGAAATAAGTCTGTATGTTCATACTATCCTAAGTACCCAGTAAGTCACGCTTCCTGCCAAACTCCTCGAAAACACAACCTTGTATGTTAACCATAGGTGTGAGCACACATTTTCCAGCAAACGGCTATAGGAAAAATGTTTATTTTTTAACACTTTTTTGCCTCAGCAAAACTACAAAAGTATAGTAAACTTTATAGGCCTGAAGGGAATTAGACAGAGATCTTGTGTTCTAAATCTCTAAAATTATAGCCTAAAATAGAGAGCTTTAAAATGTTAATTGCACGTTCACCCTATACATCGATGCATTTCGAGTCATCAGAGAGCAGGCTGTAAATCATTTCCAATTTTATATATCTCTTCTGTTTTTATCGGTGGGGGCGTAAGGATGTGGCGGGGGGGGGTTTAAATAAAAATCTCTTATGAGCTCTACTGAGCAATTTTGAAAGGAACCATATAAATGTCCATGAAATGTTTGTCCCACCTGCAACTTTGTGTAGGCTCTTAAAGGGACCCTAGGGAGTTCTAAAAGACTCGAGGAACTTTCTCTTTGTAGTCAGACAATTCCATTCTTGGGTTACAAGGATTTTGTTCTGCTTTATGTAGGAATCGTGTAAAAGTCTCTGTCTGCTCGGAAAATTTCCTCTAAATTTTTTCTCCCCCCTTTTCATGAAAACAGTAGTCCAGAGTCAAGTTGAGCACTATTCCTTGGAGCCCAACGGAGGTCTAGGTTCATTAAATGCCCTTTGAAGATGGCTTTTATGATGCTTTATACGCAAGCCTCTATAAGGAATAATTCTTTTTCATGAGGACAACCTTTCGCGAAGGTCAAAACTCTCCACTGGCAGAGTCCAGTTAAATGAATGTGCTATGTGTATAGTTCCTTAGGGATAGACAAGTTTGGAAGGTTACAGCATAAAATTTCTATTGAATTCACAGGAAAGACGTGGAATTATAGACTTAGAGACGAGTTGACAGCTTAATGCAGTGATTGTGCCTTGCCAGGGTCAAGAAAGAGGTTGATGAGTTTAGCTTCAGAGAAAAACCTCCCTTCCCATTTTTCCGTCCCGAATAACATAGTAATCGCTTGTCATGCAGACATAATTGTATGTAAGGTATGAGCCATATGTTTAAACCGTGCTTGTCGTCTCTTGTTATTTTTGGTCCTGCTAATTCTGAAGCCAAGGAGTCAATCTGTAAGTGGGTAAGGGGGTTTCTCTGTGGGAAATGTATTCTTTGCAGTGACCACAGGACTAGAGAGATATTGTCTATAGTTTGTGTACTATTCTGTTCTGATCAGTGTAATCTGTTTTGTAGACATTTGTAACCTTCGGCTCCACAATCACCATCATAAATCTGTCTAAGGTTTCCTGCTGTCGAAAAATTCAACTAACCGATGACATCACTAATGAACTCCTCAGATAGGGTGACTAAAAGCTGAAATAAAGCCAAATGTTTGCCACAAAGCTAGAACGTCTCTCCTAGTGTGTTTACAAGATCGGTCTCCTTACACATCCTCCACCATTACCATCACTATTCCCTGATTATTCCCTATATTAAATGCCCAGGTTCCTCTAAGGACCTGGACATTTTTTATTCTTTTGCGCTTTCACCGCCCATTGATGCAAGAGCCATAATGTTTTTATTTTTCCTAGCACATAGTAGTAGTTTTGATCAATATTGAAAAATAGGAAAAAAAAAAATTCTAAGGAGGGGGAGGTGGTGAAAAAAATGCAATTCCTCCTTTGTTTTTTTCATATCTTCCTTTTACAGTGTCTATTTAGTAAAAATAGCATGGAAATAGGATTCTCCAGGTACCACAATTATGGCAATACCAATTTTAAGAGTTTTTTATAAATCACTATCTGTACATTTAAAAGAATATAAGACATCTTGCAATTTTCACACTGGCCATTAAGACTAATATGAGATTTCTACTTCTTATTCTATTGAGAGGATTTTTCAGCAGTGTCAATATAATCCCAGACAGGATTTCAATGAAAGGTAACACCTCTATATACACTAGATAACAAAGGATCCACCATTCATAATATATGTCACAGCTCACCTTCTCCTCCTGTACAACGACTGATAACACCTCTACATGCAGTAATGATATGGGATCCACCGTTCACAATAAGTGATGTCACAGTTCACCTCCTACTCCTGTACAATGACTAACACCTGTATATACAGTATATAACACAGGTTCCACCATTCATAATAGATGTCCCAGTTCACACTCTCTTCCTATACAATGACTGATAACACCTCTATATAAAGTAGATAACAGAGGATCCACAATACACGACAGGTGATGTCACAGCTCACCCCCTCCCACTCCTGTACAATGACTGATAACACCTCTATATACAGTAGATAACACAGGATCCACCATACACAATTGGTGGTCACAGTTCACCTCCTCCTCCAATACAATGACTGATTACCCCTCTATATACAGTTGATAACACTGGATCCATCATTCACAATAGGTTATGTCACAGCTCACCTCCCCCTCCTGTGCAATTACTGATAATGCCTCTATATACAGTAGATAACACAGGATCCACCATTCACAATAGGTGATATCACAGCTCACTTCCTCCTCCTGTACAATGATTGATTACCCCTCTATATACAGTAGAAATAACACTGGATCAACTATTCACAATAAGTAATGTTGCAGCTCACCTTCTACCCCTCCCTTCACAATTTTAGCCCAGATTCGTACATGCCCAGGGTATACTCCTATACAAACAAATATGGTCTAAGACAATAAATTGCTACTAATGTTTGTGTAAATAACAACAAGTAGGAGTCTAATTTAGGCTTGGTGGCAAGTGAAAAAAATTGCAATTATACTTTTTTTCTCCCGTACACCCACGGACTTCATATTTCTGCTTGAGGATATTTTCCCTCATTGGTCCTCTTAAATGTAAAAATTTTGTATAGAGTGCCTTGCGAAAGTATTCCACCCCCTGGAACTTTTCAACCTTTTCCCACATATCATGCTTCAAACATAAAGATACTAAATGTAAATTTTTGGTGAAGTATCAACAAGTGGGACACAATTGTGAAGTTGAACGAAATTTATTGGTTATTTTACATTTTTGTGGAAATTGAAAAACTGAAAAGTGGGGCGTGCAATATTATTCGGCCCCTTTAACTTAATACTCTGTTGCGCCACCTTTTGCTGCGATTACAGCTGCAAGTCACTTGGGGTATGTCTCTATCAGTTTTGTACATCGAGAGACTGAAATTCTTGCCCATTCTTCCTTGGCAAACAGCTCAAGCTCAATAAGGTTTGATGGAGATCGTTTGTGAACAGCAGTTTTCAGCTCTTTCCACAGATTCAAGATTGGATTCAGGTCTGGACTTTGACATGGCCATTCTAACACCTGGATACGTTTATTTGTGAACCATTCCATTGTAGATTTTGCTTTATGTTTGGGATCATTGTCTTGTTGGAAAACAAATCTCCATCCCAGTCTCAGGTCTTTTGCAGACTCCAACAGGTTTTCTTCAAGAATGGTCCTGTATTTGGCTCCATCCATCTTCCCATTAGTTTTAACCATCTTCCCTGTCCCTGCTGAAGAAAAGCAGGCCCAAACCATGATGCTGCCACCACCATGTTTGACAGTGGGGATGGTGTGTTCAGGGTGATGAGCTTTGTTGCCTTTACGTCAAACATATCGTTTGGCATTGTTGCCAAAAAGTTCAATTTTGGTTTCATATGACCAGAGCACCTTCTTCTACATGTTTGGTGTGTCTCCCAGGTGGCTTGTTGCAAACATTAAACAACACTTTTTATGGATATCTTTGAGAAAAGGATATCTTCTTGTCACTCTTCCATAAAGGCCAGATTTGTGCAGTGTACGACTGATTGTTGTCCTATGGACAGACTGTCCCACCTCAGCTGTAGATCTCTGCAGTTCATCCAGAGTGATCATGGGCCTCTTGGCTGCATCTCTGATCAGTCTTCTCCTTGTTTGAGATGAAAGTTTAGAGGAACGGCCGGGTCTTGATAGATTTGCAGTGGTATGAAACTTCTTCCATTTCAATATGATCACTTGCACAGTGCTCCTTGGGATGTTTAAAGTTTTTGAAATAATTTTGTATCCAAATCCGACTTTAAACTTCTCCACAACAGTATCACGGACCCGCCTGTTGTGTTCATTGGTCTTCATGATGCTCTCTGTGCTTCAAACAGAACCCTGAGACTATCACAGAGTAGGTGCATTTATACAGAGACTTGATTACACACAGGTGGATTATATTTATCATCATTAGTCATTTAGGACAACTTTAGATCATTCAGAGATCCACAATGAACTTCTGGAGTGAGTTTGCTGCACTGAAAGTACAGGGGTCGAATAATATTGCACGCCCCACTTTTCAGTTTTTGAATTTCCACAAAAATTTAAAATAAGCAATAAATTTCGTTCAAGTTCACAATTTAGTCCCACTTGTTGTTGATTCTTCACCAAAAATTTACATTTGGTAACTTTATGTTTGAAGCATGATATGTGGGAAAAGGTTGAAAAGCTCCAGGGGGCCGAATACTTTCACAAGGCACTGTATCTACATGTGTAGTAATGATTTTGACTCCATGGGTGTTTTCCAGAAACATGTGTGCGCTAAATGTGCTTTAGGCACACTAGGGCTCAGAAGGGAGGGGGGCATTTGGATTTGGGAGCTCATAATTTGCTGAATTTCTTTTGGGGGGGGGGCGAGAAGCCATTTAGCTTTTCCAGAGACTTTGTACTACCAGTAACATGGAAGCCCCCTATATTTCCATTGACAGTTGACGGACCTGAGTGGGAACTTGCTTTTTTTGTGGATTGAGTTGAAGCTTTTATTGGGAATATTTGACATAACATTTATCCAATGCTCTAAGTGGAGCACTTTGAGATTTCCATCTAAATCTCCAAGTGGAATTACAGGTGAAACCCCTGAAGGATCCATTCACTATAATGAGGCAGCAGAGTTACTCTGGACTCCATCTGGCCTCTGTTCAGCGTTGTCCTTCTTTTGAAAAGTGCACAAAACTGTTGTTGACAGCGAATTTATGCTTGTCTAAAAAGACGGACACCGCAGGGTCACAGTCCCTATGGCATCAACAGAGCCTCCATCTGCCTCATTACAGGGAATCTTCTTCCAGAGGTTCCATTTGAATCACGTATTTCAAAGATTTACACAGTGTAAGCGCTCAGCGCAGAGGGCAGGATAAGTGTGAGCCAAGCCTTACTGCAAACTTTAAATTAAAAGGAACACTATTCCATTTGCAATAGGCTGTTTGTGTTCCCTTTATTTCTTTGAGCAGTATATATACACATACATATACAGATATTTGCATACACATACATATATATTTACATACACATACAGTGTAATCATTGGGCGTGTTCACACTGAGCGACACTGTGATCAAATACAGGGGTCAGCTCTATATGAGAGCCGACACGCTGCAGCAACACCCATCATTGGTGCTAGCACAGATCACGGGCGTTTAACCCTTCTGATGCCACTGTCAATAGTAACAATGACATTGCAGGGCATCCCAGAGAGAGGGAGCTCCCTCTGTGCTCCAATCGGCACAAAGCGATTGCGTTGTGCTGATGGTGTCTCCATGGTGACTCAGGGCCAAAAGATGGCCGTGGGGTCACCCAGGGATGGAGACCTGTCAGCTCATGTTCAGAGCAGGAGCTGACACTCCTCCTCCCTGTGTGATAGACACCGATCTAATGTTCTGCAATGCAGAAGCGTTGCAGACTATTATGTCAGTGATCTTTCAGTGTAAAGTTGATGTCCCATCCTGGGACAATGTCAAAAGGTTAAAAAAAAGTTAATAAAAACTGTAAAAATTATATAAAAAAATAAAATCACAAAATAAAGAACAATAAAAAAAAATTAATCAGATAAACACATTTCTGCAAAAGTAAAAATAACAAAAAAAAAGTACACGTATTTGGTGCGACCTGCCCTATAAAACTGTCCCACTAGTGTACCTAAATGTCATTTAGCGTCAACATGTTTGGCATTTCTGTAGCGATGACAGCCCTCCTAATTTACAGGTGCGCGTCTCCATAAGCATGAGCTGGGCACTACAACGTAATGGGCACTACAATATACTGGTGACTACAACTTACTGGGCACAGCAATGGCAGGTTGCAATTTTCACTCAACAACATCCACTGCTGCTTGTTTCTGTAAAACACCCATGGAGTCAAAATCGTCCCTACACTTGTAGATAATTTCCCAAAAGGGGTATATTTTCCAAAATGTGGTCACTTGAAGGAGGATTCTGCAATTCTAGCACTTAGGAGCTCTGTATATGAATCCGCAAATAACTATTCTAGCAAAATCTGTAGTCCAGGGGGCAAATAGCTGTCACAACTCAGCTGTCGGGTGACCCGGGACCAGGGGCTCCTTCCCTTTCTCTAACACTAGGGTGTCCTAACTTGCTCTATTCCCCAAGACACTTCTGAAGGTGAAGATGCCATGGCCGCCAGCCTTGCCTTATCTGCTGAGTTAGCTCTCTGTCTGTTCTCTTCCCCCAACCCAGAGAAGAGGGGTGCTACTGCGCACCACAGTACACCAACTCAACAAGCAAGGCTACACAAACAAAGGTAAACTGAAAACATCAGGCATACAAATATTCATTCACATATAACTGAGGAATGCACCGGTAAGTAGAGGATGGGGGAAAAAGCAAAGTAGAGAAGTGAAGGGAATTACCACACTTAGAAACCACGCAACAGTCACAGATATCTCCTCCAAAATTCCTTCTCATATGATCACCTCTCCTCCTAAGCCATGTAGCAAATGCTAGTTCTGACATGGATTTGAATCAGGACTCAGATTACAAAGGAGATGGGAGTGGCTAACTGAGCTCAGCTGAGAGCTCAGAGTTTCCAACATGGCCGATTAACCTCTGTTCTGCCAAAAGAAATAAATACCATTAAAATGAAGGAAAAGTGCTTCTTGTCAGTGCAGGAGTAGGAGCAATAAGATGCTGCTGACTTCTGGTTCCTCCCTGTTGCGGTAACCACCGTGACAATAAATAAAGATTACTCTGAAAATTTTACCAGAAGCTGGAATATTTCTTCCTTTTCCTGCAATTGCTATACATGAGTGGTCTGCTCGTGGTTCCGTGCATGCTGGACTACTACAAACTACAACGGTGAGCTGACATCATCTTTCTCTGTTTTCTACAAATTTTGGTAATATTTTTACCCATTTTCCAGTGGTAAAATGTAAAATCTGGGATAAAACAAAATTTTGGTGGTAAAAATGTAATTATTTTTTCTTCACTACCCAATGATATAAAATTCTGTGACACATATGTAAGGTGCCATGGTGTCAATATGAGCACTGCACTCCTAGATAATGGAGAGGTGTAGCTTGTAAAATGAGATCACTTTAGGGTGGTTCTGCTGTTCTGGCACCTCAATGGCTCTACCAATGTGACATGGCACCCTCAAACCAGTGAGGAAAAATCTGAACCCCAATATGATGCTTCTTCCCTTCTGAACTCTACACTGTGTCTCAAAAGTAGTTTTCAACCATATACCCAGGTACTGGGACTGGGGCTGAAATTCAGCCCTGGCAATTGAAATCACACAGGCTCATGCTGTCCCCGTCTCCATGAAGCAGATGGGATATATTACTAATATTACCCTGGATTGAGGAAAGGAAGATTTTCTACAAGACCAATATTTCTAATACAAAAAAACTCCAGATTTTCAAAGCCAGCTTACCCGTACACCCCGGTGTGTGAGATCCAATATCAATCCAGGAGAAAGTCTGCACGGAGACCAGAGCAGGAGCCAGCCACGAAAGATTCAAATGAAAAAATGTAACTTTAAACTCCAGCGGACAAAATCCAGGATGCAAAATTTTAAAAAGTTTTTTCTTGCATTAGCAAAGATTTTTATTATTAAAGTCCATCATAAAATAAATCCACACTTCTGGACAGTAGATAAATAGATTAGGGGAAGGGGGTTAGCCTCTCAGACTACGCGTTTCGGCGAATTAACGCCTTCTACATGGCACCCTCAAAGCAGTGAGGAAAAATCTGAACCCCAATATGGTGCTTCTTCCCTTCTGAACTCTACACTGTGTCTCAAAAGTAGTTTTCAACCATATACCCAGGTACTGGGACTGGGGCTGAAATTCAGCCCTGGCAATTGAAATCACACAGGCTCATGCTGTCCCCGTCTCCATGAAGCAGATGGGATATATTACTAATATTACCCTGGATTGAGGAAAGGAGTATTTTCTACAAGACCAATATTTCTAATGATACCTGTGGCCTGCTGGGGTAAGTGACGGAGTCTGCGACTTTGTTCTCCATCACAACTCTTAACATTATGGGTATCTTGAGAACACCGATTCTGTTAACAATGTAGCTGACAAGGCGGCCCATGACCAGGCAGGCCCTTCTGGCATTTGCCAGAATTGCCAGATGGCCAGTCCAGCTCTGCACATGCCCCATGTATTGGTGTACTCTGTAGAAATTATTCAACAATTTTTGGGGTCCATTGTCTCCAGTTATCCTTGTGAAATTAAAAAATTGGGGCTAAAAGAACATTTTTGTGGAAAAAATATGATTTTTTTTTATTTTCATGGCTCAACTTTATAAACTTCTGTGAAGCCCCCTAGGGATTAAGGTGCTCACCACACTTCTGGATAAATCTATTGAGGGGTCTAGTTTCCAAAAAGGGGTCACTTATGGGGGATTTCCACTGTTTAGGCACAAAAGGGGCTTTCCAAGCACGACATGACAGCCACACAACATTCCATCAAAATATTCATTCCAAAATATCAATTCATCTTTTCTGAGCCCTGCCATTCGTACTCCAGAGAAAATGGACCCCAAAATGTGTGCAATTTCTCCTGTTACTCTTGTAATAATAAAATTAGGGTTAAAAGAAGATTTTTGTGGGAAAAATGTGATTTATTATTTTTACGTCTCAATATTATAAACTTCTGTGAAGCACCTCAAGGGTTCAAGGTGCCAATCATACATCTAGATAAGTTCCCTGAGGGGTCTAGTTTACAAAATATGGGCACTTGTTGGGTATTTCCACTCTTAAGGCATATTCGTGGACTCACCAAATGCGACATAGAGTCCACTAATGAGTACAGCAAATTTTGTAACCAAAAAGTCAAATTACACTCCTTCCCCTCTGAGCCCTGCCGTGTGCCAAAAAGTAGTTTTCCCCCACAAATTGGGTATCAGCGTACTCGGGAGAAATTGCACAACAAATTGTTTGCTTCAATTTTTCCTTTTACCCTTGTGAAAATGCAAAATTTGGTGGTAAAATACATTTGTGTGTGGAAATTGTGATGTTTCTATTTTCACGGCTCAACTTTGTAAAGTTGCTCATCACACATCTAAACTCTGAGAGATCTAGTTTCCAAAATGATGTCACTTGTAAGTGGTTTCCACTGTTTAGGCACATCAGGGGCTCGCCAAACGTGACATGGTGTCCGCTAATTCCACAAATTTTACATTGAAAAAGTCAAATGGCGCTCATTCCCTTCAGAGCTCTTCCATGTACCCAAACAATGGTTCCCCCCATAAGGAATATCAGCAGACTCAAGAGAAATTGCACAAATCTGGGGTCCATTTGTTCCCGTTACCCTTGCAAAAATAAAAAAAATAGGTCTAAAGTAAAAAAATTTCTGAAAAAAAAGTTAAACGTTCATTTTTTTCTTCTACATTCCATTAATTCCTGTGAAGCACCTAAAGGGCTAATAAACTTCTTGAATGTGGTTGTGAATACTTTGAGGGGTGCGGTTTTTAGATTGGTGTCACTTTTGGGTATTTTCTGTCATATAGGCCTCTGAAAGTCACTTCAATTGTGATGTGGTCCATAAAAAATGGGATTGTAATTTTTTGTTGGAAAAATTAGAAGTCACTGGTCAACTTTTAACAATTCTAACTTACTAACAAAGAAAAATTATGTTTCAAACATTGTGCCGATGTAAAGTAGACATGTGGGAAATGTTGTTTATTAACTATTTTGTGTGACATAACGCTCTGATTAAAAATTGAAAGTTTGAAAATTGCAAAATGTTCCCAATTTTTACCAAATTTGTGACATTTTCACAAATAAATGCATGAAATATCTTACAAATTTTACTACTACCATGAAGTACAATACGTCAGGAAAAACAATCTAAGAATCGGTGGGATCCACTGAAGCATTCCAGAGTTATTACCACTTAAAATGACACTTGTTATAATGATAAAATTTGGCCAAACTCAGGAAGGTGAAAACAGGCTTTGGAGTGAAACATAAAAATATTTGGAACGCCATGAACCTTCTTTTAACATTTGAAGTGATATTTTTAAGGGCACCTAAGCATAGGAGTGCTGTGTTAACAATAATTCAGTATACAAATATGACCTTGGCCAGAGGGAAAGATGTGGGAGTGGGATTTTGGTTTTAAATCTATTTCTTATGTAGTGCCAAAATATTCTAGAGTGGTATACGCAGAATGCATTAATTCACACCCACTCAAAATACCAAGCTGTATGTCTGATCATCTAAGTTCTTATTAAAGCCAGGGCTGTAAATCAAAATGTGGTTACCCATGAGTTTCAGTACAATCAGAATTTCCAAGATGGTATTTCCTCTGGTAAACTATTGTTTTTTATTGGGTAAACATTTGACACACAGAGATGAAGAATAATTGTATCATTCTAAAACTCATGATACTTACAGTACTTCTTAGTGATACATAGTGATCCCTAAGTAATTTACTGTACATCCACATATGCTGCTTTCATAGAGCTTATTCTACAACAGTAATGCATATTTAGCTGCCTTATGAACTAAAGCAGAAGGCAGCTTTTTTATTTCTAATGTTCTAATTTTAATTTTAACAAACCACTTCAATTTCTAATGTGGCAGCAGAAAGATACTTCCAAATTTTGTGAGCAGCTTCTCAGCAGACATAGCATGCACATGACTTTCTGATGCACGTTAGAAATGAATTGCTAACTGGGTGTTTAGGGTTATTGACCACATGGTTTCTGCAAAAACATGCAACTATTATCAATAGCAAGTTATTAGAAATTAACTTGTAATATTGACATTTAGGAAACGGCTTCTAAACGGATGCACCTCATATACATGCTACACATGTGCCGAATGCCAAGCATTACCCAATGGTGTAACCCTGGTGATATGGAGGTGGAGGATGAGGAGAAGGAGGAGGACAACAGCAAATAGCCAAAATCAGGAAGAGTATACCCATGTGTGGGTTTGAAGAGGTGCATGGGAATAAACCTCCCAAAAAAGACACTGGATTAGAAATTATGTTACGCTGCTATCATTCGGTGGTGTTGAGAAGTCTGGCCCAATCCAGCCCTTGTTCATTTTTAGAAGAGTCAGGCTGTCAGCATTTTCAGTTGACAGGCGGATGCGCTTATCAGTTATAATTCCACCAGCTGCATTAAAAACCCACTCTGACAAAATGCTAGCGGCAGGGCAGGGCAGGCCAGGTCGTCCAAGGCGTAGAGAGCCAGTTCATGTCATGTGTCCAGCTTGGATACTCAATAATTATAAGGCACAGAGGAATCATGGAGGACATTGGTATGGTCAGCTAGGTACTCCCTCAGCATCTTCCCAAACTTTGCACTACTTGTGAGAGTACCCCGCGCCTCAGGGCCTGTGCGATGCGAGGGTCTGAGAGAACTCTCCCAGAACTTTGACAGTGTTCCCATGCCTCTGCTGGATTGGAGTTGTGTCTCTCACCTGTACTCCTTGGTTGTCCAAAGAACTGTGACTTCTGCCACCAGCGTTTTCAGACGGGAATTTTTTTAATAATTCCGCAACAAGGGCCTTCTGGTACTGCCCCATTTCAGTAGACCTGTCCACCTCAGGGAATAAGAGATAGAAAGTTCTCTTGTCGTGTGGGTCTAGAAATGTCACCAACCAGTAATGAATGTCAGCCAAAATTTTGACAACGCGAGGGCAGCGTAACCTAAACTCAGTCATGCATGCCAGACTGCTAACAGGCAAGACTTCTGTGTCCTCACCAATAGGACAACTGACCATGCTCTCCTCCTCCTTCTCCCTGTCCTCAGGCCATCCACGCTGAATAGATGGTATGACAGTTGTGTAGGTAGTACCGTCTATAGCGCATTAAACTAGCTCTTGTTTTTCCCCCTCCTCCTCATTGTCACCCAATCCACGTTGGTATGAGATGCGGCTGGGCTGTGTGTAATCACCCTGTATGGTTCCTTGCTCCATCTCATCATGCTCCGCCTGCAATGCATCCTCTTTGATTGTGAGCTGAGAGCATTTCAGAAGAGAAGCGGGATGGTGATGCTAATTATGGCATCATCGCTGCTCACCATCTTGGTGGAGTCCTCAAAGTTTTGGAGGATGGTACATATGTCTGACATCCATGTCCACTCCTGAAGTCTTATGTGCGGAGTCTGAACTGAATATCAATGGCCTTGTTGATGCTGTTAGTCAACAACTGCCCTCTTCTGCTCACAAATCCTTCCCATCATCTGCAGTGTAGAGTTCCAACACGTGGGGACATCACACACCAGTCCATGAGCCGGAAGCTGCAAACGCTGCTGAAGCACGGCAAAGGCGGTGGAAGCTGTAGCTGACTTTCTAAAATGAGCACACAGGCAGTGTACTTTGACAAGCAGATCTGGCAGCTCCGGGTAGGTTTTGAGAAAACCGCTGAACCATGAAGTTAAATGCATGGTACGTGTGTGAGCTCGCCTCGCCTCAGAACCGCCAAAAATTGTCACACATGACCATGCCTGGCTGTAGGTTCGGCGGTGTCAGCCACAGATCTGCCCGCTCTTTCAGAGCTGTCAACAACTCTTCAGCATTGTGTGGTTTGTCACCTAAGCATATTAGCTTCAGCACAGTCTGTTGCCGCTTGGCTGAGGCAGTGCTGCAGTGCTTCCAGCTTGTGACTGATGTGGTCATTTCGGAGATGGAGGATAAAGAGGAGGAAGGGGTGCAGGAGCTGTAGACTGTGGGGGCAACTCTGATTGACGTAGGGCCCGCAATCCTCAACACTTGTCCACATGTCAGTGGTTAGGTGGACTTTCCCAGTAGCTACATTGTTGACAGCACCTGCATGTGTAATAGTGGCGGCTGGGAACCAAGTACTGAGTGACGGCCTTCGCCATCAGGTTGCGGAAAGCTTCCATCTCTACGAGCCTAAAAGGCAACATTTTAAGCTCAAGCAGTCGCGAAATGTGTGAATTTAGTAGTGTGGCCTGTGGGGCGCTGGCTGCGTATTTGCACTTGCGTTCCAATGACTGGGGTATGGACAACTGAACACTGTGTAGGGACAAGGACGTGGACGTACTTGCTGATGGTGCTAGTTGAGTGTGTGAAATGGCAGGTGCAGGGCAGGAGGCTTCTTCGCATGCATCATGGACAGGGGATTGGCTTGCATGCACAACAGCGGAAGAAGCAGTCGTGTCACCCGCAGACATTGTTCCTGGACCCTGGGGTTCGGCCTACAAAGTCAGGTGCTTTGCTGCCATGTACCTGATCATGCTGTTGGTGGTCAGGCTGGTAGTTTTTCTACCCCTGCTGATGCTGGCCTGGCAGGTGGTGCAAATGGCCTTTTTGGGGTTATCGGCAGAGTCTTTAAAAAACAACCAGACTCGGGAAGACCTAACAGTTGTACTGGCAACTTCCATAATTTTGGTGTTACGAGGAACGGTTGCCCGCCTTCTGTCTGCGGCCACCACACTGCTTCTTTCTGCCTGTTGGAATGCTACGCCTCACTCTCACTGTGTGCTGCTGTTCTCGTTCTGCATGTCTTTCTGCCAGGTTGGGTCAGGCACTATATCATCCACCACCTTGTCTTCCATTTCTGCACCCTGGTCCTCCTCCTGACTTTCTGGCAATTGTGTCTCATCATCGTCCACCTCTTATGACATTTTCCTAACATTGCCTTCGTGTGACCGTGGCTGCTCAAATATTTGGGCATCGCTACATGAGATCTCCTCTTGCCCTGCTTTCAAGTGGACCGGGCAAGAGGTCCAAATCTATAAATGGAAAAGTGAACAGCTTTTCGGAGTGTCCAAGTGTGGGATCAGTAGTCTCCGGGCACTCGGCATGGTGGGAGGAAGGAGGATCAGAGTGAGGAATATGCGGTCCAGACTCACGGCTACTGAGACTTGACCGTGTGGAAGACAGGGTAGTGGTGATGGTGGTGGCAAAGTGACTGGAAGCATTATCCGCTATCCAACCAGCAACCTTTTGACACTGCTCTGGATTCAATAGTGGTGTGCTGTGGTGCCCTAGTAATTGGAACAGGAAGGTCAGGCGACAAGATGTGAGTGTTTGTTGAGGCACAATTTCAGCTTGCCCACGGCCTCGGCCTCTGCATGCACCAGCACCATCTGTCCTGTTTCCCTTCCCTTGCTACGTGCCTTTACCATTTTAAATGGAGGAAAATATTTTCCACGTTCACTACAAATGGCTGAATTTGGAGCAAACTTATATGTGATCAGTGTGATGGAAAACCACAGTTTTAAATAGCTGACCTGTAGGTAACTGTAGTGTCGTGATGTCGGCGATAAAGAATTCAGAGACGTACACTGATGTGCTGATGCTTGGCTGCTAGGCCCTGCTTTTTTTTATTCCTTACTTCCTCCTTCCTCTCCACGTCCCTGCCTCTGACTCCTCCTCTCCCCTACATCACTGTTACTAGGCAAAGAATGCAAACAAGGGCAACAGCCCACAAACAACAGGAGATGTGACAACATCACACCTCTTCTTTTCTCACAACAAAAAAACTGAAACATTTGAAGAATATTGTCGTTCAAACATTAAGTCTCACTGCAGAACATAGTCTGTAAGGTGGGCAGGTGGTCTGCGATAGGTCCTAGTCGGATAGCGGTGAGACGGCCATCACCAGATAAGCCCTGAGTATCCCCGGAGACATCCCCTGTTAGGCTTACGGCATCTCCGGTCTCTGGCAGGAAGTCGTCGCTCTCCGCTTCCTCAATAGGCGTGGTTTTTGGGACGTGGCCCCGGAGTTTTTTAAAGTGGGACACATTTCGTGTGACCTGACGACTTTGATTCCGGGCAGTAACCATGGTGCCCTTAACGCCTATAACTTGAAAGGGTTCCGGATAGTACGGTGACGCAAACTTGCTAGTCGCTTTTAACCTTTGTGCCAGGACCCAATCGCCCACCTGTATTGCCGGCTGTCTGCCTCGATGGTTGCGCTTATCTGCATACCTTTTCATCTTTTCCTTTGATATGGAGTCATTAATAGAAATCGGGGTCTGGACGGAGATTGCTGGAATGCTTGGAAGTTTGACCCGTAAGGGCCTGTTGAACAGTGCCGTTGCAGGTGGTATTCCCATTGTAGAGTGGGGTGTAGCCCTGTACTGTCTGAGGAATGCGTTCAACTCTTGCTGTAAGTCCTTGTGCTCCATGGTAGCAATCCTTAGGGTCTTGTTGAGCGATTGCATGAATCGTTCGACTTCACCGTTGGCCTGAGGCCAGCAAGGAGTTATTTTCCGGTGTGTGAAACCCAGGTAGGTTGCGAAGGACTGAAAGTCTGTGCTATTAAAAGGCGGTCCATTGTCAGATTTCATGATCTCCGGTATGCCATATGCCGAGAAGATCTTGTCTAATTTTGGTAAGACAGCCTTGGCCGAGGTTATAGAAACATGTTCGATGACTGGAAACCTTGAAAAGTCATCCATGATCACCAGCAGATAGGAGCTATCCGGTAGACTGCAGAAATCGATGCTAACAGCTATCCGTGGGCCGGCTGGCAGGGGTGTCATTTGTAATGGTGCATGTCTATGGGCAACTGTAGTGGCTTGGCACGGTATGCATGTTTCAACGAGTGCCTCCACCTTTTTGTCAAGTCCGGGAAACCACACTTTCTCCCGCAGTAGCTGCTTCGTTTTCACGACCCCTTGATGAGCTTCATGCGCCAGATCCAGTACCCTGCTCTGAAGTTTCTGAGGTATCACCAGGCGATTATCTCTTAAGAGCATATTTGAGTCTGATACTGATAGTGAATGTCTCGCGTTAAAGAAAACCTCCAGGTACCCAGCTTGATCAGTAGGGTGAAGGCGGGCCTCAGCGAGAAAACTGCTCCAGTTCTTAGACCGAACCGTCTCTATCACAAATTGAAGTTGGTGATCGGCATCCAGCGCTTGCTTAATTTCCTGTATGGTCATAGCTTTTGGTACCGAATGGGCGACGACAAAGTTGAAATGCTCCTCCGCCAGAATCGTCGCGGGGATGTCGTCTGTGGTGGGCTGTGGTGCTGGGTGTCTCGAGAAATAGTCTGCGGGATTTCCAGCTCCCGCCTCGTATCTCAACTGGAGATGATAGTTCTGTAAGCGGAGTAACCAGCGTTCAAGACGCGGGGGAGGCTTTGAAGAGGGCTTATTCAAAATTGGAACGAGTGGCTTGTGGTCAGTTATCACTGTGAATTGATGTCCAAAAAGGTATAAATGGAAATGAAGGCACCCCCCACACAACTGCCAGGGCTTCTCTCTCAGTTTGTGAATATCGCTGCTCTGTATCCGTTTGTGTCTTGCTGGCATATGAGATTGTGGATATGTCGCCTGCGCTAGACACTTGTGTGAGAATTGCCCCTAGGCCTACTGGACTAGCATCCACCAGTAGCTGTGTGGGTTTTGACGGGTCAAAATAGGCCATGACAGTGTCGCTGGTTAGGTTGATTTTCAATGCGTCAAAAGCTGCTTGCTGCTCAGTGCCCCATGTCCACGGAGAGTCTTTCTTTGTGAGCTTTCGCAGAGGTTCAGAAACAGTGGCTAGGTCAGGTATAAATCGCCCACAGTATGTGACCAGTCCTAGGAAGCTGCGAACATCTGACACATTTTGCGGTGGGCTAGCCGATTTTATGGCAGCCACTTTCTGTGGGTCAGCTGAAACTCCTTGTTCAGAAAATATGTATCCAAAAAAAGTTAATGATTTTTGGTTAAATTCACATTTTGACGGATTGACAGTGAGATTGCAGGCTTGGAGTCTTTGAAATACTTGTTCTAGGCGATTGTCATGTTCCTCTTGGGTTGTGCCATAAATGAGAATGTCATCACTGACATTGAGGACTCCTGCAATGCCAGACAGAACCTGGCTGACGATATTCTGAAAAATTTCTGCGGCCGATGAGATGCCAAAGTTCAATCTCTTAAATCTGCGCAGGCCCACATGCGTGCTAAAAGTTGTAATGTACCTGGAGTCTGGATGCAATTCAAGTTGATGATAGCCTGAGTTTAGGTCAATTTTTGAAAATACCTTCGCACCATTCAGGTCTGCGAGAATGTCATCAATAGTGGGCGTGATGTGCCTTTCTCTTTGGATCGCCCGATTGGCGTGGCGCATATCCACACATAGTCGGATTTTACCTGGCTAATTCGGTTTAGGTGCAACAACGATTGGTGAAACCCAGGGGGTCGGGCCTTCAACGCGTTCGACGACATTGGACGCCTCCAGGTCTTGCAGTTCTTGCTCCACAAGCTTGCGGACATGGAATGGAATGCGCCTGTGGGGCTGAATAGAGGGCTGTACTGACGGATCTATATGCAATTTTATTTGAACATCCTTTAGCTTACCTAGGCCTTTAAAGAGATTTGGGTACTTCTGCATAATGTGGTGGGCCGAAGGACCTGTAATGCTGTTGACAAGGTTCACAAGGCCCAGAGATATTGCACTGGTACAGCTGAGAAGTGTGTCCGCAGAGCATTCTACCACATAGAAGGTGTCAGTGATGGACTTTCCTTCAGCTGCTACTTCTGACTGAAATTTTCCGCACAGGGGCAGTGCAGCTGCTGAGCCATAAGGAAAAATCTTTATGTTAGTACTTTGTAGAGTAGGTTTGTTTAGGAGCTGGTTGTAGACTGTATGACTGATGACATTGACTGATGCCCCCGTGTCCACCAGGGCTTCTATTGGATTGCCATTCACTCGGATTACTCGTTTTGGATTAGTAACTGCGTGCACAGTATTAGATCCCTCTTCCGTCACGGAGAATAAATAGATGCTGTGGGACTCGTCATTAATCTGCAGTGTTTGGATCTTCGGTGGCCTAGGTTGTGCGGTGGTATGAGGAGATTGTGGCTTGGATCTACACACCTTTGCAAAATGATTTTGCTTTCCGCAATTATGACAAGTTCCTCCCTTTGCTGGGCAGACATTCTGGTGAGGATACGATCCACCGCAGTTGTAACATGTGGCTGCCTGCGTGCGAGGCACATTTGGTTTCTGTGTAAGCTTTGCTATAAAAGATGTCGCGTCTGGCTCATGCTCGATGTTCTCTATCAGTTTAGCTTGTTTGTCTGCAGCATCATTTATACGCGCTGTATCTAGAAACTTCGCTAACGTCATGGTGGGGTCTCTGAGTGCTTGTCTCCTTAACTTGGAGGAAATACATCCATGTACGATCTGCATTTGGATTTCTTTGTCTACCTCCGCAAATTCACAGTGCGCTGCAAGGTGTCGTAGCCGGACATGATACTCAGCCATGCTTTCTGTTGGCGACTGCTTTGACTGCCTGAACTTAAAAATTTCAAATGCCGGATTTCTGTGAGGGGAGAAGTGCTTGCTTAACGCAGCTTTGCTGAGCTCATAGTCCTTGTCCTCCCCTGTATTCGGCAGAGTAGTGAATATATCATAAACCTGCTCCCCTGCGTAGTGTAATAGCATGGCTTTTTTCCGGGTATCATCAGAGACATTCATGGCTTGCAGAAATATCTCGAATCGCTTTAGCCATTTATCCCAAGATACTGCCAGGTTTGCTTGGGACTGATGCACATCAAAAGCGGGAAATGCGGGTAGACAAGCCATAGTGAGTGCTGATAGCCTTGTAGACTGTTCGTGGGACTGAAATACCTGTGGCTGATAAATGAACGCTTCCTCGTCGCCAGTTGTAGTGTCGTGATGTCGGCGATAAAGAATTCAGAGACGTACACTGATGTGCTGATGCTTGGCTGCTAGGCCCTGCTTTTTTTTTATTCCTTACTTCCTCCTTCCTCTCCACGTCCCTGCCCCCGACTCCTCCTCTCCCCTACATCACTGTTACTAGGCAAAGAATGCAAACAAGGGCAACAGCCCACAAACAACAGGAGATGTGACAACATCACAGTAACTATTTTTAACAGCAAACTGTTGTCAATAACTTCGCTATCACACTGCAAAAAAATTTAAATGGAGTCCAGAAATGGCAGAATTTTGAACGCACTTATATGTGATCTGTTTGATGGACAAACCAGTTTTAAATAGATGGATTTTAGCACTGTAATATGGAAAGGATCTGGCTGTATTCTGCAATGCCAACAAGCAAATGGAGAAAAAATGGTATCCTGTGGATTACTTTTTAAGCAAATAATCAGGATTAAGATAAAAAAAAATTCTTCCTGGCCCCTGATACCTGGGGCTATGTCTAGAAATATCTGTAAAAGCAGAAGCAGCAGACAACTAGAATGGACCCTCTTGCTATATGCACTGCAGTCTGCCACATACACTGCCTGCCTGCCTAGCACTGATATTCTATGCAGCTGGATTAGTCCTCAGAAGGAGTATTAGTTGAGATGGATATGTGTATAATATATTATGGTATACCTACACTAACTAAGAAACAAGCAAATATCTCCCTAGCTCAGGAGTACCTCTACCTACACTACCTGATTCCGGAGTAGACTGTGACGAGCATGGCGGTGCCAGGTCTGATATAGACTTGATGACACTGTGCAGCTAGCCAGTCACCGTGATGCCACAACCAACATGGCTGCGGCATTACAGTGTGTGGCAGACAATCCCTACATGTTCGTTTGCTCTCTAAAGAGCGCCAAACATGCAGGGAGGGGACCCGAGCTCCCGCCAAGCAACCCGGAAATACACTTCGAGCTCTGAGCTTCTCGAGCAGTGAGATGCTCGGGCAAGTACCGAGTAGTGGTGAGCATGCTCGCTTATCACTAGTACTTACCGGTGAAGGAATATATAATTGTAAGGTAAACTATAATGTCAGTAAACCAACTAGTTAAGGGTGCAGGCACATATTGTCTCTACCCAAATGAGATAGCATCTGCCTAATCTTATTGCAGGAACTCAACTTTAGGTGGGGTCTCCAGGGAGAATGCTATAGGTGTCAAGCATGGCGGCTCCAAAGAGCTGTCAGATGGTTTGTAGCTAAGAAAGAATATTTCCTATTGTCTGTATAGAAAGGGAAGGGAGACACAGGATATTTGAAATGCCACAGCTTAGCCCAATGTCCATTTGCAAACAACATCTTTTAAAGGGGGCCAATCCGGGTCATCCTGGAAATATGAGCCTATGATCAGGACTTATAAAAAGCTGGGTGGCCCAAAAAGAAGGCGTTCACATGTGAGGGCTGCGTATGCTGATGTGCTCCATAATCCACATCTCCTTCCCTCAAGGAAACATATGATAACTGCAGACAGAAACATTTAGGCATTTCTGTTATTTCTCCCTTTTTATTTTATAATGGTTTTGCATATTTGTGTGTCGTTTTATTTTTACTTTTTTATATCTTTTATTGTGAGCACTGAATATTTTTATATTAAAACTTAAAATGTTTAAGTTTGACTCTTGTATGCTCTAAATGAATCCATAGCCTTCAGAGTGTGTCACCTTTTGATTGTCTGACAGTAACATATTTTGGGGACTCATCACCCAGTATGGATGATGAGTCGAGGCAGAGTGTTAAGAAATCAGGGTGTGCTGAATGTGACAGGGTGTGATTTATACTTATTTTAAACAGAGGTTACCTATTATTGGTTTTTTCTAAATACATATTATTCCTGTACTGGAGTATGAAACACAAGTTTTAATGAATTGGGGCTTTACATTGTAAAGTCTCATGAACATGGTTGTAAAGAGGCTCCATGCATTCAGTGTCTAGGGTAGGATTGAATCCTGTCATGGAAGACCAGGAAAGTCTTTTCTAAAGTCATTCTTCGAGAAAAGCTTTTCCTGTTCTGTAAGAACTGGATCCAATCAAACAAGTCATTGGCGCTTAATGTATAGCTAAAGCAATAACACAGTAATGCCCACGATTTCTAGAGAACACAATGATGAATGTCTAAAAAAAATTTCGACGTATATCTTAAGCTGAAAAAAAAAAATGTCTCGATACAGTTGTATTTTATATTTCCGGCCTTTGGTAAAATCCAGTATTCTTGTTTTTTCTTTTTTTTCTTAAACAACTGGGCTTTAGTTACAAAGAGTTAACATCTCGAGTAATACAGATGTGTCCTGCAGTCATAGAGCTTGCCTAATTGGTTTGTCACATCCACAGCTGCAAAACAAAGAAGCTCGCCATTATAACCGAATCCACAGTTACAAAACCACATTTTCTATAGAGTTCGATGTCAGCAATTTTTGGAGCATGATAAAATGCTGCAAAAGGATTTCTCTTATCGTCATATCCATTATCCAGAAACATTCATGATAAAAATAAAAGAACAAAGGAGTAAAGGAAAATGTAACTTATAATGAATGAATAGTTGGTCTCAATGTCCTATAAAAGACAAGAAAGTATACAAAACAATACTACATAGAATCATAGAATTGTAGAGTTGGAAGGGACCTCCTGGGCCATCTGGTCCAACCCCCTGCTCAAAGCAGGATTCGCTAAATCATCCCAGACAGATGTCTGTCCAGCCTCTCTTTGAAGACTTCCATTGAAGGAGAACTCACCACTTCTCGTGGCAGCCTGTTCCACTCATTGATCACTCTAACTGTAAAAAGTTTTTTCTAATATCTAATCTGTGTCTCCTCCCATTCAGTTTCATCCCATTGCTTCCTTGTACAAATGAGAATAAAGATGATCCTTCTACAATATGACGGCCCTTGAGATATTTGTAGACAGCTATTAAGTCTCCTCTCAGTCTTCTCTTTTGCAAGTTAAACATTCCCAAATCATGCAACCTTTCCTCATAAGACAGGGTTTGCAGACCGGTCACCATTCTGGTCGCTCTTTTCTGAACTTGCTCCAGTTTTTTATGTCTTTTTTAAAATGTGGTGCCCAAAACTGGACACAATATTCCAGATGAGGTCTGACCAAAGAGGAGTAGAGGGAAATAATGACTTCACGTGATCTAGACTGTATGCTTCTGCTAATACATCCTAGAATTGCATTTGCCTTTTTTGCTGCTGCATCACACTGTTGACTCATATTCAGTCTGTGATCTATTAGTATACCCAAGTCTTTTTCACATGTGCCGTTGCTTAGCCCTATTCCTCCCATTCTGTATATGCTTTTTTCATTTTTATTGCCCAGATGTAGTACTTTGCATTTTTCCCTGTTAAAAACCATTCTGTTAGTTGCTGCCCACTGCTCCAGTTTATTTATATCTTTTTAAATCCTCTCTCTCTTCTCTAGTATTAGCTATTCCTCCTAGCTTTGTGTCATCAACAAATTTAATCAGTTTACCCTCAATTCCTTCATCTAAATCGTTGATAAAGATGTTGAACAATACAGGGCCCAGGACAGAACCCTGTGGTACCCCACTTGAGACATTCTTCCAACTGGATGTGCAGCCATTTACGACCACTCACTAAGCCAGTTATGAATCCACCTAACAGTTGCCTTGTCCATTCCATACCTAGTCATTTTTTCAATAAGGATTGTGTGAGATACTTTGCCAAATGCTTTGCTGAAGTCAAGATATACTATATCTACAGCATTTCCCTGATCCACCCAATCAGTGATTCCATCATAGAAGGAAATTAAGTTAGTATCTCCTCTTTATCAGTAGTACTGTCCACCTCTAAACACCATTTTACTTTAAGGTCTATTTTTGTGAAAAGCTAGTAAAGCAAAAGTAAATTTCAAGTATATATACTCCGTTGAAATTGCAACACCAAGAAGGAAAAGTTGTGGGATTGCAGAAATCACAGGATGGACAGATGCAAATTATGAAAAAATTGAAATAAAATGTTGTTGTCACTTAGGTTATTAATGGTTGTCTAGGGAATATTCTGTTATGTTAGATTACCTAGAAAGAAGACGAGGGGTCTGTTTGTCATAAATTATGCAACCCCACACCATAATCCCATGAGTAGGACCAGTGTAACGTTCCTGTTATGATCCATGCTGGATCATGACAGATAAAAGCACATGTAACCTTTTCTTTTTCCTTAAGCTGTGTGCTTAAGTTTGGTTTTGCCCCCGGTGGCCATTAGGATTATTACACAGTGGTGTCTTTTCTTCTAGTTTGCCCCCGGTGGTGGTGAGCGTCATTGCACTCTTGTTTCTTTAGTTAAGTGCACATGATTATAATGCAGGTGTGATTGCTGGCTCTGCTATAAGAGAGTCACAGGTGTTGCAATCATTGTTGGTGATAGTGTTCATTTCAACCATCCTTGGTGGAGGAAGGAGCTGGAGAGCGTTCCTTGCAGCACTGTCTTAGCCCTGGTGTGGAAGGAATCATAAGGGATTTCCTTGTAGCTCTGACAGAGCTTGGTGGCAGCGATTCAGAAGAAGAGCTGCATTCTGGTGGTGGACTCTGTTGCCAGGAGCTAGTGCAACAGAGTAAAGCTAAGTGGTGTTTCCCTGTTTGTATTTTTCCTTAGTGTGTATTAGTACAGCGGTGGGGCCAGTGCATGCATCACCCAGCTCCCTAGCAAGGGATAGGTGTAGGGTGTGCTGGGGTGACAGGTATCCTGATCGGCGCCTGGTGTGAAACCGGCCTAGGGAACGTTAGGAGTGTGAGGGACACTGACTCAGGGGAGTGCAGGAGGTCTCCACGTCCCCGTTCTCTATCGCAGGGCCCGCCGTTGTAACTGTTTCTCCTTTCCCCGTGTCTTGTTGTTTTAGCTACCGGCCTGCGGGCCATGTCACACAGGACAGTTTCACGTGCCGTGTCTTGTTGTTTCAGTTACCGGCCTGCTGGTCGCGTCACACAGGACAGGTCCACATGACAGTTCCCTTGTGAAAGCCTCTTCTTCGCGTTGACCACTTGTTTTTCAGACCAATCTCAAGCTATCATTGTGTCTAAGACAAAAGTGGGACTCATAGCTGAAGATTACAGACCTCCATATCAGCCCTTATTGCCATCTTGCTCTGCACCATGTTAGCACTTGAGATCGGTGGCGTAAGGTCATCGGAGTTCCAGTAGTTGGACAACTGTGTTGCAGCCCAATGTTATGCAAATATTTTCTAATGGTTTGCATAGACATTGTTTGATGCTTTAGGCTTGGTATGTGATATCTCACTTGCAGTACAGAATGGATCAATCATGGAACCAGTGCTACAGCCATTTCCCCAATGTGTCCCAGGAGCCATTATTCAACACAATGCCAGGTGACACATTACTTGTGCTACTGTTAGCAGCCTCCGTGGCCTAAACGTGTTACCATCACCTGCAGTGTCTCCAGACTTGTCTCCCATCGAGCACATCTGGGACGTCATTGATCAGTAATTGCAAAAGGAGCTGCCAGCACTTAAACATTGGCAGGCACAGACTGAAACTGGCCCCTGTGCAATATGGGCCCTTTGCAACCCAAGAGCTCACCATAATGCACAATTTGGCTTGCTTTGGAGGTTTAAAAGGGCCCCCTTACCTGGGCCTCTGTGTGGCCGTACCAATGACAAGTCCAGCCCTGATCTTGATTATTTGCCCCAAGTGTATTCAACATGGCAGAACAATCCTCAGACAACCATTAATAATGCCACTGATAACAGCCAAGGCGTCCAGGAGAATGCGTTTCTGAATGTCGATACTGAATAAATCAAGAACTTTTGAAAAATTAGTTTCCATTTTTTCATTATTTCAATATCATTAACACGTCTAGCCATCTTACGATTTCCATAATTTCTTGACTTTTCTTTCTTGGAGTTGCAATTTCAATGTAAATGTTGTGCAATTGTAGAAAGAGTTATCATAAAGATGGTAACAGAGATCATTCTAGTTTTTTAGGGTATTGTGTGGGTTAATACATTGATTCCTTGTAGTCCTACTTTGTCATCTATGCCATCAAAGTTTGCTCCATTCTGGCAGGGAGAAAATAAAAAAGAATTTTATTTAATTCTCTCTGTTTTTATACTCACTTTTTGGAGACCATGTTCCTGCAATTTTGCCAAGACCTGTCTCTGCTTTGATGAAAATGTATTAAATTCCACAGATGTTGAATGGTGGATTACAGAAATGGGTGATTGATTTGCGCAGCTGAGGAGCAAGATTACAAACATGTTTTGCTAAAAGAGCCTGTCGCATGAGGGATGAGTTCATTAAAGCATTACGCTAAAGATAGACTTGTTGACAGGATGAATTAGTATTTTTGTTTTTGCAACAATGTTGGATGGCCAGAGCCTTTTATTGCTGGCGTTTTTAGTTTCTAAATGATAAGGAATATTATTAATATCTCCAATTCACTGGACATAGGTCCATTAATAATATAAATGTATTTTTTTTGTTGTGTATTCAGCAGACAACAGGGAGACAGCGTAGGAAATGGAGATAGGAGCTAATATTCTCGGCAATGTCCACTACATAGTGTGCAGTTCAGCATTGTACATGGGCCGCATCAGAAAACAGCTGATAGTGGGGGTGATCTGTGTCAGACCCCCAAGCAATCTGATATTGATAACCTTGCTATTCAAGATAATTGTTGTCTTTTTTTAAGCTTTTTGTGCATAAATCTGTTATGATTATTTTGAAAATTCTGATAGATAAAATAATAATAATAAAAAATAAGTAAATATAGACTGATATAGTGGAATTACCAGCAGGGCACATAGCAGATGTCCAGACATGCTACAAGTACCTCAGCATCCCACAGGGATACGGTAACCATGATGAGAAGGCAAGGAAAGCAGCAACATCCAAATACCATCAAACGGTAAGACAGGTCCTGAAGAGCCAGCTCAATGGGTAAAATAACATCTGCGCCATCAGTACATATGCCCTGCCAGTTATCAGATACCCTGCTGGCATAGTGTGCTGGCTAAAAGAAGAGATGGAAGCTGCAGATGTGAAGACACAAAAGCTCCTCACAATGCATGGAGGTCTCCACCCTAATTCTAACACACAAAGATTGCATACCAACAAAAAGGAGGGTGGTCGAGGCTTGATAAGCATCCAAGCCACCATCATGGATGAAACAAGGAGTATCCAGGAATACATCAGAAAAATGGCACCAAAAGATGAGATGCGGGGCTGCAGAGGGATAGAGCGGGACGACACGTGGAGAGCAGGGCTGTGGAGAGAGAGCAGGGCTGTGGAGGTAGAGAGTGGGGCTGTAGAGGGAGAGAGCGGGGCTGTGGAGAGCGGGGCTGCGGAGGGATAGAACGGGACAGCGCATGGAGAGCAGGGATGCAGAGGGAGAGAGCGGGATGGCGGGTGGAGAGTGGGGCTGTTTAGGGATAGAGTGGGGCACGGGTGGAGAGCTGGGCTGCTGAGGGAGAGAGCGGGTCTGTTAGTGGAGACGGGCTGCGAAGGGAGAGCGGGATGGCGAGTTGACAGCGGAATGGCGAGTGAAGAGCGGTACAGTGAGTAGAGAGCAGGACGGCCAGTGGAGAGCGGGACGGCCAGTGGAAAGCGAGGCTTCAGAGGGAGAGAGCGGAATGGCCAGTGGAGACAGGGGCTGCTGAGGGAGAGAGCGGGGCTGTGGAGGAAGAATGTGGGACGGCAATTAGAGAGTGGAGCTGCGGAAGGTGAGAGTGTGACGTTGGATGGAGAGCTGGGCTGCGGAGAGAGACAGCGGGGCTGCAGAGTGAAAGCGGGGCTGTTGAGGGAGAGAGCGGGATGGCCAGTAGAGACAGGGGCTGTGGAGCGAGAAAGCAGGATAGTGGATGGAGAGCGGGGCTGCTAAGGGAAAATTTGGGACTGCGGGTGGAGAGCTGGGCTTCGGAAGAAGAGAGCGGGACTGCGAGTGGAGAGCGGGGCTGTGGAGGGAGAGCAGGACGGTATATATCCCCTGTGGCTTATACTACTATACTATATATCACCTGTGGCTGATACTACTATACTATGTATCCCCTGTGACTGATACTAAAAGGAGGAGCGTGAGGTGAAGGAAGAGGTTGTGTAAAAAGCAGAAGCATGAGGTGTATCAATACTTGTAATCATTTAGTTAATTTGTGTTGCAAATCTGTAGTGTTGAATATATGATGTGAAATGATTTATGTGCAATATAATCATTATAATTTGCTATAACTAACCACAGTTATTTACTATGTCAGGGCTCTTCAGCTAGTATGTATATGTGTATATATATTTAAAAAAAAATTCATGCCAAAAGGTACATGACGTTTCGGCTCAAGGGGTGTGCCTTTCTCATCTGCCCCTTTAGAAAGGCTCACCTCTTGAACCGAAATGTCATGTACCTTTGGCACAGAATAATTTTTTTTTCACCTTTTTATTTGTTTGGAGTTCGACTCCTTTTTCATATTATATATGTATGTTTATATATATGAGAAAAGAGGTTGCACTCCAAACTTCCATGCCAAAGGTACACAACTTTTCGGTTCAAGAGGCACTTGAGAAGGACTCACACTTTAAATTGAAACATAAACCTTTGACATGGAATACATTTTTTCACGTTTTTGTGCTATGTTTAGAGTATAGCCTCTACATTTATTTGCCAATGGATTTCGAGAACTGGGGCAACTTTACCTTCTTTCTCTCTCTAAATATACAGTGGGGAAAAACGTATTTAGTCAGCCACTAATTGTGCGAGTTCTCCCACTTAAAAAGGAGAGAGACCTGTAATTGACATCATAGGTAGACCACAACTATGAGAGTCAAAATTGAGAAAACAAATCCAGAAAATCACCTTGTCTGATTTGCCAAGATTTATTTTTCAAATTATGGTGGAAAATAAGAATTTGGTCACCTAAAAACATGCAAGATTTCTGACTCTCACAGACCTGTAACTTCTTCTTTAAGAGGCTCCTCTGTCTTCCACTCATTACCTGTAGTAATGGCACCTGTTTGAACTTGTTATCAGTATAAAGACACCTGTCCACAACCTCAAGCAGTCACACTCCAAACTCCACTATGGTCAAAGGACACCAGAAACAAAATTGTAGACCTGCACCAGGCTGGGGAGACTGAATCTGCAATAGGCAAGCAGCTTGGTGTGATTAAATCAATTGTGGGAGCAATAATAAGAAAATGGAAGACATACAAGACCACTGATAATCTCCATCGTTCTTGGGCTTGACACAAGATCTCACCCCGTGGGGTCAAAATTATCACAAGAACGGTGAGCAAAAATCCCAGAACCACACTGAGGGACCTTGTGAATGACCTGCATAGAGCTGGGACCACCATAACAAAGGCTACCATCAGTAACACACTACACCGCCAGGGACTCAGATACTGCAGCGCCAGATGTGTCCCCCTGCTTAAGCCAGTACATGTCCGGGGCTGTCTGAAGTTTGCTAGAGAGCATTTGGATTATCCAGAAGAGTATTGGGAGAATGTCATATGGTCTTATGAAACCTAAGTAGAACTGTTTGATAGAAACAAAACTCGTTGTGTTGGGAGGAGACAGAATGCTGAGTTGCATCCAAAGATCACCATACCTACTATGAAGCATGGGGGTGGCAACATCATGCTTTTGGGCTGTTTCTCTGCAAAGGGACCAGAATGACTGATCCGTGTACAAGAAAGAATGAATGGGGCCATGTATCGTGTGATTTTGAGTGCAAACCTCCTTCCATCAGCAAGGGCATTGAAAATGAAACGTGGATGGGTCTTTCAGTATGATAATGATCCCAAACACACCGCCAGGGCAATGAAGGAGTGGCTTCGTAAGAAGTATATGAAGGTCCTGGAGTGGCCTAGCCAGTCTCCAGATCTCAACCCCATAGAAATCTTTTGTAGGGAGTTAAAAGTCCGTGTTGCCCAGAAACAGGCACAAAACATCACTGCTCTAGAGGAGATCTGCATGGAGGAATGGGCCAACATAACACCAACAGTGTGTGCCAACCTTGTGAAGACTTACAGAAAACGTTTGACCTCTGTCATTGCCGACAAAGGCTATATAACAAAATATTGAGATGAACTTTTGTTAATGACTAAATACTTATTTTCCTCCATAATTTGCAAAATAAATCTTGCCAAATCAGACAAGGTGATTTTCTGGATTTGTTTTCTCATTTAGACTCTCATAGTTGTGGTCTACCTATGATGTCAATTACAGGCCTCTCTCATCTTTTTAAGTGGGAGAACTTGCACAATTGGTGGCTGACTAAATCCTTTTTTTGCCCACTGTATGTATATACAATATATTTAGAGACAGATTGTTTAAAAACCTTTATTAGTATTTGTTTCAAATCAATTAACAAAAGAGAAAATTAAAAGTAGTAAAAGATAATGGGAATATTGCCTGTGAGAATGCATTCTCTTTTGGGAAAATAAAAACAGTGCCTTGTTCTGTTTTTTTTTTTTTTATTTAAATTACCTTTCATATATTGAATGTTATCAAATTAAGTGCTATTTCGAAGAAAAAATATCCTGTTACTAATGTGAATTAGCAGCAGTACAATTAATGTTGTCAAAGACATCTTTGTTTTTGGTCTGAAGAGAGCACTCGCTACTTAAAAAGAAATAGGTTGGCATTAAAATGTTGCATATTTACAAACCTTGAAATCTTGACATCTTTATTGCTTTTTCTAATTATAATTTACGTTGGTGTCCATGTGTATATATTTAAACAGCAAGTAGCCAAGATGTCTGATGCTATGCAAAATATTCAGGATTGAGAGTCCTCAGTAGTTGATACCTTTTAATGGCTAACTGAATATCCTCAATCCTGAATATTTTTCTATCTACTGGCTAACACGGTACAAAGATATACATCTTTCCTGTATCATGATGCTATGCATTTTCTTTTGGCAGTTTGCATTTTATGCCTGCAACAACATCCCCTGCTGGGATAAGCATTCATGCTTAAGGTTGGCTTACTGGATGGAGTAAAAAATATAATGTGACTACTCAATGGCAGGGGATTAATTTGTACTCCATAATTTAAGTGATCTATTAATTTCCACCTTCGCAACAGACTTGGATGATAATAGGAATTTGAGTTGATCTTTAAAGATTTAAAGGTGAATTCAGGTAAAAATTAGGGTTTCCCTTTGTAACTACATAACATGCATCCCTAATGAATATGCTTGAAAAAAAAAAGAAGAATTCACAAGAATTTGACATTGATGTTGGATTGCCTTCCAATGTGGGTGACCATGCCTAGTTTGAAGAGTTGGTGGCATCACCAGCACTTTTGTTCATGGCCACCTTTGGTGGTTGGGAACCAACAATGCATGTGAGGTTTTTTTTTTCATTCACTGGCACAATTTCCAAGAAAAATAAAGGACCAGCAGAAATTTTATTTTGCACTACTGCATCTTTAAACAGAGATTCTTTTGGAAATTTTCATGTGAAGGGAATAGATTCTTGCATTTATTAAAGTGGCAAAATTTGTGTTGTTTAGAAATATCCAGATTTTGGAATTGATTATTAAATGAGACCAACAATAACTCATGATCGTTGCTTTGCAGTAGTGTTTTGCAAGAAAAAAAAATGTTGTCAGATCTATGGTCCTCTAGCAAATTCTATGGCATCTATGATCTAGTTGTCTGAAGTTATCTTCATTTATAAGCCTCCACCGATTTATTTTTACATTTTTGAGTCTACTTTTTATTGAAAGCCTCTTCAAAGCCACTTGCTACTGATACTAAAGATCTGTTTTCAAGATCATGATTCACAGATACCTCCATATTACGATGTCTAGTAAAGTATGCTATTATGGGAGGGTGATGGTGTTCCTGAAGACTGCAACAAATCTAAAAGAGGCTTCAATGATGAGACCTGGAACTTCCCTTTTTCACTTTTTAACACCCTATTGCATCTGCAGAGTAGCTTCTGACTGGAGGAACCAGGTGAGGAATTAATCCAAACAGGCCACGTTAGTACCATAGGGATGGGGGCAAGGACACAATCTGATCCAAATATTTAAGCAGGAGAAGCCAGGTCAATACAGAGGGTTAATCAGAAATAATTGACACAGGTAGTGTAAGGAAGTTCAAGGGGAAAACCAGTAAGGCCATCCAGACACAAGTCAGAATAGTCAAAAACAAACTCGAGTCAGATCACAAAACTTCAGTCCAAATGGAACACCACACGAAGCATACAAATAGGGGATGTCAGCAATGTTTTTACAGCAACCATGACTAGTATAAACCTCTGTAAAACCGATCTAAGTACACCAAGCCTTTAAGAAGGCACAAGGAGTCCCTCCATATTATGGAGCCATAAACATTTTAGTGTGCCACCATATGGTGCATCTTTACAGCACTATATTGCCAAGGTATTTCTGATCTTGAAGCAAAGATTTAAAAGGGATTCTCCCAATAAAACATGTATTACTTATAGATATGGGTGAATTGATTCATGGGATTCTGGTCTGTCAGCCAGGTCATCTTGCCCCTGGACAGGAGGTTCGTCAATCTCTTACCTTCCATAATCCCCTGTGCAGCTTTTGATTTGCGTAATTTCTTCATTGTGAGACATACTTGATGTTGCACCTGCCTTGGCTGGTCAAAAGCTGTGGTGGGAACTCAAGAAGGCAAGAGATTTACGAGCCTCCTGTCCAGCTGAGAGAGACTACTGACCTTGCCGATGGACCAGAGCTCCACGAATCGATCCACCCATCTCTAATTCCCCATTCACTGCACAGGATATAAAATGAATAAATGTTGGAGGTCCCAGTATTGGGGACTCCCAGAATTTCTCCAGATGAAAATTAGAATCCCAAAGTCTTTTGTAGGAATGGAAAGGTAGTACACATGTGCACTCAAAATTCTATTAGTTTCTATAGGACTGATGAAAATAGCCATAAAGTACCATGGAAATGGTCAAAGCTGTCATCAGGCGTGGAATTTGGGAACCTATTTTAGTGATTACTGCAAATTCTAGTGGTCCAGTGATTATACACATATCATCTATAAGATAAGTCATGTTTAGTAGTACATCGGTTAAAGTATTGCTCCTGGGGAATAATACCCTCAGTAACACAGTGCCTTACCATATGGTATGGTATATAGCACACAAGGAAACCTCCATATCGCGATGTCTAATGAAGCATGCTATTATTTTATGATGTGAACATCAAACAAAAATTGGGCAAAATGACACATTTGCAACATGACAGATTCACTTTTAATGAAAACCTTTTGGTTACTGATGTAGATTTTGGAGAAGAATCCTCTTCAAAATCCATGTAAAAAAACCTCTTGTGTGAACATATTCTTAAAGAGTTTTTCCATTTACATGGAAAGGGAGACAAGTTACTTACTGAGGACCCTCTTGGGCCTCATAAAACTCCACAAACTTCCCATAGTAGGCACATGTCAGATTGTGGAAAGTAAGGTCCCGGTGACGGACAATACACTTCTTTGGCCTATATTGCGAGTATACTGTATATGTGTGTGTAGTACATTCTTGTAGCCACTATTAGAAGTTTATTTGGTGTCTAAATTCCTGCAGGCATTTCACACCTGCTATATATATTTTTTTACTTCTTGCTTTCAAATGGCTATACAGAGTTGTGAATTGTATGTCGGCTTCTTTTTTTTTTGCTCTCTCCCATGGAAAATGTGTGCACCTGTTTCTGGATTTTCTGAACAGAGTTTGAAGTAACTAATAAATGTGGGAGGTCTGTTTATTGCAAATGTCTAATATTTATAGTGGGTTTAGTGCCTACGGTGCATTCAGAATTCAATGTAAATTAGTTGTGAAGATCTGGTTTTATCTAAAAGTGTGTAGTGGGCGTAGAGAAGTTTATAGCACTACATTATATGACTTGTCATCACTTTTTCCTGTACGCACTAAATATAAGGGAATGTATGAGCTTGTCAAGCTTTTCTACTGATGATTAACCAGTAGTTTTAGACCATGCTAAAATGTAAAACAGTGCTCCATTTATTAACCTTTTTTACCCTTAAATCCAGTATACCATTAAAATATGCAATTGCTGCACTCACATAGAGTACCGCGCAGCAGAAATCAACATGTGATCAAAAAACTGCCTCTCTGCTGCACTTCATCAATATCTGGGAGGTATCACAGCTTAGGAACCAATGATCTAAACTAAACTGTGCTAGGGGAATACAATTGTATACGGCTTCAATATGAGCCCTAAAATATTGGCAGTTGCGAATAGATTTTTTTTTGCTGTCACAGTCATAAGTGCAAGTTTTCGGTAGTTTCATGCTTAATGAGAATACCAATCGATTGGCTAAAATGTTAAATATGGGCGGGATTCATATTTTTAACAATAGGTTCCCTTGCTTAGACTTTATATATATATAGATATAGAGTATCCGCAGCATATCCATACACTGTATAATAATGCAGACATTATATAAACGTTATTGTACTATATTAGTAATATCCCTTAAATTATCCATAATTGTGTGCCCCCCTCCCTATACAGATCAAGTATCTAAATCAAGGTTAATTCACTAAAGCCGAGCTCATAAATGCAATATCAGAATTAAGCTTGTTACATACATAAAACCTCAGTACATAAATACAACATCGGAACTAAGCTCAGCACCAGAGCAAAGCTCAAGCAACAGATCAAAAATCATTGCAAATATATAGCACCAGAACCAAGACAGTTACAGTACATGTATACAGAACCACGACCGGTTTAAAAAAAAAGTGTGGCTTTAGGCAAAATTGAAAGTGGGGCTATAAATGTTAAGATATTGCAACTTGTCCCTCAACTTGATTTGTGACATACCATTTATTGTACTTTATCCATTACTTCGATCGCTATGTTTGCGCTTGCACTTGATTTTATATGATCTAACGTCTGTTGCGTCAATTAATGACTCGATGTTATTGTCTTGTTTTGTTTTGAAAAATAAAACTTTGGAAAAGAAAGATATTGCAACTTCACACAAAAGCATTTAGTGTGCATTTACACTGCTGATTTCAGGGACATTTATTGTACTGTTCACACAGGCTGATGACCAATGATATGGACACAATAATGGCTAATATGAGCTCTCTATTCAGTCCCCATAAAGCACCATGTTACCAAGAGCATATCACCTGTTTACATGGTATGATGTATTCCCAATATCAATGCTAATTATGCCAGCATAAACAATCAGCAGCAAAACTAGAGTTAGGCTGCGTGCACACGCTGCGGATTCCGCTGCGTTTCCGCAGCGGTTTTGGCCGCTGCGGACCCGCAGCAGTTTTAGCTGCGGTGTACAGTACCATTCAAATGAATGGTATTAAAAAACCGCTGTGTAGACGTAGCGGAAAAATCCGCGCGGATTTGCTGCGGTTTTGAAACCGCAGAAAGAAGTGACATGTCAATTCTTTCTGCGGAAACCGCTGCGGGTTCCTATCTCCACCATTGTGGAGATGGTGAATCCGCAGGACCAAACCGCAGGCAAAACCGCAGATAATCCGCAGGTCTTTTGACCTGCGGTTTTTCTGCGGTTTTTGCAAAATCCGTGCGGATTAATCCGCAGCGGATTCCGCAGCGTGTGCACGTACCCTTAATGTACATAGCACACAATCTACGCAATATACAATCTACATTACATATTGTTTATGCTATACTTATAAGAACAGAAAAGAGAGCTCTCAAATCTCCACTTCTGTTCCATAACACTCCTGTATGGAAAATGTGCCAATGATATTACCATATATACTTCTAACCTCAGAAACTGCACTGATAATGGGGGACTAGCATTATCAAAGCAGTAGATGGTATTTTAAAGCAGACAGCCCACAAGCTAACCAAACCTGCTCCTGTATAGGGTCTCAGGGGGTCCCTTTTGGGGATGGGTGCCCTGGGCAAATGCCAAGTTTGCCCCCTCTAATGACAACCTTGAACATAACTGGGCTTAGTACATAAATACAGTACCATAACTAAGCTCATGCCATATATACAGAACCAGAGCCAAGATCATTTCATACATACAGCACAAGAACTAACCTTCACACATAAATACAGCACTAAGCTGAGTACATATAGTCCACATTCAAATGTCAAAACTAAGAAGAAAAATTATAGAATTATGGAAATCCCAGGATGCATATACACATTTATGATATACAAATGATTTATAGATGGAGACATTTTCAAAACATTTTAATTAATTCAGTTTTAACACTGAACGTCATGCACAGTAATAAACTATGCAGTGTGTCACAGCCTGTGCTTCTAAATGTAAAGGGGTTGCTAAACGGTGTGCCCCTAGAATAAAATTGCTAAACACACAACGTAAATGTAAAGTCCTGCGGAATATTTTGGTGCTATAGAAATAAAATTATTATTATTATTATCCCTGAATAAAAACAAAAGCTCACACTATGCTTCCAGAATGATATAGCTACACATGCTGTGTCCCCAAATTAAAAAATGCCCTCACTATGCCGCCTGCTGAAAAATATAACTCTTTAATGGGACCTCTGTAGCTACATACTGTTCCACCTCATTAATAAAAAATCGCCATATTGTACCCCACAATTATAAAAAATAATACCTAAACTATGCCGCCTGAATATGAGTGTGTTCCATACTTTTGTCAAAACAAGAAAAGATGACCAACACCTATAGCAATATATCTTTTTTAGTGTCTTCTGATCAAAACTTAATGACCCACACTATTCCATGGATTTTGCCATGCAGGACAGAAGAGCCAGGTATTTGTTTCTCAATTTGTGCCCCTTCTATTCAACTCTCAAGACTAGTAGCAGCTCAACAACGACTAGATTGTTTTCTGACAATCAAATAGGGTCTGGTACAACAGGACCCATGAAGTCCAGTAGATGAAAGCCCCAGTCTGAAGTGAAACGGACCGCTGAGTTTATTTTTGTGAATTATTTCAGAATTATCTAGTTGATTTACAGAAGATAGAGCAGAAGTGGTCAATGATAACACATGTTTGGTATGGGGGTTAATTAATGAATATTAGAGATGTGACTAATCCGATAGTGATGGGGACTGGTTTTTAACCCGATGTTTGGCTTAGGGCTCATGATGCATTTATAGCCACTGTTAGGCGCATACACTCAGGCACTGTGGGAGGACTGGAATGCTAAGGGCCCACCAGTAACCAACTACAGGGCCCCACTTATCAGCTACATGCAAATGTGACATTATCCTCAATCACAAATTTAGATAGCAATGAACTGAATAGATTGTTAAATGAATTAGATGCTGCCTCTGTAAGTACATAGTGATTCAAGTAAATTATGCCAACTACTGCTCATGTAAGAAGGTGGTGGCCCACTCTTGTACAGGGGGCCCACCAGAGGATTCTCCTGTTCTCCTGTGGGCCAGTCCAAGCACTCAGGATGTAAACTCCTGACAGTGTACAACAAGTTAAGCACGAAAAGCTGAAATGTCAATACAAGTAAAATGCCACACACCCGTAATGTATACAAGACCAATCAAAAAGAAAACCGGGCCTGTGATACAGGCACAGGGGAAAAAATACACTACACAAACTGCCAGATTAAAAAAGAAATAAGCTTTTTTAACCCCCTTCCGAAATAGGGTGTAATAATACACCAATGTCGGACACCCTCCCTTTGATGTGGGCTTCGGCGGTGAGCCCACATCTTTTCCAGCACGTCAGCTGTTTCTAGGTAGACCGAGAAGAAGACCTAAGAAGGTCGAAACGTGTTGTCCGCATGCATATAGCAGCAGTGTGCCCTTTGTTCGATCCCCCTGTGTGTAATAAGAATTTCTGCCAAATGGATTGTTTTAAAGATGGAACAATAAAATGGATTTTAATTGCCAAGTAGGAAGAATCCACTGGAATTATTTGTTGTTCTCTGTGAAATTTGACTTGTCTCTATTCTGGGACTCTATATCTACTATTCATAAGCTCCATTACAATATTATTATACTCTGGTTAAGCATAGGGTCCTTCACAATAGTAATGTATGCCTATATATGCTCTTTTGCTGTGGTTTTCGCTTTAAATTGATGTATACACAATATTAACATGCCTTGTGACTCTTTATTTTGCCAAGTATAAGTTTTATTACAATATTAATATGTACTATGTTGTATATGTCTCTATTTGATGTGGCTTGTATTTACATATTTACCATATAACATTTTATCTTTAGGGCATCCTTTGCTTTCATCCTTGAAGACATCGATGATGCTTGCACCTGTGAGGCTCCTTGGTCCTGTTTGGCTTAGGAGTGTACGTGTGTGCATGGGCTACTGGGGTTTCAGTTTTGGTGGCAGCGACAGGCCATGGACCTCCAGCCGCCCATACCTTTGACTTGCTGATACTTGCTGGTTGCATTTCTGACCTTCGGTCAGCCTGTCCTTTCTCGCATGCGCACTTCATTTACTGGGCGGGATATACCGTATCCTAGGAGCTTGCTAACAACAGTACTCCTGACCTCCGCCACACCAGCGGCGCATGCATATGATCATTACTGACTCGCTCCGCACTACAGACGCCGACTTGCCTCCCTACCAGCTGGTAATAATTATTTATTTCATCTTTGCATATATAAACATATGGGACACAACCCTCAATGCCGAGATACCCCTGAGGGAAGACACCCTGTAGATTTCATCTTATGTGCATAGGGACACACTTGGTGCTAAGTATTGGTGTAAAGCCATCCCAGGCCTTTGATCTCATTGGTCTTTTCATATATGCCAAAGAGACCCTTAGGACCCCTCTAGGTTTCAGGGCCTGGATGATACTGCAAACCCAGCACCCACTATAGTTCTTTCCCTTACACAGTCCCATAGAGAATAAATGATGCAGTGCCACACATCTGTGGCCATTGCTCCATTTGTGCAGGACAATCAGCGCCCCGTTCTCATGATCAGCAGTGGGAGCTTAGTGGTGGGACCCCAGCAATCAGCAAAATCTCTCCAATCTAATTTGTCAATTAGGGAATGACCCTTTAATAGTTTTATATGGAAACAAGTTTATGTTTTGAGCTAACAAATTGCTGAAAGTGCTGGAAAACACAATTACCCCTAAATACGCACCTCTTCTATATGGGATTTCTACTTTTATGCCAGAAAAGGAGTCATATGTTTGTTGTAGCAGTATAGCATCTTTGAGAACAAAAAAAAAGCATGAAGGACATTCCCTCAGACTTATAGCCTGTCACAGCTGCACTTCAAAGTGTGGAAATTAATATCAGTGTAGTGTCACAGCATAATTATTTATTATGGCTGCTCCACACAGGGTAATTCACTGTGATGTAAAATACGTGCTGCTTTCTAGATTCCAGGCATGTGTTGGTTGCGTTACTTGCATATAGGCCAAGGTGTCTGGAATCCAAGTCACTTAAGACTGCACTCGTCACACTGCACCCTTATGTCATCTCTATTGACAGTGTGAGGTAGCGCTGTCATTCACATAGGGGATTCTCGCTTAGCCGCCACAAAACCAGATCCGGCACGGGTTTTCCACAAAACCATTATATTCCATGCGGTTTATTTATGCAGCATAAACCAAAGCAAGCAACATAAAGTTCATATCAGCATAGCGTCCTTGACAGAGCTTCTCTCGGTCCTCCCTGTGGTCACACAGGTTGGCATACACAGGCTCTTCAGCCTCATAGTTATCTCACCCACGTTCATGTTTCCTCATGGCTGTTTCTCCATGCTGCAGACATTCATTCCCTCACGGGAATCACCAGGTACGTGCAGCCATTACACACAGCCACTCCACAACCACATGCCGTTAGCCAGGAGACACATCTCCCAACGGGACCTTTCACAACGGACCAACCAGGTCCCTGCATTTTACCACATGTGACCTACCCTGGCCACCTTATATGGTCCGTAGCCACGCCCACCGGGTCACATGGCTATGACCTCATCACAGGTCCTTGAACCCTTCACACACACTTTGCAACAGCGTTCTTAAACACACCCTGTTATGAATGAGTCACCGGAGGAGGAAAAAACAAAAATACAAGCTAAGTCCAGAAAACCGGAGAGGTTGGTAGCTAGCGGATTGCAGACCCCTGATCCTATTCACAACAACTAACAGTAGCCGTGGGGTGTTCCTACGGTGGTCCTAGACACCTCGTTCACAGCCGGAGAACTAAATAAACCTAAAGAAAGAAAGGGGAAATCTAAACTGCCCCAGAGCAGACCCCAAAGCAATAGACAGCCCCCAACATGTATTGATGGTGAAAACAGATGAAAACACAAACACAGACAGAAAGACAGTCTGAGCAAATGATGGGGCCCTCACTAACTAGATAGGACAGGAAAGAAAAGCAACTGTCTGCAATCACGCAAAAACCCTGCCAAAAATAATGTCCAACATGTCTGATAGAAAAGGCCCTGAAGTCACTAGACTTCAAAATCACTATATCAGCACTCATGTATATTCTGAAAAAAGAGCAAAGAGATCAACTGATCAGAGACAAAAATGGAGTTCAGCCAGTCCCAACCAGGGCTGGCTGAACACAAACACTAAGTAAACAGACAAAATCTCATGGAACAATAGCAGAGCAAAAACTTAGCTTTAGTAGACAGGACTAAACTGGAGGCCAGAGCTCAGAGCAGAGAGGATCACCAGCAACCGATCAGGGCGTCGGCAGCCTTATATCCACTCAGAGATTCCGGATGTCCAATCACACTCCACCTGTTCAGATGACAGGTTTTTCCCATCCAAATCCATTTCACTACCTCCTTTCACCAGCAGAGGGAGTTCATCGGACATCAAAGGTGAAGGAGAAAATGAGCTCATAACAACACCCCCTGGGTGGGTTTGTAGGTAACTGGGTCTGCCCGTCTCCCCAGCTACCTGGAGACTTCTCCCTGACACATTGACTCAACACGTCAGCAGTATCACTGCTGATCAACACACACATCAGTCTCCATCTCAAGGCCACCCACCTTGAGATACATAATGGTCATTCATGACTTTTATGGTATATTGTTGTTTTCTATTTTATATTTATTACAGGAGAATGAGGGCTTTGCATGGATTAGGTATGTTTGTAAGAATGGTTTAATTAAGAATAATAAGGCTGTGTGCACACGATGCGGATATATAGCGGATCCGCAGTGGATTTTTCTGCGCAGAAACGTTGCATATCCGCATTATGATGAACAGTAGCCTTAAATTCAATTTAAAAAAAAAAACGCTGTGCAGACGCTGCAGATTTTTCCATGCGGTTTTCCTGCGGTACAAAATCCGCAGCATGTCACTTCTTTTGTGTGGTTTTCCATCTCCCCTGTCTCCTTAAAAATGGAAGAAATCTGCAGGAAAAATGCAGGTAATTTGACCTGCGGATTTCTTCCATTCTGCGCGGAAAAATCCGCAGAGCAAAAAAGTCCGTCTGCACTCAGCCTAAAGGAGTCTGTGCCTTTATTTCAAATAAAAGATTTTGTAATGGTGTCTGTGTTTTCTTTACAATTTGACTATGGGGTTAGTAATAGGGGCGTCTTATTGACGCACCACCATTACTAACCTCGGGACTTGATGTCACCTGAAAGGTGACATCAACCCCCCAACTATTACCCCATATGTCCCCTCTACAGGGCAGTGGGAAGAGCAAGGCTATGTACCAGAATTGGCGTATCTTAGAAATGCGCCTTTTCTGGGGCGGCTGAGAGCTGATGTTTTTAGCCGGGGGGGGTCACTATCCATAGTCCCTTCTTTGGCTATTAACACCAGCCTTCAGCTCTCTGCATAGCCATTGCTGGCTATTAATTATAGGGGGATCCCACGCCATTTTTTTTCCATGAAATAATCTTTTATTAATTAAATACATGTGCAGTATTTTGCGCACGCGCTATACTATTTGTATTTGTCACTGACATGGATATATTCAGTATATATCTATTTTATATGGATTTACTATCCAAGAAGTATCGTTTCTCCTTGCGGAGATTGACATGCTAAGCATGCCGAGATGAGGAGACTTAAAGCCACAATGCTCCTCTGGAAAATATGCAAATTGTCTCTTCAGAGAGGAAGAGGACTAGAACTCTTGTGCCACCTATTGGAAGTAGCAATCCTAAAAGTCAATGTTGACCCTTTAATGAGCCTTGTAACATGACTTAGGATAAAAGCCAAAACCAGAATCTCAATTTGCAGACAGTATTTCGGGGTATTACCCCTCGTCAGTGCAAAGAGTGAGATCTAGTTTGGCTGTGTGAGAGGTTTCTGACCGATATGCAAGAAGTAAAGAAGTATTGTTTCTCCTTGTGGAGATTGACATGCTAAGCATGCCGAGATGAGGAGACTTAGAGCCGCAATGCTCCTTTCAATCTATCTATTTATCTATTTAATATATATATATATATATATATATGTGTGTGTGTTTTGAAGAATATTTCATCTTAAAATGATGTGTAAAGGAGAGAGAACTGCTGTATGTAAAAGCTCATGTTAAAACTGCATTGCATACTGATTGCATACGCATGTCATACGGATGTTCCTTTTAAAAATCGCACAGAACTCGCATGGCACTCGCATGGCACTGGTTTGTTTTTTCGGTCCAGAAATCGGACCTTTTTTTTCTCGCACGTGGGTATGAGCCCTTAGTGGGAGTATCATAAACAGTGAATCTCTACATACAATTTTTTTTCCCGTCTGTGACATTTTATATGAAAAGACAGCATGGTGAAAAAATGTGAGGTTTTGAAGCTGTACAAAAAGGACACAATTTTCACAAAAAATTTATGGAAGAATGTGG